>NC_089503.1:172117811-172742811 GCF_036850995.1 Saccopteryx leptura
AATTCCATGTCCAGTGTTCTCCCTCTCAGCCAGCTATGATAGCACTTAATAAGAACCTGAGCTGCAAAGGTTTTGACTACCGCAGGAAACTACACAACCTGCAGTGTCCAAGTAACTGAACTGTCTCCCCAAAAGCATTCCCGTAATCTTCTCTTCATCCTCGCCACCACTGATTTA
Source organism: Saccopteryx leptura (assembly GCF_036850995.1). Classification (NCBI taxonomy): domain Eukaryota; kingdom Metazoa; phylum Chordata; class Mammalia; order Chiroptera; family Emballonuridae; genus Saccopteryx; species Saccopteryx leptura. The sequence continues at coordinate 172,117,989 of NC_089503.1, forward strand.
TTACAATATCTTTTGACCCTTTTCTCTCTCATAAAAAGCATTAAGCTGCCATTTATGTAGCACAGACCAGCAGATAAATGCTAGATTTTACTCTAGGCCCCCGCTTGGGAATGGTCTTACAGATTTCTGGGGCACAGAATGCCACGAAGGCATGTGAGGTTTGAGCTCCTTCAGTTGTGTAAGGAGGAATAATAAAAGGACCAAATCCTAAGAGAAAAATTAAACTTTCCATAGACAGAACATAGCTGCATTTTAAGTAACCACTTTAAAGACATGACTGCTGTTTTGGCAAAAGCCAGCAAGCCACACAAAATTAATTTCATGTTTCATTGACATTCCTTTCAGGAATTTCATGTTGACATAACCTATAGAGTAAGGGTGAGATACTGTAGACAATATATTTAATGCTGCTGCACTAACACAAAATATTTTAAATCAGAACAGAGACCCAGCTTCATAAAATAATCGTGTTCTCTGTTTAAAAAAAAAAAAAAGAAATGAAACTGTATTTTTACATCAGTTTTTGTAAGTGCTATTTGCTTCTGTTGCAAAAGTTGAAATCAAACTGTAACTCTTTTCATGGCTCCTGCATTGAATGTAAGGTACATTTCAACCTATTTCTGATTTTGTCTTCCATGTATTATAGATAATGATGCCTTTATATGGTTGGAATGTTAAAAATATCAACTAATGTGTGATCACGTTGGATATCAAGCTAATGAGAAGGCAACCTGCAAACATGCATTTCTAAATGCATTTGACAAAATAATCGCTTTTCTATCAAACAAAATGCTTTTGCTGACCCAGAAGCTGAGGGGAAGGGAAGTTGTTGGCTTTGACCACTGAGATGTCTTTGTGTCCCGTAACAGCTGTGTGTCCCCATTCTTTGCATTAGCATCTGTCACCATGGATCTATGCGCCAAAGTGCTAAGACCATCGCATGACCAAGGCTCTTGTTGGCTTTGAGGCAACAGGCATTGTTTGGATAATACACAGTTTTTGTTTCTACCTCTTGGCTTCCAAAGCTGCTCCAAGTCCCACATTAGCAATTGGCAGGAGTCAGGCCAGCATTACCGCTATTGTAAACGCATCTCAGCAACTTCCCATCAACTCAAGATACGCATCAGCGCATCAGTTAAGAGTTATTTTCATCCTCTTGGCTTATAATTTTCATCTTTTCAAGTACACCATAAAGCCGGGAATTCATTTGGTCTGGCAGAATTTGGAGACCACTTGATAATACAGGAACCCTAGCATTGGCTAGGTGGTTGGATAGCTTTGAATTGATGATTTCAAAATTTCATAGTGACTGCCATTACTTGGAGTCATGGGAAAAGTTTCCTCTTTTGATTGACTCTTGCCATGTGTATTCACCAGTTATTGCCAGAATAATGCTCCATGATAACGACACCCCCAAACTCAGTGTTCTTAAACAACGATGCTTACTCCCACTCACACATCTGCTGCTCAGCTGGGGGTCAGTATGGCCTCCATGAGGCATATCCTGGTTTCCAGGTTGGAGCTGGGTCCGCTGTACATGTTTCTCATCATGTGATTGGTGAACCAGCCAGACATGTTTATTTCATGGCAATGGCAAAGGCATGAAGAGGACCCAATGGAGACACACATGTCTCTTATGGCCTGTTCTTGGAACTGGCAACTGTCGCTTCTTCCTGTATTCCATCAGCCAAATCAAGTCCACTGGCTGAACCCAAAGTTAAGGACTAGGAAAACATATTCTGCTTCTAATGAGAGCTAAAAATTCACATGGAAAGGGCTGGGGTTAGGTATGGGAGCCAACAATTCAATCTAATGCACTGTCTAATGTCAAGAAAGTCATACAAGTCAGCCTGTGGCCAGAATCCAAGTAATGAATGGTTACATATTTGAGAGGTACATTCCCTCAGCAAGGAAGAAGGCCACCGCTCCATCTTTCACTTGAACTTTGCCTTTGACTTGCTATCATGCTAGGGTCTCACAGCATCTGAGGGATGACTGAGTGGTTCTGAAGTGGAATACTGCTTCTTTGGTAGTTCGTGCAAGGTTACATAGGATGTTGACGGCAACTGTCAGGGGTATTTCTAGCTGATATGGAAAAAGGACGTTCTGTAAAGGCATATGAGTTTCTTTAGGGGAAGACTCTGACACTATGCCCATTCAGAAAATGGTACCAGTAAGAAAGCTGGCAGCTTCTTCTCTCTCTTACTTGGATCCCAACTGCCATTCAAGGGATCAGGGTAGCCAGTGGCTGGAGATACCACATGAAAAGGCCAAGAGAGGACAGGGTATTGTAGGATGAGGCGCAGGCTGCATAGAGAACAGTTGAGGAGCTCAGCCAACAGCAAGAGCCTGGACCCATTGAACTCTCTCACCCCTGATAAACTCTCTCAACCAGCTCACAGGTGTTCAAATGATCCTAGCTGAGTTGCCATGGACATGAGTGGCTATTTTACCCCCAGAAAACATCAGATGAACCAGAGATGAGCCATTCCTGCTGTGTCTCATCTGAATTCCTGATCCACAGAATGGTGAGAAGTAATAAACTTAGTATTGTTTTAAGCCACCGAATTTGGGGATAGTTTGTCAGGTGGCAATAGAGAACTGAAACAGAAACCTTCGTGACGCTTTCCCCAAAAGATGGAATTCTTATTTTTCCATTTTGGACATTCTTTCCAGGGAATGTGGCATTTTTATCACAGAGAATGTCGGTGACCAGGAAAAGACTCATGTCTCATTCTTGGGTAAGTTTGGAGAAGGAAGAGATAGTTTATTCTTTTGCAACTGTTATTTCATATTGAGGCCTAAAACCTACAACTGGATCACCTAAAGAAAGGGATTAGATAAATTAATGTATTAGTCAATTAAGGAAAGGCTTCTGGACCCCACATGAAGGGAATAGGTATCCTGGAAAAAGAATTCTGTGTCTTGTCTGGCCTGTCATTAACAAGACCTTTAGTGACACTCTTAGTGAGTTATATGTATACTGGGTCACCATGCTGCCATACGGTCTCCCCTTATATGAGCCATGGAGAGACACAGACATCACTATTTGTCCAACAATCCAGGAGTTTAGAGCCAGGAGATTTGGTTTCCAGGTCTTCTTCTGCTACAACATCCCTATGTGACCCAGGGAAAGTGGCTTGATTTCTCTGGACTTCAGTTCCTTCGAGTACACAATGAAGAGGACTATTGATTGTATTGTCTGTGGAGTCATGAGGAGAAGCAAGGCTGAAAATGAACTCTCAGAAAGTTCTAGGGAAAAGTGAATTCAGTGTCATTTTATTAGTTATTATGAAGAACTGAACCTTTTCCCATAGATTTTTAGGAAACAACAATCTTTTAGCATCCACAATTTAGACAAAATACTAGCTAATTGTGCTTGATTCTGTTTGAGTCAGCGGCAGAATGGCGTTGACAGGTTGCCAAGTTTTAAAAATAGATGCTAGTCTTCTACTTAAATCTCTGTTCAAGGCAATTTAGGTTTGGCAGGGGTGCCCCTTACATCTACCCATTTGTAGTTTAGGGACCTTCTTAAGACTGTTTAGAAAAACTCGAAGCAGAGAATAGTCTTACAAAATAACATTTGATGAGTTAGAGTAAATGAATTAGAAACATATGGATCAAATGTCCCTGCAAATACAATACATTAGGGTTGAAAAATTAAGGAGAAAAAAAAAAAGCACTTTGCTTAATTCAAATATGTAAAGGCTAGCTTGGGAACCCTGACCAACCCAAACCCACTGCATTCTTACACCACATATTGGCAGGGTCTTGGGCTTCCTCTCTATTGACTTTTTGTTTTGTTAACCAATTTCTCCCCTTTCTAGGGCAGGAATTTATGACTATATTCATTCTCCGTGATTCTCGCAATTCTTTCTCTAAGATTCTCAAAAGTGTCTGCCTGAGAAAACTACCCCACCCATTGTGACTATGACGTGTGTTGAAAAGACACATGCAACCATTTACCCTACCCTTCAAATTAATGTAATGCAGGGGCCCAAATGCACAGCTTATAATGACTTGTGCAGACTATCCTGTAACTCATAATTATCGTTTTGGGTATCAACAAAGTAATAGAAAAGAGTTATAATGTTTGGTTCAGTGAAGTCTTTCTGTGACAAGTTTAGTAGCTCTGTTATTTATTCAAAAGGTCCAGAAGTAGGTCAATTTAATATTCCGGTGCCAAATCTCATTCAGGTTTAACCAAGACTCGAGCTGCTATAAGCTACCTAGATCTCTGCTCTGTTCTCATACAAAGATCAGAGTAAGTAAACGCTGTGCTTGCATCCCCCCACAACTATAGGAAAATACAACCAGCTACCTGAAGTCTAGCTGAGCAAAGCAGAGATCCTAGAACTAAGGACTTATAGGAGAAGCCATGACAGGACTGGTAGGGGGCAGAGATGCAGGCAGGCTGGTCCCACACCCACATGTGGCAGTGAAAAATTGGGAGAACTTTCTCAGCGGCAGAGGTTGCCCCCAAGGAGCAAGTGGTTCCAGTCCCACACTGAGCACCCCAGCCCAGGGTTCCAGTGCCAGGAAGAGAAGTCCCCATACCTGCTGACTGCAGCTCAAAAGGCACCAGGAACATAGAGGGAGGAGCTGACCTGTCCAGGCACGTGAGAAGACAAAGAAACATGTCTCAAATGAAAAAGGAGAACAATACTCCAGAAAAAGAACTAAACAAAATGGAGACAAGCAATCTACCAGATGCAGAGTTCAAAATGCTGGTTATAGGGATGCTCCATGATCTCAGTGAGAACTTCAGCAGAAAAATGGACATGGAAAACATAAAAAAAGAATCAGCCAACAGCCAACAGTGGAGAGTACAACTGAAACGAAGACTACGTTACAGGGAATCAACAATAGTGTGGATGAAGCGGGGATCCCATCAGCCGTGTGGAAGGTAAGGACACAGAAAACACCCGATCAGAACAGCAAAAAGAAAAAAAGGATCCAAGAAACCAAGATAGTGTAAGAAGCCTCTAGGACAACTTCAATAGGTGAGGGGGAGCTGACATGAATTTATATTCCTGTTCTTTTTTTCCCATTCTCCCCACTCAAGTTCACAACTTCTTCTTTTCACTTGCCTTCTTCCTTGTTCTTAGAGTTGAGTCAACAACCTTTGATTAAAATAATAAATCTAGCCTGACCAGGTGGTGGTGCAGTGGATAGAGCATGGGACTGGGATGTGGACCCCGAGGTTTGAGACCCCGAGGTCGCCAGCTTGAGCGTGGGCTCAGCTGGTTTGAGCAAAAGCTCTCCAGCTTGAGTCCAAGGTTGCTGGCTTGAGCAAGGGGTCACTCGCTCTGCTGTAGCCCCCCGGTCAAGGCACAGATGAGAAAGCAATCAATAAACAACAAAGGTGCCATAATGAAGAATTGATGCTTCTCATCTCTCTCTCCCTTCTTATCTATCTGTCTCTGTCTGTCCCTCTCTCTGACTTTCTCTGTCTCTGTCATAAAAAAATAATAAATAAATCTATGCCTTTCAATCCTTTTAATGAGCGGCCCACTTGCACAAAGAGGAACACAGGGAGGCTGGGATGGCTAAGATGTGGTGAGGGCACAGGGAGGATTACCATGTAGCACTGGCCTGAAAGTCAGCCATGAAAGGACAGCTGGAACCTGGGCCTCTTCCTTCATCTTTACTTATACAAATCAGGAAGCTCTGTTTTGAAACAGGACAGAGTAATGAGTTATCCATCTGACCTTCTACCTCTTAAAGCCTTCTCTAGCCCCTCCAGATCCCAAGGCCTCCTCCAAACAGCCGTAGCCTTTGTCTGAACTCACTTAGCATTCATCCTAACCTGCAGGGTGCTACTCACGTATGCTCTGGGGGCATGTGTCTGCCCAATCTACCCATCCAAGTCCAATATCCAAAGACAGGAACTGTCTATGGTTCACAAAACCACAGACAAACAATGCACATGGTATGCATTCAAGACACAACTTATGATTATTAGCATTATTATTCCTTTGGTTTTTATCTTGTTAATGATAGTGTCTGATATATTTATATTCGTCACCAAAGACTCAAATCCTTCACAGAAAGCACAAAGTTAATAAATTTGAATACACATTCCCAGATTCCACCACTTTTAACAACATAGTATGCATCCTAGTTCTAGAATACATAGAAATTCCTTCAACTTCCATGTTTTATAAATTTTCTTCCTCCTTTGACAGTATTGAGGTGGAGAGTCCCATGAGCAATATGACTCTCTTTCAAAAAGGGTCCAATTTTACTTTCTTTTTTCCCCTCAAAGTAAGGTTTATTATTTTGGGTCAACTTGATAAATTGTCAGATTCAATATTAGACAGCTGGGTAATGTATGTTTTATTTTGTTTTAATGTGCTGCATTTATTATACCTCTCTGTCCTGAACCAAGTGGCCTTTTATTATTAAAAATCTAATGAAAACAAAAGTCCACAAAGAACCATTGTTAAAGAATACACTTATCATTTCTTTTCTTTTTTTTCCATTAAGTGAACTTACCATAGCCTATTTTTATAGGTCGGAGCATGAATGACAAGCTGTTTGCTTCAGATTTATGTCAAATTTATAATAAAAATGAATCAAATTTATTTTAAAACAAAATCCAAATTAACTGGATTCATAAGCCGTCGCAATAAAAAGTTGATTGAAACTTGAAATTTGAAAATTTCTCCATAAGGAACATTTGCCATCTTTCTAGTTAGATTTGTCTTACTGACACAAAATTTAAATCAAGGTCAGGTTGGGGGGGGGGGGGCAGGGGAGAATAAACACGACTATTTTTAATACTGTTTGTTTAAAAATGCCTTATACTCAGATCATATATATTTGTTTCCATTTATTTCAACACATTTTTTTTTCTTAAAGCAATCAACAATCACAACTGACCCACAGCCTTCTAGTTAACAAATCAGGTGATGTTAGGTCTCATTCTTCTCTTTGAGTCAGAATATGAAGAATGGATCATCTTAAACTCATGTCACCCCTATTTATAGAGCTTCCTCACCTTCCTTCTCTTAGGACTTTGTCTTATTACAACTACCCAGCATTTAGTCATTCTTTCTTCCTTCTATGACAGGGAAATACCAACTCAATCACTGATGTTCTAAAGGTAATTTCATCTCCACAGGTAAATTGTTTTCATTCACACTTGCCTTTCTCTGCTTTGTTTTGTTTTGTATTTTTCTGAGTGAGAAGGATGGGGGACAGAGAGACAGACTCCCGCATGCACCTAACTGGGATTCACCCTGCCCAAGGGGCAATGCTCGGCCCTCTGGGGCATTGTTCTGCTGCAATCAGAGCTATTCTAGCGCCTGAGGCAGAGATCATTGAGCCATCCTCAGCGTCTGGGCCAACTTTGCTCCAATGGAGCCTTGGCTGCAGGAGGGGAAGAGAGAAATAGAAAGAAGAGGGTTAAGGGTGGAGAAGCTAATTGATGCTTCTCTTGTGTGCTCTGGCTGGGAATTAAACCCGGGACTTCCACACGCTGGGCCAATGCTCTACCTCTGAGCCAACCAGCCAGGGCTGCCCTTTTTTTTTTTTTTTTAATCAGTGATTCTCTGATTAAAACTCTCCCACCTCTTAAATTCTCTCTTCCTGCAGAAAGCTTCTACTTGACTTAAGACTGGCTCAAGTCATTCAGTCCCGAGCAGTTTTTTTCTGAAATCTGCTACCACCCCCTCCACATACACACCATCCATTTCCTTCTCCTCATTTTCAAATTTCTAACAGAAGAGACCCTGACTTATGGCTGTACTTCCATGCTCGTGTGTGAACCGCCTGCAGCTGGGCTTCTCAACGGAACGATTTGCAGGGGTTCCGGACGGGAGGGAATGGAGAGCCATCCCATTGGTTTGCCTCCCCCTGCCCTTCTGCTTCCTCCCTTCCACACTGGTGGTCACTGGTGTTCAAAAGAAGAAAAGGAGGAAAAGGAATGGAACCCCACATTGAAAGGACCGGACTTCAAAGCCAAGTTCTGGCTACTTGATAACACTGGCCCTTGTCTTTGTTCTCATACATCACGTATTTGTCCTCCACCATCATCATGAAGGTTTGTCCTTCCTGGTCTACATTTGTCATTTCCCCTGGCCTCTGGGACCAGGTAGACAGAGGGATGGGGTAAGGGATCAAGTCTGGAACATGCGTTTGGACACAGAAAAGGGTCCAAGGAGGTTTGGAGCTGAGCTTCCATTTGGTCTACCAACATGTAAACAGGAAATGAATAAAAACTGATAAGGCGGACATCAGAGAAAGACCCCTTGTGGGACTCTAACCCTCTAGGACACCCCCAGAAGACCCTGTGAGTGGGAGGAAAACCCAAGTAAGCCAGCGGAGGGGAAGAACTCAGAGAGTAATATATCTGTGACCATACTGGTAAACGGAGGCTGGCAGTCAGAAGTGGACAGCCAGAAAAGAGAAGCTGTTAGTTAGAAGATAAAGGTTGACCAGCAGCTGGAGACACAGGATGTCAAACTCAAAGTGCCTGATGACAAGGGAAGTGGAGAGTAGCCAGGTTGCGGCCAGGGAAGAGGGGTGGGGAATCCACCTGGGGAAGGCTGTTGGGGACATCTTTTAACAAACACCAGGGGCTCCTCCTTGGTTGCTTTTATTTATAGCGTGAAAAGTTTTGTTCAGTTTAACTAAAACATCATATTAAACTACAAAAATTCCTCAGGTAATACTTTTTTAAAATTTATTGATGGATTTTACAGAGAGAAAAGAGAGAGAGAGAAGCATTCCTTTGTTGTCCACTTACTTGTACATTCATCGGTTAATTCCCATATGTGCCTTGACCCGGAATTGAACCCACAACCTTGGCGTTTCAGGATGATGCTCTAACCAACTGAGATAACTGGCAAGGGCTTCATGGAATACTTTAATTTTGCTTCTTGTTCATCATTTTTCCCTCTCTTCTGTCTTTAGGTTTTTAGGTTTTTCATTCTCATTTCTCTTCAAGGGACATCATCATTCCCATTCTCATTAATCATGATTTTCCACAAATCCCTCTCAGTGTTTGACTTTGGTACTTCTTTTTCCTTCCTCTCATCCCCGTTTCTGGCAACACTTGCATGCACAGACTTTGAATGAACTCACTTTTTGGCCATTCTTAAAAACAAAACAAAATCCGATACAGGTGCAATTCAAGTCAGCATCCGTGAAGTTCCTCCCCGTCTTGGTCACCAGCATCCATAAAGAATGATGCTAAATCCCAATGCTTCTGCAGTCCCCAGGTCCTCGCCCGGGGAACATGACACAGATTCAACCTTTGCCCCTCTTGGGAGCTGTCCGAAATAGCCTCCCCCCCCCCGCCCCCCCTTGCCCAGTTCTGTCAAATTCTGTTTTCCCTTTTCTTCACAATGAAAAAGCAAGTCTAGCTGCCAAGAGATGTTGTGATCCACGAAATATTTGCACAGCATAATTGACTTTTTCTAAACAAGAGGTGTGGCTACAATGATTCAAATAACCCATTACTCTCTCCTCCCAGATGTCCTGCCACCTCACCGGGAGGTTAATGGATTCAACGTTCCCCTTGAAGCCTCCTTCCCTGGAGGGGACAGATTAATTGGGTGCATGCAGTCTGTTTCCCCTTCCTATTTTCTTTTAACATAAGAATCTACCTTCCCCTTGAAGCATGGCAAAAAAAAGAAAAGAAAAAAAATCACCAGGCCCTTGCACGTCCCCCTACCCCAGAGCAGCCAAAAGAGAACCCTAAAATATGTCCTTTGGCAGAGAAGTACACTTATCCCCAAGAAAAATAAAATAAAATAAGAAATCTGGATTATTGCTCATCGGAGGGCCATGTGAGTCTCCCAAGAGACTTTGTAGCAAATATGTGCTTCCTGTGCTCCAGCAGTGACCACTGTGAAACCGGCCAAGTCAGCAAAGAGGAGAAAGTCGGATTGCACATGGGAGGCCCGTCATAAAACACAGTTGGCTCTGCTCACATTGTGTGTATCGCCCAGCTGTTGCCTTTAAGTACAAGTCAGGCACATCCCACCTCCACGGTGCCAGCCACTCCCTCCGGGCCACGGGCCAGGGTAATTTCCAGCAGCGGGGGAACTGGGGCCGGGTGGGTTTGGAAGGAGCTGCCATCGTGAATGAAGAGAGAAGATTGGCCAAGTGGGGGCAAAGCGGCACACCAAGGCTTGGCTGGGGGATCAGTTCACGTGGGTCCGTAAATCTCCTTCAGGGACTGTCAGTGTTGAAAGGGGCTCTGGAGGTCGTTTAGTATACATCCCCTCACTCGCCCTGGGTCACTTCAACACATGGTTCTCTTCCAGGTCTGAAAGAGTTTCAAGAAAGAACATGCCCCTCGCCTTTTTCTTTTTTCTTAATCTCCTACCTTCTCCATTTCATTCTTGCATACTTATGGATCCTACAAATCAGGTCATTAAGCCAAACATCTCAGGGAATTCAATCACCTGCTTCGGTTACTGCTGTTCATTGTATTGTGTTAAACACCCAGCCAGCTACCTTGTAAACATGCAGAAAAGCCAGAGAATGGGCAGGAAGCTGTGCAACCCATCACTTCTCCTGGGCAAGCAACCTGTATTCATGTATTCAGTGAACAAACACTGACCAAAGCCCTGCTATGTGCCGGGCGCTTCCCAGGTGCTGTCCCCAAATGGCTGGGAATAAAGAAAAGACAAAAGTCCCCACTTTGTGGCGTTGGGATACCCTGAGAATGGCTTGAAGGTGTCATCTCTAACAATAAGGCCAACCTCTAGTTTTACCATCTAAGCTGGTGTCGAATGCTACCATACTTTAAGTGAATGATTGCACTGTAACCTCACAATATGTCAGATAATATTTTGCAAATGAGCAGACTGGTGTTTGAAGAGGTTAAGCAAACGTGTCTGAGGCTACCTGACTATGACCACTAGACCAAATATACAAAAGTCACTGCCCTCAAGATGCCGCAATATTGACCCTTAGTTCTCTTAAAAGTGTTTCCAAAAAGATCCTCCTTAGAATAATTATAGTTTTATAGTTCATTCATTCAGCCTTTATTGAAAACCTGCTGTGTGTTAGGAGCTAAGTGATGGGTAGACTCAGTAAGATGTGGTCCCTGGCTTCACCAAACATTTACTAGAGGGGAAAAAACAGACATGGGCAATAATGAGGGTGTAAATGCTATAAGAGAGGCATGAACAGAATTTTAACGAAGCACAAAATTGGGGCAGCTGAGCTCATCCTGTGATTGTCAGGGTTAGGCCCTCAAAGATGGCAACATCAGAGAAGAACAAGAGTGTATGTGCATGTGTGCACATGTGTGTGTGCATGCATGTGCAGGCATGCATGTGTGTGTGTGTGTAGGAGAAGGCAGTGTGACAATGAACTGGAAAGACAATATTGGTATATCTGAGGAACTTTGAGTGGCATCTTCTAAATCGTGCATACATGATCATGAAAAAAGCCCTCCATACACAATTTTCTTCTTTCTCATTGTTTTCATTCAAACCTTTTACTGTGTAGTCTTATTTAGCTTCAATTTCTGAAATAACAAGGGGGAAGATGGTAATGTGATCTTAGAAACACTGTTTCCTCCATTTCATTTACACAACAATTAGATCTCTTTGGAAGAGAATAAAATTGTTCATTACATTAGCCAAAGACACCTTCAATAGATGACCCCCGAGAAGGCAGGAAGGGTGAGGTTCCATTCCATAGCAGAAAAGAAGAGTTTTCCATAACAGAGATTTTACACATCAGCTGACGAGCCTGCAAATTAAGTTGTGCGGACAGAACCAGCTTTTACCTGCTGCCACAGAGAAAATGAAAAGATGTATCTATTTTCTAATGACCGTTTTGTGGCATCGATTGATGTTTTCTGTTCCAATCGATGAAGCCACAGGCTAAGAGCCAGTGTGGCATGCTCTGCCACACTGTATATGTTTTCAATCAGTTCTACAAGTTTATTTTTTTTTCTTAATGTCAAAACTCAACCCACACACGGTCTCACGAGGCCCGGAGATGCTGAAGCCACAGTGCTGGGTTGTAGGACCTAATATCCGTGTAATGATGGGATTGGCTGCAGGGCACATTTGGAATCAATCTGCAGCCTTTGGGATCGAGAGTGAGGCCAGGAAATAATAAAACCGTGTGAAGCTACAGTGCCTCCTCCCTTTGCTCCCAGCATTCTGCACTTTGAAGGGAGAGTATCAACATTTCACCGGACTCAAGGCGATGCTGAGCATTGCCAACAGATAGTAGCGGGTGGAGTTGAACAGAGGTAGTAACCACCTTGGAGAACGAAGCAGAGCCAAGCAAAGGGCATTGGGCCACCACGGGACAGGAAAAGGCGGGCTGCAACCGAAATGCAGATGTTGGAGGTCTGCAAGCATCTCATCAAACAAATAGACAGAGGAAAATGCTTTCCTAAGTAGCATGCACTTAACCCAGGGAACTCGATGACACATGATTTTTATTGAGCCAAGGAACTCTGTAACTCTTGTCAAAGGGCTGGACACGGCGGTGAATATGAATAACATCTGTAGCTCAGCTAAGTGGGGTGAAAGAGATGAGCCTGACCCATCCTCTGGCATTCGCCATGGAAACTGATTCCTGGCAGGACTTCTTCAAGAGGGTGAAAAGCCCAGTGGGTCAGGGGCCGTGTTCCGAAGCATTCGTTTATCTTGCTCGGAAATGTCATAACAAACCATAGGTAGAAAAGAGAAAGATTGGGGGGCTAGTTCAGCCTCTACTGGGCCTACTACGTAGGGCCCTCGAAGTCTCCTGGGTGCTTGTTAGAGCAGGTTCTATAACAACACAGTCAGTGATCTGCACTGTTTTTGATATTTACCAAATGCCTCTGGCTAATACTTCCCCTGCACTGTACTTGACAGCAATTAGATTAGACAAGACATGCGTAATAGACATAGTCACACACATACACTTTCTTTCTCAGGACCTTTCCATTTGCAGCTCTCCAGCTATTGAGAGAACTTCCCAGTAGCTAACTGTTGGGATGAGAAGGTCCATGCTGACCCAGCAGTACAAATGATGGAGAAGAAAAACAAGGTAGTAACAGAGAAGAGAGCGAAGGAGTCACAGAGGCTACACAGTCAAAGACAAGTCCTTTTATATAGAGTATCACTAAGTCACTCTGGTCAGGATCAATCTAACTGCTGGTCCAGTGTTAGAACAGCCATGTCCATAAGGCTACTGGTGGATGTCTGGTAATCATCGATTGTTTCACAGAGAATGCCCATGTTGGTTATTTTATCTTCAGCCTATTCATTTGTTTAATGCTGATTCTGGCAAGATAGAAAATCATGCCTCTATTTTCTCTTTTATTCCCAACATCAGTCTGAGGCTTTTAAAACAAAACAGAAGATGGTTTTGATATACTTGGAACTCTTAGTAATAGATCATACCATCAAGCTGATTAAGCAAACAGTTCATCAGGGAACTGAATAAACAGATGTTGGAAGCATCATCTGTGAGTGTGCCACAGGCAATGGGACATTATCTGGGACTTGGAGTTAAGTCATATTATCTATAATGAACCAGTATGTCAGAGAGATGACAGAAGCACCTCTACATTCCACTTGGGTGGGACTTTGTAGTTTTCAGGGATTTGAAACTTCTCATCTACTTGGGGAGAGTGTCTTAGGTTTTATGATTATAATTTTGCTACTATTTCTCCATTGATATAAATATAGCATCTAAGGGCTACATCTGCCTCATGGTAGAGAGGACATATGACTGAGGACAGAGCTTGGGATCTGGTCTGCAGACAGCCAGGCCTGAAGTTGAAGGCTGTCCTTACGAGCTACTTCGACTGTTTGGTTACTTAACCTCTTTTAGCCTCAGTCTCGTTACCTACAAATCGAGAATTTTAACATCTAGAGCAGGGGTCGGGAACCTATGGCTCGCGAGACAGATGTGGCTCTTTTGATGGCTGCATCTGGCTCGCAGACAAATCTTTATTAAAAAAAATAATAACTTTAAAAATATAAAATATTCTCATGTATTACAATCCATTCATTTCCTACCGCTCATGTTCATGGTTGCGGGTGGCTAGAGCCAATCACAGCTGTCCTCTGGGACAACACCAAATTTTTATTGGATAATGCGTAATGTACACAGGTTGTTGTATGGCTCTCACGGAATTACATTTTAAAATATGTGGCGTTCATGGCTCTCTCAGCCAAAAAGTTTCCTGACCCCTGATCTACAGGGTTATTCTGAAGAACACATGGATGAAATATGAAAAGCCTTTAGAGCACAGGAGGTGCTCAGTAAACTTCGTGATTTATGAACACTCTCTTCCTGCAGTTATCCTTCCAGTCCGCAGCCATATCTCTGCCTTACGGTTATCCTTGAGACAAGTTGTCTCATCCACCTGCAGCTAAGCGTTCATTGTCACCACCGTGAGCAGGTCAGGCTGTACTACTCATCCTATCTTTCACTTACCGCTTCCAAAATGGTCTTCCTTATCCTAGTCTGATTGCCCTCTAATTCATGTGTCTTTCTCAATACTGATCCTTCTTATACACAATATTTATCACGTCACTATTTTCATCAAATCATTCATTATTTTTCCCATTTCACACAGTATCAAGACTAAATGTTGACTTTTGCTTCTAGCCACAATGGCGTAATTGGTACCAACTAATTACCCCTCCTACTCTCAGCAACTAGAAAATTGGACCAAACCACAGTTTGAAGACACTAAAAAGCCGTCAGCACAAGAATGTGTTGTTTTTAGGCGAACTGAAACAAAGGACAGAAGCCTTTTTATTACTCCAGAGTTTTGCCTGGAGACATGGTTACTAGATCCTAGAACAGGAAGGAAGACCAAAGCAGGTCACTGTGGAGACAGGTTAGGGTGGAGAGAGGCTGAAGGCACTGGGATTTGTGGAGCAAGGTATCAGTTAGGAGGTTGCTAAGCAGCAGGAGAGCTTCAGAAATCTGCATAGGGGTTCCTTAAGTGTTTGTGTGAAAACCAAACTTGAATGATGTGCACAGGGTAAGACTCCATGAATCCTGGCAAAGAACAACTGTTAAAGAAGAGCTGTGGAAAAGTGAGCAATTTTTCTAAAGGTGGAACAGCATTGGGAAACATTCGTGCGCTGAGTAATTGGAGCAGAGCTACTTTGTCTAACACAGGAGGTATCTGGTAGGAACCCTGGAAAGACTATGCCTCTGAGTCAGTTAAATGATCTCTGGAGAAAGGCCACACTGAACACACCAAGAAAAGTGTGAAAATAAGCATCAAAAGGACAAACAGGCCTCCCCCAAGTGGCTTAACTTTCTGCCAAAATAAAATTCAACATTCTTTTTTGAAAAAAAAGAAAACAAAATCCAAACACCCAGAAACACAAAAATTATTTTATCTAGCATGTAATAAAATGTTACTACACATGTGAAGAAATAAAAAATATGACCCCTAAATAGGAGAGACATCACCCAATTAAAATAGACTGAGATATGCCTGAGAAAATGAAATTAGCAAACAAAACCTTTAAAACTGGCATTATAAATATGTGTAGAGGGCTAAATGAAAGCATAGATACAATAAATTTTAAAATGAAAATACATGTAGTAAAAAAAAATCTCTAGGGTCAAAGTAGACACTATTTGAAATTTTAAATATTTCACTATATGGATATAATAGCAGATTAGACACTGAAGAAGGAATTTTCACATAGGGCCATAGAAATAGTCCAAACTGAAGTATAGGGAGAAAAAAGACTGACAAAAAATGAATGGGGCTTCAGTGTCCTATAGGATTGTGTCAGGCAGAGTCTTTGACACAGTTTCAAAACACAGGACTGGAGGGAAAGCTATTTGAAGAAAGAATGGCCAAATTTTCCAAGTTTATTTAAACCAATAAACCATAGATCCAAAAATATCTTTATACCCAAAGTAGGATACAATCAAAGCAAATTTCACCAAGAGATGTCATAATCAAATGATACAAAACAAATGGCAAAAAAATAAAAGAAAAAAAATTGAAGATAGCTAAAAAACAGAAACTGCATTATGGTCTGATAACAATAAGAAGAATCACATATTGTTTAGGCTAACCAAAGATGAGATTATTTGAGGCCAATGGACACAGACTGCAAGGAATGCTGAAGGAGGGGGGCCGCAGGCTGAAGGAAGCCAATTACAGATAGAATGTAAACACACACAAAGGGCTGAAATTATTAGTTATGGTAAATGTGTAGTTTAATGCCTTTTTTTCTCATTTATTTATTTTTAAAGAAGATACTTGTCCACTGAAAGTCAAAATCATAATTTGTCCTGGATTTAAGTCATATGCAGAAGTAACAGATATGGCAAAAACACAAAGAACAGGTGTGCAAAATGGATAAATATTGTTGGAAAGTTCTTACGTTAAAGGTGAAGTAATGCAATGTTATTTAAACGTAGACTGTGCTAAGCTAAAGATGCCTATTGTGAAGCCTAGAGCTGAGCTGTCTCCTGGAATGTTTTGCAATGATGGAAATGTTCCATATCTGCACCATCCAAAACAATATTCCTTAGCCATTGTGATAAGGAGCACTTGGAAATGTGACAACTGTGACTAAGGAATTGAACTAAGGAACTGGGTCACACAGAACTAGGGGCTACTGCACTGGTCAGCACAGCCTACAGTAACCACTAAAAAACAAACAAAACAAAACAAACATACAAAGATCTATTAGTTAATAAGCCAATAAAGGAAGTAAAAGGAAATGCTGAAAAGAAAATCAAGTAGTCCCAAAGAGAGAAGAAGAAGAAAAAGGGAATAACAAACAGATGGGATAAACAGAAAGCAAGTAAACCAATCATGTCAACAACAATTTGAATATGACCATATTAAACACATCATGAACAGTCCAAGATTGTTAGACTACAGAAAAAAAATTTTTTAAATCAAGACCCAAATGAATTGGCTGTGTTATTTTAGATAAACTAGACTTTGGGGCAAGGAATAATATTAGAAATAAAGAAGGAGATTAAATAATGGTAAAACGGGTCAATCAAGAAGATGTGTAGAACATTACACACCAAACTACAAAACATAGCTTCTTACGAGAGCACATGGGACACTCCCCAAGATGGACTATATGATGGGCCATAAAATATCTCTCAATAAATTTCAGAGGATTGAAACCAGAGTTTGTTTTCTGACCACAATGGTATTAAATCAGAAATCAAAAACAGAAAGCTATCTGGAAAATCCCTAGGTATTTGGAAATTGAAATGCATTCTTCTAAGTAATCATAGGACAAAGAAGAAGTCAGAAAGAAAATTAGAAAATATGGTGAACCAAAGAAAAATGAAAATTCAAATATATCAAAGGCTATAGGGTGATGCTTAAGTAGTGTTTAGAATAGTGATTCTCAAACTTGATCATCTCAACATGACTTTACACTTAAAAATTGACAACCATCACAGTTTTTTTGTTTATGTGCATTATATCTATCAATATTTGTCCTATAATAAATTAAAACTTAAGATTTTAACAATATTAACACAATTAACTGCTTTACAAAGGAAGTATAGAATGGCATTGTTTTGCTTTTCACAAATCTCTTTAATGTCTTATAAGAACACAGTTCAATTCTCCTATCAGCTTCTACATTTAATCTGTTGCCATAGGTTGTTTTAATTAAAGTGTATAAAGAAAATACGGCCTTATAAAAACTTATAGTTAGGAAAAGATAGGGTATTTTAATAGTCTCTACAGGTAATTGTGGATATTTCTTGGAAGTGTGCCAGAACTTGAGAAGTAGTCATTTTTAAAGATAATTTGCAATGTGAAATATGAAGTCTCATCAATATGAATTTTTCTTGTATTAATTATATTAAAATCCATTAACGTGGCCCTGGCTGGTTGGCTCAGTGGTAGAGCATTGGCCTGGCATGCAGGAGTCCTGGGTTCGATTCCCGGCCAGGGCACACAGGAGAAGTGCCCATCTGCTTCTCCACACACCCCCCTCCTTCCTCTCTATCTCTCTCTTCCCCTCCCGCAGCCAAGGCTCCATTGGAGCAGGGTTGGTCCTGGCGCTGAGGATGGCTCTGTGGCCTCTGCCTCAGGCGCTAGAATGGCTCTGGTTGCAACAGAGCAATGCCCCAGATGGGCAGAGCATCGCCCCCTGGTGTGCATGCCGGGTGGATCCTGGTTGGGCGCATGTGGGAGTCTGTCTGACTGCCTCCCCATTTCCAACTTCAGAAAAATAAATAAATAAATAAATAAATAAAAATAAAATCCATTAACAGATTCTATACTTTGAATGGATCATATACCTATATATAATTTTGTTAAATTATACATTGATCACTTGGAAAATATTTGTACACTGAATTAAGCAGCTCTTCTAAATGTTGATACATCATATTACATACTATCAAAAATTACATTTATGAATATCACTACCAGTCTCATCATAAAAAAAGTTTTCTATGTTTATTTTATTGATTTTAGAGAGAGGAAAGAAGAGAGTGAGAAAGAGAGGCAGGAATATCAATCTATTCCTGTATGTACCCTGACCAGTGATCAAACTGGCAACCTCTGCCACAGTGAGCATTCACTTTTTTCCCCAAATAAAACTGGTGTTCTTTAAAAATAAAAAAAAAAACAGCTATTTTAGCTTGCAACTCAAACACACAAACGTTTTTCCTTGAGACAACCATTGTACTTCACTACGTAACAGCAATGTTTACCAGTGTTTTTCTTTTCACCACAAAGAAGATTGAAAAAGCCATGAACTCAACAATAAGAAAACACGCAACAGCATTTTAAAAGGACAAAAGATTTGAATTGATATCTCATGAAAAAGATATGTAAATAGCAAGTATGCAGATTAAAGATGTTCAACCTCCTATGTCATTAGAGAAATGCAAATTAAAATGACATGAGATACCACTGCCCACTGTTGGAATGGTTAGATGGCAATTTTTGGCAAAAATGTGGAGCCACGGGAACTATGTGTATAGTTCATTATCAATGGGAATGAAAAATGAGCAATCCATTGTTCCTAGGTATCTACCAACTGATTTGAAAACGTCTGTCTACACTAAAACATCTGTTATAAACCTCTGCATGAAGATATTTGCAACATCTTTATTTATAATTGCCCAAAATGGAAGCAACCAAGATGGCCTTTAGTGGATGAATGAATGAACAAACCTAGGTACATCTGTACAGTGGAATTGTGAACTCTAATAAGGAAATGAATGTGCTCTCAGGCCAGGCGACATGCTCAGTGAAAGAAACCATTCTGAAAAGGCTGCCTACCATGTGTTTTTATTAACACAGCGTCTGGTAAAGGCAAATTGTAGAGCAAGTGAGAAGATGCTATACACTATTTATGTAATATTAGCATATTATATATAATTATATATAACTAGTATATATGTGTATGTATACACACACACACACATTTATATTCTTGCAGACACATGCAAGGGACATAGGAACTCCAGGAATCTTAGAGGGAAATATATAGCTTGAAGTAATAATATTTGAAAATAAAATAGGTCTAAAATTGATTATTTAAATCTCTTCATTAAGGAACCAGGAAAAGGAGATAAAATTAAATATAAAGTAAGCGACAGTAAATAAAAAAGAGACCAATGAACTAGAAAACAGAAAATTCAATGAAACAAATGAAATCAAAAAAATTGATGAACCTCTGGCTAGACTGATAAGAAAAAAAATCAACTTACTAATATTATTAATAAGAGAAGAAAAAAACTACAGAGACGATAGGCATTAAAAAGTTGAAAAGAGGAACATAACGAACAATTGCATGCTAAGAGATTAAAAAATTTAGAAGGGGCACATTGTCAATAATATTGTGATAAGTTTGCATGGCGGCAGATAATTACTAGAGTTAGTGGGGTGCTTACATTGTAAGGGAAATAAATAAAAGATAATCATATTATACACCTGAAAGTAACAGAATGTTATATACTGACTATACATTTTAAAGAAGAATATTAGAAATAATTCTATCCCTGCCAAGATTCCCCACATTCTTTCCCTTCTTCTACCCCATGTCACCTAGATGAACTCCCCTACCCTATATATATCCTTTTTTATAACTATTCTGTGAAATGCTACTATCAGGCTAAGCACACTGCCACCATTTTCCATTCATTTATGTTGTCCCCACTAAATTTAGTATTTCCCTAAGTTCTCCCATCTTGTCTGGAACTACCTGAAAACTCCCCATTGTCCAAATTAACTTTCAAGTACTGCCTACCCCGTGCATGAAGCATCAGCCGGGCACTCCTGGCCTCATTTTTTCCCTCAACACCTGAATTCCTACAGTACTGCAATTCCATGGGGAAGCCACTCAGAAAACACTGACGCACACTGCCCAGGTTACTGCACTTCTTGCAGCTGCCCCCCAGCACCAGCGTCTGACAGCTCTCCTCTGAGGTCCTCTCTGGGACTGCCTCAGTCTGAAGGAGTTGCCCTGCCCAAGGTCAGGCCCTTTCTGGAGACAGCCTGCCTCCAGGGACCATGGACTTGCAGGTGTGAGGTCCTGGCACTCAGCCCCATCTGAAAAAACCTTGTCTGGCTCTCAACTCTGGAGCTCCCCACGCAGTAATCGGCCAAGACCTTGTTCTATCGCTCAGGGCAGATCAGCCTCTCCAGTGCCGATCCTCACCCTGCGGTGCTCACGTCTCCCCAGGGGGTGTTCTCCAAGGCTCTCCCTAATGAACCTCCTGCCCACATGCCAGATTCCCAGGGAATCCAGACGCAGGCTGTAAACAAGTACCAGGCAGGAAACCAGAATGATTATGTGGCTTCTGGATCCCTTGACATTCACAATAGGCCCCCAGTGAACCCATTATTACTGAGAGTCCTAAGCAGAGGGTGCAACGGCTAGGTGTCCCCTGGGTCAGGAGTTATGCGGAAGGCAATAATATAGAGTGCTGTGTCCCCACAATCAAATTCAGGTACAGCACCTCTGACTGAGGCATCTCTGACCTGACTTTTTTATTTTTATGGCTCTTTGCATCCTTTTCAAGCCAGCATAGGGGAGCAGTGGGCACAAAAGATCAAAATTTCCCCAGCAGCTACAGGGAGGTTGACTCCACTTCCCCAGTGGAGTCTCTGGGGACTCCATGTGTTCCCCGCCATTACACTATTAAACTCGCCTGCTGTGTTCATGCCTTCTGCACACTGACATCATGGTTTTCTGTTTTATGAGAACTTTGTGGCACCAAATAGATCATATGTTTGTAAGGACATTTTTTAGCATTTTTATATACACTCATGCATGCCCATGTATAGGTTCCCTGACACAATGGGCACTTTCCTAAAAGTCATATTTCAGTATGTATTTTCCAAGGTGACACCTGACACATGAGCATCATGGGCACCTGGGGACCCACCAGGGTCCCTTTGGGAGTGAGCCTCACTTTGTATAACCAGAGGCATGTGTTAGTTTCTGTACTGGCATGTTGTTTCCCTTCTGAGCATCTGCTGAAATGTGGGGCTATGGATTCCCAAAGTAAACAATAATAATATGCTTGTTTTCCCAAAGAAAAACGTATTCCCAACTGATGAGAAGGGCCTGCCCCGGAAGGTGGGGGACCAGTGAGTAAAACTTTAATGCATCTATTTGCCTGCTGCTGACAGTTCTACTTTTCAAAACCGCCTTTTACTAATTCTACCAGTGTATGTGGACAAGCAGAGAATGAGATGATGCACAGAAAAAGGCAAAATGCATCCCTTTAAATCTTTCTTGCAATGTAGCAGTGATAACACTGCCTATTTCGGGTGATCAAGAGAACATGGTCATTAGTAGTCACATCCTTCTTAGTCTGGGCCATCTTGTTGGTCATCTGGGGTGTCCCACTTCTGTACCTGGTTGGTAAAAGTTGATTACTTCTTGAGCTTACCAATCAGATCAGCAGCAGAAGGGACCATACTGGGCCTTCTCAGCTCTTACAAAATGAAGGTTTTGATTGAGCAAGGCTATTCATCGGTTGTACCAAACTAAAGGTAGGAAACAAAAGCCGAGGCTCACAACACATCACAGACTCTTTATAAGTTAGCAAAAATGAGGGGTTTTCCAACTGGAGAAATCTTACCTCATCCTTAACAAAGAAAAAAAAAAGGCAAAACAAACTCTTGGCAACAAAACACATCCTTAATACAATAAAGAGATCTGCTGAGCTACCATGGACATCTCTGGCTAATTGCTAATGAGGCTGTGGGTGTCAAGATCATGTTAAAGCATTGTGCTTACCTCAGCAGTGTGGCGAGTACCTCCGAGCATCACTGTCGTCTTAAACTCTTTAAGGATCTACAGAGCAAACTGCTTTCTTACATCAGGGATTTATCCCCTTTTGACTATTCCCCATGTTACATCAGTCTCATTATTTGGGAGACTGAGTTCTGGTGGAGCATAAAAAAACCATTACTTTGGAGATCAGACGGGCAGTTTTCTAGTGAACAATGGAGAGAACAGAATCCGATTCTGTGAAGTCCGCCCAGTATGGTCCTTCACAAAGCTTTCCTTTCTTCTTAAAAATAACAGCCCTCCCCTCATTTTATACTTGAAGGTCATTTGCAAGAACGGGGGATGTGGGTTTAATGATCCAGTTTCTTAAAAACCAACATGAAGTGCATAACAAATAACATCCCGTGGACTTATGCAGAGAAAGAAAAAAAAATTCCACAAACAGACACACACAAGTCATGAAAATGTCATTGAAGGGATATAAACTGATTGTAAAGCAAAAATGCAAGTCCGAAATGTTCTATTACCTGACGCACCTGGAATCAAAACCATCATTTCTGTGGCTTGGCAGTCAAAGATGGCTTTATTTTTTACTTCACATGCAAGACATAAAAAGGCTGGTTTTGGAAAGGCCCAGGACTGGACCTGGGCATGACTTGGGCTATACAGTGTAAATGTGTGGGTACCCACACAAAGAAGCTTCCTCAGAACTTCCTTCGAGGGTCAGCCATTCCTGTTTGCCCAGTGTCTTCTCTCAATAAGAACTTTCATGGCATCCAAGACAACGCAAAACAATAACTTTGGAAAATCCAGTCAGGACTGTCATCTTGTCTCTCCATGTGTAAGAAATTCCAAGAGAACATAGTTGATAATTGACTATAGTCAGAAAGAGCTTTGTATAGCGACAGGGGAACTATAGACCATACCAGGTTTAAGTTTAGAATCTTGAAAGCTTACCAAAAACCCTTCTAAACTCAGTGAGCTTTTGGAAAATGCACACAAAGAGACTTTCTTGCTGATAAATTTTAGTTATCCCTGCCTTTTGAATGCAGAATTTATTAACTCCATTGTCTCTTCTTAGAGTCTGCCATTTTTCTCTGCAGATTCATGGCACTGAGGTATTTGCCTTTGAAACATTTACTGCAGGTTGTGCTCACAAGCATTGTTGTAGTCACTGGACAAACACCCGAAAACTTAACTTCCATGAGACATCATCATTATTTTTATTCTTCCTCCTATTTCAGCAGGCAACAGAGTTCCAGGCAGTGAGAAACTCTCAAATCTATTTATGAAATAAATGAAAATGGGAAGTAAAGTCTTCATGTGTGCATGCGCATATATGTGCGCATTCCCACGCACACATGTGGCCATGTGATATACATATATTTCAGGACCTGAAAGGGAAATACAAGAGGACATTGTTGTCTGTGCAAATTCATACCACTTCTAATAAAACCAGATGCTTATCTTAGTCACATAAAAGTGCAATGAGCCTGTTTCTAAGAACTTCTCTCAATGGCCAGATGAGAGACGGCTCTCATGGAGAAAAAAAAAAACACCATTACCATGTCTGCGCAGGCCTCTCTACTGGACACAAGCTCCTCCTGACCTTGTTCTTGCTGCCTCATGCACAGAAAAGGTGCACCAGGTGCTTAATACACATAGTGAGAATTTATGATAGAAGTGTCCCGATAATGAAGACTCATCAATCACTAATTTTTCTCTTTCTCTCTCTCTCTCTTTTTTTTTTTTTTTACAGAGACAGAGAGAGAGTCAGAGAGAGGGATAGATAGAGACAGACATACAGGAAAAGAGAGAGATGAGAAGCATCAATTATTAGTTTGTCGTTGTGACACCTTAGTTGTTCATTGATTGTTTTCTAATATTTGCTTTGACCGTGGGCCTTCAGCATACTGAGTGATCCCTTGCTCGAGCCAGCGACCTTGGGTCCAAGCTGGTGAGCCTTGTTCAAACCAGATGAGCCCGTGCTCAAGCTGGCGACCTCGGCATCTCAAACCTGGGTCCCCCACATCCCAGTCCGACATTCTATGCACTGTGCCACCACCTGGTCAGGCTAATTTTTCTCCTTTTGCACAGACAACAAAATACTTAAGAAAGGACGTGTTTCTCTCATAACTGCTTAATTTGGGATATTTGCCCTGTGTGCGTGCATACGTGAATATATGATTTCTAAGTTTTGGATACAGTTCTAAACTAGCAATGATTCCATTATGTACAGCTTTACAGACATCAGCTCTCCTATCACTAACTTAGAAAACAGGTTGATGAGCTACCAATGGCCTGTGTTCTTCACCAGGACTGAAGATTGGAGCAGATGGAGGGGAGGATGGATGACCCCACTAGTTCAGACATCTTCCAAGTCCTAATTCTAGGATTTATCACTGCAAGAGCCTAACAGGGGAGGAATTCTAAAGCTGACCTTTTTAAACAAGTTGTCTAAATAGTTTTGCTTGTCAGAGAGTATGTGCATCTTCCAGCTTTTGATGAGAAACATCTCAAGCTACTTCTTCACGTTGAGAGCCTAGAGAATGCAGGAATGTGCTTAACCACACACTTTCTTCTCAGCTTTTATATCTGGGCTTTGGGGACCTCCTCACTCAGCAACATTCTTGTCCAATACATGCAGAATAAGAGGTGATTTGCCTGTCCAAGAAGTCCAAGAGGCTTTCTCAGTAAAGCCTTATTTCTTAGAAATAGCAGAAGAGGCTCTTCCAATAGTAACACACAGGGGCTCCAGAAGAAAGGCATTATTAAGGAGAAATTATCATTCGCAGTATGTATGACAACAGTGAGGAGAACAGAGAACTAGAACTTGAGAGGGATTGAGCTTGGCACAAATCTCTGATTTCAAAAGCAATCTATTCTGGCAAATTCAGTCTTTTGGTGTCGATTTCTGTATTTCTGAGAAGAAAATCATCCCTTCTTAAAAAAACAGCTAATCTCTCCTTCATTTAGAGAGATAAACCTGCAGGCTTTGTACCTCTCTTTTGGACATTTTTCTGAAACGAGTAATAGATGAAGGGTTACCAAAATGAAATGTTAACTCTTCTGGCTTCTCTGTTTCGATAGGTTAATAGACTGTTATAATAGGAGAGCTTTTGTGACTTGTCCAAGGTCACACAGCAAGAAACGAATGTGTATTCACTAATCTAAGTCCCTGGCTCTTTCAATTAAAATAAGTCTCTCTCTACTAATCTAAGTCCCTGGCTCTTTCAATTAAAATAAGACTCTCTCTCTCTCTCTCTCTCTCTCTCTCTCTCTCTCTCTCTCACACACACACACACACACACACACACACACACACACACACAGAGGTTTTCCATGCAACTATCTAGACATGTAGACAACTCCAATAAATTTAAAACTTCAAAATATTTAATGTTCAAATAGAAACGTTTCAGTGACCTGGAAGATTTGCTTATACAGATAAACTGATTTCCCAACCATGCTGGATAAATCTTATTTTTCAATCTTTTCTTTTGCCCATATATTTAATACTTGGCATCAGGTGTGTTTGTTTTGTTAGTCTGTGTAGCCTCTAATTTTTGAAAAGCAATGAAGTTAGTGTTATATAAGCAGAAATAGAGCACTACAAAGAAGTTTGGACAAAGGAATGAAAAACAAGGTGGCGCCAACATATATTTCTCTGGAATATTTTTGCACTCATCTACCTACCCTAGTCCTTCACTGTCTCATGCCTGGACAATCACAGAAGCCTCTTGATTAGTTTTGCTGAGTCTAATCTCTTCTTTCTCTAATCTCGCCTAATCACTACTGGCCTTGTTGATCTTCCTTTAAAAAAATCACTTTCATGTCACTTCTCTGGTTAAAATAGAACAAAACTTCTCACGACTTGCACAATAAAATTTAACTCTGTAACTGAGAGTCCAAACATTCTCAACCACATCACTTCCCAGCCATATCTTTCATGGCTCCCTTGTTGTCAACCTCTACATGGTCCAAATCTAACTGCTTGTCATTTTCTCCTTGTGCCTTCAGATTTGCTACCTCAGTAACTCCTCCTGGGAGACCTGCTTCTATCACGTCTGCCTGTCTCAAGTGTACTTGTCCCCCAGGGCTCTGTTTTGAAGGGAGTTTCTTTGATTAACCTTCAGAAATACTCTGCCTCCTTTGATGCCTTAGAGTTCTTCCTTTAGACCACCTCCATATGACTTCAAGGGCTGATTCTGTCCCAGAAACTCTGATAGGTACTGTCCCTGGATTATCTCATCCCCGTCTCTCAAATGGAAGAGCGAAAGGCTGTATTATTCCTATTTGACTCAGGAGCAACTTGGTCTTCAAAGGCTTTTTTGTCCAAGATCATTTAGCCAGTAAGTAGCAGTCATAGCATGCCTAGTTGCCTTTATGTCCAAAATATAGATATGTCAAAGTCACTGACTTCACTTCATATTCATCAATGTCACCATAGTCCAGGACACCGCTGTCTCTTCCCAGGACGATTTTCAGGATGAACCCCTCCCTGCCTCCTCTCTTGCCTCTCTGTGACTCATTTTCTACACCTGTGCTCTCCAGGGTGGAGCTACTGGCCATGTGTAGCTATTTAACATTTGAACTGTGGCTGGTACACACTAGATTGCGAAGACTTAATACCAAATAGGCATGCAATAGATTTATAATTGCATAAATATAAATTTAAATTGCATAGTTTATCATTTTTCTTCATTATTCTTTTTTTTTAGTCTTTTTGAGATGTAATTGACAAATAAAATTGTAAGCTATTTAAATTGTACCTCGTGGTGACTGGATATAAATATACCTTGTGAATGGATTCCTATCGTCTAACAACTAGTTAGTGAACACGCCCACCTCCTCAGAGATTTACTTATTTATTCTTATTATTTTGGGTGAGAACATTTAAGCTGTACTCTCTTAGCAAATCTCAGTGATAGAACACAGTGTATCAACTATAGTCACTATATTTTAATTAGATCCTCAGACCTTGTTGCTGAGTAAACAAACAAGCAAACTAGATTTTAAATAACAGAAAGAAAGTTATCAGTTTTACAGAAGAATAATTATTTCCTTTTTCATGGACAAATATATTCAACTTGTCTCTATTTGGGTTTCACCTGATATGTATTTGTATTGAAGTCACATTAAGTATAATGTCTTTAATTTTAGGTTCCCCTCAAGCTAATCAGGTATCTTTTTTTTTTTTTTTTTACAAATTCCACCAAGAGTCCACTTACTTATCTGAGCTGCATCTGCACCCAACCACTATACCCAAATGACAAGTATAATGCTGGAAAATTCAATTAAACAATGTGATCCTGTATTCAAAAAAGTGTTGAAACAACCTATGTGGACTCTTTTCCATGTGTTTGATGGAAAAATCTAACAGTTTGCACCAGAGATCTGATTTACTTTGTCACAGTATTGGTTTGTCCTATATTTGAGAGCAAGGCAGTGCGATAGTTAAGCATGATGAAAGCTTGTGCAAGGACCTAGGAGAGATGGTCCGGAACAAGGATGCACCACTGACTGAGTCTGGGAAGGATTCATGGAGAGGTGATCCTGGAATCATGTCTTACAGAATGCACAAGAACTCAAGGTCAAGGTGAAAGGAGTTCAGTTGGGTCTCTATGTCAGTGGTTTTCAGCCAACACTTAATGATCAGCATACTTTCCTGCATGAAATTATTGTTTCCAAATCTCAATGAGTTAGAATTCTCCATGCTAATCCGTTGCCCAAGCTACTTAACAAAGCTGAGTATGCACTGTCTTGATTTTCTGGTAGAAGTGTTAATAAAAAGCAAAAGGACATAAGGGGAGGCTTCAAGGAAGAGAAAGGGAACCCGAGTTGCCTGGGGCTTGAATAAACAGTCGTGGATCACCAGGAGTTGACCAATCTCACGTGACTGTCAATGTCAATTAATAACAGCTCTTCCCTGGATACCTCCACAAAGTTTAGACCTGGGAATGCTGCCAGGACAGACCCCGCTCTTCTGCTTTCTTGACAGCGTTCCATGATACCAAAAATTCCTTTCATGTTGAGTCATAAAAAATAGGGCTATCAAGCAAGTCAGAAGCACAGATGTGACCATGATAAATGGAAATTAGGTCAGTACCTCCCAGGACAGCAGGGACATTTTGACTTAAAAATATTTTTTCCCCTAGTCTCAGAAAATCATTATCTTCATCTTGATGGGTTCTCTGGGGGCCTCAACTGTGGTCTAGGGAAGCTGAATGCTTTCAGCCGATGTGATAACTTTAAACTTCAGTATGTGAAGGCTGGGTGTGCTGACAATGAAAAAAAAAAAAAAAAAAAAAAAAAAAAAAATATATATATATATATATATATATATATATATATATATATATCTCAAGATGATTAAGTACATTTTAAATTTTAATCTATATTTTTTATATTGTTCATATGGCCTTATCTCACTTCTGGTTAGTTAATCCTCCAACTGAAAAGGCCACACCTAGACATGTTGGCTTCAGGCTGAGCCTACATCATGTTCCATAGTGGGAGTGATCTATCTAACTATACAACCAATTTCCCACTCACTACTCATGCTGGAAGGTTGGTGAATTTAAAAGGAAAGAAAATCTTACCAAAAGAATATCGCAAATAATAAAGAACATTTAAATGTCTACCATGTGCCTTAGTTTGAGAAATAATAAAGCCAATACTTAAAAAGAAGTTAAAAATTAGAGGTTGCATAGAAACAGAAAAGAGGATAATTGTGGAGAAATCAGAAAGATTCCTCATACATATCAACTTGTATTCATTACTTCACACTAAGTTATCTTTTGGTGATAACTCTGAAATCTGAGTGACTTACAACTACAAAGGTGTAGTGCCTGTTCCTGGGACCTGTCACCTGTAGACAAATTAAATTTCTGTTTAATGTGTCATCATTCTGGGATCCAGGCTACAGCAGTGACCCCAATTTGGGGTACCACATGCTCATAACAGAGGGAAAAGAATGACAGTGGAACCTCAAGACTTACTCCAAAGCTTCAGGTGGGAAGTGGTACATATCACTTCTGCCCACATCCTATTGGCCAAATCACGCTTGATATCACTAAGGTGGGAAGTATAATCTTACCACAGACAGGATCCAGGGAGGAACCCTATGGATGGGCCTAATGAATGGAGAAGGAGACATCACATACACTTGGAACCAATAATACACTCAACCTCACAGCACCTTCCGTTAAAAAGAGTAGTACCCTTCCATTGCTTGTGAATATCTTTACTTCCAGGAAGTGGGGAAATAAAATAACAATTATTGCCACTCGGTGATGACTCTGGTAGCATGTGTATAGAAAAACAATGTAATTAAATTCAGATTATTTTTAGTGAAGTTTATTATAATGTTGTTTGAAACAGAAGATGATCACTTTGACAGAACCTTTTGCTTTTTAGCCATTGAACAAACTGGCATTGGGCTTGAGTACATAGCCATCCTGATTCTGAGAGCTTAATGTCATAAAAAAGGTTAAGTGTCACATTGAATTGTGTATCCTTGTAGGAGTCTTAATCTGGGAGAAAGTTTCAATATATTTTTACGAGCCTATGTCTTTTATTTATTTAAAAACATATGTCTGAAAAAATATTCAGATTGACAAAAACAGTTAAGACCCTCTACCTGACCTATAACTGTAATTTTTCTTGTCCTTTCTTTTTTGAATTTACTTTCCTTATATCATAAGCCAAGATAACTATATCTCTGTAATTCTCCTCTATCCTTCTCTCTAGGTCAGTTAAAATGCCTTTGGCAGAAAATAATTTTAAAATAACAGCCTAAGTATCTTAAACAATGAAGTATATTCTTCCTCTCACCTAGCATTTCATGCTAAGGTGGCAGGACACCAGAATGCAAAATGTGGTGATCAAAGGCAATATCAAGGATGGAGGTTCTGTGCATCTTTATTTTTTTTTTCTTGTCAGCCTCAGCAGGTCAGCTTTATTCTTCAGCAGTTCCAAACACCAAAGTTAGGCACTACAATATGTATATGTAAAGACAGCTTCTTCATTTTATTATTACTTAGGCCTAAAAGGAATCTTTCCCGGGTGCCTTCCAGAAAGTAAATATCTTTACTTCCATTACTACATAGAAAATATTTTAATCCTTGTATGTGAATGTGATTGTACCTAGACCACACTGCACAGTACAGACTTGGATATTTAGACTGATGGAGACCAGACTGAATCTGTTGAATTTATCAGTTCAGTCTAATATGTCCTGCCCTATACCTCCATCACAATCATTATGTGTCTGACCCATGCTGAAGCCGATTGTCACGAGCATACCCAATTTAACTTCACTTTTGGACTTGGGGATAATCACTCCTGAATCACATGGGGCAGGGGTGAATACCCACGTGAAAACCTGGAGGGCTGGCAGGCTCTGTCAGTGAGACAGAAATAAAATTAAGGCTGCTGGCTGGCCCACCAGCATCTGCTATGAGCCCAAAGACAAGGTTTTCAATCATTGAATAAAGGGTAGAATTGAGGCGATCATGTGTGTAATTCCAACTGTAACCACCCTGAACTATCTACAGCATCTAAGCAAAAGCAGACTTTGGAGAGTAGTGACTCCAGTGACCTGGTGAATCACTTTATTCTGCCATCATGAACCTGGCACCAGGCAAATATTTTCCCCAGCAAGAAGAGAGAGTGTTCCTTCTCTCTTTATTTATATTCCCCTTAAGCTCCAAAAGGATTTGAGCAGGCTCATTTAACTTTGGGCATACAAATCTCCTTAATCATAAAACCCAATAAAAGGGGACAATTTAAATATATTTTTTTCCTTTGGTTCTTTTCTATAACCTTTCCAAATAACAGACTCAGACACACAAGAAATGGAGACGATAAAAGAAGACTGCTTTAGACTTTTAAGTTGTCACATAAGCATTCTGTCTTCTTAGGCACAAAAATGAAGGAAAAAATTAGAGTTAGCATTCTGCTAACACTCTATATTCTAGTCATATAAAAATTTTTAATCCTTGCATGTAAATATTATTGTATCTAGACCACAGTGCACAGTACAGACTTGGATATTTGGACTGATGGAGACCAGACTGAATCTGTTGAATCTTATTCAGTTCAGTCCAATATGTCCTGGTTCTATGTAACATGTAAGGTATATTCAAGGTATCAGGGATACAGATCTGATCAAGCCAAGGTGTAGGAAGAAGACAAATGTATTCCTGTATAGAATGTGCCAGACTTTAATAAGTCCTATCATTGAGGTAATTTTAAAAATGCTTCAGGAGTACTTAGGAAGAACCAATTACTTAGACAGAGGTCAAATTATACAATGCAAACTACTCCAAGGAAGCAACATGTGAACTTGTTTTTGAAGGGAAAGCCAACTACTGCTTAGAAGAACAGAGAAAGGTACTTCTTGTGAATGCAAAGTTGGCTTTATTGTTATAACTGAGTGAAGCCATCCTGGGATGAGCCATATTCCAAGGGGCATGCTAGGAGCAGGAATTTTCGTCTTGACTTGAAGTTCTTAAAGAACATAAAGGGAGATCTAAGTGTATTGTCCACAACAACTCTTGTCAAAATCTGCCAGGCTGCCTACTTCTCCAGATCCCTACAATTTGAGGATGCCCCCATTCTCCTGCCTGAGAAGTCTGTCTCCATCATTTATTTCACCTTGTCCTTGGTGTTCCATTTTCTCCATTCCCTATGAAACTGGATCCTCTAGCTCTGGTTCCTTTTCTTCTGGGACCTGATTCAGGTGACTTGGAGCTTTCCCTCTTTTCTGTCAACCACTCTGATGCACCCAAGTATTCCCCTAATATCTCAATTCTGAATCCCCCAAATTCAGAAACACTATAACCCTCCAACACTGGAGAAAGGAAGTAATATTAAGTCTCCTCACTTTAGGAAGTTTGTGGACTCCCACAGATGAAATCTTTTTGTCTCATCACATAAAGAAACATAAAAGTGCCAGCTTTGAAGATGCTAGGACAGGGAACCTTTGCAACCATATTTATAAGAAACACTTTTCCCATGCAGAGGATCTGTCCTGACTTGACAACTTTAGAAACAAAATATTAGAAGCAGAGGAAACTTAGAAATCTTGTCCAGCTTCCTCATTTTCCAAAAGAGAAATCAAGACCCTCAGATGAAGTAATTGGGTTCTCAGCAGAAACTTCTCAGTTCAAAAGGCTACCTTTTTTAACCTTCACTAGGATTTTTCAGCTTTGGTCTCAAATACGAATTCTCCATTCTGAAATATTTGAAATACAAGTTCTCACACCATGCCTATGTGTAATAAATGTACTTGGATGAAAATATAAAATGATAAAAATTTTCCATACCCATCATCTTTTTTTCCTAGAAAAACAATCAACTCAACCATTTGCAGGTAGATCACTAAGATTTTTCAAGCACTGCCCTAATATTGATCTAAAGGCAAAAACAGTTGGACAGTTGGACTACACAAATATTTACATTGGCCATATCATGGATTTGGTCTACTGTTTAACCATCAGGCATTCTGGTGGCTGAAAAAGTAAGTCACTTATTCTGACATGACAGTTGGGTACTGATGCACACCGGTGTGGGTAAGGCATTACTAACTATGAATGTTAAATCAGGGTATGTGTCAGCATATCAACAAGAATCAAGTGATACAAAGCAAGACTTTGAGAGCTTGCCTGTGCTATACACGCAGCATACGAGAAACAATGGGAACTTTCCCTCATCGCTCCATTGGGAAGTCAAGATAAGTTACGGTAGCTGACAAAGTATTGAATTGTGGAAGCTCAGTTTCACTTCATATTGGGAATTCCCTTCGAATTACATGAGAGGAGAAACCTGGCCCCTGCTTGCTGAGTTATTACCCCAGTCTCAGAGGGAGCCTCCTGGTCTCTTTGCTGTTAATTATATATACTCGTCAGCTCTTAATCTAATTATGTCTCTCCCCAGTGATTGTGTGGTTAGACATTCCCAGGACTACTTTGCTAGCTCCCCCTCTCCCTTGGTCTCTCTGCCTCAACTCTCCTTTAGACACACTCAGAAAGCTTTGGAACAATTGGAACCTAACTACATTTTAACATAACACTTACATTCATGCTTCTGTTCACGCTGTAAAAGGTAATCTTTGAATGGTTTAAGCATCTGGATTTGATTATGGCGAAGTATAGCACTTAAAATGGAAGAGACTTTTTACATTGGCGTGGACGTCAGGCAGCTGCTCGAGCCACCCTTGGGCCTACTTGTTTCAAAGAGATTTGCAACAGGCTTAAGTCAGAAATGATAAAATTGTCAAAAAAAAAACACCTTTGGAATTTCTTTTGGAAGACAGCTAAAAAAGAAAACCAAACCAAACTCCAAAGGAAAAAGGAAGAGATTTCAGATTTCTGCCTGCAAATTTTTAATAATACAGTTTATTGGGTCAAATACTGAAACTCCAAGTGGTGTCTGCTGTTCATATCCAAGAAATGCTTCTACTTCTTTTCCCTCCAACACAACATCAGTTTTACAATCCTGCCGATTACAAATCACTTGCTTTTTTCTTTCTTTCTTTCCTTTTTTGTAGGGATATTGAATTTTTCTTCCATTTGCCCTATTTTATTTAAATCGTCCAAACCTCTGTGGTTTGGTCATTAAAATCCCATTGGCAAAGGAAGGCTGAATCTTTATGTTTTCCAGCTGTGTTCTGACCAGCTCCACACAAGCATTATCAGCCATCTGACCATGTTTACATCAGCCGGAGTGAAAGTTTCCCATGAACCATTGTGCAGCTCAAAGATGTGGCTGCCTGTGGCATGTGCCTTCTCTTTCTGCACAGAGACAGAAGGCAGAAACCTCCAAAGAGTGGTAGCAACCCCAGAGAGAAGTAACTGCCCAAGAAAAGTGATGCCAACCTTGTCTCCACGTCCACCAGTCTAAATTATACATGGCAAGACAAAGGAAATACATTCTAGGCAAATAAAAAAGTTTTTACCTCGGAAAAAAAAGTGAGGAGCAGAACCAAAGAAAATACTCAGGTCACACAATGAGAGAGAGACGGGAGATTTGCGTTTATGTCAGAGATGTGCTCTCTGAAAAAGTATATTTAACCCAACGACATTTTTCTTTACAGAATGAGAAAAATTCTTAAAATTCACATGAAATCTTGAGAGGCCCTAGAGAGCTGAAACAGTTGGAAAGAGAAGAACCAAACTGGCAGTCTTGCACTTTTCAATTTCAAAATGTACTACAAGCTACAGTAATAAAAACAGTGTGATACCAGCATGAAGATGGACATATGAACCAATGGAATCAAACAGCTCAGAAATAAACACTTACATATACAGATGAATGATATACTCAAGGGTGCCAATACCATTCAATAAGGAAATGATAATCTTTTAAAAAAAAAACTGTGCTGGGTTAACTGGTTATTCACATGCCAAAGAATGAAATTGGACTCTCTTGCTTTATACCATATACAAAAGTTAGCTCAAACTGGATTGAAGACCTAAATGTAAGAGCTAAAACTATAAAACTCTTGGTGAAAAACAGAAGAAAACTTCATGACATTGGACTTCGCAATGATTTCTTGGATATGACACCAAAAGCACAGGCAATAAAACAAAAAGATAAGTTGAATATATCAAAATTAAAAGCTTCTGCGCATCCAAGGATCTACCAATGAAGTAAAAAGTCAACCCACAAAATGGGTGAAAATATTTGCAAATCACCTATCTGATAAGGGACTATTATTCATAATATATATAGAACTCCTACATGTCAACAACAAAAATAAATAAATAAAACAACCTGATTTAAAAATTGCCATAGGACTTGAATAACTATTTCCCAAAAGAAGACAAGAAGATGTACAAACAGCCAACAAGCACATGAAAAGGTGATCCATGTTATTAATCATTAGGAAAAAGCAAATCAAAAGCACTACGAGATACCTTTTTATACCCACTAGAATGGCTATTTTTGAAAAGCCAGAAAAACTTAAGTGATGGCAATGATATGGAGAAATCAGAATTCTTGTGTGCTGCTGGTGGAAATGTAAAATCATACAATCACTATAAAAATAATATACAAATTTTCTCAAGGAATTAAAACTAGGATTAAAAATGATCCAGCAGTTCCATTTCTGAACCAAGACTCAAAAGAATTGGAAGGGACTCAAACATTTGTATATCCATGTTCTTAGCATCACTATTCACAATAGCCAAAGGGGGAAAGCAACCCAAGTGTTCATCAATGAATGAATGAATAAACAAAACATGGTAGGCAAGGCCTGACCTGTGGTGGTACAGTGGATAAAGTGTCAACCTGGAACACTGAGGTCACCTGTTCTAAACCCTGCACTTGTCTGGTCAAGGCACAAATGGGAGTTGATGTTTCCTGTTCCTCCTCCTCCTTTCTCTCTCTCTCTCTCTCCTCTCTAAAATGAACAAACAAACAAGCATGGTAGGTGCATCTGATGGACTAGTTTCAGCCTTAAAAAGAAAGAAAATTCTAGCACATGCCACTATGTAGAGGAACCTTGAAGACATTACATTAAGTGAAATAAACCAGGCATAAAAGAACAAACATGATATAATTTTACTCATATGAAGTACTTAAGAGTAGTCATCTTCAACCTTGTTGTTGTAGGGAGAAAAATCAATGAAAATGGCTGTGTTCCAATAAAACTTTATTGACAAAAACAGGCACCAGAGGCACCAGGTCAGATGTAGCCTCAGGGCTATAGTTTGCCAATCTCTGCTTTATGATAAGAAACAGAAGTCAAATTAAAGAGAAAACTAAAGGGCAGTAAGCAGTTTAAGACATGAATACCCATAATCAGTTATATTGGCTCATTTCCTTCCCAACAATTTTTGGCTGTTATATAGATTCATGGATAGTTTCTCTATCTACCCAGGAGGGAACTCAGAGATACATTCTCATATGAGAACCAAATAGAAAGCAGTTTCTTCACATACCTAACACGTTCTTTCTCTGGGCCAGGAAAACAGCCAAAGTGGACCATAGCACAAGGTGGCTTAGTGTTATAGCTTTGGCTGAGCATGGCACTGAATGACAATATGGGGAGGAGACAGAGCCTGAAATAAGAGGGCACCTTTATGAAGGTGTTCAAGGAGGACTAGGAGGATTTTTGTCTGAAATTGGCATAAGAGATGTTCATTTATTGGTTTTATTCAAATAGTCATGAAGCCCCACTTTAATCTTGACCCTGTGCTGATACTAGAGACTAAATAAATCACGGGCCTTCCTTGTGATGAGGTCATGGTGACCTGGGGCCATGCAGAACAACAGGGGTTGTAGGAAAGGACATGGGGTACATGGACCCATGCCCTGGGCAGCCACCATTCTTCTGGGTGAACAGGTCCAGTCTCCACCTTTACTGTCTGACAAGAACCCTCTGGTGGCACATGAGGAGTCCAATGCACAGAAAGGGAGGTGGGCAGTCTGGCAGAGTGTGGCCTGCTGTTGCAGTAGGCTTCCCTAGCTGGACAGAGACTCCAACTACACACAGCGCGTATTCAATTCAAAGGGAAAGCGAGGCTTGAGGCCAGGAAGGGGCTGGAGAGCTGCAGCCATGCGGGAAGTCCTGCAGAGAGGACATCCACTGCTCGGGCGAGGGCTCAGGCTCATGGCAAAGGGAAGCTCTTCCTCCTTTCAGACCAGAGCCAAGTCGCCTTGTGCAAAAGAAAGAAAATATATACTTAGAATGGCCAGCCAGGCCCTGGCCGGTTGGCTCAGCGGTACAGCGTCGGCCTGGCGTGCAGGAGCCCTGGGTTCAATTTCCGGCCAGGGCACACAGGAGAAGCACCCATCTGCTTCTTCACCCCTCCCCCTCTCCTTCCTCTCTGTCTCTCTCTTCCCCTCCCGCAGCCGAGGCTCCACTGGAGCAAAGATGGCCCAGGCGCTGGGGATGGCTCTGTGGCCTCTGCCTCAGGCCCTAGAATGGCTCTGGATGCAACAGAGCGACGCCCCAGAGGGGCAGAACATCGCCCCCTGGTGGGCATGCCAGGTGGATCCCGGTCGGGCGCATGCGGGAGTCTGTCTGACTGCCTCCCTGTTTCCAACTTCGGAAAAATGAAAATAAATAAATAAATAAATAAATAAATAAATAAATAAATAAATAAATAAATAAAAGAATGGCCAGCCAGCTTACTGATGTATGCTAAAATTAACCAGTCAGAGAGAAAACTATCCATGTGTCTAAATTTCATTTTTAAAACATGATTGTACACAACTTGGTCTTTATACCCTGCTGTAAATCACAGAAATAAAAGACATACCCATGCAAAAAGAAAAATAGATTTTAAAACAAAATTTAGCCAACTTTAGACAAAGGTGACACAAAAAACATCTATCTAACCCAGAGCAATATTTTTGCTGTTCAGATCCAACTATAGTGCATCTATATGACAGTATTGTGAAAACATTAGTAAAAACAGTCAATGACACATGTGTTTCTTATGTTTTATATCTAGAAAGACTCTCTGGACCACTGACAAAATGAAACAACAAAAAAACTCAACTCAATTCTTGGTCCCATAGGAAGTGAGTCTCAATTCCTAGTGTAGAAAATTTTTAAATTACAAATTATTGTCACTACAGTGTATTTAGTTGTCTTTAAAAATATATACCTCCTTGCTTTATACTTTACCCCAAATTCAGGTCAGCTCTTTAAGTTCCGTGATAGAAAAAGAATCAAATTCACAGGTAGTTTGAGTTGGGATCTGCAAGTTCTGGAAGTAGATATAAGAAATTGCATTGGTGTTGTGATAAATGAGAAAGGTAGTTATCTATTTGTGACACATTAACATCTGGCTGACATCTCTCCCCAATTCTGATGAATTACTGCACTATTGTAGGTCAGTATGCTTTAGGGGGGGCTCTCCACTCAGAAAAATGCACATGACACTTCTCCAATGGAGTCCTTGGCAAGTCACTTGATTATATTCCCTGATATTCAACAGATGCCTATAACCCACATGGCAAACAGATCTGCTCAGTCAGTAGTTCGCCATAACATTAAATTGGAACTAATACAAGGACCCATGCATAATATTTAATGCAAACACAAAAAATTATAAAAGGCATAACTCCAGAGTTTATGAATGCCCAATCTGTTTCAATTCTGTGGTAGCCTATATTTCCCCCAACCAAATCAATGCACATTTATTGCAAGATTCTCTCTTATGCTTTGGCACAGGGAACCAGCGGAATATTCCATGTGAGCTTGATTTAGGATAGATACAGTGACAGATGGATCCTGTGGCTTCGGACATTAATAAAAAGAGGAATGATTGATGTCATTCCTGTTTACATGTGACTCGTTCTCTGTTTGGACAATGGCATTTTCTTCAAGTAGAAAGGCTTCACCACCCATCTCCCTCACCTCTGCCAATCTTCCCCTGCTCTTTCCTACCGTCCCCCCTCCTTCACAGCCTACCCATCTTACATGAACAAATATATCACTGGAAGACTAACGAAGACTTTATGAAGAAGGGAGACCAGGGTTACGAAGGGAAACATCCATCTTCATCTTTACCAGGGATTCCAAAACTTGCTCATGATTCATTTATGGAAGAGGTAGGAGAAAGGAAAACAGATGGGGCCATGCAGGGAAACTTTCTTCAGAAGTTATCCCAATGGCCATGTCGCAATGGGTAAAGGAAACTGTTGAGAGAGGGTGCTCTTGTCAATTTTTGAACTCCTGCATTTGTACCATCATTAACAAGGGATCGCCACGTGACGGTTCGATTACATAAAATGTTGTTCTCTTTGGTGTCCCTTGAACTGTGTGCATAACCCTTCTGTTGGGGGAATCAGGAAGCATTTGGTAGGCATCCAAGCAGTGACTTCTAGGAGAAGCTATCTGATTCCTCTGTTTATACAGTCTAGTTTATTTCAAACTTTTTTCAGATC
This sequence comes from Saccopteryx leptura, assembly GCF_036850995.1. Classification (NCBI taxonomy): domain Eukaryota; kingdom Metazoa; phylum Chordata; class Mammalia; order Chiroptera; family Emballonuridae; genus Saccopteryx; species Saccopteryx leptura. The sequence continues at coordinate 172,157,096 of NC_089503.1, forward strand.
AAAGGTGATTTCAATTGATAAAATCAAAACATACAGAGTATAATCCACAAATCAGGTGAACCATCTGATTATGCTCTTTGGTTAAAAAAAGTATTTGGAACACATTTTGTAATTTTTAAATGACTTCAAATATAGTGTAACCCACATTCAGTAAGGAGCTTCATGAACATGAATCAATTTAAACCCTATAATATATTCATTTGTAGTTTATGATTTGTTTTTGCACCATAAAATATGTGCAGGAATGCTGTATGTGAAAGTCCTAAATGACACTCCTATATAACCTGTCACTGATAAAAGCAAAAAAAAAAAAAAAAAAAAAAAGAGAAACCCATCAGACAAAAATATGTATTGCTCATCCAGAGAATAGATTTAACTACTGTGGCTGTTTCATCACTAAGAGATGAGGAAAATGACAACACAGTAACTCCCTAACCCACACACTGCAGGATGTACAATAGATCCAAAAGAGATTCTACTCATTTTGGATTGTCTAGGCCATTACACCTGGCTGCTAACTTGAATGGTGAGTTTGCTCTTCCCTGTAATTCCCCAAAGATGTCAAGGTTGGTGAGGCTTTCTGTTGGTGGCAGATATACCCACTTAGAAGTCTGCTAGAGATGTTAAACACTCTGGCTCCAAAGTAGAACTAACTTATTTTAAAAAGGAAGCAGAAAAAGCTCTTTGATCTTACTCTACACTTAGCGAATCCACCTTCTTTAGAAGAGGAGCATATGGCTAAAATGGAATTTCTTGACCCAGGAGCCCCTAGACATTAGTGTAACAGGTATAGGCCAGGATAGGATTAGAAGGGTTAAAGCATGAGCTGCCTCTTACAGTTCTTCCAGTCCCTGAGTTTGTGTCCCAAGATCACTCAAAAAAAATTGTTCAAAGATCCTGCAAGGAGACAAGTTTCCAATCTAATGTATTCTAAAATGGTTGGCCTATTCAGGAGGAATTTGGGGGTGACATGTGATTACAATATCTCACTTTAAAAAGTTGTGATCCATTGCTGGAGCATGGTTCCTGATTTGGGACACTGAAAATAACTTCACATTATACATATTAGGAAGCATTCAGGAAAGTGTAGTAGACCAGAAGGCCAGTGGTAGGAACAGAACTCTTATATTCAGTTTTAATTGCTTTTTTTTCCCTTTGCAAACTCTACAAAAGAGAAAAGAAGGATAAAATGATTCATAGGAACAAGAGGGTAAAGAAACAAAGGCAGAGCTAAGAAGTAATTGTACACTATAATTTGCTAACAAAGAATTTTGTAGGTTGCCAACCTGTGTAAATTACATGCAGTTGGGAAAAGACCTCCAAGCAGAGGGAAATATAATCACTTCATCTGTTTTTTGTTTTTTTTTTTCCTCCCTCAGCCGGTGTTTCTAACACTAACTCTATTGTATGACTGAAATGTACAAAAATACATTGGTTTCACAGATAGCCTTTGAAACAGGTTGTTGTGGGCCCTGCTACCTCTACAACAACCTATCACCTGAGTGGTTGGAGCCCTCTAGTGGCCAGGTGGACTCCAGGCACTGGAATAATTTAATCTCTCATTCCCATTGGGCAACAATGGGAAGATGGCAGAACGTCCTGGCTACACATATATGGCTCAAAAGTAAATTAGGAATCTGGAAGCCTACTTCCTCTGCCAGGTACCATTTAGTATTTTTATTCCCCTAAGGCATTGTACCCTTTCACTGACTCTGACAAAGTTTTGAGTAGAACCACTAAAGAATAGCTATTAGATTATTGTACAGAAGAAAGACTTTTATACTAAGAGTAAGCAGACCCATGTTCTAGCACAACTCTCCCACAAAGGTATCCGTGTGGGTGACTGGTGCTGAATTGTCATAGTCAATGTATTTCCCTGTAATTCAAAGAGAAACTTGAGATTCCTCAAACATTTATAGGAGTTATTTAGAAATTTGGTCCAAGAAATATTTTTGGACGTATGACCAGAGTTCTCCCAGTAGCTCATTACTGCTGATTTTTTTTTTTTTTGGGGGGGGGGGGTTAGGCTCTTTTCTTAGCTTCCTCCTGCACTGAATCTTTAAGACTTGGAGCCGCTTAGGACTCTATCCCAGGCCTGCTCACTCTGACTCTGTAAAATCTTAAGAAATCCCAAAGGATACCCATTGCTTCAAGTACCACCTACATACCAGTGAGCATTAATTCAAAAACTGTACCCAGATATGCCTTTTGAGTTCCAGATCTGTCTTCTTGGCCCCTTCTTTTAGCTCTCACCAGAACTTTGAGCTCCGTGACCTTGACCCAAACCTGCTTCCTCTCCAGTGTTACCAACCCACAAACATGGCTGTCCTTTTTGAATTTCCCTCTCTCCTTGGAAAACATTAATCGTCAAATGCATTCTATCTCTTGAATCTCTTTCAAATCCATCCCCCCCTTCTTCCGTAGCCTAGTTCAAGCCATACAAACTAATGCAATCACTTTCTAACAAAAATTTCTATATGCACTCCCTTCTAATCCGTCGTCTTAAAATGTACCTCTGATGGTATCATCTCTCTGCCTGAAAATTTTTGACAGCTTTTATGATAAATTTACAAATTCTTATTGTGGCTTCTAAACCCTGCATAATCTGGCCCCTGCTTATCTCTTTAGTATCTTCCTACTCTCCCCTCCTGCTCTTTGGTCCAAATATAACAACCTTTCACATTTCTTCCTGCTCTGCATCCTTCACTTAGCTATTCCAGTCTGATCAGGTGCTCCCCACCTGCACTTAGCTCGCTGATTATTAATATTAACCTAGCATTAAAAAATGTCTTTTGTTAAAATACTATATGTGTGTGTCCTTTAGCTGATCCATAATTAAAGGGAAAGAAATTAAAGACTCCTGCACAGAAAAAGAAGCTGTCCCCTCTCACCTGTAATGGCTATGTTTACACAGATGGGGTGTTCTAGAAGGTCTTGCTTTGACTTGATAAAGAAACTAAAATTAAAACAAAGAAATTTGATTAGATGATTAACCAAATTGAAGCCAGGTCCCCTAAGGAGGAAATCTATCTAATTCTTGGTCTACAGTCCATGTGGCAAGCTTCAGTTTTCTGTAATTTCCTTTTATCCAACACAAAAAGATAATAACTCTGTTGAGGTCAAATTGTTTTAAGTTATCTTAAACACCTGAATTGTACTTGAGCCTCTGGATTTGAAGAAGATTCTTAGATCTTTGGAGTCACAGTTCACTGGAAGAGGGGTAATACATCAACTGTTCTTCACTTTCTTTTTAAATGATATTTTCACATTTGATTTTCTTTTTTCCCCCTTTTTTCAACTGTACAATTACCTGTGAAAACCTGAGTAGGGAGAAAACAATTTAATATGCTCCCTTCCCAGCAGTATTTGATATTTATAATTGGCAAGCAAGGTTGGCTGGATTCTAATTCACACAGAGGTGAAGTTCGTGACTTCCATAATCTCCACCCATCAGCCTCAGCCTCAACATTTCTTCCTCATGGTAGGCTTCTCCAGTACCATTGCACTAGGGCAGCTGTTATCATTATGGCCACAGAAAATGCTGTGTATTCTCTACTAATCGCCATCCTTAATTTCTGTCTTTCAGACTGTGAGTGTGACATTATTTGTTTATTTGTTCATACCCTACTCAGAACACAGTACTCTGTATAGAGTAAGCACTCACAAAATATTGGTTGAGCATGAAAAAAAAATGCAGTTTCCTCATATGGAAAAGTGTATTCCTGACAAGACCATGCAATAAGGTAAGAAAATCATTGTAAGAATGCAATGTTTCTCACAGATCCCAAAGGCAGGGAGTGTACTTGAGCTTGAGAAAAGACTGGAAAAGCAACAGAAATACCACCAGGCACCAAAACAAACCCTCTCTTAGACTCTCTTTCTCTCTTAGTCTCTGATTTTGCTTTGCTTTTCTCCATACTCTTGCATCATGTCTATTTCTCTGTGGATTTATTCCTTTTCCTCTTCAAGCATAACTCTGGAGTTAATGTGTTCTCAGTTTGAAAGACTAGTAGAACCTACTATTATTCATCTAATTTCCAAACTCTAAGGAGAGAGAGTATGTTTAGGATGATTCAGGACTAGTGGGATTCCTATAAAAATCAAAATCATCTGTGACTGGAAACACAGTCTCATGAAATAGATATGATTTCAAGTGTCCACATGTGTATACATGGGTTGTTGGGGAGGCATCAATCATGGAAAATATCTCCCAAATTGTCTACTATACAATTTTTCTCCTTGAATACAACTGGAACATCAGATCATAAATGACAATATTAATGTAAATTAAAAAGTATGAAATGTCATTGACTCCTCTGCAGATACTAATGAGCCTTAAGGGAACATTAGGTTTTATAGAGATGTACAAACATTTTATTTTTTTAGCAAATAAGGAATATGTTATCTTCTTTTTTTTAATTTTTAAATTTTATTTAGAAAATTAACTTTAACAAAGTGACACTGATCAATAAGAGTACATAGGTTTCAGGTAAACATTTCTATAACATTTGAACTGTTCATTATGTTGTATATCCATCACCCAAAGTTAAATCCTTTTTCATCACCTTATATTTGTTCCTCTTTACACCTGTTGCCCCCTCCACCCCATTCTTACTACTTGCTCTTACTTTTTTTTTTTAAATATCTCTAGTTTTTAAATAATTTTCCCTCGACTCCTTATGTGGCTTGTAATGTCTTAATGGTATTACATGCTATTATACCCAGCTACACAAAAACCTGCAAAATATTGTTAACTACTTTAAGCCATGCAGAAATTATTTTATATTCATTAATATAATTTCTCAACATGCCTTCTAGTGGTCAGATTGTAGGCAATTTATAAAGAAGTACAAGAGGTTATAAAACAGGGGTTAAGATTTTGGTTCTAATTTTCCTCATCAATGAAGTGGTAGAATTGATTTTGCTCTACCTCATCCAACTCTACTTGAATGTAGGATGACTGTTTATCCTCTTCTCCTCACTAAAGAATTTCTTTATAATTATTAAATAATATAAGTGAAAGTATTAAATTTTGCTAATTATTTTTTCAGTTTGGCTGTATCTTCATTTAGATATGTGGAAGATAAGTAAAGATGGGTTTTCAAGTCACTATTAACATGTGCTTATCAAACTTTTCTTTTTCTGGAAAAAATATGAAGTCCCTCATTTGATGCATCTTTTTTCTGGCTTCCAAGACTCAGATGTTTTTGCTAAAGTTATGTAAAAGTGAAAAAAATTGGGCACAAATTTTCCAAGAAATAAAGCTTAGACTAAATGACCTAAGTATATTTGGGACCAGCATTGCTCAATGTCCTTGGAGAGTGACTAGAATAAAATTTTTATAATGCCAGATCAATATCTCAATAATTCATACTCACAGAATTGACAAGTGACTTTATTTACTTATAAGAAAGTTTGAGATTTCAAAAAAACCCTTCAAAATCAAAAAATTTTTAATTAATTTTAATTTAAAATTTAATTCAATTTTGACTTAAAAGTTTTGAAATTTTAACTTAAAACTTTTAAATCAAATTAGAATATATTATATATTCAATTTAGAAGACCTTATCTCAAACACTGGAGATATTTTCCAATTTGAAGCTCAGCTCTCTATTTGGATAAGACTGTTAGAAAAAAAGAATGTAAGTTTTGTCATGGTTATTTTTAAAATTAATTCTCCAGAATCAAGGAGGATATATTTTTTAGTAGTTTTAGATATTTCAAATGACATGGTATACCTTAGTCATAATATCAGTATAATCCTTAATAGTTAACCCAAGAGTCATACTCCAAACTCTGATGAGCCAACCATGCTCAAAGAACTCTGCGCTACTCATTACTGAATACAGCTACAAAATCATTTCATGTCTTAACATTATGAATCATGTTATAAAAAATCATAAAGTTCTAGACCAAGTTATGATCTGTAAACAAAACTAAACTGCAAACACAATTTCTGAATCCCATAAAAATACATAGAATATCAAGCATCTTGGATAAAACTTTATCTTTCATATCTTTTTGGTGAATGAAAAAAGTTGGAATGGGTTGAATGTACTACTACTATTAACAATTCCACACATTTATATATTTTATCAGGTATAATTTAATTCTTACAATCACCTATAAAGTAGATACTAAGGTTGATTGCATCTCCACAGTAGGAGAGGACTGAGGTTTGCAAGTAATAGTTTCCTGACCCCAGTTGGCATTAAATCACATCTGCCTTGATTCCTGCTCTACCCCTAAACTTTCTGGCTATATGGACCAATAAACCCTGCAACCATGGAGATCTAGAAATACTTCCCAAGGAGGTATATAATGATAAATGATGTTAAGGGAGACAATCTCTAGATCCTCTAATTCCTTATGTTTACTCTTCCTTAAAACTGATGTCTACGAATTGACCTGTGTTCACAACATCAGCCAGGTCCTCTTCTTCGCAGGTCCCCTTACACAATCATTATTTTCCTTTGTGTCCCAAAGAAAAGTGTAATTTTCATCCATCCTGAATCAAATTGTGGTACACTATACTGAGGTGTAAAACTCTCCAGGGCAGAAAATAAGTAATATTATAAAATATTTGTGTCTGACAAACCTCCTTTAATGATACACAATAATCTCACATTACAGGTTCATACCTTTCCTTGTCTTAAATATATTTCTGCTAAGGGCAAAGCCTATGCTTAAGAATGGGGGTTACTTGAGCCCTTGTTGAAGTATCTTGAATTTAGAATATTTGTAGAGTTCTATACTAGGATAACAATAATGTGAATTTTTGTTTAAAGACATCCCTCTTAATTCTCTAAGTGCTGTCAAAGAATGCATCTCCCAGAGGAATAGACTTGTGGAAGCAAAGCAAGGATCAGTAAGAAATACTCAAGCCTGCAATGCTGATGTCATCCTGGAAGCAAACTCAAGGCAAAGTCCTGTGCCTTTATCTACCTATCTAACTACCTACTTACTTACCTCTCTACTTATCTACATACTTACCTATCTTAGGATTCAACAGTCAAAGTGCATTAAAAGTATCCTGGGAAGTTACACTTTAGCACAAAATACACCCTCTCTTCCTTTTTCTCATTCCAATAAAAAGAAAGAGCCCAGCAAACACGTTAATTTATCTCAAATGTCAGTTGCATGTGTTGCATTTTTTTAAGGAGATAAAAAGTTTTGTAACATTTCTTACAGATCAACATTACATTTTGAAATTATATATATATTACAATTAGTTAACATTTTATCTTTTAACCATTTATTCAGACTTATAAGAAAAACATTTTCATTATTTCTTTTCAAAATTTCTCGCATCTATCAACCTTTGATCAGACTCTCTCATTCTACTATACATTACAACTGCCATACCTTAATAAGCATACATTATAGATTCTCCTGTGAATGATGCTCTTGAAAATAAAAACATTTTATAATCTCCTCACTTTCTTAGTGACCCAATGCTTTTTTAAAATTTTTGTTAGTAATTTCCATTTGACTCTTCCTCCAACTGACAATAAATCATCATATTCATCCCTGTTTCCATTAAATGATCGAATGAGGAGAATCCCAATACATCTACAAGGATATTTATGTTTACAATAACTATTTCCTATCTATATTTGATATTTATTAATGAGAATATATTTCAGCTTGTCATCAACTTTATAGAATTATTATAATAGCAGTATTTATAATGAGAATTAATCATTGGCCAATTATTTCAAGTTGTGATGAACTATTGTGTATATATATTTTTTCTTTTATAATTTTATTTATTTATTTTTTTAATGGGGTGACATCAGTAAATCAAGATACATATACTCAAAGATAATATGTCCAGGTTATCTTGTCATTCAATTATGTTGCATACCCATCACCCAAAGTCAGATTGTCCTCTGTCACCTTCTATCTAGTTCTCTTTGTGCCCCTCCCCTCCCCCTTCCCTCTCCCTCTCCCCACTCCCCCCGTAACCACCACACTCTTATCAATGTCTCTTGGTCTCACTTTTATGTCCCATCTATGTATGGAATAATGCAGCTCCTGGTTTTTTCTGATTTACTTATTTCACTCCGTATAATGTTATCAAGATCCCACCATTTTGCTATAAATGATCCGATGTCATCATTTCTTATGGCTGAGTAGTATTCCATAGTGTATATGTGCCACATCTTCTTTATCCAGTCATCTATTGATGGGCTTTTTGGTTGTTTCCATGTCCTGGCCAATGTGAACAATGCCGCAATGAACACGGGGCTGTATGTGTCTTTACGAATCAATGTTTCTGAGTTTTGGGGGTATATACCCAGTAGAGGGATTGCTGGGTCATAAGGTACTTCTATTTTCAGTTTTTTGAGGAACCACCATACTTTCTTCCATAATGGTTGTACTACTTTACATTCCCACCAACAGTGTATGAGGGTTCCTTTTTATCCACAACCTCTCCAACATTTGCTATTACCTGTCTTGTTAATAATAGCTAATCTAACAGGTGTGAGGTGGGATCTCATTGCAGTTTTGATTTGCATTTCTCTAATAACTAACAAAGATGAGTATCTTCTCATATATCTGTTGGCCATTTGTATTTCTTCCTGGGAGAAGTGTCTGTTCATGTCCTCTTCCCATTTTTTTATTGGATTCTTTGTTTGTTTGTTTGTTGTTGAGTTTTATGAGTTCTTTGTATATTTTGGATATTAGGCCCTTATCTGAGCAGATGTTTAAAAATATCATTTCCCAATTAGTTGGCTGTCTGTTTATCTTGTTATCAGTTTCTCTTGCTGAGCAAAAACTTTTTAGTCTGATGTAGTCCCATTTATTAATTTTTGCTTTCACTTCTCTTGTCTGTAGAGTCAAATTCATAAAATGCGCTTTAAAGCCCAGGTCCATGAGTTTAGTACCTATATCTTCTTCTATGTACTTTATTGTTTCAGGTCTTATGTTTAGATCTTTGATCCATTTTGAGTTACTTGTAGTACAGGGGGACAAACTATAGTTCAGTATCATTCTTTTGCATGTGGCTTTCCAGTTTTCCCAACACCATTTATTGAAGAGGCTTTCTTTTCTCCATTGTGTGTTGTTGGCCCATTTATTAGAAATTATTTGACTATATATATGTGGTTTTATTTCTGGGTTTTCTATTCTCTTCCATTGGTCTGAGTGTCTATTTTTCTGCCAATACCATGCTGTTTTGATTGTCGTGGCCCTATAATATAATTTGAAGTCAGGTATTGTAATGCCCCCAACTTCATTCTTTTTCTTTAGGATTGCTTTGGCTATTCAGGGCTTTTTATAGTTCCATATAAATCTGATTATTTTTTGCTCCATTTCTTTAAAAAATGTTATTGGAATTTTGATGGGAATTGCATTAAATTTATATATTGCTTTGGGTAATATAGCCATCTTGATTATATTTATTCTTCCTAACCAAGAACAAGGAATATTCTTCCATCTCATTATATCTTTTTCGATTTCTCTTAACAATGGTTTATAGTTTTCATTGTATAAGTCCTTTACATTCTTTGTTATGTTTATTCCTAGGTATTTTATTTTTTTTGTTGCAATCATGAAGGGGATTATTCTTTTGAGTTCATTCTCAAATGTTTCATTGTTGGCATATAGAAAGGATATTGACTTCTGTATGTTAATTTTGTATCCTGCCACCTTACTGTATTGGCTTATTGTTTCTAGTAGTCTTTTGTGGATTCTTTGGGGTTTTCGATGTATAGGATCATATCATCTGCAAAAAGTGATACCTTTACTTCTTCTTTTCCAATATGGATGCCATTTATTTCTTTGTCTTGTCTGATTGCTGGGGCTAGAACCCCTAGTACCACATTAAATAAGAGTGGAGAGAGTGGACAACCCTGTCTTGTTCCTGATTTAAGGGGGAAAGCCTTCAGTTTTGTGCCATTTAGTATGATGTTAGCTAATGGTTTATCATATATGACCTTTATCATGTTGAGATATTTTCCTTCTATACCCATTTTGTTGAGAGTCTTAAACATAAAATTGTGTTGTATTTTATCAAAAGACTTTTCTGCATCTATTGATAAGATCATGTAGTTCTTGTTCTTTGTTTTGTTGATATGGTGTATTACGTTAACCGTTTTACGTACGTTGAAACATCCTTGAGATTCTCGGATGAATCCCACTTGATCATGATGTATTATTTTTTTAATATGTTGCTGTATTCGATTTGCTAGTATTTTGTTTAGTATTTTAGCATCTGTATTCATTAGAGATATTGGTCTGTAGTTTTCTTTTTTTGTGCCGTCCTTGCCTGGTTTTGGTATAAGGGTTATGTTTGCCTCATAAAATGTGTTTGGAAGTATTGCTTCTTCTTCAATTTTTTGGAAGACTTTGAGTAGAATAGGAACCAAGTCTTCTTTGAATGTTTGATAAAATTCGCTGGTATAGCCGTCTGGGCCTGGACTTTTATTTTTGGGGATGTTTTTAATGGTTTTTTCTATTTCTTCTCTACTAATAGGTCTGTTTAGGCTTTCTGCTTCTTCTTGACTCAGTCTAGGAAGGTTGTATTGTTCTAGGAATTTATCCATTTCTTCTAGGTTGTTGAATTTAGTGGCATAAAGTTTGTCATAGTATTCTACAATAATTCTTTGTATATCTAAAATGTCCGTGGTGATTTCTACTCTTTCATTTTAAATTTTGTTTATATGAGTTCTTTCACTTTTTTCCTTGGTAAGTCTTGCCAAGGGTTTGTCGATTTTGTTGATTTTTTCAAAGAACCAGCTCCTTGTTCTATTAATTTTTTCTATAGTTTTTCTGTTCTCTATTTCATTTATTTCTGCTCTGATTTTTATTATCTCCTTTCTTCGGCTGGTTTTGGGTTGTCTTTGTTCTTCTTTTTCTAATTCCTTAAGGTGTGAAGTTAAGTGGTTCACTTGGGCTCTCTCTTGTTTGTTCATATAGGCCTGAAGTGATATGAACTTTCCTCTTATTACTGCTTTTGCTGCATCCCAGAAATTCTGATATGTCGTATTTTCATTTTCATTTGTCTGTATATATCTTTTGATCTCTGCGCTTATTTCTTCTTTGACCCATTCATTTTTTAGAAGTATGTTGTTTAGTTTCCACATTTTTGTGGGCTTTTACCCCTCTTTTTAGCAGTTGAATTCTAGTTTCAAGACTTTATGATTAGAGAATATGCTTGGTACAATTTCAATTTTTCTAAATTTGCTGATATTGTCTTTGTGGCCCAACATATGGTCAATTCTTGAGAATGTTCCATGTACACTAGAGAAAAATGTATACTTTGTTGCTTTGGGATGAAGTGTCCTGTAGATGTCTATCATATCCAGGTGTTCTAGTATTTCGTTTAAGGCCACTATATCTGACTGATTCTCTGTTTGGATGACCGATCTAGAGCCGTCAGCGGTGTATTGAGGTCTCCAAGTATGATTGTATTTTTGTTAGTTTTTGTTTTAAGGTCAATAAGTAGCTGTCTTATATATTTTGGTGCTCCTTGGTTTGGTGCATATATATTAAGGATTGTTATGTCTTCTTGATTCAACTTCCCCTTAAACATTATGAAATGACCATTTTTGTCTCTGAGTACTTTTTCTGTCTTGTAGTCAGCATTATTAGATATGAGTATTGCTACACCTGCTTTTTTTGGGGTGTTGTTTGCTTGGAGTATTGTTTTCCAGCCTTTCACTTTGAATTTGTTTTTATCCTTGTTGCATAGATGTGTTTCTTGTAGGCAGCATATAGTTGGATTTTCTTTTTTAATCCATTCTGCTACTCTGTGTCTTTTTTTGGTAAGTTTAATCCATTTACATTTAGTGTAATTATTGACACTTGTGGGTTCCCTATTGCCATTTTATAAATTGCTTTCTGCTAGTTTTGTATCTTGTTTGATTCTTCTCTTTTGTTTTTCTATCATTTGTTTTTGTTTGTTTGTATTCCATTCTTCTTTCCTCTGTTGCTACCTTTTTTAAGTCAAGTGTTTTTGTGGTGGTTTTTTCAAGGGTGGTTACCATTAAGTAATGAAAAGGGTACCTACTATATTCATTGTAGTACCCTATCTTATGAGTATTTCTGCACTTCATCATCCTTTGCTACTGTTAATCTCCATCCACTCCCCCCTTTTTTTTCTTTTGTTGTCACATTTTAAGTTTGGTTTTATTGTGTTCTTGGTGGAGCTGTTACTTGTGGTTTTGTTTTCTTTTGTTCTTTGAATCTGGTTGGAAAACCCCCTTTAGTATTTCCTGGAGTGGGGGCTTTCTGCTGATAAATTCTCTCATCTTTTCTGTATTTGTGAATGTTTTTATATCTCCTTCGTACTTGAAGGATAGCTTTGATGGGTATAGTATTCTTGGCTGAAAGTTTCTCTCTTTCAGGGCTTTAAATATTGGGGTCCACTCTCTTCTAGCTTGTAGAGTTTCTGCTGAGAAATCTGATGATAATCTAATAGGCCTTCCTTTATATGTTGTACTCTTCTTTTCCCTGGCTGCCTTGAGAATTTTTTCTTTGTCATTGGTTTGTGTCATCTTCATTATGATGTGCCTTGGAGTGGGTTTGTTGGGGTTAAGAAAACTTGGTGTTCTGTTTGCTTCTTGAATTTGAGGCTTTAGTTCTTTCCACAGGCTTGGGAAGTTCTCGTCTATTATTTGTTTGAGTATATTCTCCATTCCATTTTCTTTCTCTTCTCCCTCTGATATACCTATTATTCTTGTTATTCTTTCTGATGGAGTCAGACAATTCCTGTAGGGCTTTCTTGTTTTTTATTATTTTTGAGTCTCTTTCTTCTTCTCTCTGTTGTGCCTCAAGTTGCTTGTCTTCTATTTCACTAATCCTATCTTCTATCTGGGCTGTTCTGTTAGCTAAGCTCGTTACCTCGTTTTTCAGCTTGTGAATTGAGTTTTTCATTTCTGTTTGATTTGTTTTTATAGTTTCAATTTCCTTGGTAATATATTCTTTGTGTTCATTGAGTTGTTTTCTGATCTCCCTAAATTGCCTTTCTGTGTTTTCTTGCATATCTCTGAGTATTTTTAAGATTTCTATTTTAAATTCTCTGTCATTTAGCTCCAAGGCTTCCATTATGTTAAATCTTTTCTCCATAGATTTTTCCACATCTATTTGTGTTACCTCTCTATCTTTTGTATCCATAATATTTGATTTCCTCTTTCTTATTGGCATCTAAGGGTGGTCTTGTTGATAGCACTAATTAGAATTAGTAAAGAGTAAAAAGTAAAAAAAAAAAAAAAAAAAAAAGGTAAAACACCCCACAAAAAAAAACAGTAATAATTTATTATTTCCCCCTTTTTTCTTTCTTCTCTTCCCCTCCTCTCCCCTCCTCAGGGAAATATCGTGATGACCTGTGAATTATATTATGCTAAATGGAACAAAAACTGCCTATAACGGAGGGCCTGATTTGGGGTGAAGAGTTCAAGGGGCAAAAAAAGGGAATAGGAACCTACTAAATGCAAAAAAAAAAAAAAAAAAGGAGAATATCTTAGACAAGCATAAGATGATTTGCTTGTAAGTGATGGTCGACTAAGAGATATAATAAGAGGGATAAGAGGGAACCAGAAAAAAGGGGGAAAAAAAGAATAATAAAGAAGAAAAAAAAAAGTAAAAATCTGTTGTAATAAGTGGTGGGAAGACTAAATACAATGAAGACCTTGGGTTGGGAGGAATGCTAGTGAGTTAAAAAGCAACGTAAAAAGTACCCAAAATGCCACAAAAATAAACAAACAAACAAAAAAACAAAAACAAAAGCGAAAAAAAAAAAAAACCAAAAAAACCTTGAGTCCCAAATTAAATAATTTGTTCATGATTGAAGATAAAATGGGAGGAAAAGTAAAAGGAGAAAAGAAGAAACGAATAGAAAGGAAAAAATAGGAAAAAGAGAAAAACGAAGGAAGAAAAAAAGGAAGAGAAAAAAACAAAATAAAAATAAAGCAAAACAAAAAAAACAAAAGGGGAGAGAGTGAGAGTTAAGTGTTTTGGAGTGTAACCTTAAAGGGGAGTGAGGATGAAGAAAAGAAATAAAATGTAACACTCATGGGTAGTGTAGTTCAAGAAAAGGGAAGCATAAGATGGGCAGAGAATAAATGGACCGAGGTGGAGGAAATAGAAATAATAATAATAAAGGCAATAAAATAGAAGAAACAAACAACAACAATGAAAAATTAGTGGAACAAGTTATAAAGTCTGTGGGTTTTTCTTGATTTTGAGAGGTTAACTTCTTCCTTTTTCTTTTCTCTCCCTCTTCCTGGTCGGTGACTCTGTACCTCAGGCTCTGTCTCTGTGTCACACTTAGGTAGGGATTTGCAGTTGATGGTATTCTATGGCAATGTCACATAATTGGCTTTAGTCTTGCTGGTAGTCAAGGCTTGTTGGCGTTTGCAGGGTCCAACAATGAGAGAGTTTGCTTTCCTGGAGTCTCTCTCCTAGTCTCCCCTTCCTGAATTAGCAGCCTGGTGATCCAGCTATAAGGCTGCTACTGCTTCTGCCTGGGGAGTAAGAGGCTCAAAAAGCTAGGAAATCCCCACTCTATCCCCACTCAGCGCAAGGCTTTGGGAAAGGCTCTGGCAGTCAGAGTCTCCAGCATAATCAGGCGGGGCTGGGAGTAAATTGTTGTCAAGGTGACTGTTCAGCGCCTAGCATTCAGTTGGACCACTCAACCCAGGCTTTCCACACTTTGTAGCCTGTTTTGGCTGGGAAGAAGAAGCACTAGTCGTTGCTTGCGACTAGTGTAGTATAGATCTTATTATCTGCCAAGGCCCTCTTGTTAGTGTTTATTCCTGAATATGGAGGCTCTGTCAATCAGAAGTTGCCCTCGCCCCTTTAGCGAGAGGCACTAAAAAATATCACGCCTCTTGTCTTGGATCGCTGAACTGAGAGAGATCTTATCAATTAGAGCCCCGTGGGTGCGCAGATTTCATGGGTTAAGCTAATTTCAGTGATTGGATCTGCAGCTGTGCTCCAGAAAGTATTTCAGGCTGCCTGCACGCCCCTCCCCCAACGCTTGATTGTTAGCTTGAATGGCTGGGTGAGGTGCCCCGCCCACGCAGAGAATCTCGCAAGTAGGAAGACAGCCCTGGAGCCTCTCCCGCTCGCCCCGCCGCTGGCGGCTGGGGCGCACCAGGCACGCGGGATAATGGGGCACCCTGGGTGTGCGGGCCAGTGGGGCGCTCTGGGCTCGTGGGACGCCCAGGGCACGCACGCAAATGGGGTGCTCCGGGCACCAGTGGCTGGGGACTCTCACTCGCAGTGCGTGGGCCGCTGGGGACGCTGGCGGTGCTCGCTCTGTGACCGGACTGTGGCACCGGGCGCGCGCCAGCGGCTGCTCGCCGCTCCCGAGTGTGGGCCCACTCACCACAGGCGCACTCCCTCCGCAGCTTGAATGAACGTCCCTGCGGTAGTTAGCTTCCTCCACACCCTCGTCTCTCAGATTCAAGTGATAACAGTCCTTTCTCTTTCAGTTTGTGTGGAACTCCGGAATGCTCCGAGGATAAATTTTTCTGTTTCTAGTTGATAAATTTGTTGAGATTTTGGGGAGATCTGTCGGACACGCTGCTCACGGCGCCATTTCTGTGATGTCACTCCAGTCTATATATATCTTTTGATCTCTGCACTTATTTCTTCTTTGACCTATTCATTCTTTAAAATTATGTTGTTTAGTTTCCACATTTTTGTGGGATTTTTTTCCTTTTTTTTTTGCAGTTGAATTTTAGTTTCAAGGCTTTAAGATCAGAAAATATGCGTGGGACTTTGATTTTTCTGAATTGGCTGATGTTGTTTTTGTGGCCCAACATATGGTCAATTCTTGAGAATGATCCATGTACATTAGAGAAAAATGTATACTCAGTCACTTTGGGATGAAATGTCCTGTAAATGTCTATCATATCCAGGTGCTCTAGTGTTTTGTTTAAGGCCACTATGTCTTTGTTGATTCTCTGTTTGGATGACCGATCTAGAGCCATCAGTGGTGTATTGAGGTCTCCAAGTATGATTGTATTTTTGTCAGTTTTTGTTTTAAGGTCAATAAGTAGCTGTCTTATATATTTTGGTGCTCCTTGGTTTGGTGCATATATATTAAGAATTGTTATGTCTTCTTGATTCAGTGTCCCCTTAGCCATTATGAAATGGCCATTTCTGTCTCTGAGTACTTTTGTTGTCTTGTAGTCAGCATTATCAGACAGATATGAGTATTGCTACACCTGCTTCTTTTTGGATGTTATTTGCTTGGAGTATTGTTTTCCAGCCTTTCACTTTGAATTTGTTTTTATCTTTGTTACTTAAATGAGTTTCTTATAGGCAGCATACAGTTGGATTTTCTTTTTTGATCCATTCTGCTACTCTGTGCCTTTTTATTGGTGAGTTTAATCCGTTTACATTTAGTGTAATTATTGACACTTGTGAGTTCCCTATTGCCATTTTATATCTTGCTTTCTGTTAGTTTTGTGTCTTGTTTGATCCTTCTCTTTCATTTTTCTATCTTTTGTTTTTATTTGGTTGTATTCCATACATCTTTCCTCTGTTGCTATCTTTTTTAAATCATGTGCTTCTGTGGTGGTTTTTTCAATGGTGGTTACCTTTCAGTAATGAAAAGGGTTCCTACCCTGTTCATTGTAGTGAACTATTTTGTGAGTACTTTTGCACTCCATCGTCCTTTGCTACTGTTAATCTCCATCTTCTCCCCTCCCTTTTCTTTTGTTGTTGTCACAGTTTAAATTTGGTTTTATTGTGCTTCGAGCTTTTACTTGTGGCTTTGTTTTTTTTTTTTTGTTCTTTGTATCTGACTGGAGAACCCCCTTTAGTATTTCCTGGAGTGGGGGTTTTCTGATGATAAATTCCCTCATCTTTTCTGTATTTGTGAATGTTTTTATTTCCCCTTCATATTTGAAGGATAGCTTTGATGGGTATAGTATTCGTGGCTGAAAGTTCCTCTCTTTCAGGACTTTAAATATTGGGGTCCACTCTCTTCTAGCTTGTAGAGTTTCTGTTGAGAAATCTGATGATAATCTAATGGGCCTTCCTTTATATGTTGTATTCTTCTTTTCCTTGGCTGCCTTGAGAATTTTTTCTTTGCCGTTGGTTTGTGCCAATTTCATTATGATATGCCTTGGAGTAGGTTTGTTGGGGTTAAGAAAACTTGGGAGTTCTGTTTGCTTCTTGAACTTGAGGCTTTAGTTCTTTCCACAGGCTTGGGAAGTTCTCATCTATTATTTGTTTGAGTATGTTCTCCATTCCATTTTCTCTCTCTTCTCCCTCTGATATACCTATTATTCTTATGTTATTCTTTTTGATGGAGTCTGATAATTCTTGTAGGGCTATCTCATTTTTTTTAATTTTTGAGTCTCTTTCTTCTTCTCTCTGTTGTACCTCAAATTGCTTGTCTTCTATTTCACTAATCCTCTCTTCCATCGGACCTATTCTATTAGCTAAGCTTGTTACTTTGTTTTTCAGCTCATGTATAGAGTTTTTCATCTCTGTTTGATTTGTTTTTATAGTTTCAATTTCCTTGGACATATATTCTTTGTGTTCGTTGAGTTGTTTTCTGATCTCCCTAAATTTCCTCTCTGTGTTTTCTTGTATATCTCGGAGGATTTTTAGGATTTCTATCTTGAATTCTCCGTCATTTAGCTCTAAGTTTTCCAATATATTAAATTTTTTCTCCATAGATTTTTCCTCATCTAGCTGTGTTACTTCTCTTTCTTTTGTATCCATGATATTCGATTTTCTCTTCCTTAATGGCATCTGAGGGTGGTTTTGTTGATAGTATTGAGATTTAATAAAGAATAAAAAGTTTAAAAAAATCAAAAAGAGTTGTTTTTTTTTAAATTAATAATGAAATAAAGAAAAAATAAATAAAATAAAAATTTTAAAAAAAAGGAAATTATCCCCCCCTCCTTTTTTCCTCTTCTCTCCTCTCCCCTCTTTCTTGAGAAAATCTTGTGGTGTACTGTGAATTATAACAAACAATGCCTGTAATGGAGGGCCTGAATTGGAGAAAAGTAATAAAGGGGCAAAAAAAAAAAAAAAGAAAAAAAAAAAAAAAGGAAAGAAAAAAGAAGGGGGTATGGACCCACAAAAAGCAAATAAGGAAAAAATTTGGGTCAAGAATAAAATGATTGCCCTGGCCGGTTGGCTCAGCGGTAGAGCATCGGCCTAGCGTGCGGAGGACCCGGGTTCGATTCCCGGCCAGGGCACACAGGAGAAGCGCACATTTGCTTCTCCACCCCTCCGCCGCGCTTTCCTCTCTGTCTCTCTCTTCCCCTCCCGCAGCCAAGGCTCCATTGGAGCAAAGATGGCCCGGGCGCTGGGGATGGCTCTGTGGCCTCTGCCTCAGGTGCTAGAGTGGCTCTGGTCGCAACATGGCGACGCCCAGGATGGGCAGAGCATCGCCCCCTGGTGGGCAGAGCATCGCCCCTGGTGGGCGTGCCGGGTGGATCCCGGTCGGGCGCATGCGGGAGTCTGACTATCTCTCCCTGTTTCCAGCTTCAGAAAAATGAAAAAAAAAAAAAAAAAAAGAATAAAATGATTCGCTTTTGGGTGTGGGTTGACTAAGAGTTATGATGAGAGGAATAAGAGGGAAACAGAAAAATGGGGGGACAAATTAAAAAATTACTATTGTATTTAGTGGAACAAGAACTAGATAAAATGGAGAGCCAGGGATGGGAGCACTGCTAGTGAGTTAAAAAGGTGAAGTAAAAACCCCCCAAAATGCCACAAACATAAGTTTGAGTCCCAGATAAGATAATTTGTTTGTTACTGAGGTTTGAATGAGAGGAGATGTAAAAGAGAAAGGAAGAAACTAATATAGAGGGAGAAAAGAAAGAGAGAGAGAGAGAAAAAGAGGGAACCACTAAAAGAAGAAAAAAGAAAAAAGAGGAGAGAGAGAGAGAGAGTTAAGGGTTTTGGAGTGCAACCCTCATAGAGAGAAAGGAAGAGGAAAGAAAAGATAATGGGAGATGTAACACTTATGGGTAGTGTAGTTCAAGGAGAGGAGAGAGTAAGACTGGCAGAGAGTTAATCGGCCAAATTGGAGGAGGAAAAAAATATCGAGAATGAAGATAAGAGAAACAAATGAACAAATATAATAAAATGGGATAGGTTAAAAGTCTGCGGATTATTCTTGATTTTGAGAGGTTATCTTCTTGCTTTTTCTTTTCTCTCCCTCTTCCTGGTCGGTGACTCTGTACCCCAGGTTCTGCCCCTTTGGCACGCTCACGTAGAGGTTTGCAGTTGATAAGTCTCTATGGCAATGTCATGTATTGTGCTTTAGTCTCGTTGGCAGTCGAGGCTCATTAGCATTTATAGGCTCCGACAGTGAGAGAGTCCGTGTTCCTGGAGCCTTTCTCCTAGTCTTTCCTTCCTCAATTAGTAGCCTGATAATCCAGCTATGGGGTTGCTGCTGCCTCTGCCTGGATAGTAAGAGGCTCAAAGAGCTGGCAACTCCCCACTCTATTTCCACTCAGCACAGGGCTCTGGGTAAGGCTCAGTCAGTCAGAGCTGCTAGCATAATCAGGCGGGGTTTCCGCCCACTTAAAGACCTCTGGCTCTGCCACTCTGTCTAGTAACACAGGCAGGCACACTGCCGAGGCACTCGGAGGAATCTCTCGCTCACTATCTGCGCGCGCAGACCAGGATATCAGGCCGGCCGCATTTCCCTCTGAGTGAAACCCCCACCAGCATGGAAAAGTTCCACTGTTGGAATTAGTTCTCGCTCCTTCTCGTGCGCAGCTTTCCCAGGGCGCTGGGACTGCCCAGAGATTCCGCTTTCGGCCCACACAAAGGCCTCTGTCTCTTCCTCTCTGTGGGACAACACGGGCGCCCACTCCCAGGGCTTTGGAAGGAATCTCTCGCCCACTATCTGCGCACGCCGACCAGGAGATCGGGTAAAATGGCTGCCCCGCTTGTCTTTCTTTGGGTTTGGCGCGAGTATTAGCTTGTATTGCCCGGGTTGCCACAGGATCAGTTTTTCATCGGCTTGGATCTCCGTGCCACAGCCTGGTTTGGCCGTTTGTGCCGCGGCCTGGATCTATTCACCCCCTTTGCCCGCCTCAGTTTCTATATTCACAGTTCCCAGAGAAAGCCGCCCTGTTTAGGTTAGTGAGGAAGGCGGAGCATTTCTTACTCCCTATTTCCTTCGGGGTTTGGTTATATATTTAGCCAATTTTTCGCTTGACCATACCTTCGGGTGTATTGCGAAACATCTGGAGGTTCCAAGGATAGGTTTTTCTGTTTCTTGTTGAAGATCTTGTTTAGTTTTGGGGAGATTTATCGGTATCACTTCCTACCCCGCCATTACTCTGACATCATCTCCCTATTGTGTATATTTTAAAAAGTATAATTCATAGTTTTTCAAAATTCTTTTAGAAAATATTTAAGCAAGATATTTTCAAGTCCACAGTTTGAGCCCACGTGTGTAATAATATAGAGCAATTAAATAAACAAATGCAAAATTTTATTGACTATGTTGCTTCGATACACCTAGATAATATCACTAGTAAAATTGCTAATAGGTTGTATGTTTGAGATAGGGTTGTTTGTCTAGAAATAGGAATGTATTTGCATAGAGTGATTTGTGTTTTCAATTTTCTGGTGACCAGTCCCTCCATGAATTTGCATATCTGACAAATGCCCAGGGTGATCAATTGTACAGTAATATGAAAAAAATCTTACACAATTATATAAGTATACTGTCCTAGAACTTGGCCTCCCATTGCACAGAGAGGCTTATTTCTAAGATAAATGTACCCACTGTGTCTTTTCTGGACAATTCATCATATATTATTATGCAAAGTACAAGCTGGCAATAAAACATCTTGGTTAGAAAAAAAATGGAAAGAAAAATACAGAATTGGATTAATTTCAACTTTTTTTGTTTAACTCATATTCTGTTATTTCCAAATTTCTGTTTGGAATATATGAAATGCCAGCATTTTATATCATGATGTCAAAGTTATAAAAATCATCTTTAAAATTTTTCCTTTGAGTTTGAGCTTAGTTAATTCTTTAATAAGCTGAATCAAGGCATTTGAATCAGATCCCAGACCAAAAATAAAGCAAATTGCCCACCATCTTAAGTAAAAAATCGAATGTTTTGTTTTCTTTTGTTTTACAGTACCACACTTGAAACTAGAACTAGTTTGGCTAAATCAGATCTGTTTTTGAAAGCGCATTTTCTCCTAAGCTAAGCCTTCACATCAAACATAACATCATAAAATTTCATAAACATTAACATGAATGAGTCCATTGATCTTGGCTGAAGTAAGTTGATTTTTAGTGCTTCTACTAAAACGGTTTTGAAAAAAACTAGATTGTCTTAACTGTCACAGTACCATCTGAAGAACGCCTCTATCAGGAGGCAATAGAAAAGGCTAAAGTACAAATATTTGTAACTTTACTGTATGCATCATTTGGTAAGATTAAGAAGTGTTGAAAGAGATGTTTTCTACTCTCTGAGTTCATGTTAATCTAGGCAGTTAAATCATATTAATATCATCTTATTATGATAAAGGGGAAAGAACTAAAAAGGGAGAGAGAATAAAACCTACAAACGGGTCCTCCTGTTCAGAGAATGAAGGAGAAAGTCAGAAAGACCAGAGACGTTGCTTGGAATCTATTTCTTTCCTGCTTCAAACTTTAAAGTCAGAATAAATAGATCTTCACACTGTGCTCCTATCTGAAAGCCAGGAAATAACTGGGACTTGAGGGTCAGGAGAGATAAAAGGATACTGAAACACAGGGGCATGCAAACCAGAGAGGTACAATTTTCAGCTGTGAGGACCAATTTTGAACTTGTGACCATGAGTCATAGTAACAATATTAGTCAGAAAGACCCAGAAAGTAAATGACTCATTGAACCATTTTCTCAATAAAAACTGATGTGCACACACATGCCGAGTAATCGGTTCAGCTCTTAGGTATACATACTGAAGAGAAGAAATAGTCATCACCTTCGAAGACACTATAATATAGGGACAGGGACAGACAAGTACATAGTCACAGCATAGGGACTTAAAGTGGATGCTTATAATGAATTAGAAGCACAGGTGAGAGACATCATTTCAGCTTTGTGGAACCCAAGGGGGGTTTCCCTAAAGTATGATGTACTGATTAAATTCTGAAGGCTGAGTAGAATTCAGTTATTGAAAACTGTGGAGGAGAGGAGGAGCAGGGAGGTCAGGGTTACAAAAGGAATAAACAGCATATGCAAAGGCCCACCAGAAAGACAGATTATTGCTGATGAATCAAGTTCAATAGCAGACTATACTTCAGGGCAGTAGGGAGGGTTAAGTAGAACAATAATATATATGGTCCTTTGACACATCCCTGAATGCAGCACATGGAAAACAGAAGGGCAGACCAGAGCAGAAAGATATTAGAAGACTGTTGAATTAATACCTTTGTTTCTACTGTCTGAAATTTAAGAACCTTAATCTGGGATTTTTCTCCCAGGAAGTAATTGCTTTAAATTTCTCATTTAAAAACATAATCTTTTTATCCACCAGGACCTACCTGTAAGGGACTCTGTTTAGCTGTCTGTCTTAGCTTGAGCTGACATGACAAAATACCACAGACTGGGTATTAAGACACTAACACAGTCAGTTTCTGGTGAGAGCTCTCTTCCTGGCCATTTCTCTCTTAGTCCTCTTGTAAGGGCACCAATCCTATGCTGACAGCCCCACCTTCATAACCTCATCTAAACTTAATTAGGTATTCAAGTTCCCATCTTCAAAAACATCACATTGAAGGGGGTTCGGGCTTCAACATACGACTGTTGGGGAATACAGTCCATAGTAAAGTATTTGAGATATTAATTATATAACAAGCATCTTAACAAGGAATCTCTTTAGGGGGAGGAGGAAGTTGCAAGTAATTTAGGCATTTCAACTATGTCATTTTGTAAATAAAGAGAACATTGACTTACTCCTCACCATCTTTAAATATTTTGGTACCAGAAGATGGCCTCTTCAGACAGTCACTTGGTCGTTTTTTTTCTTTATGGTACAGAATAATAATGTGCATAATAGTAATAATAAACTCCCCTGGAGTTTTCCAATGTGCTGACCCTGAATAGACATAAGTATTGGGCACTAGGGAAACACACACACACACACACACACACACATGGATATCAAAGCCAAAGCTGGGAGTTGGGATCTAAAGGATGACTGAGAATGGGGAATGGGAAGGTTAAAGGGGAGGGGAAGAAAGGAGGAGGAGAGGGGGTTGGATGGGGTCCTGCAGGTCCAGTCCGAGGCTGACAGAGATGGTGGCAGGTGTAGCAGGGCAGCGATATAGGGAGCAGTCTTCAATGGAGAGGCTGTGAGTAAGCACACTGCAAAGTCAAAGAGGGGCGGGCACGTTGTAAAAGTACTGGGCTGGCATTCCCTTCACTGGCTTGTTCATTTTTAACAAGTCCTCCCTCACAGCAGGGAACAAACCTCCATGTTTTTTTTCATCACTTTATCTGGTACAGTGCTTTGTAAATAGTTTAGGAAAAACAACAGTGTATCAGTTGGTAAAGTCTTCTAATGTCTTCTAACAAGACATATATTAACAAGATATTTCATCATTTATTGATTAATCTGTTTAATCAGCATCTATTAAATCAACAAACCATTCCCTGGGCATTTTCCAATAGAAAGCATTCTCCAGACGTCATGGGGAGGAAAGGAGGCTTGCACAGCGACAGTCAGGTGGCACAGTCAATGTTTCCACAATAATAACTCAAAGTAAATCCTCTTCCCTCTTGCAACATTTCTAAAAATCTGCATTGAGTTCACATAGAACTCTTTCCTTGTGAAGTAGAGAGGTTTGAGCTTGATTGAATAGATAGTAATGTCAAATAAATTATCTTGAGGATTACAATGTGTGTCATGACCTAGTATAAATACAGATGAATAATATCTCCAGGCAAATATGGATATTTGTTCTCTGAGGCACACTCCTTGAAAAGTCCAAGAATGACCTATCTTCAGAATAGATGTTTCTCTTGAAAGAAAAATGGTACTGCTCTACCAAAGAATCAGAGGAGGTGTGTGTGTGCACACGTGCATGTGTGTGCATGCATGTGTGTGTGTGTGTGTGTGTGTGTGTGTGTGTGCAAATATAGTCTCTACTATTTTTCATTTCTGAAACACAAGAATTCTCAGAGGACCATTTTCTGAAACACTAAAATTCCTAAAAAGGTTCCCGGAACAGCCCATTACTATAACTTGACACCATGTTTTAGATACTACCCAATAAATGTTTGCAAGGCAGCAATAAACCTTGTTTCTAATAGAAGGCTTCACGCTGTGCTAGCAAAGTGCAGAGGAAATGGCTGAGAGCAAAGCTCATACACCGGACGGATGCAAAAGCAGCATGGAAGAGGTCTGAGCAGGTTCAGAGACGGCCCTGATCCATCCCACATTACTGGTCCTTGCCTCCATCCTTTCCAATAACCTCCAAACAGGGAAGCACTCTGTAAGGTCACGTTGGAGGCAGTCAAGAGTATGCCACCATTAGGTAAAGGATCTGAAAGTTGGAATGCCTTGCAAGTGTACTTATCATAAAAGTGTCCCTCCCTCCAGCTCATTTCTCCTGTCAGTCCGATGGCTGCTGACATTAACCAGCTCTGTGAATGGCATCAGTGTCAGGTGCAAGCTGCAACCCAACAGGCATGAGATCTGAGCACTCCCTTGTCTTAAAAGGCCTTAGAAGCATTGAGGTATCAGGCAGAAGCCTACCTTTGAAAAGAGAAATAGCTGTTATTAGGCAAACCATTTTCTCTGCTGTTGGGGCCAGGCGCTCTGAACTGATTTTAATTTGCTAAAAAATAAATAAATAAATAAATAAATAAATAAATAAATAAATAAATAAAGCGACAGTTTGTCTCCTGTTCGAGAAAAGGAAGCTTTCAAATGGAGACAGAAATTTGAGCCAGCACGCTTGGCACTAATGCCTAGAAAAACATATCACGCAGGATTTGAAGTAAGTTTATCTCTGCAGCTCAGGTATGTACCCACCAAAGTCAAACAGCTCTAACAACTCTACTGCTTGTTAATACTGGGTGGACTAGTGTCATTAACTAGGCTAATAAACTTAGCAAATGAACACACTTGTATGGTTTTGTTTTCTGATCAGGTTCTCCTTGCTTAGAAATACTGTTTCTTTTTCTGCACACATAGTGCTCTTCTAAAAATCAAGCCAAAATGATCATGCCGATATTTTTAGGTTGACCAGATATGAAGAAGAAGGAAAACAAAAATTTTTGTTTATGAAAACCCCCATGTTGAACTTAGATTGTATCATCCATCTGGTAGGGATAGTGCCTTATTTGTCCATTCCTAGAAATTAGTACCATATCAAGGGCATAGTAAATGTATAAATCTAGAGCTTAAATGAAAAATAAAACCCCAGCATTTGTGAATATCTGTGTTAGTGTAACTAGTTGCTGTGTGGATATGAGAGTTTTGTTTTTGTTCATGAAAATGTTAACAAAAAAGCACACTAGCATTCATCTCTTCAGAAAGAGATTCACCTTTGGAGCTAGGTTCATTAATTTTGGGAAACCTGACTGAATAGATACATAAATACATGTCAAGTGTTTACATCTACTATTCCCAGGGAGGGAGACTCCTTAGACCCATGGAGTCCTCACTCCCACGTGACCGTGGTTAGGTTTCCTACCTTGGAGTTTACTGCAGAGGAATGAACAAGTTGGCTTTGAAAAAAAAATGAAGGCTCTCTATTCTGCATTTCTTTTTGATACTGATTGTTAATGAAATACGTCAGATTGACTACTGCTTCTTAATAATGATGCTCTGATGTGATATGGCTGATGGCTTTCATGCTTGGGAAGGGACGTGGTTGTGCTAATGTGTGCTGGGGGAAGGCTTTTGCACCAAAAATTTTAAAAGGAGGAACTAGGAGGCCATTTTGGGGTAGAAGAGAGACCACGCTGTTGTAGAAGGTAGAGACCAC
Source organism: Saccopteryx leptura (assembly GCF_036850995.1). Lineage (NCBI taxonomy): Eukaryota > Metazoa > Chordata > Mammalia > Chiroptera > Emballonuridae > Saccopteryx > Saccopteryx leptura. The sequence goes on from NC_089503.1 coordinate 172,183,037, forward strand.
ATTGTTGCAGAGGGCAGAGAGGACACATGGTTGGAGGGGAGGAGGCAGCCAAAATGGAGGCAAACAGAGGTGGAAGCCTTTGATTCTAGGGGAAAAAAACAGAAAGAATGGGTTTTGGTGCCCATGTGTTTTTTATTTGATGGCCAGAACGAGTCTAGAATAAAGGAAGATGTTCTACCAGTTCTTGGCTCTGTTGCTTCATTACCGTCTGTCCGAATCAAATGCAAACCTGCAAAAGCCAGGTGGCTGTGATGGCAGCAGTGGCTCCTGGCCTTACAATGGGAAATGTTTGGAAAGGTGGGTTAGCCCTAGGAAGCAAATTCTCTGCTCAGAGGGAATGGAAAGAGGGGTTACCTCAAAATGCTTATACGACTACAACAAAGAATTCATATCCTATCTCTAATTCCTACAGAATCTTCTCAAATTGAAAGGTCCTATCTCAAAGAGCACTGGTACTTATCACTCCCATGGTGATATGAAAAGGGTCCCATGGGAGCCTGCATTTCAGTCCAGTGTTACCGACACAGGCAAGAGGCACAATACAGACAGACCCAGATAAGGTCTCCAAGCTAAGAATTTACATTAAGTTCAACAAAAGAGATAAATGCATTTTTGTGGTTTGCTTCTTGGGACCCGCTGGTATGATGAGTTGGCTCATTACATTTGTATTTTGTTTGTTTTGTTTTTTGTTTTTGTTTTAAGGAACCCAAGAAGACATTATCCAAGGGACTTTTCAATCCAATCTATTTGTGATTGCATCTTGGGTTTTCAAAGAAACTATTTTTGGAATTGTTGGTTTAGAGTTCCAGCTTTTGGTGTTGTCAAAATCAAGTAGGTAGAGATACCCGGCAGGATGTAACTGAACCGGCTAATGGAACTCATGTGTTGAAGAAAAATTACTCGACAAAAAAAGAATTGAAGGTTGTGGGGGCTGGGGATTACCCTGGGGAATAATAATGCATGTAGAGAACGCCTTAATATGTTGGCATCTGTAAAAATTCCTATCATCTTCTTTCTTGAAAGGAAATGAAATTGTAGTAAGAGGTTGTGCCTTCCTAAAATAGTAGCCAACTTTTTGTTTATTTTTCATCAAATTCCTCCAGATAAGGGATCTCCCATCTTCCTTCAGGCAGGCTTGCTGACTGCTGCTGCTCCCTGAGCCAGATAAACAAAGCACCTTCCAAATTTGATCCATTTGGGATAGCCACTTTGAAAAGCAGTGCTTTAAGAATCAGATAACCCATAATATCTTTTGGTAAGAAGAGAGAAGTCCCTATTTATTTTGGTAACTCAAATCAGCTCTGAGGCCAGAGAGAAAGGCTACCCAACAAAGGAGTATTTAATCTCATTCTGAATACTGCAGCCAAGAGAAGTAAGCAGCCATCCCAATGTCATTTGAAGGGCTCCGTGAGAGCTCCCTACCTTTTAAAATAAGCAAATAAAGCAAACACAAAACCACTTACAGACAATAGCTCCACCAGAGTGTTTACAATTCTTATAGTCATTCATTTATTCATGCATGTATGCATGCATTCACTAGTTACCAAGCTCTGATGGTGCCCAGGGAACGATGATAGGAACTGGAGACACAATTCTTATTCTCACAAGCTGACAGCCTAACTGCATTCCACAATTAGTTGGAGAAAGAATACTTTACAAAGTGTTTTCTGTGACACAAGCTTACAGTGTCATATTAAATTGCAATCTATAAACAAGGTAGGGGGTTCCCAAGAACATAAACTTGGGAAACGTGGAATGAAGACCATTTATGCCATGTTCATTTCTTACGTACTTCTGAGCCTCTTTGATACAACCCAAACACTTTCGCATACCCTAGAACAGGGGTCTCAAACTTGCGGCCCACGGGCCGCATGCGGCCCGCCGAACAATTTTGTGCGGCCGGCAGACTAATCCACGAAGTTCAAAATATTTTGGATAAAATTAAATAAGCCTAGGGGCCTACTTGTATTTTTCATTTCTTTAGCATCCTAGCTAGATATTAGCTTAGTTAACAGCAGTTGTGATGCGAACTACAGTTTCTGGTCGTTTTGTGACACTGAAAAGCGTTGCGTAACAGTTGCCTTTTGTAGACCTAGTGCGGCCCGCCAAACGGCTGTGATCTTGCTCTGCGGCCCACATGCTGAGTTGAGTTTGAGACCCCTGCCCTAGAGGGAGAAGGCTGAATGCACGGGGTTTGGGTGAGGCCCTAACTAGGATGACCAGACCTCCCTGTCAGCCCATCCTCTGTCTGCCATGACCACTGCCCTTCATGGCTTCCATTGCTCCCAGGTGGTGCAATAAATGCCAACATCCAATTTTACTTTTGTTTCTCCATGGGTACCCTGTGCTATGTTATTTTAGGTTATACAAGCTCCCCTTGTTTGCCTGCTTGGTGACAATAGTAATGGAGGAAAAGGCATGAGCTTGGGACTGAAAACAGCCAAGGCACACTGGCAGGCACAGAACAGAGCCTCAACAATATTTGTTAGATGAATGAACAGATGAGGAGATATGGACTCTGTTCCAGTTCATTTCCTAGCCGTTAATTGAACATCCTGAGCCTTACTTTCTCATCCATAATATGGGATAATCATACCCATTTCAGAAGGTGATCAACAAATCAGCTCTCTTCCCAATGAGTGGAAACAAATGTTTCTTTTCTTTTCTTGGAACTACTATTTCCCTCATGTTTATATAACTCCTCCTTCCATTCTCCTATCATTTTAATCCAGATTCTGACTGTATTAAGTAAGTCTAAGTCTGGACTTTGCTACTGGCATAGCGGTATATCCTATTAATGTATTTAGAAACATGTGAGCAAGTACTAGTCAGCTAAAAGAGTTTAACGTGGATTCTTCCAGAAAAATGGCACAGGGACGTAAAAGTGATAGGCAGGGAGCAGCTGGTTTTCATTATAAGCCTTTTCGTATTAGTTTACATTTTCACTATAAATATGCATTTCACTAATTAAAAAAATAATAGGAAGCTAAAAGGCAAAGAAGAGGAAGAAACTAGTGATGAAAATAATGAGTGTTTCTATTACTTCAAAGACTTTTAGGGTTATTAAGTATACATTGCAATGTACCTGTGATCACAGAATGTTAAAATAGCTACCAAATTATAACAACACCTGGGCAGATAACATGGCACAATGGGAAAAGACTGGCCTGATTCTACCTTTAATGCTGCAGCTTGCAAGCTGTATAGCCTTATATTCTCATAGAGATATAGGCTGGTAAGGAACAAGTAAGTGCATTTCTGTAAAATAAGACATGTGCACTAGAGTAATTCAAAGGTAACTTCTCCATCTCGTTCTGTATGGTTCTATGAAAAGTAAAATTTGCAATGCACAAAATCCTTACCCACCACAACATTCCCATCCTGGAGGGCTGCAACTTTCTGACTTAAAGACACTGTACCAATTTATCCATAGAAATAACAATCTGAATGTCCTCCTCAACACTTGCAAGACATTTGTGCAATGTCGAGTGGATCCATTTGAACTGGTGGATTTTGCTCTGATTCATTCAGCTATTTTTTTAAATAATTTTTTTTGTAAAATAGTTGAGATTTCTAGAAAGTTAAGAAGATCGTATAGAGAGATTGCAGACATCCCACAGCCAGTTCCCCTCTTTTATAAAACTTCTTACATTAATATGGTACATTTATCACTACTAATGAACCAATAATAATAAATTATTAGTAACCAAAGTTTATACTTCACCCAGAGTTCTTTAGTTTTCACCTCGTGTCCTTTTTCTGTTCTAAGATACGTGCAGAAAACCCCAGGAAATCGGCCAGCATGATTCCTTCAATCCCTCTTGGCTCAGACGGTTTCTTAGTCTTTCATTGTTTTTGATGACCTTAACAGTGTTGAGGAGTGCTGATCAGTTGTTTTATAAAACACCCCTCAATTGGGATTTCGCTGCTGGTTGTCTCGTGATTGGACTGAGTAGCCAGGGCTCTTAATTGATATGCTAAGTCCTCATGGTTCTTACTGGATGGACAGGGACCAGCTACCATTCTTTAGGAAAGGGACCAACCATTTCAACTGCCTTCTCATCCTTCATCACCTCCAGTAGTTAGACAAAGTCCACAGTGGGGTCATTTTCACAAGCAAAAACATCATAGATCTGAATAGGGAGACTTGGGGCAAGGACTCCATGTGGAAAGAGGCTGAGATGGGAACTCCAAGAACAGCTATGTGAAGAAACTTACAGTGTTAAAATTTCATCTATTATGCCAAAGGCTGCGGAAAGGTCTTGCTAAAACTCAGAATTACAGTCATCAAGAGGTAATTACATTAAATAAAAGATTTGAGAACTAGTATGAGCCAAAGTTATCAATGGAATATTTACCCTAATGATCTGTACTTCCTTTTGATTGCACCCTCTACTTTTTCATAATCCTGAGCAAAGACAATAGTTGTATTGCAAAAATAAGGATTTTGCTATATATTGTTCTTTATGCCTCTAAACTGATTTGGAAATTGTTCTTAGACAATAGCAATCACCCACCTACTCCTCTTAAAATTGTCATCTACAATTCAGTTCAGGATACTTCAAATATTGAGTTTGCAAATCCCAAGAGTTGCCCACCCATAACCTACATTTTTTTTCTCCAATGACTTGCTTTATAATTTGATAATGTTGCTTTTGTATAAGTTTTCCAATTGTCAATAAATTGCTGACCACCTACAAAAGAAATATTTAAGTGTCATGGAAAACACATCTTGAAAAAGAAAAGAAAAAAAAAGCACAATAATTAGAAACATGTATTTTTCCTACTGTGGTGGCATATTTTTTCCTAACATTTTCCCTATTAGTGTTAATTCTGGGTTTCCAAGCTTTGGGCATTAATTGTAATGTTGGATTTCACAGAATTAGAGATAGCATGCTTTTGCAAAATATCCAGAATATTCTAAATCTATTCTGAAATTTTTATTCCTGCAGATCAATCCTTATAATTTAGAAACATACCAAGTATTTCTAAATGAAATCCACTTTAAGCAAACACCCCCGGGGGAAATCTGCACTGTTGTGAAATTTGGAATTTTAAATAAAAGTTCAAGTGAGAAGTAAACAGTTTGCTTGGCCATTTGACATGGCCAGTAAACCAGTAATACCTCCCAATATGATCTGAAATGTTTCACAATTTTGGTGACCAGAGTGTAACCTAAAATTCCTAAGGTAATCATTTTAAAAATAAAGGATTAAGCTAAATTTATGAGCTATGTGAATCCTGTCATCCATCCAGCTACCAAACTGTCAGGGTTAAGTGACATGAATACAAAAAGGATTTTTCAGCTCTTTAATCCCATGGCCTCCCTTGCATTTTCATGGTTCAAGTCGGTGACTTAACAGTAAGAACATCAGAATATATGTGAACAAAATGAGAACCCTCCTGGAGGCCCCTGGAGAAAATCATGGTGTCTGTTGGAGCCACATTCACAGCCAATTCTCCTGTCCACAGTTTTGGAGGAAGCCACTCAATGTCCTGACATCTCAGGCAGATACTTGACAAGGCTGTTGTGTTTCAGATGTGCTGCTATTCAAAGTGAGCGGTGCTCAGGCCATGCTTCTATTAACTAAGTAATATCCAGTAGGTAAAACCCAGACTTGGACCTTCACCCCTCAGATCTACATTCATCCTCAAGGCCATCAGAAATCACTTAGAAGACCTATTGTGATAGAAGACCCATGAGTATTATTTGCCATGAGTGTGTACGTGATAAAACTGAAGTTGGAAAGGAATGAGACGAGGGGGACAATGGCAGAAGGAGGGCAGGGGACAATTTCAGGGTGAGTTCATTGCTTGACAAGAAGGCAGATTTAGAGGATGACTCAAAATGATGTAAAGAAAGGAAAATCTGAGACAGAGTGGGTAACCCTGGAAAAGTTAAAGGATTACTAATTTTATGTGGATTATTAGTCAAGTGATCACTTGTGTTTTGAGGACCACTGTCACGAACAAAGATGTGATTGTGCCCATTTGGGATAAAAGGAGGATTTGTAACGTCGTCTTTCCCAAAGTGGTCGGGTCACTCTGAGCTTTGAAGGAATCACTCAGTGAGTTTCCATAACCTGCTCTGATTCACCTCTTACGAATACTATTTCTTCCCCAAAATAAGCTATCATTTTGAAGATGTTTCCAGTAAAGGAACAAAGAGTAAAAATTTAAGATTGCTGGGACTTTGTTGGCACTATTCAGTTCTGCCATTTGCAAAGGCAGCCCCAGACCATATATGAAGGAATGGGCATGGTCATGTTCCAATACAAGTTCAATTTACAAAAGCAGACGGCAGACTTGATCTGATTCATGGGTTGAAATTATCCAGCCCCTCATCTAGAGAATCACAAACTCTGTCTTTTATCTGCACATCAACTTCCTTCCTTGAAGATAACAAGATTAGTCCAGGGGCAGCAAAAAAAAAAAAAAAAAAAAAAAAAGCTTGGCACAGTGCAGGAGAGATATATTATGGCAGGAAAAAGGACACACAGAGCCCCACCCCTTACTCCTTTTGTCCAGAAGAAAAAAAGTTAGTGAAAAAAATTAATCATTATTCAAAGGTCAAAGCCTTTGAATGCAATTATATAAGAACTAAAACATAAAACAAGAATACATCTTTAAGGGATTTGTCATAAAGGAGCAAAAACTGAAAGCCAGCACCGACTTAGGTCAAGATGTACAGTAAACTATTTGTTCCAGAGAAAACTGAGGGATGGCGGGGGGGGGGGGGCATACATCTATCTCAACTATCTAGGTGCCTACAAAGACAGTATGAGCCTGATCTTGCACTCAGACGCCACAGCAGAATAGAGTTATAGGCTTAAGGGAATTCTAGTAACTTATTAATTTTGGTGCCTGTGTACTAAATATTAGTCATCTTTAGTCATTGACTTGATCAGTCAGGGATAACTTGCTCTTGGTCATAAAAATAGAAATCTATGAGTTTGTACACCATCTCTCCTTCCCACAAGAATTCATGAAGGCACATGCAAATTATTCATGAGACAAATCAGGAAACTCCTAAGGCTACTTTGAGAGAAGGCAGGTTAAAACATCCCTGTCGTCCTGTCTTGTCCAGAGAGTTCATTTCTCCGAGAGCACTGTGCTCTCCTCACCCCTTCCTCTCTTTACACCTCACCTCCAGCACCCACACATCGTACCCTTACCATCAGGGCCCAGACACACCTGCTTCTTTACAAAGCACTGCTGAGTGATTCCATCTTCTGCTGTTATGGACTGGAAGTAATGTGCTGGCCACCATCCTCACCCAGAATGCACAGACCTGTGCCGGACCCTTCTTGGCATTTTTGACATTCAACTATGTCTTATGGTTACAGATGTCCATATTTTCCTTGTAAGCTCCAAAAAGAGGGTGGTTGTACATCATTTTCTCTGGAGTAGTTCACTGTTCTGAGCAGTGGTCCAAGCACAAACAAATACCAAATACATAAATGAATGTCTTAGTGGGATATATAAAACTGTTAGGACCTATCACATCAAAGCTACATGTCATTTTCCAAAGACAAATTGAACATGACTTGTCCCACTAGACAACTTCCTTTCTTTTTTTTTTTAAGCCTTTTACATTTATTGCTATTTTTTTTTATAATTTTATTTTTTTAATGGGGTGACATCAATAAATCAGGATACATATATTCAAAGATAACAAGTCCAGGTTATCTTGTCTTTCAATTATGTTGCATACCCATCACCCAAAGTCAGATTGTCCTCTGTCTTCTTCTATCTAGTTTTCTTTGTGCCCCTCCCCCTCCCCCTTTCCCTCTCCCTTTCCCCCCTCCCCCATAACCACCACACTCTTATCAATGTCTCTTAGTTTCACTTTTATGTCCCACCTACATATGGAATAATGCAGTTCCTGGTTTTTTCTGATTTACTTATTTCACTTCGTATAATGTTATCGAGATCCCACCATTTTGCTGTAAATGATCGGATGTCATCATTTCTTATGGCTGAGTAGTATTCCATAGTGTATATGTGCACATATCTTCTTTATCCAGTCATCTATGGACGGGCTTTTTGGTTGTTTCCATGTCCTGGCCACTGTGAACAATGCCGCAATGAACACGGGGCTGCATGTGTCTTTATGTATCAATGTTTCTGAGTTTTGGGGGTATATACCCAGTAGAGGGATTGCTGGGTCATAAGGTAGTTCCATTTTCAGTTTTTTGAGGAACCACCATACTTTCTTTCATAATGGTTGTACTATTTTACATTCCCACCAACAGTGTATGAGGGTTCCTTTTTCTCCACAACCTCTCCAACATTTGTTATTACCCGTCTTGTTAATAATAGCTAATCTAACAGGTGTGAGGTGGTATCTCATTGCAGTTTTGATTTACATTTCTCTAATAACTAAAGAAGATGAGCATCTTTTCATATATGTGTTGGCCATTTGTACTTCTTCCTGGGAGAAGTGTCTGTTCATGTCCTCTTCCCATTTTTTTATTGGATTGTTTGTTGTTGAGTTTTATGAGTTCTTTGTATATTTTGGATATTAGGCCCTTATCTGAGCTGTTGTTTGAAAATATCATTTCCCAATTAGTTGGCTGTCTGTTTATTTTGTTATCAGTTTCTCCTGCTGAGCAAAAACTTCTTAGTCTGATGTAGTCCCATTCATTAATTTTTGCCTTCACTTCTCTTGCCTGTGGAGTCAAATTCATAAAATGCTCTTTAAAACCCAGGTCCATGAGTTTAGTACCTATGTCTTCTTCTATGTACTTAATTGTTTCAGGTCTTATGTTTAGATCTTTGATCCATTTTGAGTTAATTTTAGTACAGGGGGACAGACTGTAGTCCAGTTTCATTCTTTTGCATGTGGCTTTCCAGTTTTCCCAGCACCATTTATTGAAGAGGCTTTCTTTTCTCCATTGTGTGTTGTTGGCCCCTTTGTCAAAAATTATTTGACTATATATATGTGGTTTTATTTCTGGGTTTTCTATTCTGTTCCATTGGTCTGAGTGTCTATTTTTCTGCCAATACCATGCTGTTTTGATTGTCGTGGCCCTATAATATAGTTTGAAGTCAGGTATTGTAATGCCCCCAGCTTCATTCTTTTTCTTTAGGATTGCTTTGGCTATTCGGGGGGTTTTATAGTTCCATATAAATCTGATGATTTTTTGCTCTATTTCTTTAAAAAATGTCATTGGAATTTTGATGGGAATTGCATTAAATTTGTATATTGCTTTGGGTAATATGGCCATCTCGATTATATTTATTCTTCCTAACCAAGAACAAGGAATATTCTTCCATCTCATTATATCTTTTTCGATTTCTCTTAACAATGGTTTATAGTTTTCATTGTATAAGTCCTTTACATTCTTTGTTATGTTTATTCCTAAGTATTTTATTTTATTTTTTTTTGCAGTTGTGAAGGGGATTATTCTTTTGAGTTCGTTCTCAGTTGTTTCATTGTTGGCATATGGAAAGGCTATTGACTTCTGTATTTTAATTTTGTATCCTGCGACCTTACTGTATTGACTTATTGTTTCTAGTAGTCTTTTTGTAGATTCTTTGGGGGTTTCGATGTATAGGATCATATCATCTACAAAAAGTGATATCTTTACTTCTTCTTTTCCGATATGGATGTCTTTTATTTCTTTGTCTTGTCTGATTGCTCTGGCTAGAACCTCTAGTACCACATTAAATAAGAGTGGAGAGAGTGGACAACCCTGTCTTGTTCCTGACTTAAGGGGGAAAGCCTTCAGTTTAGTGCCATTTAATATGATGTTAGCTGATGGTTTATCATATATGGCCTTTATCATGTTGAGATATTTTCCTTCTATACCCATTTTGTTGAGAGTCTTAAACATAAAATTGTGTTGTATTTTATCGAAAGCCTTTTCTGCATCTATTGATAAGATCATGTGGTTTTTGTACTTTGTTTTGTTGATATGGTGTATTACGTTAACCGTTTTACGTATGTTGAACCATCCTTGAGATTCTGGGATGAATCCCACTTGGTCATGATGTATTACTTTTTTAATATGTTGTAGACAACTTCCTTTCATTTTGTATACTTATATACTAGGCACATAACAGTAATAATTCTGTATACTATTATATAGAGTTTATGAAGAAATTTTTTAGATACTACTTAACCAGAACCTTACAAAAACCCTGCAAGGATGTCTGGCTCCTGGCTAGACTAAAGTCACCGTGCCCTGTCAATCCTCCATCACCTCACTTGTAAAATGGGGACTGTTATAATTATCTCATGGAGTTGGTTGTCCGATTCAGAAAGAAAGTACAGCATATGTGAACCTTTAGTACAGGGTGTGGCCATGGGGAGAGCTTTATAGAAGACATACTTTTCCTTTTGATCATGCATACGAAGATGCCTTCTCTTGTATAAATATGTCATTACACACCAGCCATCTTATGTGCTGCCTACATTCAGGCCACATACAAAGGCGGGGAAAAAGATAATTTCTGAGACAAAAGAAAATTCTATTTCCGAATTCTGTAGTTCTTGAGGTCCACTTCCATTATGGTCCCCACCGAACAGTTCCAAAGAACAACTCAACATTGTGGTCCTCATTCTGTGTAGTTGTAAAATCCATGCAGCAGAAACTTCATGAGAAGTTCTCAGGGCTCCATATGGGGAAATGAGCTTAGCAGAGCTGACCACCGAGTCTCCTAAGTGAGTGTTTATACCCTTTTGCTTGGGCCATGGGCTATCTGGGCTTGTTTGTAGAGCAGCTGAGACAAAACAGGAAACACAAGGACGTCCATGCACATCCTTCCATGCTTCTGTCCCCAAAACCTCGTGGATCGGTCCTAAGAGGAAAATTAGGGAAGGAAAATTCTAGCAGTTTAGATCATTAGTTTTTTGTTTGTTTGTTTGTTTGTTTTTAAAGTAGAAACTCTTTCTCTCACTTTGTTCTTCTGGTCATTCGCTTTCAGCGTTGTCTCTTGCAGTTACTACTCACATTAAGAAGCTTCACAGGAAAAAGAATTGTCTGACTTGGGTTTTGCTTTTGTTGTAGAAGTTTGTGCAGTAGCAACAGCAACCATTTGCTCTGAGAGGCAGGGAGCACCCACATTTATTAATGAGACATTTTATTAGCTAAGTTTCTGAGACCCTTTCATATTTTTATCTCCCTTAATGACCACAGCAACTCGATGGGGTAGGTTCTTTTACATCCTTATTTTATTAATGAAAATAAGTCTTAGGGGGCTAACTATCTTGCTCATGGGAAGGCTAGCTCCAAAAAGGGGGAGCAGAGGCCAAGTACAGTCGGATCTGAAAGATGGCCAAAAGGGATAGATCTAGAGGTACCATCATCGTGGATTCAGTGGCCACATCTTTTGACTGTGTCAGATTTTGTGTGTGTGATTTTGGATTTTCTATGTGGATACTTTACAGAACAAAGGACCGCAGCCAACATGAACATGTGAACTTAGCGTTGCTTTCTGAAATGTGAAATAGACTCTTTTCACCAAGGACACTCTGTCTGCAGTTTGAGAACGTGAAAGTTAGAAGTCACCCAGCCTTTCCTTGACTCCCCCCCAACCCCCTGCAGAAGGGCAACAGTGACTTCAGAGATCACTTAACCTTAGATATTAGAAAGGCGCGACTGGAGGGGACCTTGATCAGCCACCAAGCTTTGTTATGTTCTTTTCTGTGACTGCATCTTTTCCGAGCTGCCAAACAGCCTTCAGTCGCTGCTTGTGTTCCTGAGTTCAGAAAATTTTGAGTTTTCTTTTCCATTTTAATTGTAGTTTTTCCAATTTAATTGTCGCTTAAATTGTAGGAAAACCAGAAATGGCCAAATTTTCCATTTAGAACATCCCAGCAAAGTTGGTGACCCAGAACGGTCTCCAAACACACAAAAATCCCAAATTAGTTTTCTTGTAACTTTAGCCCTTAGGCAGGTACCAGCTATAAAAGGCTGTGGCCACGATGGCTCTGCCTGGGAACATGCTTTCAAAAATTTCCAGATCTTCCTCTTGCCATGACTGTTGGAAGGTTTTTGGCTTCATTTGGAAAGCCGTAAAACCATAAAGCAGATCTGAGACAAACCCACAGCTGTATACATCTGATGAGAGAGCTCAATGGCTTTTCCAAAGATGAGAAGCTCAGCACAACCGAAAATCCATGATGTCAACAAAACAGAACCTTTGCTCTCGAAGCCAGTGGGTATTCTGGGGAAGATTTAATCCATGTGTTCCTGATCTCCTTGCAGTTAACTCATCAAAATGTCATTTGCATACGTGTTGCCAAAGTTTCCTGAGCTTTCATTTCTTGGTCTCTCACATGGATGCTGGTGGGAGTCAAGTTTTGCCAGGGAAATACAACATCCAAGGTCAGAGTTATATTCAAAACCAAGATTTTGTAAGTTTCAAGTAGCTGTTTTAACAATCGCTTACAATAGACTTTATTTTCAAAACGGCCATTCTCCTCATCTAAAATGTTGTAGGAAAAAAAGCCTGTCACCACCCCACAGAGGGGGACCAGCTCTTTGCCAGTCTTCCTCCTTCTTGTGATTTTCCACCTTAAGGAGTTAAAAGACTAACAAGACTATTGGACACGGCCCCAAATCACTATACTACATGGCATAGCCTTCCCGTAGCTAAAGACTTCACAGTGCCTCTCTCTTGTATCAAATTTGAATTCATCTGTTTAACATTCAGAGTCTTCCAAACAGCCTATCATCTCCTCCTTCTGCACACAGTTAACTTTTCAAACTCAACTTCCAAACTACAGGTGCCTTTATATTTCACACCATGTGGCATATTATTCTGCCAATAGTTTTTTACTTTTTATGTGGGTGAAGACTCATGTAGTAGGGTGACCACCTAGTAATTGTGTGTGTTTGCTTCCATGCCAAGAAATCTGGTCGTATCAAGGAGAAGATGCTCTTGCTAGTGTTTGAAAGAAGGTAAATCAATCAATACGTGTTAGATCACTAACATGGCACATCATAGACTGTCCATCAAACTTTTCATTATGGACCACCAAATACTTAGGTAAGAAAAAGGAGCAAAATAGGCCTTTTAGGGGTAAAAAGACCTAAAGAGAAAGGGACAAGAACCCTGAAGAAAACCAGGAGGCATGCAATTGCATCTCACCCTTAATCATGGCATATGTGAGAATATATATGTCATTTCTGTATCCGAGCATCAAGACTGTTTATGCAAATCTTTGGACCACTGCACTCAGTGACACTTGAAGTATAAACTCCCATATCTATTTTGGGGCTGCTTTGGGCTGCTTCTGTACCCTAAGCTGAAGCCAAGGGGTATAGAGAACCTTATATGTATTTAATCTGCAATCTTGAGCCCATTCAATAAATATGTACTGAGTGATATGCCAGATGAACCCTGTACAGTTTGATGGGGAATTAACTCCTTTATCAAATGTCACCCCTGCCCGCAAGAAGCTTGCAGTCATCTTGTAATTGGAAGCATAAATCATTAGCACTAGAAAAAGCCCAAGAAATCCAAGTGTCTTATTATTTAAATGAGAAAACTGAGATTGGAGAGGTGATGTGACTGACTTGTCAAAGTTCCATCTAGAACTCAGCATTTCTGATTTCATGCTATTCCATCATGTGATACTTTGAGAACTAACAATGTTTTATTGGTTCCATTCCCCACCCCCTTCCTAGCTAGATTATGGGTTTCTTGAAGGCAGGGAGTGATGTCTCATATTTCTTTCACATTCACCCCACCCAAGTATGTTATGAATAACTAGACAGATTTAAGTGTTCAATAAAATGCTATGGATGAACAAGTAAGTAAATGAATGAATGAGTGGGTAATATTAACATGAATTGCTAAATGGATGAGAAAGCCTAGAAAACCCACGTTCCTTCCTATCCCATGCCTCTACAGTGACTGTCCTTTGGTTTGTGGTTTAGCAGCCCCTGGTGTGAAAAAGATTTAGAGGCTGACTCAAAGGGCTAATGTAAATGTAGGTTTCCTTAAAGGATGGTGGTGTCCAACCTGGGGAGATCATAATTCCAGTCTAAACCCTTCTAACAGTCCACTTCTACATATGCATGTTTAAGGAGTCTTTTGGAGATAGTTAATTTTATACAGTTGCCTTTTAAGGGAGCCTTTAAGACATTAAACATGTCTTATTCAATTTTACATTCTCTACCTAACAAAATCCCTTCCTCCAAGTGCAAGTGGCACTGAAATATGCCCAAAGGAGAGATCCTGGCATGGTGAGTGGTCCAAATCCACATCTAGGAAGCATGGCTGACGGAGCTGGGAAAGGTGCTTTAAGCAGCTGAAGAGCTGTCATGTGGAAAGTGGATCTGCTGGCAGAAGTCAGAACCAGATGATGACTGCCATAGAGGCTACAGAGATGTGGGTTTTGGATGAACACAAAGTCAATTATTCTTTCAGTTTAAGAGTTTCGTGAAAACAGAGCCATCACCTGAGGTAGAACATGTCCTGCTGCTGAAGATGTTGGAGCAGGGACTGAGGTCATGTGCTGTGCCTGACCTTCCACGTGGTCCCTTCCAACCTGGGGTTTGATGCCAATGACCTTGAGCCTCCACCACTGCCACGTTGTCACTCAATGCCCTGCCTGTGTAGCTTCTTCCAGGTTCTTTCAGTTCTCACTTCTGTATGCCTGTTTCATGGCAATCCATAATTGTCCATGGAAGCTCAGTGTGGCAGGTTATCTGAGCATTTCTGCTCTCTCGCTTGCCCTGGAAAATCAATTTCACTAAACACTGTGTGTGTTCTATATTTCCTTCACCCCACACCTCAATCTTGGGTGATTTTTAATTAAAAACACATCACCACACAGTGCCCTACACGATCAACAGAGTTTGAATATTTGCTCCAGAACTTACAATTGGGGCCATTTTCCTAACCTCTCTACTTCTCGGTTTTCTGAACTGTAAAATAGGACAATACTACTCTTTCAGCAACTCAGAGGATTCAATGAAGTCATGCACCTATGTGCTCAAGCCCAGTGCCTGAAATGTAGTAGGTGCTCACCCAATGTGCACAACGGTGTTCTACAGTTTATAAAGAAGATACATTTCTTTGAGCGGCTTTGATTTAAGAGGACAATACCATTTCCAGACATCTCTTTCCTGGGGCTAGAGTCTTATTCTGTCCGGATGGGAAGGAAGAAAAGTCATTGGCAGCAAATCCCCAGTTTAGAAGCAGGATAGATATAAGGGCTGGATAGGAGGTAAGCAGCAATGTTACCCCCTGCCAGCTTTTTGAAATGCAAATCCATCAGTCTCTTTGATGTCCCTAGCCACTTCCAATGAACATCTTTCAGCCTAGTATTTGCTTTCTTAACCACATCACTTTTCACTGAGTTGAACATTCCAGTAGGATCCAAAGGATCTGGATACATTCTTCCAAAATGAATTCAGAAGGTAAGTCAAAGGGAGGGAGAAATATCTTTGAACAGGACACAAGGGGTTCAGACCGGGGGCGAGAAGAAGGAGGAGGGGCTGCTTTGTGACTCAAAGAGCTAACAGTAAATTCATCCTCAGGCTTCGCCTGGGCCAGTCCTCTCTGCCAGTGGCATGGATGACTAACCTCAGCTTGGGCAACCCACAGGGCGCCACTGTCTAAGAAAGTGGAGACGATGGCACTGAGTGTGTCCCAGAGGAGAGGGAGAAGGACCCCACGGGAAATCAAAGGGTCAGTCTCTTAGGAAAGCAACAACCAAAGAAGCCAACACTTTCTCTCTTCCCTTAAACCCTTTGCTGTTTGAGGGAGCCCACATTACTAATAGAATACTTTTCTCCTGAAAGTTAAGCACTTCAACTTACACATTTTCCAATTAATAATCAAAACCCAGATGTAAAATATCACTCATTGGTGGCCCTGTTAATAGCTGTCTCTAACACTGTGCTGGTGACATTGAAGGATACTTCTCTCTTCCGGTGTCTGCCTTCTTAGTAGACCATAAGCTCCTTAAGGACAGGAACTGGCTCTTATTCATTTTGAATTGCTGGCAGGGTAGGGACATACATTGGATACAACACATTAACTTATTTAACTATATCAAATCCTTTTTGCTGGAAAACCATATTCTGTGCTGGAGGCAAGAGAGCTAACATTGGGGATGAGTCAAGGTCCACCCTGGGACAGCTTGCACCACGCAGACTTCCCAATGAGACTTGCAAACCACAGATTGGATGTGAGCCGTGCTCCTGCTGACCAACGCGGGGGTGAATGTGCCTGGCTTTTCCATGGCAGCTAGAGGCTCGGTCTCCAGGCTTTATTTAGCTGCACAGGAGTCAGCCTAGATCCCAGGCTTCCAGAGCCTTCTATTTTGTAGGCACCCAAGGATATAATTAAATAGCTTACTGATGAAATTAGTTCAATCAGGTTCTGTTATCTGCACCTGTGGTACCCATCAAATGTTTGTGCAAAGAATACATTGAAAAGGCATCCATTCCATTTCTAGGACCACTTTAAAACAGATGCTCACACTCAGGCTCCTGCAATCAACTATTGATAGTGAGATTAAGGGATGATCATTATTAGATAGGCTCATGGTATTGTGGCAATTCTTTTTTAAGAATACAGGCAGTCCTCGGGTTTTAAATGAGATAGGGTCTGTAGGTTTGTTCTTAAGTTGAATTTATATGAAAGCTGGAACAGGTACATTTACCTATTAAACACACCTTAGACAGATGGTTGTCTTAACATAATATTTATTTTTACCTTTCTGAGTATATAAATACTTAAACATTTTCAAATCTACAAAACCTATCTCATTTGTAACCTGGGGACTTCCTGTATTGGTATTTTGTAGATAAAGATTGACAGTGTTAAGGATGAAATAATACAAAGTCTGATATTTGTTCAAAATAATCCAGGTGAGGGATATATGTGGATAAGGATACAATGGAACAAAACTGTTCGTGTGCCGATAACTTTTTAAGCAGGTAATTGATATACGGGGGCTTATTATAGTCTTCTCTATATTTTGACACATAATAAATAGTCACTAACAAAGCTTCCTTTAAAAAAGATATTGGGTAGCTAAAAAATATTATAAGGGACAGAAAATCAAGGCGTATGATCTTGTTTCTAGAAACTACCCAAAATCAAGTCTCAGAAAAACTTTACTAAGGAATGCCCTGCCGTCTTCACTAAGCATTGGATTTTTGGCTCCACTCTTGCAGAGAGAGAACAAGATAGAAAGAGAGACACTGAGACAGACAGAGAGAGAGGGTAGGGTCACTGCTAGTGAGCGTGAGCACACTCTCCACTTCTTCTGAGGGGACATCTGGGGCAGATGCCTCTGATAATGGCATCCTGGGCCACAGCATTGCAGAAGGCTGGAGAGTGGGGAGCATGAGCACCCAGTATTTTCTGTTCCAGTAGCAAGTGCACAATTGCCTGCCCTGTCCCATTTTGAAGCATTGGAGCATGAGGAATATCGAAAATATAAGAAGGAATTAAGATACCAGACATAATAAATGAACAATGTTTACCTTACTAGGGAAGTAACAACCTCCCTGAGTGCCACTTGCTTGTCTATAGATGATCAACCACCACCAATTTCTAAAGACTATGAGCACCAAAAGGGATCACGTGTCTATGAAATAGCACTAAAGGTCACTCAGCAGTCTTTCCTTTCACTGTCCTCTCCCTCCTCTCCCTTCTCTGCTTCCCTCCCTTCTCTGCCTCTTCCCTCCCTCCCTCCCTCCCTTCCCCTCCCCTCCCCTTTCTTCCTTCCTTTTCCTTCCTTCCTTCCTTCCTTCCTTCCTTCCTTCCTTCCTGCCTTCCTGCCTTCCTGCCTTCCTGCCTTCCTGCCTTCCTAGCATACTTCAGTATTTCCCCAGGATAATATTCTGCTTACTTAAGGGACACAAAGTAAGTAAATATTTTTTTTAATTCAGTCAGAATGAATTGAATCCATATTTTCACCTGGGATGGGGCAGTAGAACTTTTCCCTTAGCTCTCTCCTTGTACACCTGGCTTCACAGGAAAAGAAATTAGCATTTCAAAATGCACATCTGTCTCAGCCACAGGTGAGATCTTAAAGCTTTCCCACATGTCCCAAATCTCCAACCTTTGATCAGTATGATGGGCGCGTTCACTGTCCAATAAAGATGTGGACAGACTCTGTTTCATTGAAGTCAGGAAAATGTCCCCCCAACCCCCCCCCCAATACAACAGCCCTGCCTTTCCAGCAATTAGGCAGCCCTTAGGTCTGCAAATGCTGTGGGCAGGATTAAGTCAACAATGCTTAACCAACTTTTAATTCTTTTGTTCTTTCCTGCCCATTCATAGGATCAACCAAGGTGACCATGGCGGAGTCAGCCTCTCCCACGGACAGCATAATAATTTAGAAAGTGGCTAGAACACCTGACTTCATAACAATAGGAAACCTTCGTGATTAATAACGATTTTTATTTGGACTTCAAAGATTGACTCATGAGGAGAATGAGTAATCTCTAGGTCAGATATCCTACATCCTTGTCATATTCTTCCTTCGGTCAGGAATTCAGAGAGCTGAGAGCTGGCCAGCTGTCAAAGACATCTCTCCTGTCAGCAGAAAAGCCCACTTAATGGGCTCCTAAGGGGAATTGTTGAAAATAATGCCACACAATTTTCCCAAGAGCTGGTGTTGAAAAAATGAACAAATGGAAGATTTAACACCTCCAAGAGGTGACTCTTTTATTCTGTCTCCTGTGGTTCCAGAGCTTTGCAGTCACTTTAAAAAGTGCAACTACCTTTTCTTTATCACCACACAAATATTTATTGATGGTTTTCTAAGGACAAGAAACTGTGTGGAATCAGGAGATTATGAGGATAAAAACAGATGATGCCAGAATGCAAGGATTTTAATAGTAATAATACGAATGCTGTTAATAACCTTTAATGTGTATATTAATCTCTACTTTTCATAGTGTTTAATATGTCCTAAGTCATTTTTAAATTCCTGTAATTCCACATGATGACCCTAATCTTTTTCAAAAATCAGTTCATCATGCTACTTTACCACATCTTTCAGGAGATCATATATTTAGGACGATTCCCCCACAAGCTCAAGAAATGATAGAATGCCCCCCCACCCACATCATACACTTCACACCATTAGTGCAGTGAATTTAAAACAGCATTTGTGTGCTCACATCAGACATGTCACATAACTGTTCTCTTTTTTGATGAGCTAGGAGGATGCCATGACTTATGATAAATTCACCCATCGCCATCTTGGTTTGCCTTGGCCTAGGTTCCTAGTTCCTTGAGGTTCACAGGGAGCAAGGGCTTGGACTATATGCCTGATAAACTTTGAGAGTCTCCATCTTTCCCCAACTATCAAAACCGTTCACCCCTAAGCAGATTTCTTGAATGGACTCCCATACTTGTTCTTCAAATAAGGAACAAAATAAAAGCCAATGCTGTTTAAAATCCCCTCCGCTTCAACAAATTCTTTTGTTTTGAAATTTTCAAATGGCCCCTGGTCTTTTATCTCATCAGCTGTGGCCTTTTATCTCCTAAAGAGAATAGCTGACTTCACACAAGGCAAAGCTATTTGTTCTCAGAGACGCCATAAATATCTCCCTTAAATCCTACATGATAAATTTCCCTCTGATTAGTAAAGCAGATACAGTAATGTGCAGGGGGCAGGCAGCTGCGAGAGGCTTTGGTGATGCTAAACTGAGCCTCTGGAAATATCCCATCTCTCCCTCCTGAATTTCACTAACAACGAGAGTCACGAAACAGTAGACAAGGCAGTCTACATTTTCCTATCCCATTGCTTTGTTTTGTTCTTAACTGGCTTTCAATTATGGACAACCTAAAATTGATGCTGAATCCTAAGCAAGGCCAACCTGCTAAAGGTCCAAATGAGAACATGCCTATTATGCAAAGTGCAATAAGCTTTTTAGACCATGACCTGGAAAGTTTTAAAAATAAATTCCATGAATGAAAAATAAAGCAGATCTTTGGGAATAAGATGGCAGTGTTAGATAAACGCTGTGCTCATCTCCACCCACAACCACATCAAAGTTGTAACTAAACTACAGAACAACCATCATTCAGAACCACATGAAATATAGCTAAACTCAAGTCCTATTACCAAGGACAGAAAAAAGAAGTCACATCCAGACTGATAGGAGAGGCAGAGACTCAGAAGAGGCAAGCCCCATGCCTACAGGTGGCAATTAAAAACTGGGAGGGATATCAAGGCTATGGAAGTCCCTTCCTGAAGAGCAAAGGGGTCCAGCTCCACATCAGGACCCCCATCTCAGGGTCCCGGTGCCAGGAAGACAAGTCCCCATAAGTTTTGGCTGTAAAAGCCAGCAGGGACTGTGGCTGAGTGAAAGAGAGGGTTCCCTAGCATTCCTCCTAAAGTGCCTACACAAGGACTTACCTGCTAAAGGACTCACTCACTGAGCTCCAGCTCAAAGGGCACCAGGATGTGTGGGGAGGAACTGAATTGTCTGACTTCAGATCAAGGGCAGGAGGGGCAGCTTTCTCCCAGACAGGAGTGCTGGCAGACACCACTATTCTTTTGCTGACCCTTTCCCTTGCAGGCACAAGTATGAGCCATATCTGAGTCTCCATCAACCTGGCTATTTGTCCTGCTCAGGTGATTCCCTGAGACCCTGTCCCACTCAGTGGCTTTTTCATACAAACAGCCTGTTTTGGTTCATACTGTAGACTTTCCCAAAATCTCTCAAGGGTCCATAAAACCTAAACAAACAGCATCTGGCCTCAGCATGCCCAGCACCCTTTGCTAAGCAGCCCCAAGCCCATCCCTAATGGCAGCCAGCCTTGGTTCACAGCTTGGATTCTTCCAGGCACCTCTAAGGCTAGCACAAGTAGTAGCCCCTGAAAACTTCTTTGTACATGCCAGATAGCCCAAGAAAAGGCACAGGCGGTGGCTGACCTTGGCTTGTACCTCCCAGGAAGCCCCAGGGCCAGTATACCAGGTGGATAGCTTCAGATCAAGATAAAGCACACCCAACCACCTCCACAAAGACACACTCAAGGGGTGGAGCTGGCAGGTATCAGAGCCCAGAAGAAGTGAATTCTACTCTATGGGGTCAGCCCCTGCATAGCAAATACTCCAAGTCATGGCAAGTCATCTTAGGCCATCAGCCTGGGGGTAAATCCCTCCCATTGACATGGCAACAGGAACCAAGGATTGACTACAACAGGAAGGTATACACAGACCACATGGGGGGCACATCTGGAACATCCAAAGAAGGTGGTCAGGGAGGCCGAGTCACTGGGCCCTATCTGACACCTATTAAATAAGGCCACTCTACCAACATTGGGATAAATAGTGGCTCTACCTAATACATAGAAACTAAGACAGGGAGGCTGAAGAAATGAAGAGATAAAGAAACAGGTCTCAAATGAAAGAAGAAAACAATATTTTAGAAAAAGAATGAAACAAAATGTAGACAGGCAATCTACCAGATGCAGAATTCAAAAACTGGTTATAAGGGTGCTCAGTGAACTTAGTGAGAACCTCAACAGCATAAAAAGGACCAACCAGAAATGAAGGATACACTAACTGAAATTATGAATATATTATAGAGAATCAACAGTAGTATAGATGAAGAAGAGGATCATATCAATTACTTGGAAGATAAGGAAGCAGAGAACACTCAGTCAGAACAGCTAAAAGAAAAAAAAAAGAAAAAAAAAGTACTGTAAGGATCCTTTGGGATACTTCAAATATACCAAAATTTGTATCATTTGAGGGTGAGGGGGCAGAAGAGTATGAGAGAACAAGGAATTGAAACCTATTTGAAAAAAATAATGATGGAGGCCCTGGCCGGTTGGCTCAGTGGTAGAGCGTCAGCCTGGCGCGCAGAAGTCCCGGGTTCGATTCCCGGCCAGGGCACACAGGAGAAGCGCCCATCTGCTTCTCCACCCCTCCCCCCCTCTCCTTCCTCTCTGTCTCTCTCTTCCCCTCCCGCAGCCAAGGCTCCATTGGAGTAAAGATGGCCCAGGCGCTGGGGATGGCTCTATGGCCTCTGCCTCAGGCACTAGAGTGGCTCTGGTCGCAACAGAGCGATGCCCCAGATGGGCAAAGCATTGCCCCCTGGTGGGCGTGTCGGGTGGATCCCAGTCGGGCGCATGCAGGAGTCTGTCTGACTGCCTCCCCGTTTCCAGCTTCAGAAAAATACAAAAAATAAAATAAAAAAAATAAAAAAATAATGATGGAAAACTTCCCTAACCTGGTGAAGGAAATAGACATATAAGTCCAGGAAGCACAGAGAGTCTCAAACAAGATGAACCCAAAGAGGCTCACACCAAGACACACTGTAGTTAAAATGCCAAAGGCTAAAGGCAAAGAGAGACTCTAAAGCAGAAAAAGAAAAGCTGTTAGTTACCTATAAGGAGCTTCCATAAGACTGTCAGCTGATTTCTCAACAGAAACTGTGCAGGCCAGAAGGAACTGGCACAAAATATTCAAAGTGATGAAAAGCAAGGACATACAAGGAAGATTAACTTTATCCAGCAAGGCTATCATTTAGAATCGAAGGACAGATAAAGAGCTTCCCAGGCAAGAAAAAGCTAAAGGAGTTCATCACCATCAAACCAATATTACAAGAAATGTTAAAAGGTCTTCTTTAAAAAGAAGAAGAAAATAAAATTTAAAGTATAAATAATAAGCTGGCTTTACACACACACACACACACACATATACACACACACACACTCACTTTAAATCCAAATGAATTAAATGCTCCAATCAAAAGACATAGAGTAGCTAAATGGACAACAAACAAGACTCTTACCTATGCTATTTACAAGAGACTCACTTCAGATCAAAAGACACACACAGACTGTAAGTAAAGGGACAGAGAAAAGATAATTCTATGAAAATGAATAAAAAAGCTGCAGTAGTAATATTTATCCCAGACAAAATAAATTTTAAAAGCTAATACAAGGGACAAAAAAGGACTAAGCAATTCCACTACTGAGTATTTATCTGAAGAAACTCAAAAACCTAAATTGAAAAGACATACACCTCTATGTTCATTGCAGCATTATTTACATAGCCAAATAAGAAAGCAACTTAAGTGTCCATCAATAGATGGAATACATAAAGAAAAAGTGGTGCATATACAAGGAGACATGAATCAGCTGTGAAAAAGAAGGAAATCTTGCCATGTGCATCAACATGGATGGACATACAGGGTATTATGCTGAATAAAGTAAGTCAGACAGAGAAAGACACATGCCAGATGATTTCACTTATATGTGAAATCTAAAAAAACAAAATAAACAACCAAAAGTATAGAAACAGAGTCATAGATACAGAGAACATTTTGTTTTTATAATTTTATTTTTTTAATGGGGTGACATCAATAAATCAGGATACATATATTCAAATATAACATGTCCAGGTTATCTTGTTGTTCAATTATGTTGCATACCCATCACCCAAAGTCAGATTGTCCTCTGTCAACTTCTATCTAGTTCTCTTTGTGCCCCTCCCCCTCCCCCTTTCCCTTTCCCTCTCCCCCCTCCCCCCGTAACCACTACACTCTTATCATTGTCTCTTAGTCTCACTTTTATGTCCCACCTACGTATGGAATAATGCAGTTCCTGGTTTTTTCTGATTTACTTATTTCACTTCGTATAATGTTATCAAGATCCCACCATTTTGCTGTAAATGATCCGATGTCATCATTTCTTATGGCTGAGTAGTATTCCATAGTGTATATGTGCCACATCTTCTTTATCCAGTCATCTACTGATGGGCTTTTGGTTGTTTCCATGTCCTGGCCACTGTGAACAATGCTGCAATGAACATGGGGCTGCATGTGTCTTTACGTATCAATGTTTCTGAGTTTTGGGGGTATATACCCAGTAGAGGGATTGCTGGGTCATAAGGTAGTTCTATTTTCAGTTTTTTGAGGAACCACCATACTTTCTTTCATAATGGTTGTACTATTTTACATACCCACCAACAGTGTATGAGGGTTCCTTTTTCTCCACAACCTCTCCAACATTTGCTATTACCTGTATTGTTAATAATAGCTAATCTAACAGGTGTGAGGTGGTATCTCATTGCAGTTTTGATTTGCATTTCTCTAATAACTAAAGAAGATGAGCATCTTTTCATATATCTGTTGGCCATTTGTATTTCTTCCTGGGAGAAGTGTCTGTTCATGTCCTCTTCCCATTTTTTTATTGGATTCTTTGTTTGTTTGTTGTTGAGTTTTATGAGTTCTTTGTATATTTTGGATATTAGGCCCTTATCTGAGCTGTTGTTTGAAAATATCATTTCCCATTTAGTTGGCTGTCTGTTTATTTTGTTATCAGTTTCTCTTACTGAGCAAAAACTTCTTAGTCTGATGTAATCCCATTCATTAATTTTTGCCTTCACTTCTCTTGCCTGTGGAGTCAAATTCATAAAATGCTCTTTAAAACCCAGGTCCATGAGTTTAGTACCTATGTCTTCTTCTATGTACTTAATTGTTTCAGGTCTTATGTTTAGATCTTTGATCCATTCTGAGTTAATTTTAGTACAGGGGGACAAACTGTAGTCCAGTTTCATTCTTTTGCATGTGGCTTTCCAGTTTTCCCAGCACCATTTATTGAAGAGGCTTTCTTTTCTCCATTGTGTGTTGTTGGCCCCTTTATCAAAAATTATTTGACTATATATATGTGGTTTTATTTCTGGGTTCTCTATTCTGTTCCATTGGTCTGAGTGTCTATTTTTCAGAGAACATTTTGACAGTTGCCAGAGGGGATAGGGGTTGGGGGAATGGGTGAGAAAGGTGGAGAGATTTAGAAGTACAAATTGGTAGTTAGAGAACAGTCGTGGGGATGTAAAATACAGAATAGGGAAAATAGTCAATTATATTGTACTAACTAGCTGTGGTGCCAGGTAGGTACTAGCCTGATCAGAGGATCACTTCATAAGTTATACACCTAATCATGAAATAAATGAAAGACAATGGTGGCTTTGGAGCCAATACAACAAAGAAGCTAGAAACTTCTACTAATATATCTTGTGAAAAGTGATTCATTTCTGCATGGAGCCCACACCCATGACCAATTCAACCTCTCTCCCCAACATACTTTCTCCCTCCCCATTCCAACTTAAAGGGACCATGACACAGGGTCCTTTGCATTTTACTCAGGCCGCTGAACTGAGTCAAGTTCACCCTTGGCTCAGATGAAGTCAGGGTCCTTGTCCACAGCTCATCCCTGGGAGTTCGTTCTCATTGCTGTGAGTTAACACTGCATGGTTTCCATTAACAGCTGGACACTGTGTTCCGTGGCCAAGGGGTGGAGCTTCATTCACTGATGCAGGAGCTCTGAGGCGCTATGTGGAATATTTCATGTGCATTAGTTCTTACAGTGCCACTACTACTGAGAATGCAGAACAAACAGCATGTGAGATGCTCTTGCCCAGTCCAGCCTCCTTGGAGGGGGAAGGAGTCGCTGGCTAGTGTGGCCACCCTGCTGATTCACTCTGACTGCCATCAGAGGTTACTGGCTTGAGGCTGTAAGTTACAGGAAACCTTTCGGCCTCTACTTGGTTATTTATAGAGGAGTTTATAGGATTCTTCCACAACTCAAAGAAGGAAAATCAAACAAATGTCACCTCCTATTATCCTGGCAACGAAGTTTCACTCTGAAATTAGAAGCCTGAGTGTTAACCCATTAACCAGTAGACCTACCCACTGGTGTATTTATATTTTAGCAACACTTTTACATTAAAAAAAAAACACCTTTTCATATTTTACTTCCTTGAAAGAATTAAGATGGCCTTTACTTGCACCCTCTAACACTTCTTTGCATGGGGCTACTGTTTAATAATAAACTTCAAGTGGACAGAATTTGATTATCCTTCCTTCCTTCCTTCCTTCCTTCCTTCCTTCCTTCCTTCCTTCCTTCCTTCCTTCCTTCCTCCCTCCCTCCCTCCCTCCCTCCCTCCCTCCCTCCCTTCACAAACACTAATATCAAACATATGTACAAGGCATTGTTCTAAGAATTTTAATACTCATAACAACTCCAGGGGCTAGGAACAATTATCTACCCCTTTCACGGATGAGAAGACCCGATTTATGATGCACCATCATTACTATGCCTGACTCCATTTCATTTTTTCATTTGTTTTTTTGTTTCACTTGCCTGTTACTTTGTTCGTAATAAACACCAACCACAGAACTTAAGAATCAGAACATGAACAATATTTCCATCAACCGCCCTGCCCTTCTCCTGCCCCTTACCTTCTTGTACTGCTCTGACATGCTGAATTTTATGTTTTCATCATTTTCTTGCTCGATTGTAAAAATGATTTTAGCACATGGATAGGCTTGATCAAAAAATGTACTGCCAAGTTTTAGTCATCTTTGAGTGTTTTAAGAATATCATGGTGTGGTCATCGGAGAACCCAGTATCATTTGGCATCAGACCATCACATTAGCTGTGGTTTGTTCATTTTCCCTGGCATAATGTATTCCACAATGTCCCACAATCTATTTGTTTCCCTACTGATAGTCTTTTTGTTATCTGTTATTGCTATTACAAACAGCATTATTATGAATACTTTTGTTTGTTTCTCATGGTGTACATATGAAAGACTTTTCTTTGGTGTATACCTAGAAAATTGCTGGGTCATAGACTATGTGACTGTTTAAAGTAGCTTTCCAAAGTGGTTAACCAACTTATACCAGTATATATAAGGAAAGCTAGTTGACCCACAACCTCGCCAATTTGGGATACAGATTAAAATCTTAACTCTTAGCATGAAATTGAGCATAAGATGGTATCTGTTATAATCTTGATTCAATATTTTATAACTTGCTTTGCTAGTCTGTATTGCTATAAAAAGGCTGGGCATATTTCCCTATGTTGTTAACTGAATATTTTTCTCCTGTGAAAATGTCTATTCCTGTATTTTGGACTTATTTTTTAAATCATTTTCTTTTGAGCTGTTTGATCTTTCTTTAGTATTTTATAGGAGGCTTAACATATTCTTAATACTAAACTTTTGCCAGTTCTATGCATTGCAAAATGATTTTCTTTTAGTTTGCAGCTTGCTTTTTTACCTTCTTTCAAAAGTTTTTTGATGAACAGAATTTCTTAATTTTTATAAAGTCAGAATCATAAATCATCCCTTTTATGGCTTGCATTTTTTGTGCCTGTTTAAGAAATCCTTCCCTACCCCAAGGTTGGAAAGATATCCACCTATATTTTTCTACTGAGTGTTTTAAAGGTTGCTTTTGACATTTAAGTCCCTGGTCCATCTGGAGTTGATTTGGAGTATGGTGTAAGGGTGGAATCCAAATTCACTTTTTTTTTTCCAAATGGACAACCAATTTTTCCAGCTCCTTTTATTGAATAATCCCTCTTTTCTCCACTGAAATGCCAAGCCACCTCTCCCCTCATTAAAGTTCCAAATATGCAGAGATCTATTTCTGGGTTCTCAATTCTGTCCTATTGGTTCCCGTGTGGACACCTGCAGTGTGGTATTTTGGAAAGAGCACAGGATGTAGGGTCAAGAGATCTGGTCAGTTGTAACCCAGAGAACTTGAATAGGTCACCTGACTATTCTGTTTTTTGCTTTTTTTTTTCTTGTCTGTAATACTTAAATAACAATTCTTACCTCCTGAGGATGATATAAAGATTAAAGGGCTGTGTGTTTTGAAACCCATACACGTCTATAAATATTCTATACTGTTATTTGTCTTATAGATGTTCTCAGAGTGTACTTTTCCTCTTTTATTTATTTGTCTTTTAGATATCTTTTGGTAGCGAGTTACAAAGAACTTGACTTACACTGGCTTTAAATATAAAATTTAATGGCCCGCGTACTTAACTATTCCAGTGGTAGGGCCAGCCTATGTGACTCTTTAAACAGTGATTTTCTTTTTAGAGACTCTAAAAAAACATTTTTCTTCCCTCCTCCCTGATTCCTGCTCTGTCACCTTCATTTCAAGGCCTTATGTGGCTGTCAGCAGGAGATGTGCCCTTGTTCATGTCCAAACTTAAGACAACTTCCATCCCCCCCCCCAATGGCACCCGGAAAAGAAAGGAAAATCTTCTTCCCTAGACATCCCAGGCCAAGTTCTGTCTCATGTCCCATGGGCCTTATCTAGGGTGCATGCTCAGTCCTCATCCAAGCCCTGGGCCACAAAATGGGATGTGGGATGGGGCCCCTTTGCTCTAAAGCATAGGAATTATGTACAGAGGGTTGAAAATCTGGTTATTATTATGAAAAGGAAGCAGTGAATGAACACTTGGGAAGGGGGTATATCCATAGTGAATGGCCATTACATTTTTAAATTTGTAAACAAAATAGAACATGTAGATGGTCACAGATTAAGGGACGAAGAAAGCTTAGAGTTAACAAAAGCAAATGTCTTTCTCAGCAACCCCAATCCCACTCCTAGAAAGATGTTCTTTTAAGTCAATGGGATTCCTCTGGCGACTGCTGTCCTAACATTAAAGAATATTTTAGACCACTATTTCTTTATTAAATCACCTTTAGGCACTACAACACATTTATATTTCTCCATCCCTACTATTCATGCATTGCAAAGTTTGATGGTAATATTAATATTATAAAAATTCTATTGTATACCTCTGAGATTTAAAAAAATATATACCTACAATTTCTTTTCCATCAATTTTAATTAGTAGCTCAACTTCCTCCTTTGAAGAACCTTGCCACTCTTTTCCTCTCCTCTAGCCCCTCCCTCCATCCCTCCCCTCCCTGTCAGATAGATGTTGACTTCTGCATTGCCAAGACTGTGCACACTCGTGTTCTGCCCTTCCACAACAAATAAGACTTTCCTGCTCTGGACGTATTACAAAAATTGTAATACGTTAAATTTGCAAAAATTGTTCATCATCAGCCCAAGGTTTGTGTTTGCATAATGTTTCTTTTTTATTATTATTCTTCATTTTAGAGAGAAGAGGGAGAGACAGAGAGAGAGAGAGAGAGAGAGAGAGAGAGAGAGAGAGAGGGGAGAGACAGAGAAAGAAGTGGGGGAGGAGCTGGAAGCATCAACTCCCATATGTGCCTTGACCAGGCAAGCCCAGGGTTTCGAACTGGCGATCTCAGCATTTCCAGGTCGACGCTTTTGCATAATGTTTCTTTTCTTGCACATTCCATGTTTAGTCAAAGCAGACCCCTACACCAATGAAAGTCAAACACCCAGGAGCACCAAGGTTAAGTGGAATCTGTTTCAATCTTTCAATTGTGCTTTTAATTGATGAATTATTGTGATCCTAACTTTCTACCACAGATTTCATTTTTTTTAGAGGTTCTGATTATCCTGTTTTCTGTGTTTATCCCTTAATGCAAAGCTTCTATTACATAGAATTCCCTTTTTTCCCCAAAAGGAAATCTCCTTCATGGATTTCTTTGTCCTCTCTGACACCAGACTGAAATGTTTTCTCTATATAGTGGTCATTTGGGGACTCCTCTCTTTTCTCTCCTGGGTTGATTCCCCATTCTCTGAGTTCCACATTTTCCATTCCTTGGGTCCTTCCTCCTGCTGCTGGACTCAAGCCACAACTTCAACAAACTTCCTAAAAACCATCATCAAAAGGTAAATGTTACCCTTCCTAGAAGTCAGAAAAGATCTCTCTTCTGTCCTCACACCTGACCTATATGTTGGCACAGAACATTGCTTCATTTTCTTCTAATATTTAGTTGCATATAGGAAATCTGATACCAATCCAATCCTTACTCCTTTACATGTGGCTTGTTTTTCATTTACACAGATTTTACGAGCAGTCCTTTACACTTGATGCACTATAATTTAATCAGAATATTATATCTTTTGTACAGGGAGGGGCTTTTTTATTTTCATTTTTTTAAATTTACTTACTGATTTGAGAGAAAGAGAAAGGAGTGGAGAGAGAAACATCGATCTGTTGTTCCACTTATTTACCCATTCATTGGTTGAGTTTTATATGTGCCCTGACTAAGGATTTAACCTACAACCTTGGCACATAAGGACAATGCTCTAACCAACTGAGCCACCCATCTAGGGCCTGAGAGGGACTTTTTAAAAACTATATATATTTTTTTACTCTTCTGTGAAGCTTAAATGATTTCATCACTTGTAGATATTTAGTTTACATGTGAATACTAAGATTCATTTAAAATTATAATGCACAGAGGGGGGAAAAATCACAAAATACATAGAAACAAAACAAACCAAAAGCCTAATATGGTAAAAAGGGTGTGTCTGAGTAGAGGGAATAATTTTGCATGATATTTTCCTATACACATACTTTTGGTTCCTCAAAATATCACAAACTTAATTTTGAGAGTGGGATAGTGAAGACAAAAGAACCATAGACATATCAATCTGAGGTTAAAGATTTGTCTAAACCAATGTCTAGGGACTAGAGAGTGGTTGGTTCAGGCAAAGGCCAGTGTTCTGCACCATCTTGCCTCCTAACACATAAATGAAAACCTGTGTTGCTACTATTAACCTAAAGGCTTGAAAAATCCTCAGACATCAAAGAATGAGGGAGCTGTGTTTATTATATGGGACTTTGCTTGGGTCATTTTATAGGGATTATTTAAAAAGTGTTGAAATCAGAATGATTTTCTGACTAACCTGCAATTAATCATAACATTAAGTTACTCCAATTGTTCCAGTCCCTTAAAATTCTGTGTGTGTGTAATTACAATCTTCTTAAGGCCTTGGGCTCATCTCCCTAGGATTTTTTGCCAGCATGTTATTCTATATACTAAACCACTAAAATATAGTCCAGTGCTTCAAAGCTAAAGAAGAAAACTCAATTTCTCTCTATATTTTCAGTATTACCATGAGGTCTGGCTCTCCGGAAATCTAATAGAAGCTGTGTCCCAGTGTTTTGAGCATGTAGAGTTATTATTGCTCAAGGAAGTGAGACTTATTTACAGTTCCAAGAGCACCTTCCAGTGATCTGCCTGAGTATCTCTCTTCCAATCAAAATCCTAGTATGTGAGCAGCACTTTGCAAGACATGACAAAGGACATAACAGAAGAAAACAAGTTCTACCTCTGAGAAGGTTACTGCTCAGAGGGAGGTACCATACACAAACATAGCAAACCATAACCAAAGCATATTAACAAGTTGCATTCAGACCCTCACACAGGATGAACTTTGTGGAAAGGCAGAGTCTAAATGTCCAAGGGAATCAGAAAATATTGTCAAGAATTTGAACTCTATCCAGCTTTTTATGCAACTATAATAAAGGCCTCGGCTTGAGACTAAAAGAGATTCAGATGTGTCTAGGGACATCTGGCAGAAGGGCAGTGTCAGCCTCTATAAATCTACTTACATGAGGACTAAGAAACTTCTGGGAGATAACTGGTCCGGAGGGAGGAAGGCTGCAGGCATGAAGAAGTGACTCAGTCAAAAAGCCTTAGTCATTGCATGAGGAAGATGATTCTGAACATAGCAAGTTGGAGATTTATCCCAAACTTACCCCCCATTGGGCTTAGTGTATTACAGAAAGCAAGCAGTTCTAAGTAAATGCTGAAATGGTTGTTTTGCTTTACAACCTAAGCGATTATGCTTTGGAATCCCCTCTAGCAGAACTTAGCAAAAAGGAACAATTTCTCCCCACCACTTTTTTCCAAAAATCAGCACACAGGGTTGGCCATCCAAGGACTCTAGCAGAGCAAGTGCTGTATCGACCACCATGCCTTGTCAATAGTCTAAGTGTGGTCATTCAGGAGGAAATGCCACACTCTTGGATCAGTACAGAGACAGATACCCAGCGGTAGAATAAAGGCAGCATCTGACACAAGATTTTATACCCAGCTCGGCATTAGCAGCAGCCACTAGTAGTCAGCTGAACCAGCAGAACCACAAGTGAAAATGCCAAGCCTGGCAGAGCAAAAACATACCTGTCACACCCAGTAGAGCAACAACAGGCTCAACTTAAGAACTTCTGTGCCCAGTACCATGAGATCTGACAAATTTGTGGCCATGTGAGTCTGCAGGGCAGACCTGCAGAGTAAGAATTTCCCATGATTGGGGGGGTGGGGGTGGGGGTACTAATGTTAGCATAAGAAGGCAAGAGATAGTGGGATTTAAGTCTTTAATATTAGCATACTTCATTGCTATCTACAGGAAGGACAGGTTTGGAGACATAAAGTCTGTATAATTAGTTATTTATAAATGTATAGGAAAGACTGCCTGCCATTAGCTGTGATGTTCAAGATCAGGTATGTATAGGAAAGCCAAAATTGACATTAAGCATGTCTAAATAAATAGTGTCTAAATGCCCCACAATGGTGAATCCATTTTATAGAAGCTTTTGAGAATCACAATCCTAGGATGTTACAGCAGTATAAATCAAGTAGACCAGCTCTGATGTTCCATTACAAGACTGAGTCCCAGGACACAGAAAGTCAACCACTGGCCAGGCAGGAGAGTAGAAACCATCTGACTTCCAGTCTGGGGTGCTTCGAGCTTTTGGTTCCTAGAAAGTGTCAGCAAGTGACTTATAGCCGTTCTGTCACAAGTAAAAATCAAGCTGGGAATTTGTTTAAGACCTGTCAAAACCTTCTCTCCTCTAATGTGAATGTGTTTACATAGATTTCTGTCAGTTTCCTGAGCTGACTTCTGACATAATGCCTGAACAGTTAGAAGCAGCATTGGAAATTAGCTTCAGAAGAGAAAGGATCTGCACAATTTTTAAGTAGAGAGAGCCAAATGAGAACTGTGCAGTCCCCACCCAAATGAGCTGCGTGGTAGAACTTCACCAAGAGTATATTGAACATGAAGTCCATGAGCTTTAACTGCTGTGATTTACTTGATGTAAGTGACAAACCAAAACGGAAACAATGATCACCTGTTAAACAATCACTTTGACTGTTTCTGGACTGTCCTGCCTATTGTTCTCCTTAAACACACACACACACACACACACACACACACACACACACACACACACACCCCTGCCTATTGTTCTCCTTAAACACACACACACACACACACACACACACACACCCCTGCCTATTGTTCTCCTTAAACACACACACACACACACCCCTGCCTATTGTTCTCCTTAAACACATACACACACACACACACCCCTAACCTGGCTTTTTCCTTGACCAGTCAAGTCAAAACACACACCCAATTTGTACATGTCAACACAGGCTCTCTCTTGAGTTAATGGCTCACGTCTGAGTCACTGCCCCAAGAACCCCAGGTCCTAAGTTTTCTCCCTGTCTGAATTAGAAAGGGATGGCCTCTGTTTATACTTTCATTAAACAGAACCACATGATTACTACCTTTCCACTGGGGGACTTTTAGCACAGAATTTATTAGCATGAGCCAGAGCCCTTGGTGGCAGGGCTGCTTTGGTGGTGAGCCATGAGGGGCAGAGATACCACTCTTATACTCTTGTTTTGCTACTTTTCCTCATAATGAGTGAGTTGTTTCTAGGGACTTCTAGAGGCGTGTGTCTTTATTATCAAAGGATGAAAGAAAGATAGGAATGTTCCTTGTATTTTACGCAGCTGGCTCTGTTACTCCTATATCCTCAGAGATTTTCACTAGAAGCCTAGGGTTCTCTTTCACTTGTTCTGGGGAAAAATAATGAACACATCTCTGGGAAATAGTAGTGACTTATTCCCCTGGGAGCTTTTCTTATATGTGATCCTCAAACCAGAACTTTCTTAAGGTATCTTCTTTTTATTTAAAAGGTCCTCTCCTCCGTCACTCTCTCTCCTATACTCTTGAAGACCCAGCCACCATGAGAGCCTCCAGAATCCCCCCACCCCCTGAAGAGCCACATGCTCTTCAGATTCATCTTTCTCTCTTCAACAGCATGATGGCTCCAGGCTATCAAGATGGGAAGTGTTTCTTGGGTGCATCATGGGTCAAACAGACTTTTTGAATTGAGCTGACCTGAGGAAGTAACCATCAGGCACAGATGTATTTCATTGGAAAATTCTGTTCTTCACAATGGAATGCTACTCAACCATTTTAAAAACATGAAATCTGGCCCTGGCCGGTTGGCTCAGTGGTAGAGCATCAGCCTGGCGTGCAGAAGTCCTGGGTTCGATTCCTGGCCAGGGCACACAGGAGAAGCGCCCATCTGCTTCTCCACCCCTCCCCCTCTCCTTCCTCTCTGTCTCTCTCTTCCCCTCCCGCAGCCGCAGCCGAGGCTCCATTGGAGCAAAGATGGCCTGGGCGCTGGGGATGGCTCCTTGGCCTCTGCCCCAGGCGCTAGAGTGGCTCTGGTCATGGCAGAGCGACCCCCTGGAGGAGCAGAGCATCGCCCCCTGGTGGGCAGAGTGTCACCCCCTGGTGGGCGTGCTGGGTGGATCCCGGACGGGCGCATGCGGGAGTCTGTCTGACTGTCTCTCCCCGTTTCCAGCTTCAGAGAAATACAGAAAAAAAAATATATTAAAAACATGAAATCTTACCTTTTGCAACAGCATGGATAGACCTAGAAGGTATTATGCTAAGTGAAATAAGTCAGACAGAGAAAGACAAATACTATATGATTATAGTTATATGTGGGTTCTAAAGAACAAAATATTTTTAAGAAAAACAAAATAAACAGACAAGATAGAAATAGACTCATAGAGAGAACAGACTGACCGTTGACAGAATGGAAGGGGTTTAGGGACCCTGGTGAAAATGATGAAGGGATTAAGAAGCACAAACTGGTAGGTAAAGAGTAGTCACAGCGATGTCAATTATAGCATTGAGAACATAGGCAATAATACTGTAACAACTATGTACAGGCCCGATGGGTACTTGAAATATCTGGAAACCACTCCATAAAGTACACATTGTGCTGTACGTCTGCAACTAAGTTGGAATGTTATTGAATATAAACAGTAATTGAAAAATAAAAATGTTCTGGGTCCTTAACAACTGATTTACATACAATAGTTTAAGAGACATCTCCATTTAAATTGAGGACTGCCTGTACTAAGCTTCTAGCTTTTAAGGATAGAAAGGTAGCCTTTTTTTTTCCTGTTCTGCTTTTGGAAACTACCAACAAGGGTGCCAATTAGCACCAGATGGGACAAGGACTGTGTGATGTGGAGCTCTGACCACTGGGAACTGGAAGGAGGCCACTAATGTATTAAGCAATCGAAGAGCCAGAAGTTGGGCAGGAATCAAGTTTGGCGCAATGTCAAGTTCTGATCTGTAAAGACCCAACTTCATATACAGACTCCATCCCTTCTCCACCCACTGCCTTAGAGAAACAGCAGAGGAACCAAGAATCGGAGACTCCGGTACCCTGGAGGCAGAGACTTCTATGTGCATATTGCCTTTCTCTCTGAATCCTTTCCCCACTGTGAGCTTGAACTCATCTTTGATTTACAGAATAATTTGGCAAAGATGTAAATGCCTGTTGTCTTGGGAACAGGGGTTTTT
The DNA here is from genome assembly GCF_036850995.1 of Saccopteryx leptura. NCBI lineage: Eukaryota > Metazoa > Chordata > Mammalia > Chiroptera > Emballonuridae > Saccopteryx > Saccopteryx leptura. The sequence continues at coordinate 172,218,361 of NC_089503.1, forward strand.
GAGTCTATGATTTTCGCTTGGCTGTCTACATTTCTGACGTCTCGATTTCTGAAATTATCATGTTGTAGACATACAAATTCTAGTGTAGAACTGAGACATGAGCTGGGTGACTTGAACTTAAAGGTAATTCAGACGTGAATGGTAAAAGGTTTACTGAAAACATACATGAAGTGAGGCATCGTAGAGATCTGTGTTGATAGCACCCAGAAACATGTTTCTTCTTTTTCTCACCTGCTGGTTGTGCGCCTTTGATGCAAGTGAATGGACGACAGCACAGTTTATCAGTTTTCTGGGTTCTGTCACTTACCAGTCACCGCGTAATTCATCGGCTTTCCCAGGCAGTGATCTAAGTCATCTGGATCAGCTGAATGCAGACAAATTAAACAGTTTTGCCTCAGCTTTGATACAAACCTGCATTTAATAGAAAATGATCTAAGTTAAGCTTCATCCAGAAAATAAATGGGTTGGAGTTGAACAGTTAGTTCTTCCCAACATTTTTCTTCTTACGACACATGTAGAAAATGAGGTCATTTTTCAGAGCTCACTGGGCTAAAAAGATGAGAGGAAAGAAACTGGGGGCTGAAGGCAGAGCAGGCCCTGCCCAGCTACCTCAAAAGCCAAGGGAGTCCCCAGCTGGGCAGAGCCACAACCCATCAGTAGCACACCAGCATGTCAACACCCAAGACCACCGGGCACATGGGGTTGGAAGTTCTGGAGTCAAGGATATTCACGGACCCTTTGGGGATTGCATGACTATGTTTTAGCAAAAAGTCACTGGGACTTAACCACGGATTTGTATTTTGGGCACCATGGTCCAGAGCCTTCTAGCTCACAAACTGACCCAGAATGGGAGTCTCGTGGTGAACAGCACTAATAAGGCACCTTATGCTGGGGTGACACACTATGCCAGCTTGACCAGCACTGAGGGGTTTCCCAGGGCAGGAGACTCTCATTGCCAACACTGGGACAATCATAGCCAAGCCAGGGACTCAGTCCTCCACCTACTGCATAGTAGAATATTCCATCAATGAAACAAAGGGCAGAGGAGATGGTCCCTGCCTTCGTGGGCTCATGTGTTTGTTGTGGTCTTCCGGGGCCATTGGAACTGGAGGCAGCAGCCCCGTGAATTGGTCACAGGGTCCAGTCTATGGGTTTGGTTTGGTTTTGATTTTAAGCCAACGCTTATGACTTTTCTTACGAAGTGTTTTCCTTTGCAGAGTTGTTTATGCCAGCGCAAAGGGGAAACAGTGTGACGGAGCCAAGGTGCATGACTGACTGACGGGTGCTAAGCAACTGACTTGTGCAAAGGGTTCATTGGAAACAGCCAAACTCATAACAATAGTAGTTCTGACATGACTACCTCTTGCCTGAGAAACTCGTAAACAGGGCATCTAGGCAGCAGCTGATCCTTTAATTTAATTATAAGCTACAAGTAAGTTTCTTCAAGAGGCAAGCTGTGTACCCAACAATATGTCCAGAGGACATGCTGTTCACAAAATTCAGAGCAGTCAGCACTGCGGGGATTACATGTTCTAATATCAGAGGGGAAGACGGGGGTGGGAGAAATTAGAGCCACCACCCACACCCCCCCACACCACCACCACCCAGACTTAAACCAAAATTGTTTTTGAGGTTCAAAAATATTCACACGACAGCTTTCTATGTTTGGCCAGAGCAGACGAAACTACAGTACCAAGAAAACCGTTCTTTCTATCTCTTGAGCTAATGCAGATCTCACAGGGCTTAAGAGATCTCACAGCCCTGGCTCTCCACGCTCATACGCAGCTATTTTGATGTTTTTAATGTTTACTGCGCACCTATATGTGCACAGGAGCAGGCTTTGCCCCAGAGGAAAGGTGAAATGAGTAAGACAGAATCCTGTCTTTGATGCCTGCACCATGTCTTGGGGGAAAAGCCACCTCAGGGAGTAACTTTCACAGGAAGCAGAATAAAATCAGTGTGATAGAAACGCAAAAACAGAAAGAAAGAAAGAAGTGGTATTTGGGCGAGTAGCATGTGGCAGGGTGGGGTTCCCCTTGTTGGTGAAAGGGGTGAGCTTGGGAGTTCTAAAAGCCCGAAGACAAGTGTGCTTGTGCCTCCCTGACAGCCAGCCCCACCGGAGCTCCCTTGTCTGAATGGACGTTGACCGCAAAGTCGGCTGGACTCGAGTTTGAATTCCATCTCTGCCACGTGGTAGCTACGTCACTCTGGGTTAATTATTTAATTATTTGGCTTCCCTAAATCCAGTCCTACACTATAAAAGGGAATTAATGACAAAATCATTTTATTAATGTAGAAAATGTAAAATGAGAAAATATGTTGAAACTGCCTTATAGAAATCAAATACATATACAAATAGAGAGAGAGAGAGAGATTAAATTCTCAGGGTTATTTCCCATCTCTTTCTGGTTACTTATGAATCTAACTGTGTATACTCAGTAATTATAGTGGGATGACTTGTACTGACCTCTAGGGTAGTGTTCAAAAGCTCCCATTTCTCTTATAATTAGGGAAACCAACCAATGCATGTAAAACTTAGAGCTACTCAAATTCAATCCCCTGTTTTAGCTCATACTGGAGATGTAGTTAAAGATAGGGAGGTGGATGCTAGGGAAAAAATGGTGGGAGATATTTCAGTAGGTAGACAGCCCAGAAATCTAAAAAGTCAAAGCAGGAATCTGACTTCAGAGGACGAAATCCTCAGAATTAAATAGAACAGATGGCATTTTTCATGCCCAATGCTTCGGAAGAAATTGGTGCCCATTCCTCTTTTCTATGTCTTTTATAGTTTCTTTGGGTACTAACATTTGACTGAATGTAAACAATGTTTGCTAGACATGCTGAGCCCCATTTAATAAGGCCCAACTTTATTCTGATGGGAAACTGTCGAAGGGTATTGCAGTATGGGTTATGCAACAATGTGCAACATTTTGGCACACGATCATGACATGATTGCAATAATTCTTTCCCCTTCTGAACCTCTTCCAGACATTAATTTGAAATCTAATATGGGAAGAACCAAACGGTGGTTCAACACTACCAGGTGGGATATGATGTCTGTAAAAGTCAAGTCTCCACTCCCCCCTCCTCTAGCCACGGTTTTTACTGCTTGATTTCACTTACCCTCTGTAAGACTTTTCCTTCTGAATACCTATTACAGCTTTTTCTTCCTCAATAAATATCTATCGTTAGCGAGGACAAAAAGTACACTCAATAAAAATGAAAAGACAACATTGTGTTTCCCCTTTTAGGCCCAAATGTGGAACCACAAACTAAGTGGAACTGTGGAGGTAGAAAAAGGTGCAGAAATGAAAGGGAAGGAGAAATGTGAGCACCATCTCTATGCCCCTCCTCTTCTGGTCCACTTGTCATTTTCTCCTTCGAGTCTCTGATCAATTACAAGTCCATTCTGGAAAGCTGCTAAGCTTTTTACCTGGCTTCCTCTGCAATAGAAGGAGACCAGTGCCCAGAACACATTTCAGTGTGTGACTTAGAAACTTCAGGGGTTGAGACACCCCACGGGATGATATCGGTCAATAAGTAACAAATCACATTTCTATCAAGTCTTTTGGTTTAAGCATCACCATCTCTTGTCTTGTGCTGAATGAGTCACATACTTACAACTTGGGTTCTGTCATACTTGGCAGAGTAACACTACATTTATTGATTTATTATTTTTTTATGGTTGAGAAGAATTCTATGATCTTCAGCAAATTTGCCTCATTTTATTACTGGCTCCCTCTCTTTGGGATTTTTTTTTTCTCTAAATTATTATAATGTTTGTTGTCATCAGTTTCAGTGGTGGTTATCATAGATCTGCTATTTTTATGAAATACTAAAATTCCTTTCTTAAAAAAAAACTAAGAGGCCCTGGCTGGTAGCTCAATGGATAGAGTGTTGGCCCAGCATATGGACATCCTGGGTTTGATTCCCGGTCAGAGCACATAGGAGAAATGACCTGCTTCTCTCACCCTTCCTCTTCCCCTTCTCTAACTCTTCTCCTCCCACAGCCAGTGGCTTGACTGGTTTGAGCATTGACCCTAGGTGCTGAGAATAGTCAGCTGGTCCAAGCATTGGCCTTAGGTTCTAAAAATAGCTTGGTTGATTAGAGCATCAGCCTCAGATAGGGTTGTGAGGTTAATCCCAGTCGGGGCACATGTGGGAGTCTGTTTCACTATCTCCCCTACTCTCACTTAAAAAAAAAATAAGAAAGTAACTAATGAGTACAATACAAATGTCTGGAGAAAGTAACCTACACCTATTAATTATTTATTCATTTTTACAACAATATGTATTGAGGCTACTATGTACATGGCTGTAGGTATTGGGAATACAACAGGGAAAATGTTCTTCCTGCTATGACCTTTATAATCTACTGTGAGGAGACAGACAGTGGTCATAATAAATATTTGAATTCAGAGTATTTCAAAAGTGATGAGTTCCAGAGAAACATGACTGAGAATAAAAGGGATGAAAGGTGCTGAATGGCGAGAGTGTGATTTTAAATAGGATGACCATGGTTATCCGAGTAGGTGATGCTGAACAAAAACTTAAAGGAGGTAAAGGAGTGAGCCAAGTGGATATCTGAAAAAAGTATTACTCCAGGCAAAGACCCAGAGGTGGGAACAGGCAGTGAGATGTGATAGTTCATTTTATGTGTCGACTACACCAGGTAACTGCTAAACCACGGACTGTGTCTGTGACCATATCTCTAGAAGATATTAGCATTGAGTCAGTGGGCTAAGACCACCTTCCCCAGTGCATGTGGGCACCAGCCAATCCATAGACAACCTGGAATGAAAAAAGTGGAAGGAGGTGCATTTGTGGTCCCTGCTTGGACTGTAACACCCATCCCCTCTCACCCTAAGACACTGGCCCTCATGGTTCTTGAGCCTTCAGACTTGGACCAGAACTTACATTATCAACTCCCATGGTTGGCCATCTTGGAGACTGAATGACAGACACTGCAAGCTTTCTTGGTTCTCCAACTTCCACGTGGCCAATCTTGGGACTTCTCAGCCTTCATGGTCATGGGAACCAATTCCTCTTTCCTATTATAAATCAAGAGAGAAAGAGAGAGAGAGAGAGATGATGATGATGATGATGATGATGATTCCATATTATTTCAGGCTGCACAGAGAGTTCAAGACACAGCTTTACCGTAGCATTTGAAAATAAAGCTAATAAAATACTCTCTGATAAAATATGACTCTAATCTATGAGAAACCCACAGCCAACATCATACTCAATGGGCAAAAATTAAAAGCAATCCCCTTAAGATCAGGAACAAGGCAGGGGTGCCCCCTTTCACCACTCTTATTTAACATAGTCCTGGAAGTCCTACCACAGCAATCAGACAAGAAGAAGAAATAAAAGGCATTCAAGTTGGAAAAGAAGAAGTAAAACTATCATTTGCAGATGATATGATATTGTATATAGAAAACCCTAAAGTCTCAGTCAAAAAGCTACTGGACCTGATAAATGAATTCAGCAAAGTGGCAGATATAAAATCAATACTCAGAAATCAGAGGCATTTTTATACACCAACAATGAACAGTCAGAAAGAGAAATTAAGGAAACAATCCCCTTCACAATTACAACCAAAAAAATAAAGTACCTAGGAGTAAACTTAACCAAGGAGACTAAAGACTTGTACTCAGAAAATTACAAAGCATTGATAAAAGAAATCAAGGAAGACACAAACAAGTGGAAGCATATACCGTGCTCATGGTTAGGAAGAATAAACATCATTAAAATGTCTATTTTACCCAAAGCAATCTATAAATTCAATGCAATACCAATTAAAATACCAATGACATACTTCAAAGATATAGACCACATATTCCAAAAATTTATATGGAACCAAAAGAGAACACGAATAGCCTCAGCAATCTTAAAAAAGAAGAATAAAGTGGGAGGTATCACACTTCCTGATATCAAGTTATACTACAAGGCCATTGTACTCAAAAACAGCCTGGTACTGTCATAAGAACAGGCATATAGATCAATGGAACAGAACAGAGAACCCAGAAATAAACCCACAGTTCTATGGACAACTGATATTTGACAAAGGAGGTAAGGAAATAAAATGGAGTAAAGACAGCCTCTTTAACAACTGGTGTTGGGAAAATTGGACAGCTACCTACAAAAAAATGAAACTAGATCACCAGCTTACACCATTCACAAAATAAACTCAAAATGGATAAAAGACTTAAACATAAGCCGTAAAACCATAAGCATCTTAGAAGAAAACATAGGCAGTAAGCTCTCCGACATCTCTCGCAGCAATATATTTGCTGATTTATCTCCACAGGGAAGTGAAATAAAAGACAGGATAAACAAATGGGACTATATCAAACTAAAAAGCTTTTGCACAGCTAAAGACAACAAGAACAGAATAAAAGACAAACTACACAATGGGAGAACATATTTGACAATACGTCTGATAAGGGGTTAATAACCAAAATTTATAAAGAACTTGTAAATCTCAACACCAGGAAGACAAACAATCCAATCCAAAAATGGGCAAAAGAGATGAATAGACACTTCTCCAAAGAGGACATACAGATGGCCAATAGGCATATGAAAAAATGCTCAACATCACTAATCATTAGAGAAATGCAAATTAAAACCACAATGAGATATCACCTCACACCAGTCAGAATGGCGCTCATCAACAAAACAACACAGAATAAGTGCTGGCGAGGATGTGGAGAAAAGGGAACCCTCCTACACTACTGGTGGGAATGCAGACTGGTGCAGCCACTGTGGAAAACAGTATGGAGATTCCTCAAAAAACTGAAAATCAAACTGCCTTTTGACCCAGCTATACCACTTTTAGAAATATACCCCAAGGACACCATAGAACGGCTCGAAAAGGAGAAATGCACCCCCATGTTTATGGCAGCATTGTTCACAATAGCAAAGATCTGGAAACAGCCCAAGTGTCCGTCAGAGGACAAGTAGATTAAAAAGCTTTGGTACATATATACTATGGAATACTACTCAGCCATAAGAAATGATGACATCGGATCATTTACAATAACATGGATGGACCTTGATAACATTATACCGAGTGAAATAAGTAAATCAGAAAAAAACTAAGAACTATATGAATCCATACATAGAAGGGACATAAAAATGAGACTCAGAGACATGAACAAAAATGTGATGGCAACAGGGGTGGGAGGTGGGGGGGGGATCGGGTGGGAGGTGGGGGGGGGATCGGCGAAGAAGGAGGGAGGGGTTGGGGGAGGGGAGGGGCACAAAGAAAACCAGATAGAAGGTGACAGAAGACAATTTAACTTTGGAGGAGGGGTACACAGCACAATCAAATGTCAAAATAATCTAGAGATGTTTTCTTTCAACATATGTACCCTGATTTATCAATGTCACTGCATTAAATTTAATTTTAAAAAAAATGCTCACATAGAAAAAAAATAAAATAAAATAAAAATATGACTCTATTTCCTTCATTGTAGGCTCTGAAAAAATTACACTAAGTGAGTTTGGTGTCCCTCTCTTTATATTTATTGATTGGCATGTATAAAACATAACATAATAGAGCCAGTACTACCAGCAATCAGTATCCAAAATCAGGTTATTAATTTTTGTTTTCCATGGTAATACAATGAATCTACACATACAAACACAGGGATGTTTGCTTTTGGGAGGAAAAAAAGTAAATGTCGGAATATATTCTATAAACATTGTGTAAGTTATGATATAAAATTACATTTTATAGGCAATTTTATTAGTCTTATATCCATCAGCCAAAAGTCTCAGGTGCTTAGGTTGGTGGAAAAATAAGCTACTGTCTGTAGAATTTTCAATAAAACAGTTTTTAAAAAGGTCGATGTTAAAGAAAAATTGACATTAAAAAACTAATATTATTTTAGAGACTCAATGATTTTTGTTACTTTATATTATACACATTAGACTATTTTATAAGTGTATTTCTCTCAAAGGATTTTGATTTTTCCAAAATATCAATTTACCGTTCAAAGTAGAGGGTAAATCACGATTGAAAAAGTGTGTTATAAACTCTTATCATTGCTAGTTATTTTTTAATTGTATCTATAGTTGACATTTTGCTTACCTGCGTGAAAAACCTCAACAAAAGACAGAAGCAATAGTGGAAAGGGGTTCTTGGACCAGCAGCTGAAGGAAAACTAATATAACAAGCATAAATAAAACCGAAATAGTTATCTTTCCAAAATAACACAGGAGAATAAATTGCAATCTTCTAGGTTGAACAATAACTTTTGAGAACTGACATCTGATCAATGAGCTCACCTATCCAAATAAACGTCGTATTAGTGCGTCTGTTTTTCTTTCATTATATTTGAAGCTAGGAAAATCTAGATGGAATAACCAGTCTCTCACCAACAACTTATATTTTTTCCCACTGCAAATGAGCTAATATTCTGTACCCTGTTTTCTATGTTTAATCATAATTTTATGCCTTTAGAGTTTATACACACATGTCCATACACACCTAACCCAAAAGTAAAGTTAAACCTAAGTAACCTCCTTAGCTTAGAGTCAACTCATTGTACCCTCTTCTTCTCCTACATCAATGTCACACCAGTGTCACTCAGGGGCCTCCACATGACCTGTGGAATCTTCTCATGTCTCCCTTCCATCAACCTTGTCCCCCCCGAGTAACATGTTCTTTAAGTGCCACTAGGTAACTGGCTCATTTGCTGAACGTAACCCATGCAGACATGACATGAACATGTAACTTCTAATGTTATGATAGTCGCTAGGGCTTCTCAATTACCATCAAGTGTTTGGGGAATAGCGTGAAGCAGGATGACAATGACAGCAGATTGGAGAGTGTGTTGGCAGAAAGAGGACCAAAAAGACAAGTGAGCATCAACAGCAAACATTCTCATTGACTTAGATCAAATATACAGCAATGTATTGGATGCTGGAAGGCCTGGCTTGTCTTGAAGATCACTGGAGAGGTGAAGACTGGGAGGCACTTATTTTAGTTACCTAGTTAAAGGAAAAAATACAAAACTTGCAAAAAACATTAGTCTTCTTCTCCCTTAATCTCCAGGACCCATCCACAGAAATAAATACTGTTCAGTATGACTATATAGAGGTATAGGTATTTTATACCCATACAAAAAAAGATACGTATGAAATATGTCTGTACTTGTGTATGTATATAATGTGCAATATACAAAATTTATAGATATATTACATCTTAATAATTTAAATATTATTGACTACATCAGATGATACATATTATGCACAAAACATAGAACTTTATATGAAATATACACATACAGATATAGACACATAAATATTATATACATGGGTAAGTGTGGGGGGGGGCACTATAGGTTGGGACGGGTTGAGGTCACTGGAACAGAGTGAGTGATTACACCAGGTCAGCAAATCATCATATTGAGTACGACACACATGCTGTGGCAGAGGCTGAGTTTGGATGACATACCCTACGTGGAAATCTCCTCTTGGCTTCTCCCGTTGGTTGCCATGAAGCCACAATCAGAGCATTATGCCCTACGTCAGCTTGCACAGAGGTGTGCAACATTAGCCAGTGTCAGCTTTCATTGAGGAAGAAAGATGAATGGTTACTTGCACAAACGTCTTAAAGTTCAACAAAGCCAAATAATCAAAAGAGTAGAGAATAAATAAGTAGATTAAAAAAATCCACATTCAAGAAAGAAATTCTATGAGGCAACAATCTGAGAAAATGAAAACCAAAAGTAAACAAATAAAGATGTTCTTCTTTGTATCCAAGATGTAAGTCACTTGTTATTTTCTCCCATAAATCACTCTATGAAGAGGCCTTTGGTAACTGCTGACTTTAGAGAGAGAGTCATTAGAGGTGGAAAAGTTCTGTTCACATCTTTGCCAACACAGCAAGTGTAGAAAATTTACTTTCCATGACTATTTACTTATATATTTCTAAAATACTTCAGTAAGAAGTGACATTCTAGGAACATTTAATGGAAATGGGTATAAGACCATAACTAAGAAAAGAAATAGGCCTTGGCCAGTTGGCTCAGTGGTAGAGCATCAGCCCGGTGTATCGATGTTCAGTTTCAATTCCAGTCATGGCACAGAGGAGAAGCACCCATCTTCTTCTCCACCCCTCCCCCTCTCGCTTCTCTGTTTCTTCCCTCCACCCCTTGCAGCCATGGCTCGACTGGAGCAAGTTGGCCCCGATGGCTCCATGGCCTCTGCCTCAGGGGCTAAGATGAGCTTGGTTGCTGAGCAACAGCGAAACATTCCATATGGGCAGAGCATCACCCTCTAGTGGGTTTGCTAGGTGGATCCTGGTTGGGGAGCATGCAAGAGTCTGTCTCTCTGCCTCCCCTCCTCTCACTGAGTTAAAAAAGAAAAAAAAAGAAAGAGAGAAAGAAAGAAAGAAAGAAAGAAAGAAAGAAAGAAAGAAAGAAAGAAAGAAAGAAAGAAAGAAAGAAAGGGAGGGAGGGAGGGAGGGAGGGAGGAAGGAAGGAAGGAAGGAAGGAAGGAAGGAAGGAAGGAAGGAAGGAAAGAAGGAAGAAAGGGCAAGTGTTGGCAAAGATATGGTGAAAAGGGAACCCCACCCCATTCATTGTAGTGATGCTTACAATAGCCAAGACATGGACACAATCTAAGCATCTACTGATGGATTAATGGATATAAAAACAGTGGATCATTATTCAGCCATAAAAGAAAGAGATCTTGCTATTTGTAGCAACATGGATGGACCTTAAAGGCATTATAAAATGAAATTAAGTCAGATAGAATAAGACAAATACTAGGTGAGCTCACTTATATGTACAATCTAAGAAAAATAATGAATTCATAGATAGAGAAAACAGATTGGGTGTTGCCAGAGTCTGTAGGGACAGTGGGGATGGGCAAAATGGGTGAAGGTAGTCAAAACGTACAAACTTCCACTTACCACATAAATAAGTCCTGCGGATGTAACATACATCACAGTAACTGTAGTTGATAATACTGTATGGTATATTTGAAATCTGCTAAGAGAGTACAAATTAAAAGTTCTCATCACAAAAGAAAGGTTTGTAACTATATGTAGTGATGAATGTGAACAAGATTTATTGTGGTGATCATTTTGCAATATAAGCATATAGGAATCCTTATGTTGTATGTTGGAAATGAAGATCATGTTATATCTCCAGTATATCTTAATCTTTTTTTAAAAAGACTTTAATTATAAGTTTGGGAAATTAAAAGGAACCATCTATTAAAAACTAAAATATTATCAAAACTGTTGGAGATATAGTGAAACTGTCTAACCTGATATCATTATAACATAAAAACTACTTTCTTCCTTGCTATTCTTGACAGGAAACAGCATTGTATCATTGAAAGAATGTAGATTGTTGAGCCTTGGCCAGATAGCTCAGTTGGTTAAGAGTGTCATCCCAAAGCACAGAGGTTATCGGTTCAATCCCCAGTCAGGGCACATACAGTAACAAATTGATGTTCCTCTCTCTCTATCTATCTCTCACTAAAATCAATAAATAAATATTTTTTAAAAAGGATGTAGATTGTTGGAAAACAGTAGAATGCTGAGCATCTATTCCATGCCAGACACTTAATATGCGCTTTATTTAATGAGCACACCAGTGTTACGTTTAGTTAACATTGACTCCTTTTCACTGTTGAGGCCAGAGAGGCTAAGACAACTTGTTCACAACCGAATTTCTAGGCTGTGGTAGAGTAGCCAAAATTTAAAGCTGGGGTTTATTTCTGGGAAACTTTCTTTTTTTTTCTTTCTGGGCCTTAATTTTGTTTATCAAATAAAGGGAATAAGATTTAAATGGGTTACATCCGCTTAATTTTTCAGCAAACCCTTTATTTGTAACCATCACCACAGGAAGCAGTGGCAGGAAATTAAGCAGAAACTGACAAAAACGGACAAAACCAGAAGCACACTAAATTGTGTCGATTTTTTTGAATATTGGTTATGGATCAGGTGGTCAATCCTCGCAATATGACTCACGTATTAAGATATTTTTAATAAGTTCAAATATAACATACATAGTGATTCAATTGATCATTTTCACTTTTTGTCATTTCATTGGTTCAAAAGACTTAGGTTTCGGTGCAGCTATTAGGGCACAACAAGGTTATTTTGGTGCCTGGATTGAAACTTCAAGGCAAAATGTTTAGGGACTCTTGCATGGGGGGCATTTCAACGCACACCATTAACGTCAAGAAAGGGAGCCCTCTGCTTGGTGCTATTCACTCCCCTTTAAATCAGTCTAAATAGGGGGAAGATTAATGTCTTTCTCAGATGAAGGAGCTAGACAGCCTGGTAAGCTTGTTTCACTGGCACGTAATAAAAACTTTTTAAGCCAAGTCCAGGCTGTTGTGTCTCCCTAGGTAAGAGCGGCAGCCCCTTCCTCCTCAACAGAGGAAAAATGGGGGGAAGTATCCTCTGTACCGTGGTTACTGCTTCTGAGGACCCAGAGCCAATGGCAGCCTTCAGAGATGTGAACCTGGTGCTCAGGGAAACCGTAAGGTCACTTAAGGAATACATGCAATAAAAAGAAGAGAATAAATGACTTTGGAAAGCCATCAAAGGTCCAAGACAGGGCAACTCTGTGGCCAGGCAGAAAATGATAAAGGAGACTGGGGTTTATGGGCTCGAAAGAACTGAACCGCACCGTTATTACCAAGCCACAGTGAAATCCCGGCTCCGGGTGGGGGCCATCCTGCCTGCAAGCTCTGTTTCTAAGAGGGAGACCTGAGTCTCAAGGAAGATGATGATTTGTTTGGGACTTTGCCCCCAAAGTGTAAGAATAGCTTAGGCATTAGGTATTTCTAATTTGTTGTAACTTGTGAGCAACTGGCTAAGTTGGCAATTGTCAAGAGGCTGGGACGGCATTGGAGTCTAATAAAAGCCCTAATAAAAGTTTTAAACTAGTTCACACATCTTCAGTCTAAGGGGGAGGGGCTATTACCTAATCTCTGCCTGTGCCTGGGCAGCCGCACCCACCCCGCAGGATACTTTCAGAGGAATGTGGGTAGGTAGAGTATTGGTGCAACACCCCCCACCCCACCCCTCAGGCAGCATTTACTGCTTCTTCAAGAACCACAAACATCTTCAGAAGAACCTTGAGGGGATTCAGTTACAGAAATACAGCTAGTTCTCTGAGGTTCCCATAATTTGCACTTGCACAATTTCTTTGAACTGGCCGAAGCCTGCCTCTTCAATGCAGAGATAGCTTCCCCAGGAGACAAAAACTGATGTCTGGCATCTGAATGTCCATGTGCAAAAAATAATCAACTCTGCCCCAGCAGAGGTTCAAAGCAAATGCCACTCCAAGATTGTATGGTTGACCAGAAGCTTGGGCCGGAGGGGGGAAAGCCCAAAATTTCTTAGCACTTTGGGAAATTCATCTAGAACCTTGGGGGGAAAAACCCCAGAAAGTAGGACTTTCCATAAAAATGTGAAAGCTTTGTAAAATATTGATAGTAAATGCAATATATATATATATTTTTCTTGCCCCATTCTGGAATAAGTATTATATTTGTCTAAGGGAAAGTATTTGTGTATGAGGTGACATAGTGATATATTTAATTGGGTGATGCCAGAGGGTTTTCTAGCGCAGTGCATGAACCTGCGGCCACATCGCTGGCTGGGTCTCAAAAAAGTAAGGCTGGCGCTCCGCTGGGAACAGTGGCGGCCTTCAAGGCCTGTGCCCCAGGAAATCAAATTGGCTTTTAGGCATCTAGTCACACATTTGTATTAAAAGGGGGAAAAGCCACCTTCTGGGGTTTTTCCAGGGCTTCACATAGTCACCCTGCTCTCAGCTCATCAAACTTAAAATGGCATCCATTGTGGATCAAAGATCTAAACATAAGACCTGAAACAATAAAGTACATAGAAGAAGACATAGGTACTAAACTCATGGACCTTGGTTTTAAAGAGCATTTTATGAATTTGACTCCAAAGGCAAGAGAAGTGAAGGCAAAAATTAATGAATGGGACTACATCAGACTAAGAAGTTTTTGCTCAGCAGGAGAAACTGGTAACAAAATAAACAGACAGCCAACTAATTGGGAAATGATATTTTCAAACAACAGCTCAGATAAGGGCCTAATATCCAAAATATACAAAGAACTCATAAAACTCAACAACAAACAAACAAACAATCCAATTAAAAAATGGGAAGAGGACATGAACAGACACTTCTCCCAGGAAGAAATACAAATGGCCAACAGATATATGAAAAGATGCTCATCTTCTTTAGTTATTAGAGAAATGCAAATCAAAACTGCAATGAAATACCACCTCACACCTGTTAGACTAGCTATTATTAACAAGACAGGTAATAGCAAATGTTAGAGAGGCTGTGGAGAAAAAGGAACCCTCATCCACTGTTAGTGGGAATGTAAAGTAGTACAACCATTATGGAAGAAAGTATGGTGGTTCCTCAAAAAATTGAAAATAGAACTACCTTATGACCCAGCAATCCCTCTACTGGGTATATACCCTAAAAACTCAGAAACATTGATACGTAAAGACACATGCAGCCCCGTGTTCATTGCAGCATTGTTCTCAGTGGCCAGGACATGGAAACATCCAAAAAGCCCATCAGTAGATGACTGGATAAAGAAGATGTGGCACATATATACTATGGAATACTACTCAGCCATAAGAAATGATGACATCGGATCATTTACAGCAAAATGGTGGGATCTTGATAACATTATACGAAGTGAAATAAGTAAATCAGAAAAAACCAGGAACTGCATTATTCCATACGTAGGTGGGACATAAAAGTGAAACTAAGAGACATTGATAAGAGTGTGGTGATTATGGGGGGAGGGGGGAGAGGGAGAGGGAAAGGGGGAGGGGGAGGGACACAAAAAAAACTAGATAGAAGGTGACAGAGGACAATCTGACTTTGGGTGATGGGTATGCAACATAATTGAACGACAAGATAACCTGGACTTGTTATCTTTGAATATATGTATCCTGATTTATTGATGTCACCCCATTAAAAAAGTAAAATTATAAAAAAAAAAGAAAAAAATAGTCTGGGGCTAGAGGTGTTTATTGCTATTTGATTGTCACTTATTTCTAGATCTTTTTAGGGAAAAAGTTAAGAACTACACAAATATTTAAGAAATAAAATGTCAACTAATTCTGACATTTCCACAAAACTTAACAATATGCAGTTTTAACTTAATTCATTTTTTTCTCTTACATTGAAGGTTTTGTTCTGACCAGAGTTGACCCTTGAACAACATGGGCTTGAACTGCACAGATCCACTTATATGTGATTTTTTTCAATAAATATAGTATATGTATTTTCTCTTTTCTTAATAACATCTTTTTCCTCTCGCCTTTCATTGTAAGAATACATATATATTACAAATAAACATACAAAATATGCATTAAAAAAAGTGGCATCCATTGTGAGCTTCCATTTGGTCTCCCTTGCCTTCCAGGCTACAGGGGACTTGAATCCCATTCGCCTCACATCCTGGAAGATACAAAGGGCTTCTCAGTTCCCCACATTTCCCTGAAAGGAAATCTCCCTGACTTAGAAAAGCAGCCCAAACTACACAAAAGTGTGGGGCAGCGGGAAGCTGAGAGCCCATGTCTGATGTTCCCTGCAAACTCTGCTACACCACTGAGAACCGCCAGATGAACTGCCAGATGGCCCCCCGACAGAAGGTGAGCATCAGGTGGTCCTCGGTTCCAGGCAATTAGCACAATGACCACTTACTCTAATAAGAAAATGCCTAGCAATGCGTTTATTATCCTAACAAAATGAACCTGTTGATCAGTTCTTTCTATTTACACACGCACCCTCAGACAAAGAAATAAGAGACATGTTTTCACTTTGGTGGACAATATCACCCTCCATGTCATGAACAGCCAAAAAACCCAAAAAAAAAACCATTAAATTTAATTCCACTAAAGAACCACAACCAAAAGTAAGTTAATTCCACTTTTCAAGCTCTGTTCTACAGCTGTTATTGTCTTTTTTTCCCCCTCTGTTCTCTAGTATATGAAAACAAGAATGGCCTGAGTTTGAGCTATTAAATTCTTCCTGGAGAATTCCATGAAATTGCAGGACCTTCCTTCTTGTTCCGTAATGTTTTGATTCAATCTGTAATATGTTTTACTTGTTCTGTTTACACAACAGGTAGACTGGAGTCCCCATGTGGTTCCACACTTCCTGAGGCGTTGGCTTCAGGTACTGGGCAAAGTGGGACTGTAGGAGGCTGGCTCACGCACTAGTGGGAGAGTTACGGTTCAAATTCAAGTTCATCTGTATCTAGAACCTGTTCACTCTTAAGTCTTTCATGAGACTTCTCTATGAAGAGCAATACACAACAGTCCAAGAAGTTCTGAGTCCCTGCTTCCAAAGGCAAGAACACTGTTGAAGAAAGAGTACCTCTCACCTTCCCTGATGGCAACTTCCAACAACAGTCCGTTTTCCCCATGGGTGCACTTTCTGACCAAGAGTCACGGTGATTACAGAGGTCTGGAGCAGAGGCTGCGAGCAAGTCCTTCAGACAAAGAGGGCCCACATACGGGAGTAGGACTGGCGAAGGGGTGGGACAGAGGAGCCAAGCCAGGGAGGAAGGGGAGCCTGGTATCAGCTCCTACAGCTTTGTGTGTTGACTGGCCCCTGACACCAAAGGGAGGAATAAATATGTGTTCAAGAACATGGCCTTTCTGTAACAGGAGGTATTCTATTGCCAAGTTACCAAGAATGTCCGTTGTGTCAGAGCGAGGCTTGGGTGGGGACTTGAGCCAAATAAAACTTTTCTTGTGGCTTGCTACTATTATTTGCAGTGGCAATACTGACTCAGAAAACATGCTTTAAAAATATATTTTATCACCTAGATATTTTCAGTCAAATGTCCTTGACTTGTGATGCCTCTATTGTCTTCAGTTGGACTCATATCCTTTCTAATTTTCTGCAGCCACCATGCTGGTCATTTAGAGGAGACATCAGACACGTACCACCCTTCGTTCCAAGTCAGACTTTTACCTTATCACTCTAGCTCAGAGGTTCATAGCCTGGCTACAAATTAGGTATCCATGGAGGGTGTAATCCACATAATATTACAGAAAAAAATAAAACACCTCCTCAGTAGAGAGTGATTACAAAACAATCTATTCATATAATCTGTGCACTAATAATTAATAAATGACATGTTGCATTTTCACTAGAAAATCAGCTATAATGTAAAGCAATTAAGTGATGGCTGAAAGTTTGAGTCCATGACAAAGTTGCGTAAACAAACTTTCATTCACCCTGACTTCCATGCCTCTGAAATGGTCAGTCAAAGCCATAATACACATTTATCCACAATTATGACAGTATTGAAATAAAGAAGATATGTTAGGCAAATCATATGTCCGTTTCCAGAGTCTCTTTTTTTTCCTTGCTTTCTTCTTTTCCATATATATTTAATGCAATGTGGGAGGGCCCTGCTTGACCATTTTGTACATAATTTGCATTTATAATGCATATTTATTTTGTTTGGGTTACCTTTTATTTATTTATTTTTTTTTTACAAATTTAATCTTTTATTGAGCCAGTTGTTTTCTTGGAAAATTAGGATTATAGATAGTTTGTTTCATATGAAATGTGCACCTTCAACTTATCACAGGCTACATTCAAATAACATTATATCCACTTGACAAGTATTTTTGAAATTTCTCCTCTAGTCCTTTGAAATATTGTCACTTATTTTAAAATTTTATATATATTATAAACTCCATGCTATAGTATTTATTTTGTTTTATACAGTCACTGATATTTGGAGAAATTAGAAAATGAGGGGGAAAAAAGTCTTTCATTTTCGTTCATATGTACTATTTCCAGTGCTCTTAATTCCATCATGTAGATTTGAGTTTCTAAGTGACATCTTTCCCTTCCAGAACATCCTTTAACATTTATTCTAATATCTAGTGAACAAATTCAGCTTTTGTTTCAGTGAAAATATCTTTAATTTCATTTTCATATTTGATGGATGTTTTTGCTGATTTAGAATTTTTGATTAACATAGTGAATTGGTTTCTTTTTATTTTCTTTCAGTATTTTTAAAATGTCATTTCTCATCTTCTGGCTTGTATTGTTTCTGGTCCATAGTGTGTCTTTCTATTCTGGCTGCTTTTAAGATTTTTCTCTTTCTTGCAGTTTTCAGGAATTTTATTATAATATACTTCCTTGTAGTTTTCTTTGTGTTTGTCCTATTTGCACTTCATTTGGCTCCCTAGACCTTTGTGTTCATAATTTGTATCAGGTTGGGAAATTTTTTGAGCGTTATTTCTTCAAATATTTTTCTAGTCTTCCTTTTCTTTTCCTGGGACACCAATCTACACATTTGTTAGACCTTTTACATTGTCATGAGTGTAGTTGGGTATCTGCTTTTCCATGTTGAATACACTTTGATTAGAGATTCTGAATAGTATGAATGTTATAATGTTGATTCTCTCAATTTTCCTGTCTTTCTTTAAAGAGCATTAGATTTTTTTGTCCAGCAGCAGTTAGATTATTTATGGATTAGTTTGATTCTTTTGAGTTCTTTCATTAAGCTTTATTAGGTCAAGTCATGAATGACTAGTTTGGCCCTACTTATAAGACGTGGCTTTTCTGGAATCTCTATGGAGGCACTGAATGTTTAATGAGATCCTCCCACTTCTGACCAAACCAGATTCAAACTGTTGTCAGCCCGTGTCTGCTCCAGAAATTACTCACTTTGTCACTCCTGTGCTCTTGTTCTTTTCACAGTAGTGGTTTTTCTCTGGTCTCATGGAGTTCCATCTTAGATTAAAGGGGACTTCCATGCAGATTTCTAGAGTATTTCATTTCTCCTTTGTCTCTTATTCTCTGCCTTAAACATTCTAGCTCTCTCTGCCTCGGAATGGCTCTGACCTCTGTGTCACCTCCTGTTCCCTGTGCTGTGGTCCAGAACACAGCTTCACATACTGAATACCAGAGAGCTCATTCAATGTACCGTCCTTGCTTGCCATCTCTCGGAAATTGCAATCTTGTGCTGGCTCTTGTCCAACATCAAAACACATTTGTTTCCCATATTTTTCACAGATATGTGTTGTTTATGGCAGGAAGGCTATTCCAATACTAGTTCCTCAGTCGTGACCGGAAGCAGAAGTGAACTGCCTATTAATTTTAATTTTCCTCTTATATTTCCCCCAGAAACATATCATAAAACAGTTTTCTACAGCCTCCTGTATATATTACTCTTTTTTTTTCTTAATCCACCCTCTGGTCCCTACCACCTGCCAAAATATTTGGCCTTCAAAGTCTTAATAAATACCAGAAACTGAAAGTATTCCACCAACACGTGGAAAGGTTTTAAAATAGAAGATGTTTTCTCCTCTACTCAGTCACTACTCTGTCCTAGATCATTACCTCCCCCTTACAGGTAAGATGCAGCTCATTTGTTGAACTGTCATACTTCCTCACTTCCCTACTTTGCTGGGCCACAGGTGTCCTTGACATGTTATCCCAACTTCAATGAAGGTGATATCTTTCCTTCCCATATTATATACAGATGAATCTAGGTTGTCATAACTGCCTACTATTTCATTTTCATGTAGGAAACAATTTCTTACCTTTTTACTTGTTGAGAATCCTCACTTACTCCTCTGACTACTTCACTGCACCTTCAACGTAGTCATGTCCAAGAGTTTATGTAATGAAACACACATTATTTTGTTTAAATTGCTTTTCTTTCATTTGCCTTTTTGGAAGCTATTATTTTTATGTGGAGCTCTTTTAATATTTTTCAAATTATGTGTTGATAAATGCTACTATTTGTTACTTTTCTTTCAGCATAGTAAAAGGCACATTAGAAAAATACTGGCTAAAGAATGTCATTGAGCTTTATAGGATTGGAAACCACTGACTGACTGAACGGTGATAGCCATTACTTTCCATGTTCAAAGCATTGTTCAAGGTCAAATATAAAGGTAAAGTGAATATCCTTGAGGATTTAATAATTTAATAGAGTAGATCCCCTGGAACTACATTTGTTTTGCTCACTACAATATTCCTTGTTCCTAAAATAGTTACTGACACAGAGAGGGTGGTCCAGAAATACGCCTTGAATTAATGAAGGCTGGTTTTGAAATAGCTTAATAAAGGACAATAAGTGAAGAATGACCTACTAGTGGTACAAATGAAACCCTGTAGGAATTTAGAAAAGGAAACTATGAGACCTACAGTGACCACAAGAGGCCTCTTGCAGGAAGATACTTTTAACTTAGCCCACGATGCATACACCAGACTGCCATACAGACAGATGACAAGGGCATTTCGAAGTGAGGAGACCAAGCCCATGGAGAATTATGCAGTATGTTGGAAGAATAAGCAGTAACCAAGTGTGTCGGGACTTTAGTAATCGAGTTCAAATACAAGAGTCACAAGAGGAGACTTGAAAGTTAGGGCTGGTCAGATTGGAAAAGGAACAACATCACTGACAGGAGAAACCAGGGCTCATTTCTGACCCAACAAAAACAATGCTGGAGAAGATTAATCAAGCTCCAGGGTGCTGGGAAAAGATAATGTCAAAGGACAAGGCTCAACCGCGAGGAACATCTCCTAATCAAAATGCATGCCAAATATGTAAACCACAGAAAAACCTACCTTTTGAAACCACTAACCCTCAGGATGACATTGTTATTTTTAATATCCTGTATCTGCAATGAGGAGACAAAGAGACATTAAATGGTATTTATGTGATATATAGGCTTAGGGAAAAAAGATAGACTCGGTGTGTAAAATAAAAGAATAATGTAATGGGATATTAATGTCTTCCCAGTAATTTGAGCTTTTTCTTTTTCTTCATTCTTCATTACAGACTATTTAAATATCATCCGGGCCCAAGGCCCTGGGACCTCTGCCAGTCGGTCCTTTAAGCTTCAAGAAGTCTATCCTCAAAACATTTTTCTATTATCAGAGGGGACAACCTTAGTTGTCAGACTTCTGATCCTAATAATAAACACCTGAAAGTACCTGAGCCCAAGAAGAACATCACTGAATGAAGTTGGCCATTTTTTTTTTACCTTTCCTGGATGCTTTCTAATGTCTTCTCAGTAGTTGAGACTCAGACTTTTTCTTTTTCCATCTGTTTTGGCTAATTAACCCCATGCACTTTGCAATTACTTATAGAGAGATGCACGTTCAACTATGCATACCTCCCTGAGAGCTACAGGTTAACTCGACCCCATCAGGTCTGCCTTTAAGATAACACTGAACACCGTCTGACTTATTCTAAAGCCCACGCAGCAGGAAGAAGTCCCCCCACCTCTGCAGCCCCAAGCTGAGATGACACACTCAGGCTGAGGTGTGGGCAAGAATTTTCACTGGTCAGAAGAGATGGAGGGGCCAGTCATCTTGTGGCATCACATTTGGTCCCCAGTACCCACCACAGAAATCCACTTGTGGGCCTCAGAAATCCCCTGGTCACTTCTAACCCCACACCCTATGAAAATAATTACTAGTCCATACCCAAAGATTAAAACAGCCACAGCATGAAACAACTTCAGTGTTCCCCTGCGCGTACTTATTTGCTTAAGCCTCCTTCCAGAACATCCCATCAGTCAGAATTTCAGGCAGGGCTTAAAGAGTACAGAGTTTTTTTTTTTGTTTTTTGGGATTTTTTTTGTTTTTTTTTTTTATTTTATTTATTCATTTTTAGAGAGGAGAGAGAGCAAGGGAGAGAGAGAGAGACAGAGAGAGAGAGAAGGGGGGAGGAGCTGGAAGCATCAACTCCCATATGTGCCTTGACCAGGCAAGCCCAGGGTTTCGAACCGGTGACCTCAGCATTTCCAGGTTGACGCTTTATCCACTGTGCCACCACAGGTCAGGCGCAGAGTACAGAGTTATTAAGCTTTCATCTCTATTTTGACTCGATCCCAGGCTCTTCCTCTAAGTGGGGTGTGAGTTGTGTTTTCATTCTTTCTCATATAAGTCATATCTTTTTTCCATTTGGTGTCTCCGGTTTTAGCAAGGGCAACCAGGCCAAAGGCCTCTTCCAAACTGGGGAGAGAAGATAAAACACTCTTAAGGATTTTTTTTTTCTCAATCAGAAATTGGACAAATTAGATCTTTGAACAGTGAGTGGGCAAGAGAAATGACCAGCATTCTCTGAATGCATGAGGTGATCCAAATTAACCTTGGCAACTGAGATACTAATTCTAATGATTGTAACTCAAATGAACCTTTGGTTTTGAACAACTTGAATGGTGAAAGGTTATTATTATGACAGAAGTACAGTAACAGCAGCATGATGGAACAATACAGGTATTCTCTTCAAAATTTGTGATATGTCTTCTTGTCTCTTTTGCAAGAAATACTAAATAGAAGTGAGTTTATTTATTGATGTCAAGTTGAATAGGACAGTACAGAATCCCAAAATATGAACTATTGTGAATTTATAAGTGGAACCTCTGTGAAGCATAATAGAGTCCATGAATTAAGTTCTTTAGCGTGGCTTCATCTACATTATTATAAATAATGAAAATATTTCATCTTTCTTGAGCACTTACTGTACACCTAGTAAATATTTTCCATGTATGTTTGTCACCTAACTCTTTAGTCTTCTTATTACAGATTCCTGCACAATTTACAGACACAGAAACCAAGTCTGAGAAAGGGTGAAATAATTTACCTGAGTGAACCAGCGGGCAGTGGGGCTAGAGCTCAAAACTAAAACCTTGTTCTTAAATGCTGTGCTATTTTTCTTACTTTTTAAAAACAACAGTTATAGTACAATACAACTTTAATCATCTCTCTAACATAAGTATTTTTAAAGACCCTGCTGCATTATTAATTATATAGTTAATAGGACATTTCATTGCAAGGAGCATTAAATACAACTTAAATGACTTGAATAAGTTGGGGGAAGTTCACTGTCTGATAGAATATGAAATCTGGGGTAACTGTCTCTTGAAGGAGGTTTGATAGTTTGACAGGGTCTTTAAGCACCAAGGCTTTTTCAGTCCCTTCACCATCCTTAAGAGAGCAGAGCGTCAGCTCAGACGTGTGATGACCTCCAAAGCACCAGGCATCAATCAGGTCCATGTTCTAGTCAGGAAGGAGGGAAGGGTCTAGAGCCAGCAACACCCTTTTGTTAGAAAATGAAAAGTTTTCTCAGAAGTCCCAGTAGACTCTTTTATATTACACTGCTCAGATCAGTGAGACATGGTTACAACTTGTTGCAAAGAGGCTATAAAGGCAACCAATATTTTTGGCAATGTCTATAAGTAGAAGTATGTAAGAGAGAAGGGGATTAGGGTTGGGCATGAAGTTTGCCAACCAAAAGTATTGGCCAAAAGTAAATATTCAGAAAGAATATGTCTCAGTTGGTTTGGACTTCTATAATAAAAATACCATAGACTAAGTGGCTTAAACAACAGATATTCATTTCTCATAGTTTTGGACATTGGCAAATTCAAGATCAAGGTGCCAGCAGACTCTGTTCCTGATGAGTCTCCTCTTTCTGGTTTGTAGATGATGCCTTCTTGCAAGGTCCTCATGTAGTGAGGAAAAAAGAATTGTGTTTCTCCCTCTTTTATAAGGGCATTAATCCCATCAGGAGAGCCCCACCCTCATGGCTTAATTTAATCCCAATAATCCCCTCACGGCCTCACCTCCCAATACTGTCACATTGGGAATAAAGGTTCCTACATACAAGTTTTGGAGGCAACACAACATCCAGTCCAAAGCAGAAAGGATTATTAGATCAATATATTCTACCTTTCATTAACTAGTAGAAGCATTCTTATAAAGTATAGCTTTTAAGAGTTTTATGAAAAGTCAAGAAATAGTTTTCATTATGGTAGCAGTCCTCAAGCATATATCTGGTATCTGGGGCTCACAGAAAGCTAATGGTATGTGGTCTGTATCCAGGTCTCCCAATGAGTATGGAGAGGAGATGGTGAAGTGACTCAGACTAATATGTAATAAGCTCATGTATGATATGCTATAAAAAGTGGCTGGCAAAATGCAGGCTTTGGGGGGGGAGAAATTATTTTTCATGGGGGAAAAAGTGTTGTTACAGAAAGGAATTGCTTATCTAGTTTATAGGGAGCGGAAAAAGAATCCTCCAATAAATGGTTCTCTACTGGTAAAATTTTAAACATTATGGCAACATGAATAAGAGATAAAAATTCCCAGGATATTAAAAACACCCCAAATGCCTGGATGAATAAGAACCTGTCCTAGAGTGTCTAGGCCATATGGCATCGTTAGCAGTGCATAGATTGGTGCGTTGGAATTTCCACATGTCAACATGAATGTGAGCATCTGTTGTGTTCAGACATCACCACTGGGCACCTCTGGGATTTTCCTCTTCCTTAATCATTGCACAGGTTTGAGATTCTAGGGAGCTTGGGGACCGAGATTGTTTGGTGTGTTAGAGAAACACATAACATTTTAATTGTGCTTGGAGACACAGAGACTCAACGAGGGAGGCTAATTAAGAAACATAAATAAACTAGGAGTTCTGCTTAGCCTCACATCATATCCTCATGGTTCAGAATGAACCTTGAGCTTTATTTATTATGAGTCAAAGAAGCAGACCAAGTTACGGATATAGGAACAAGAGTAAGGGTTCCATGAATATATACAGAGAGGAACTGAGGCAACACTCCTATTATTATAATTATTATTCTTTATTTTACATTTACTTTGGTTATCATTACAAAAATTATTTATGGGGCATACATGGGACTATGTGCTCTGGCCATAGTCCATGAATATATTATAACATTTTATTCTTTTCTAATTCCATATTAAACAAGCAATATGTTTGATATGAAATATTCAAATGCACACTGAACCTGTCTCATGATTGGATGCACTTATCAATACAGGTAACAATACTATATGTGAATGTTTGTTTTCATAACAGCATAATTAATGGTACTAAATGTCCATGGTGCAGGGATTGGGAAGGGCTATATAGTAACTATTTCCAGCTTTGTGGGTCATGGATTCTCTGTCATAATTACTCAGCTCAGCCACTGTGGTGTGAAAGCAACCATAGACAAATAAGTGTGGCTACGTTCTAGTCAAATTGTATTCACAAAAACAGGCAGCAATAAACTTGGACTATAGTCCATAGTTTGCCAATGTCAGTTTTAGAAGGGCTAAAATAACTCTTTGAGGAAATTTATGTTTATAAAGGGAGGTGGTCTACACAATTTTCATTTTTTAATTTCAGTTGTATTAAAGGACAGTTCAGGGGAAATGGACTTATGTTAAATGATAAAGGAATTCAGTGATTCATAAAGAAGAATGTCTTAGTTGTCATATCACTGGAAAATACTTCAGTGCTAATAGTAGAACGAGAGTAAAGCTGAGTATCAATCTATATACCTTTAATGTTGCAAGTCTTGGAGAAAAAAAAAGATAAAAATAAACTTAATTTTTAAAAAAAAGAAAGTAAAACAAAGAAACTAATATAAGAGAATTACATATATTTAATTCATCAAAAATTATTACGTGGTTCTTTATCAAAGGTATTTACTTTATATTTTGGTATGGAAAATCCTTCCATAGTTAGAAGTGCTTAAGTTACTTCTGTAATTAAAAGTCTATGTGGAAGCCAGTCCTAAAGATAGCAGAGAAGAAAATAGATGGGCCTTAATGGATTTAGACTTTTAATCACCTGAAACCATGGGATGGAGTCATATAATCTCTTAAAATTAATTATAGTTCTATTAGTTCTTACTCCATGGTTTTATAAAGCAGGCATCAAAATGACTACATATATATTCACTTAAATATACATATGTTTATTTATATACATTACTTATTACCCTCTAATCTCCACATAATATATATATTATATGCACATTGTGTATATAACATATATAGTACATGTAATGTACATCTTCACATATATATTTTGTATATAGTATATGCCATGGATATGTGACTACATATTGCATTCTACATATACATTATACAGAGAATACAGAATAGTAAGTAATGTACAGATACCAACATTTCCATTCCATTTACCTCAGTAGATCTTCACATCAACAGGACACCCAAAAAAGGCAAAAGATGACAGCAAATAGGTTTTTAACGAAGAAAGAGGCCAAGTCAACTTTCCCTGGACGTTAACAGTTAGGTGGTTTGAAGCTTCAGTCCTCCCCTCCCCCAATAGATAGGCACCGAGGAGAAAAACGGGACTCTCATCAAGTTGCATGTGAAATCATTTATCTTCTGTAAAATATGGAAAAAGCCATTGCATCAGTAAACTAGGCTTTTGTAAGCACGCACAACATATTCAATATTTGGTGGCTGTGGGGTTTCCAAGAGGCTTTCATGGGAGTTAATAAATCAACAGAAACCACTTTACTGAAGGATTTTCATGGGTCCTGTGGAATTCTAAGCAAATATCAGGCTTAAGAATAAAAAGTCAGTTATATTTTCGACGTAATCTAACGTTCAAAGAAGTGTAAAAGATGCTTAAGTGTTAATATTTTATGTTTCCCTGCTCTCAGCAGTAATTGCAGCCCATTAAAAAGAATGCTAAGCCGTAGCTGTTAGCACTGGCATGGGCCCAGGGAAACACTGAACCTTCACAGAAGGGGGTTAATTGCTACAAGAAGAGGTAATTTATTAAGGAACACTGAAGCCCTGTATGGTCCCCGACGTGAGGCTGCATGGCACAATCTTACGTGAATATTACATTTGATAATCGAGACCTTTGCTATGGTAGACTTCAGAACCAGCTAAGCTAAACAAAAAGGAGAGTTGGGGGGGAGAAAAAACCCCAACACCATTTTTCTCCATGGCTCCCATAAACTTTTACTTTGGTGCCCTTCAGTCTGTCGCACCCCCCATCACTGGGAAAGTTGACTGCTCCATAAAATTCTTGGTGGCTGATGAGAAAGGCTCATATAACGATCAGGTGGAGGGACAGCTCCCACTATTCTTTATTTGTCCAGATCTGGTGCTCCAGCGCCCTGCTGAGTGCTGATCTTAATTTTCACCGTGTGTCCAAAGTGATGGTCTCAGACCCTCATCACGTGGAATAAAGCAGGCTTCCCTTTCCATCCATCTAGACCAGTGTCATGTGGCCTATTAAATATGGTGTACAGAGAAAATAACAGCCCTGTCCATCCCCTGCCTGATGATAGAGTTTGCTCTCAATCCTATGGGTACCTTGCTGTATCCTGAGGTTATGACTTTTGTGTACAGCAAAAAAATAAATAAAAAATAAAAGTAAAAAAGCTAGCAGATTCCAAAACCAAATAAGAGGGCAAGGTGACTCTGAGGAATCCTTTGACTTAGGAGCTGATAAATTTCTTAGCTGTAGTGATGGCAAAGTTGGGGGCCTCTGAGGATCAGAAAAAGAGAATTCATTTTACTTCCCCGTATCTCTTGTTAACATCTCTAACAGCAAAGAGACATCGAAGAGAAATTTCCTCCGATGGAGTGATGCAGAAACGGCGGTGTCTTGCACATGGATCATCGATGTGGTCCAGCTTTCTGCGCTGTGTAGCTGGGTCCTTTAGCCGTCTCTGGTCAAACCCTCCATAAAGGAGTGTGTATGGAGTACTCGTTTAACTCCTGGCTCTGGGGTAAGAGAGATGGCTGCAGAACACAAAAGGCATATGGCCCACACGACTCAGGCCAGCCTTTACAGACTGTCCTGTATCATAGGAAAGGTTTTAAAGCAAGCAGTTACATGAAACAAAGAACAATTAATTGCATAGTAACTGCAGTGGGCGTGGCAGCAGAGAGAGAAACACCGCACACTGAGATAGGTCCTTCCTTGTCCCTGAGCAGTTCTCTCCGCCTCACTTTTTATTTTTTCCTCCTGCCCCGCATTTCCTGTAACCTGCTGTTCATTTCTCTCCCCTACTCTGAAGATTCCCAAAGCCATTATCCGGGCCTTTCACTGCACACTTACCACCATCCATACTTGATCTAAATTATATCTTACACTTGGAGAGACCTTCCGCTTAAAACATCCCCACCTCTTCAGTGCCAATGGGCCAGGTGTTTGGGGGGAAAAATACCAATAAAAATAGTTTCTACAAAGTTTTAGGTGACCTTCATCCTCCCCTTCTTCAAATCCTCCATGAATGCTCCAGATAGGAACTAGTCTGTCCTATTCTAAGACTAAACCCTGACCACACCTGCGTCGCATGATTGGGCCGCAAAGTCGACACCAGCAGAGAGAATGAAAGAGGTTTTTTTTCTCAGGTTCAGGGGACTGTCCATCTCACCAAGCCCTTTTCCTCTGCCGCCAAGTTCCCTTACTGCTCTTGAGCCTTTTCAATTTCGAGTTTGGTGCGCGGGCGGCTGTACTGGATGAGAAATAGGAGAAAGAACCGTTCTTTTGGCCCTGGCCGGGTGGCTCAGCGGTAGAGCGTCGGCCTGGCGTGCGGGGGACCCGGGTTCGATTCCCGGCCAGGGCACATAGGAGAAGCGCCCATTTGCTTCTCCACCCCCCACCCCCTCCTTCCTCTCTGTCTCTCTCTTCCCCTCCCGCAGCCAAGGCTCCATTGGAGCAAAGATGGCCCGGGCGCTGGGGATGGCTCCTTGGCCTCTGCCCCAGGCGCTAGAGTGGCTCTGGTCGCGATAGAGCGACGCCCCGGAGGGGCAGAGCATCGCCCCCTGATGGGCAGAGCGTCGCCCCCTGGTGGGCGTGCCGGGTGGATCCCGGTCGGGCGCATGTGGGAGTCTGTCTGACTGTCTCTCCCCGTTTCCGGCTTCAGAAAAAAAAAAAAAAAAAAAGAACCGTTCTTTTTATAGAGCAAAGGGCATGGCACGCGCCTTATGTCAAACGAGTAAGGATTGTTCTGCTTTCAAGCACACGGGGGGGGGGGGGGTGGCACCCATGCCCCAGGCCCCCCAGGGGCCTGAAGGCAGAAGTGGTTCCTGTTGGAGAGAAGCAAGTGTAGATTCCTGCAAGACACAGACTGGAGTGACTTCCCAGGGTCTCTAAGGTGCTTTCTCTTCTCCCCTTCCTCTCTCTGTTTGGAACTCCAAATTCTTGTCTTGGGCCTGACCTGTGGTGGCACAAGTGGGTAAAAGCGTCGACCTGGAACGCTGAGGTCGCCGGTTCGAAACCCCAGGCTTGCCTGGTCAAGGCACATATGGGAGTTGCTTCCTGCTCCTCCCTCTGTTCTTTCTATCTCTTTCCTCTCTCTGTCTCTTTCTCTCTCTGTATCTCCTCTCTCAAAAAAAAAAAAAAATCTTGTCTTGGCTCTGTGTAATTAAGCATGGTAATTTATATGTAAAAACATTTTTTAAAAGTCATTTTTAAGGTTTTACAGTCTGTTGTTTTGTTTTGTTTTCATTCTTTTTCTCTCACAAGTGCTTTCCACATCTAGATCCAGTCTATCTATGACACAGAGTGGACTCTATTCTGGGTTACTTTTCACTTGTCCCTCATCCTAGGCACATTTGAAAGTCATTACAGATCACTATCAGGTCATGAAATGAAATGAAACCTACACAGACTTGATCACACACATTTTCAAGGGTTAGAGTCCTTCTCTCCATCTGATTTTTAAAGAAAGTCTCCGTTGGGTCTTATTTTCCACAAATATTCCACTGAGGAGTGTCTTATCTCTTTAATCTTGAAGTTTATCTTGGAAAGTATCTAAAAGGACATTTTGGGGGGTCATCAAGGTCAACACCCCTTTTCTTTCTCTCTCCTTGTTTTCAATTTTCTTTCTAAGGAATTGGAAGAGCGTGCAGGCAGACGAGTAGTTAAGTAATCCCAGAGCGGTGCCTGTCACTTGGATCAGAGCCAGGTACATGTTAAGGTCTTTGCTTGCCAAACACACCAGAGACATCTTAAGCAATCAGGAATTGCTACATGTGTGCAAGAGCGAACATCTCCAGCACAACAGAAATCTGTGAGTCAATTATCCTTCGTTTCTCCTCCGTTTGCCTCTGAGCATCCCAACGTCCTAGAGCAAGAAGTCCAGACTAGAAACTATTGAACGTTCCCCTTGTGTGGAATGGTGGCGAAGTCACTTCCTGCAGTTCACAAGTGGGCAACAAGAGGAGGGATGGAGGATTCACTAAGCCCTGGGGAAATGGGAAGGGAGAGAGAGAAACGATACAAGGAAAACAGCCATGAAACAAAGGATGGACTACAATCAGTTCGAGTAATGAAAACAAACCAGAGAAACTCAACCAAAAGTTAATTTCTATTGGTCACAGAGATCTTTTGTGGGGGGCACTGGTAGCTTTCCTCGAGATTGGTCCTCAAGAAAGGGGAATTTCTTTGCACCAAGTAAGGACTTACTTTGCTGTTGGCAAATGGTCTACTTAAAGGAAGATGACCTACCTTCAGTCTTGCCCCCCTACAAATATTCTACCTCTAAAAATGGGATCCTGCAATACACAAAACATTATTCACTACCTGCTTATGATATGAGAAGTATTAGAAGAGGTATTCCCCAGCAGTTTCCCTCATGTTTATTTTAGAGGACCAGGTCATTTTCCATAAAAATGAGTAATTCCCAGCAGGGAAAAAAAATGTACAGAATATGCTGATTTGAACTCAGAATATTTATATAATATATTTTTTATCACCCATAGACCCTTACAGAGCTAGGATTTTTCTTCTGGGATTCACTGTTAATATTTCAACCTTGCATATGCCAAATGGAAACAAAAATTGTTTGAAAAGGTACATACAGGCCTGTCATTCTTCCTGGCACAAGACAGATACAGTGTTCTTAACTAGAATGACTAAAAAAAGGTTTTTGGTTTTTTTAATTTAACAAGATGTGGCAATATTATGCAAATGACTAATTCTAATTAAAGCCTTTTAAGTGCTATGTGCTACTCAGGGTTCTTTTGATTGCAAGTGACAGAAATCTAACTCAGATAAACTTAAGAGGGAATATATTGGTTGGTGCTAAAACATCACAAGTTCACAAACGAAGCCTTAAATAATCAATTGATGGGAAGGACAAGAATGCTGCCAGCCCTTAAAAACAAATGAAATCAGAGTTTCAAATGTCCAGGACTTTCTTTCTGTGTCACATCAGAAGAGAGGACTTGATTCCTTGTAGAAGTAAACCATTAAAACATTTTTCTTTGTTTTAATAGGAATCCTCTACTACAGAACTCGGGGTTCTGGGAATCAATCAAAACCAAGCGTCTGAGGAGGAATTGAGGTCAAGTTCACAAAGACACCCCATGACTGGAGATCAACTCAGCGTTGGTGTGCGGGTTTCCTTTAACAGTGTGGAGCAGACTAATAAACAGAACATGGTGTATTTTGGAAAATGGATGACGCCCAGTGCTGGGTGACTCTCGGGTAGAATGTGTTAACCCTCTCCTGAGCCAGAAATGGGACCTCTGAGGCTTCTCGTGGAAATTTTAATATTTGTGGATTCGAAAATAGAGACGTGGCCAAGTCTTAGAAGCTATGACTCATTTTGGTAAGGTACTCCGCAGGCTGTGCAAACAACCGCTCAGTCATTGTCAGGACTGGAAGTGTCCCAGGTGGGCTCTGAGGAAAGCTCTTTGATTTCAGATCTTGATCTTGGTGACTGTGAGGAAATTAACTTCTCTGAGTCTCTGATTCTTCTATTTTAAATGGGAATGATAATAAGAGTATCAACTCTGCCTCTCACATGTTAAGAAATAGCTCTGGAATACTGTGAACACTATGTATCACAGAGTAAATGCTCAATGTTCCTCATTATTATTTGAGTATTGTCAATCTTTATCATGCTTACTCTATATGAGAGTAGTTGAACAGATATCCCTTATAATGATGACTACACAGGCATCTAACTATCATTGCAATGAATTATATGCTTGCACTTACTTCCTGCAGAAGACTGACTTTCCTTATTATGTCATCCGGGTCACCAAGCATAGCCAGCTCTCAGTGAGGGGGAATGTCCAATCATATGCTCCGTGATAGGAAGAAGATGGACTGACCTTGTAGGACTTTTCCAAGCAAGATCCTGTGGTTTGGGGAAGTCACATTTCAGGTGAGTAATCCACATGATGCCTACCTCTTCAGTGGCTAATTTGGCATTGCTTCGTTTTACAAAAGCCTTTCCTTGGATTTCCAATGCTCAGTAGCAATATTTTACTCCTGATGCAACTAACCGTCCTTCTCCCCTGAGCAGCACTAAATCATTCCAGGAGTGAGCAGCTGTGATTCAACGCCAGGTGACCCAACTGTTCTTTGATCTTAGTCAGAGTCTTTTGTCTGCTCTTGATGGCTGTTTAGCCAGACCAGAATGTGTGTATTTTTATAGCAGGATATAAAGTCAGCCAACACAGTGATATACAACATATAAACTGGCAAGGGGAAGTAGCAGGAGAGCCACAGGGAACCTCGCACCAAAGTTTTAAAAATCAGAATTTAACCCTAGAGAGGATTCAGCGAAAGCTTCACATTCAGGCATCATTCATTTATTCATTCTGAAAATGGTCTGGGAGGGCGGGACTTAGCGTCACTGATATTTCTTCATATGCGACAGTCTCATTTGAGAAGTGAGTCTCTGCCAATTAGAAGTCGGAGAGTAATAAGCATCAACAGTTGTGAATTAATAAACAGATCAATTAAAAAGGCAAGTCCACTCACAGACTTGGACTTACTCATTCAATAACAAAAGCATTATTTTCCTCTACCTGTCAAGGATGCAAGTAAAAGCCCCTCACCTTCCTAGAGCTTATAATCTGGTCAGAATCACAAATAATAAACAAGTGCATGGTCCTCCCCCTTCCCTACGGCCTCACTTTCTGTGTTTTGTGTTACCCACAGTCAACTGCAGTCTGAATATATTACATGAAAAAATCCAGAAATAAACAATACAGAAGTGTTCATCTGCACACAGTTTTGAGTAACGTGATGAATTCGCACATCATCCCATTCGGTTCTTCCTGAGACATGAATTGTCCCTTTGTCCAGCATGTCCACGCTGTAGATGCTGCTGCCATGAGTCACCTGGTAGCCATCTTGGTTATCAGCCTGACAATCACAGCATTGAAGGGGTCATGTTCAAGCCACCCTTATTTGATTTAACTAATGCCACCTCACAGAATTTTTACTACAGTCTATTGTTATAATTGTTGTGTTTTATTATCAGCTATCATTGTTAGCTCTTATTGTGTCTAATTCATAAAATTAAGCTTTGTCATGGGGTTGTCTATATATAGAAGAACAACCCAGTATACATAGGATTCAGTACTATCCATGGTTTCAGGCATCCACTGAGGGTCTTGTAATGTATCCCCTGCAGAGAAGGGGATAAATATATAGTCCAATTTCAGATGGTGCAATGAGTAAACAGATAGCAGGGGCAGATAAAGGGGTAAGGGTTATTATAGCAAGTGGTCAGGGAAGAGAGGAAGAGAGAGTGGTCTGGATCTCTAATTCTGATCTCCATAATCAAGTCCAGTAAAGTCACTCTATGTGATACTGATAAAATCTGACTCAGCCCCTCCCCTTCAGATGCAGAACAATTTCTGACCTCTGGTCACAGGTAGGGAAATGGGACACAGCTAACTTGGTGACTTCCCTGAAAGCCAGCACTAGCTAATGGACTTTCTGGAGTTCCTTTCGGCGTGGTCACACATGTCCTTTACCCATTTACCTCCAGAAGCTGAGACTCGCTTGTCCCCAAGACGGAAACTATAACAACACTTAAAAAGGCTTTGCTATCCTTCAATTTGCAGTCTCAGTATAAATAGACCGTGTTTTAAAAGGTGAGCCAAATAAACCTGAAAAAGGTGGAAAAATAGGGACGCTAAAAATACACGGCTAAAAGAGAGAAGTTCCTATAATTTTAGGTTTCAAATATGAGGTTGAGTAATCAAGGCAAGTATTTTTACTACCTTGTCAATATTTTTCCTGGAAGCTAGGGTAAACAGGCCTTCCTCAGATCTGTAGTGTGCGTGCCTAATGGTCTCAGGTGTCTCTGACCACAGAAGAACTTTATCCCAAAGAAACAGAGCAAACAGGAACTCTGTGGTTTTCGCATTCTCCACAAATTAGTAAACAGATGGATGTATATTAAAAGGTTTGGTGCCATAGGACAGATAATTTGGGTTTATTTGAGAAGTGTTTCCCCTACCGAGTGGAATCTTTTGCATGAAACTTTCCGTGCATAGAAGGCAGCCCGCTGGTTTAGAGTGATCTCAATCACATTTTCTGCATCATGTGTATTCTCTGTTAATTCAACATCAAATGCCCAGCAGCCGAGCTGGAAAGCATAAGAGAAGCTGTCCTTTCTCTAAGCTGAGTTCTCATTTATTTACCCTGCTGGTGAAAAAACCCACCGGCTTTCATCTCTTCTGAGTCTGTGGCCGGGAGAAGCAGGGGGTCACAACTGTGGAACAGAGTTTCAAAAAGGGAAACGTTACCATGAGAGCCTTCAAGCACACATAACTCCGTGGTTCTAGCTGCCCCCGGGTTTTATGAGGCATTTTCCCAAAGCCCTGCTGGGGAACCACACGTGGTTTGGGTAAGGAGCTCTGTCTCTAACTGAGGCAGATTTCCACTGGCTGATTCATTACGCCCTGCTGATCCTAGGGTTTAACACAAATCCATCACCTCAATAACTGGCACCCCCAACCCACGGATCCCTGATTATTGGATGCTGGGTAGAAAGTAGGTGCTGGGAACTGTCAGGGGAAACAAATAGCCTATCAGATGCCCATACATCACCTTGAAGGCCACAGATTCAGGATGTGTCTCTGGTCAGACGTGACTAATAAGTCTTCAATCTGGACTTGGCCAAAGTGCAGCCTGCAGAGTTAATAGAAAGGAAGGCCCGCTCTCTCTTCCAAGAAGGTCCAGTGTGGACCAATATCTCCATGGATCTGAGGGCTCCTGGCTGAAAAGACTGGAAAGGTCACTTGGAGGTAGGAACGTCATCATTTTACCCTAGAAGGGAAAAAATGATGTTGCTCTTCTACATTGTTTGGCAACTTCTGACTTCATCAATGGGCCAAACCTTCCAGTTAATTCAGTCAAAAAACCAGTTGGGCCAGTCATTTTCAAGCAAGTAAAAGGAAGTACTTCTTCAAATAACAAGTAAGCAAATTTATTCCCAATATATTGCATGGATTGACAATATCAAATGCTCAAAGAGAGCATTAGACAATTCTATTGTCAAGCAACCTGATGTAGTTTCTCATGGAAAAGCAAGTGTAGCCTAAAAACACCCATAACCAGACTAGAGTCAAAAAGGACAACTACTCCATTTTCGTACATCATAGTCTAAAAAGCCAAAAAGCAAATATAAATATGAACCTCCTCAGGCTCTTGAGTTTGCTAAAATGTGGGCAGATGTGAATCAATGAATGATCAACTGAGCATTTTTCTATCATGTTGATGCAATGTCTTTTTTGATCCTTGACAGGAAATATTTAAGATGATTTGTGCTATACACCAGTTGATCCTTACCATTCGACACATCCATGGTGTTACTTCCTCTGGAAAGGCAGTCAACAGTAAGCAGCTGAGCAGGAACTTTTCCCCCACACTGTCTTGAGTCTGGTCCTGTTTATCTTTCTCTAACAATGGAAACAGATGTACTTTTTATGCTTACAGCTTCCCAGATGGAGCCCTCCAGAATGCTGCCTGCTGTTCAAAGGCATCGCTTGTCTTTAGAGCAGTCAAAGCTTTGGCAAGTGAATGACTTGACTCAAGACACTGCAATTTCTGGGTGGAGGGTCCTCCCTCTGCAGGAGGCAGTAGGATTCACTTGGGGTCTCTGCTGTAGAAGACCGTGACCATGTACTCTCCACAAAGTGGCCCTGCAAATAGGAGTTAGGGTTCCTGGAAGCACCAGGTAATAACAGCCAAGCAGACCTGGTGCTCAGAACCAGTGATGGATAAGATTGCTAAGCCCTGCCATTTGGCCTTAGGTCAGAATTGGTCCCAAGGCCCTGTGCAATACTTTGTGCCAGGTTGAGGTACCGTATCCCTGGTTATGGGGGGAAACAGAGCTAGAATCTGGGTAGAAAGTAGACAAAACCTGACAGAGTCACACTCCAAATATTAGGAAATCCAGTTTTGAAAGAAACACCTTTCCTTTTCCCTAAGTTATAGCATTCCTTCAATAACTGTGCTGGTTTCTTCCACTAACTATAGCCTTAACCAAAAAGGCATATGTTTGTGCCTTTATAAATCTCTGGACCAACATGCTGAGCAACATAAACTGTAGAAAGGACTTTTAATGTGAAGCTGTGCAAGGTTCAGCTCTTACAAAAGTAAAATACATATATTTTTTTCAATTGCAGACAGAATATTCAGCAAGATTGACTATATTCTGGACCATAAAACAAACATTAACAAATTCAAAAGAGCAGAAATCATACCAAGTATGTTTTCAGTTTGTAAAAGAATTAAACTAGACATCAATAACAGAAAGATATTTGAAAAAAATCCCTAAATATAAATATTTGGAAACTAAGAAAACAAAACAAAACAAACAAACAAAAAAACACTTCTAAATAACCCTAGGTCCAAGTAAAAGGTCTGAAGGAAATTTTAAAATACTTCAAGATGAAAAAATAAAATAAACTATAATGTAATAACATTTGTTGGATACAGAGACAGCAGTGACTATAATTTGCCAACATCAGAATAAAAGAAGAGATATCACCCCTGATCCAACAGTTAAAAGAATAACAAGGGAATGCTACAAACAATTCTATGCCCCCAAATTCAACAATTTAGATGAAAGGAATTTTATTCTTTGAAAGACACAAATTACCAAAATCCATTCAAGAAGAAATCAATAACCAGAATAGTCCTATACCTACAACAGAAATTGAGTTTCTAGTTAAAAACCTTTCACAAAATAAATCCTAGCTTGAATGAGATCACTGTTAGTTCTATCAAACATTTAAGGAAGAAATAATACAAAATCTAAAAACTTTCTTGAAAAATAGAAAGAAATGAGATGCTTACCAACTCATTTAACAAGGTCATCATTACCCTAATATCAAAAACAAACAGAGACATTACAAGAAAAAAAAAACAACTACAAGTCAATATCCCTCATTAACATAGACCCAAAACCCTCAACCAAATATTAGCAAATAAAATCCAGCAATCTATACAAAGGTTAATATGTCATGACCAAATGATGCTTATCCCAGGAATATAAGACTGTTTTACCATTTCAATATTAATCAATGTAATTAATTTTATTAACTGACTAAATAAGAAACAACATAATCATTTCAATAGATGTAGAAATAATATTTGAGAAAATTCAAAACAGCGATGGTTTAAAAATCTCAGCACACTAAGAATATAAGAGAATATCTTTCACATGATAAAGGTAATCAAGAAGGAAGGAAGAGAGGGAGGGAAGGAGGGAGGGAGGGAGGGAGGGAGGGAGGGAGGGAGAGAGGGAGGGAGGGAGGGAGGGAGGAAGAAAGGAAGGAAGGAAGGAAGGAAGGGGAAGGGGAGGGAGAGGGGGAAGGGAAGGGGTGGGGAGGGGAGGGGAGGGAAGGGAAGGGAAGGAGGGAAGGAGAGAAGGAGTAAAGAAAGAAAGAGGCCCTACATTTAACTTCTGAATTGCTTTCTTCTTAAAAACAAGAACAAGGAAAAGATATCCTCTCCTCTCTCATTAAACCTATTCAGCATCATGCTGGATGTTCTATCAATTCAATAATGCAGTAAAAATAAAGTGTAAACAGATTAGAAAAAATAAAAATGTTTCTATTTCCAGACAACATGATTATCCACATAAAAAATCCAAAAGAATAAACAAATAGGATAATAGAGCTAACATGTTTTCCAAGGTTGCAGGAAACAAGGTCAATATAAAAAAATCAGTCATATTTCTATATACCAACAATACACAGTGGGAATTTAAAATTTAAAAAATAGTACCGTTTACAATAGCACCCAGTGAACAAAATTGTTAGGTAGATGTGAATCTATTTAAAGATTTGTGAGATCTGTCTGTTAAAAAGTAAAAGCACCAATCAAATCAAAGAAGACCTAAAGAGATAGAGAGAGATAATCTGTTCATAAATTGCAAGAATTGATATTGCTAAAATGTTATTTCTCCTCAAAACAATTTACAGATTTAATGCACTTTCAGTTAAAATTCTAGCAAGTTTTTCTCATTCACCACATTGATTGGTCAGCAAAGTCTCACTGGCACTACCTTTAAAATGTACCTTGAACCTGTCTATAGTAGGCTGAATAATGTCCCCCCAAAGATTTCCATATTCTAACTGCAGAATCTGTGAATATGTTACCTTAAATGGAAAAGGAACCTTACAGTTGTGATTACATGAAGGATCTTAAGATAAGGAGGTCATTTTAGATGACCTAGATAGACCCATATAGACACAAGGGTCCTTCAGAGAGGGAGGCAGGAGGATCAGAGTTAGATCAGAGAGAGAGAAGGTGATGAAGGTGAAAATGGAAGCCAAGGGAGAAAAGGTTACGTGATATGGAGCCATGAGCCAAGGGATGAGGTCAGACTCTAGAAGATGCAATATGCAAGACAATAAATTCTCCACTAGAATCTCCAGAAGGAACACGGGCCTGCCAACACCTTGATTTCAGCCCAGTAAAACTAATTTCAAACTTATGATCTACAGAAATAAAAAAATAACAAACTGGTGATGTAAAAACCACTACGTTCAAGGTGATAGGAAACTAATTCATTTTTCTCCATTTCTACTGCTTCTGCCTTAACTGAAGAGTCACTGAGAGCCCACGTGCTGGAACCAGATGTCTGTATTTGAACTCTAGCTCTGTCATCTAACTGCTATGGGCAAGCCATTCAAGCTTCCTGTGCCTCAGTTATTTTATCTGTAAAATGGAAGCATGATAGGGCTGTTACAAGGATTCAGTGAGTTGCTGTACTTAAAATGCTTGGAACAGTCTTGAGATATTGTCAATATTTTACGAGTGTCCCTTGTTATAGCTTCCGTAATCCAAGATCCAAGTATTTATAACCTGAATCCCTTTAATACTCTTAGTTGGTCTCCCTGTTCTTCTCTCTTGCCCCTATTGTAATCTTTTATTCACACAGCATAAGACTGATATATTTACAACATAAAATTATGTGATCCCCCTGATTATAACCCTCCCAAGGCTCCCCATTCTAATTGAAATTAAATCCAAAATTCTAACTGTGGTCTACAAGGGTTGATAGGCTCTGGCCCATGATTTATACTGAACCTCATCTCAGTCCATTCTTTCTGGTGCTTACTTCCCTTATACACTGTCCTTCATTCTGTGCCTCAAACACACCCAACATGTTTCTGCTTCCATGCCTTCAAGTGGGACAATGTCTGGAATGTCATTTTCCTGGGTTTTCACGTGACTCACTCATTCTCAAAATTCAGTGAAGGTCTTCTCTTTAGACTTTCTCTCATTACTTCAACTAAAACAACTGCTTCTAATCACTGGTCACCTACTTAGGTCATGTCTCTTTCATGAAAAGAGCCTACTACCACCCTGGCTCAGTTGGTTAGAGTGTTGTCCCAACATGCCAAGGTTGTGGGTTCAATATCCGGTCAGGGCACAGATAAAAATCAACCAATGAATGTGCAAATAAGTCAACAACAAATTGACATTTCTTTCTCCCTTCTTCTCTCTCTCAAAATTAATTTTAAAACATTTTAAAAGGCCCTGGCCGGTTGGCTCAGCGGTAGAGCGTCGGCCTAGCGTGCGGAGGACCCGGGTTCGATTCCCGGCCAGGGCACACAGGAGAAGCGCCCATTTGCTTCTCCACCCCTCCGCCGCACTTTCCTCTCTGTCTCTCTCTTCCCCTCCCGCAGCCAAGGCTCCATTGGAGCAAAGATGGCCCGGGCGCTGGGGATGGCTCCTCGGCCTCTGCCCCAGGCGCTAGAGTGGCTCTGGTCGCAATATGGCGACGCCCAGGATGGGCAGAGCATCGCCCCCTGGTGGGCAGAGCGCCGCCCCATGGTGGGCGTGCCGGGTGGATCCCGGTCGGGCGCATGCGGGAGTCTGTCTGACTGTCTCTCCCTGTTTCCAGCTTCAGAAAAATGAAAAAAAAAAAAAAAAAAAAAAAAAAAAAAAAAAAAAAAACATTTTAAAAGGAGCCTACTACCACATCCTCAGTGTTCAGAACTGTATCTGTAATATTGGAAATAACAAATATTTTTGAGATGAGTGAAGCGTTAGCTGGCATGTGTGTTGAGGCCGTTTGTTAAGGTATCATATCGGTGAACCTCATGTATGTCATGAATTAGATTAGTAGAGTTGTGAATCTTCCACTCAGCAGAAAGGTTCTGCCTAGAGACAAAATAATTTTTCCATGGATGACTTTAATGTTATAGAAGATGTTGAACTGTGTTTAGCCTCCAAGACCCATCACTTGTAACTCTTAATTCAACTAGTTTGTTATCTTAAGTTATTTTGGTAAAGAGTGAAAACCCACGTGGTCTAGGACATCTACATGAGATACACAGTACCTGACCACACAGCATTCTGAGATGGATTGCTGCAAGTTCTAGGGGGCTTATCTTCTCAGAAAACTCTAAGACAGATGAGATCCAATAGCAAAAGGAGGATGGGTCTTGCATCACCCATCAAATAGTTCCCGGGATGTTCCTATGCAGTGTTGACTCATGGAACATGAGCATCTGTGTGTACAATGCTGCGCCTGTATTTCTACATTGGTCCCCCCCCCTTTTCTTCTCAGCATGTGCCTTTGTGCAAATAGAAAGAAAGCTTTTCTTGCTCTCTGTCTCTCTAAAGTCCCTCTAGCACCTGCACTTAAAATATAAGACCCTTCATAGTCCTGAAGTGTACTTTACTATTGATGGGGTTTTCTGGGTCTTTCAATGTGGATCTCCTTGGCTAGTTTGGAGCTGGTAACCAATCTGTGGTCACTGTGAAAATGTGATAAATGGCGATACTGTGGTTAGAGTGAATGGGAGAAAACAGATCCCTGGAGGGTGATTTGTTCATTTTTCCCCCTAAAGACAACAAAATGTACTCTTGGGGTAGCCTTGTCCTTGCTGCAAGCACATACCTGGCATTTACTTGACAGCCAGAGAGCGCCTGTTATTGCTCAGAAGAAAAGATGGTGTGTCTGATAATCCCAGAGAACAAAGGCTCCAGTTACTTCACCACCCTTGCCTGAGGGTCTGGAATTAATTGTGGTTCTTTATACCCCATCTAATTTTACAAAATCATACTTCTCCCTGGCAGGTTACTAATTTACCACCTCATCTCAGATAAGACTTTGCCAACAGTAATAACATTTAGAAAATGCTGTCAGACCTGCTGAGAATGGTTTCTGCCCCACCCCAACCTACATACATACACACACACACACACACACACACACACGCACGCACGCACGCACGCTCACCCCTATACAGCTCCGTCAGACCTTAGAGCAGGTAGACCCGGCTCCCAGGACACAAACACCCTAGAATGAATGATCTGGTGACTCCGAAGGTGACCTTCAGTACAAAATAAAGAACAACTGAATCTCTTCCTAGACCTCTTTGGGTATCTGCTCCAGTGTCTGGAGTAGAAAGAGTAGGAAGGAATAATTCACTTGCTTTTCAGAAAAACATTTCTGTATCCTTACCCTAATCCACCTCTATTGTGTGCTGTGAAGATGCTGCATGACTTGCGGTCCCTCAAATATGAGAAGGAGGAAGAAAAGCAGGAAAGTGGGAGAATTTAAAATGAGCATGGAACTGTCAAGCATGAGGTTCTAATTGGAGAAGTTGGCATTATGGTGTCTGGAGAATAGAAGGGACATGGAGGCTTCTGATATTCATTTAATTGCATAGTCAATGTTAGCTAACCCTAGTGTATTCTAGGGATGAGTAAGGTGGATACAAATTGCATCTCCATGCAGACTCAGAGAAGGACCACAGGGCAGAGGTAAGGAAAACCAACCATGTTCCCACTTGTCTAGATTCTCTGGACCATCAAGTAGTATCCCTGATCTTTAAGCATAATGTGTGTGCATGAGTGAGATGTATGCACACTTGTGTGAGTGTGGAGTGGAAAACAAAGCAAAGCAACATTGTGTAGTTTCCCTTTTGGCTCAGATTCCATTTGTAGATATAATTATTTATGTACCATAGCCAGACTAGTTATGTGACAGTCTATGATTTACTAGCAAAAATAAAAATTGCTCATTAAACTTTGCTTTCACAAGTAATGATCATTTCTTGACATGTTTCATTAGTGGGAAATGATATAGACATCTGTTGTATTTTCAGGCAATAAAATATTGCCTTGCTCAAATAGCGTCAAGGGATATTAAACAAAATGAATGGTGTGTCCTTTCCCATGTTCATCATGACATATTAAAAGTGAAGATGCAGCCCTTGTATTTCTTTTCCTGAGAGATGAGACATCGGAAAGAATGAGTTAGTTTACCCTTCACCCAACTGGCATTACTTTGTGAAGTCCAAAGGCATTGTCAGAATATCACTTCAATCCGGCTCCTCAAAGGCTATTTGTTTGTTTGTTTTCTTCTTCTTTTTTTTTTTGTGACAGAGACAGAGAGACAGAGAGAGGGACAGATAAGGACAGACAAACAGGAAGGGAGAGAGATGAGAAGCATCAACTCTTTGTTGGGGCTCCTTAGTTGTTCATTGACTGCTTTCTCATATGTGTCTTGACTGGGGGGCTATAGCAGACTGAGTGACCCCTTGCTCAAGCCAGCGACCTTGCACTCAAGCCAGTGACCTTGGGCTTCAAGCCAGTGACCTTTGGTCTCAAGCCTGACCATGGGGTCATGTCTATGATCCCATGCTCAAGCCAGTGACCCTGCGCTTAAGCTAGCGACCCCGGATTTTGAACCTGGGTCTTCTGCATCCTAGTCTGATGCTCTATTCACTGTGCCACTGCCTGGTCAGGCTTAAATGCCATTTCTAATGCACCTTTATTTCCAATCATCATGAAGAATAAAATCCAAAATTTTTCCTGTACACTTGCTCTGGGTCTCAACTCCAATTCAGTTAGGAAACAGCTAAGATGGGGGAGGGGTGATGCAATCTAAGCAATGAAGAATTAATCTCCTGAGAAACTGGCTGGGGACCAACTTTGTCAAGCTGTTGTAAATATTCACCAGCCCACATACTGGGCCATTCCACATGCACGCAAAGACAGTATGACATATATGTTCTTTATCACTGAAATAGCAAAAAGCTTTATGTGAGTGAGATATTCCATATGAACAGGGTGGCCTAAGCACCCACAATTGCTCAGACACACAGGCCAGGGTGCTCTGCTAAGGTGAGGCATGGGCAGAGGCATAGGCCATGGCACCCGTGCCCACAGCCCAGGGAGAAAGGAGGGGCTCTGCATAGGGACAACGGCAAGAGGATACTTTGCCCATCTATCCTCAAAGCCCAGCCCAGAGCACGTGCATCAAAACTAACTTTCCCATCTGAGTGCTGGATCAGATACCAGCGGGGCTCAAGCGGTGAATCGTGTCAGTACATTATTACAAAACAACACTGTCTACGTGGACATTGTAATAAAACATACACAGAATTATTAAAATTCTCTAATGAGTTTAGACTATCATGTTTTGAAAATTTCTACAACATTTCAGAGCAAGTCTCAAACTTACAAGCAGAAATTAAAGGTCAAGATTTTCACCTTCAACAAAAAAGAACATCATTCTTATGGAAAGCTTTGAATAAACCAATTATGAACAAGGGAGACAATTTTAAAATTAGCTTTTCCTTGTGATTGAACATATTATGATATAATGTATAAAGAGACATTCTGGATTATATGTAAACCATGAAGCCAGTTCTGGTTTCTTATATGACTTCCACAATTCACAGGAAATGTTAGAGAAAATGATAATGTGCCATTGTATAACATTTACATCTAAACTTAAATTCAGACTGACATGAAACTGATTTGTATAAAGAGTTAAATCTTTTTAGAAACATTGTTCTGCAAAAATCATCAGCTCTCTATATACTAAATTTTATGTTTGGAAACTATGGACCAGAAATGTATCCCAAACTTGTCACAGTCTTATAAAATATGATTAACAGCTCTAATAACAGTTGCATCACCAGAAAGATCCTTTGTAAAATCAACTATTATCAAGAATTACTTGCAAACTTGCATTTGCCAAGATTACTGAACCTGCTTTCAATAACACTGATTAAAATTAAATTTCTGAAAGTATAAATTTTGATGATCTAATGAGTTTGTAGAAAGCTGAGTCTGAAAAAAATTTATTATTAATCAAGATATCACATTAATAAAGTATTATTTATTAAAAGTTATGACAGCAATATATTTTGCAGTTTATAAGTTTATGTTGTTACTCATGTGTCCCTATTATCTCTATTATGTTTTACAAGTAACAAAATGTTTTCAGAGAGAAAGTTTATTTTAGTGCCTCTAATGACACTTTTTTTCCACTTTCTGAAGAAGGAGTCCTATATTTCCATTTTGCACTAGACCATGCAAATGATGTAGCCAGGCTTGGATATAATCTAGTTTAGATTTTTGCCATAAATTTGCTGAGAACTATTTAACCAAAGTGGGGCTTACTTTTCTTTAAACATCTTAAGCATACTCATTTTATGTTATTTATCCAACACGTCTGCTTTATGGATATTTGGTTTTATGTGTGTTATATAAACTGTGATTAGCATGTTAGCATTCAGCCTTGTATATAGCTCTGACAAACCTGTGCATCAGGGTGGAAGCTGCCCCGCTCTGGGAATTTGCCTTGTTTCTGTCAGATACCCTGAGATGTTGATGGGCCATTAGATGAATTAATACCTTAGCCTGGGCTTTTGCAGTCGAGGCAGGTAAAATATAATTGGCCCTACACCCAAATGAAGGCAGATCTGTATTGCACATTCTCAGAAAATTTGTTTTTTCTGGCCAGAGCACAGACAGAAAAAGACAAGTTTCTTTTTCACTACCTTTTTATGGGGAATTTTTAG
The DNA here is from genome assembly GCF_036850995.1 of Saccopteryx leptura. Taxonomy (NCBI): domain Eukaryota; kingdom Metazoa; phylum Chordata; class Mammalia; order Chiroptera; family Emballonuridae; genus Saccopteryx; species Saccopteryx leptura. The sequence goes on from NC_089503.1 coordinate 172,263,279, forward strand.
TCCATACTTTCACAAAGGTACAGCCCTTCAAACATTCCAGTTACCCTCTCACCCCAGCCCAGGGCCAGGCCCTGGGTTCTCTCCCAACCTAAACTAAGTGTCCAAAACTGGCATGTAGGTTAAGAAGGGTTTAGCAAACCCAGGTTGACCACAGCTCAGTGTTACTTCATCCCACGGCTTCAACCTTCCACTTTAATTTGGTGCCTGGTGATTGCAGCTAGTCTGTGCACATTGGGGAAAATGTTGGTGATACCAGAAATGCCTCTTTCAAGTGTTTTGCAGAAGACTATCCTATCTGACACGAGGCCGGAAGGGAAGTTGGACCTCTGTTCTCTATTACGGAAAACAAAGGTGTTGCCTTAGATGAATCCTAAATTACAATTCACTCTTTCAGTCTTTCATTCAGTGTTGTTGAACATCAACTATGTCCTGGATGCTCAGCGCAAAATGCTAAGGATACGGAGATGGATAAGACATGACTCCTGCCCCCAAAGAGTTCACAGCCTAGTTGAATATATAGAGTCAGAGACAGAAATAAAATGTGGCAATGCAATTCTAGGGTTATGCACAGGGTAGCATACTGGTGTGGGTCAGTGAAGGCTTCCATCAAGACCATATAAAGATAAGAGGAGAGTAAGATGAGTAGAAGTTAACCTTGAGAGCTAAAGGAGGGGTAGGTTTCCTGCTGCTGGAGTGGAGAATGTGATTCCAAAAGGAGGCGGAGCATAGCAAAAGGACAGAGATGTTGGAAATAAGAGCTGACCAATCCAACCAACAGCCTTGTCTAACCATTGTTTAGAAAGGAGCCTTCACAGATCTATGAAGATAGAGCCTGTAATTTGTCCATTAGGTTCTCCTGACTCAAACACTGCTCCTTAGCATGAGCTAAGGAGATATATTTTAACGTAAGATTGTATTTCTTTAACTTTATTACTTCTTTGAAATTCATGTAAACTCAAACTAGATCCTAAACCGTGTGAGCTTTTAACAGCTCAAGCATAAACATGTCCAGCAAATTACAAATCACTTGTAGAGAGAAGAACAATGTAATTCTGGTGGAAATTAATCCAATCCCTTCTCTAGGGCATTAGGGACCCCCTCAGCAGGCCGTCAAAAAGGATATCTTTACCCCATATTCTTTCTCTGCTATCTCAACACTGTCCCCAACCCAAATTGTATGTGGCTATAGCTGTCATGGAGCCAAGCTGGTCTGATTGCCTCCCTCACAGAGTGCTCAGTCCTTAGTCCTCTGAAACTAGTCCAGGTTTCCATCTTAAAATACAGGATTTTGGCTTCAACTACACTAAGATTTGCAACAGAATACTGGCTGCTTCTACAACCATTACTAAATGGGACAGAGTAAGACAACACAAGATTTCATCATGCTACTCCAAAGAGAGCGCAATACAGAACATGTCATTTGTTTATTTCTGGAATTCTCCATTTAATATTTTTGGACTGTGGTTGATGGTGGGCAACTTAAGCCATGGAAAATGAAACTACTGATAACTGGGGTGGGAGCACTGTGTATGTGCCCAGAGGTAATGCTGAAAGCAATTTTCTTAACAGATGCAAGACTAGCTTTTTCCCCTGTAGGAAAGGAAAGTCAATCGAACCTCTACGAGACAGAATTTATTTGCAGGTGTATAGACAAGAATTCTGTGCATTTCCATCAGCTTTCTACAGTTCAGCTTAGATTGACAGAATTATAAAATAGCTCACAGACAATGAAAGGCAGAAACCACCTAGAATCAGTCAAAGAAGTGTGCTCTAAACACCATATAGTTTTCCACTAAGAACACCTAGTAAAACTTGGTCGATTTAAGTCTTTCGCAATGTTTTTTATAATAAACCTAAATTGACTTTAGAAGGATCTCTGGTAGCTGCTAAAAAGTTTCATGCAACTTGCTGGTCAGAGTAACAAAAGAGGGGAGAGCTGAGCTCACAGACAGACTCTATCATGCTTGCTTGCTCATAAAAGTCTGTTTTAAGATGTCTACATTACTGATGAAAAATTTATCAGAAGCTCGCTTTCATTATAACCTTGTAGCAGGAGAATAGTAGCCCTTATCAAACTCAAACATTTGGGGTTATGATCTTTATCTACCAAAAATAACCCAAGAGTTGTGCATATCCAAATTCACTCAGGTAAATTTTCACCAGGCAGAAAGAAACTGGTATCAGGAATAGCCTTCTTTTTTTTTTTTTTTTTTTTTTTTTTTTCCTTTGAGAGAAGGAAATTAGACATTAGACTGAAAGTCAAAATTAGACTCCATAAAAAACTATGATGGACTTAGAACAGCTTTTAGCATCTATGAGAGCCCATGTGGCTGCTTATGCTTTTTTTGTTCCTAGTTGTATTGAGGCGTGGGCATGACCCACTCGACTTAAAGTCAAAGAAGCCAGAAAACACAGTGTTTATGCTTTGTCCATTCCCACCGTGCCCTCCATGCCCAGCCCCAGGTCCCTGCACCCTCATTGCAGCCCTGCACCCAGTCTCCTGGTGAGCTCGTGGTGGGAAGAATGGGGAGGCAGTCGTGGATGGTCAAGCTCCGAGTCAGTATTTTGTGCCCTTTTTTAGTAAGACTGTCTCACTGAACTATATAAGACACTCCAGCAGTAACTACCTCAAAATGTAAACACATATGACTGGTAAGTAAACTACGTTCAGCTTATCCCGCTTGAATAAGAGCAGCAATTTCCATATACCTCCACGTGAACCCTCCAAAGCAGGACCCGTGAAAAGGAGGGAAAACAAAGACTCCAACATATGGTTTATCTTTTCAGTAATTACATTTTCACATGTAATCCTAGACACTTTTTCCCCTTAAATAACGTCTTGTTTAAAACCAAACAGCCCTCTGCTAACACAGAGTAGGCAAATGAGAGTCCACTCATGGATATGCAGATATGCAGTGGTTTCATGGTTTTGAAAAGTTTGAATTAACATGCTGTACTTGTGGCCTTGTGAAGAACAAGGCTGTACAAAGGGAAACATGGTTAAGAACCAGACTGTGTCTTCCACATGGACAAGCTCTCACAGGCCACACTCAATTGCCGAATCAGCTTTTTAATTTTTTTAAGAAAAAGGGTGGAGCAATTGTGCTCTATAACATGTCCCACATGTCCACAGCAGAACTGCATAGCTTTTAACTCAAGAAAGAAACATGCTTGCCTGACCAGGTGGTGGCGCAGTGGATAGAGCACCAGACTGGGACGCAGAGGATCCAGGTTAGAATCCCCAAGGTCGCCTGCTTGAGTGCAGACTCACCAGCTTGAGCACAGGGTTGCTGGCTTGAGTGTGGGATCATAGACATGACACCATGGTCGCTGGCTTGAGCCCAAAGGTCACTGGCTTGGAGCCCAAGGTTGCTGGCATGTGCAAAGGGTCACTTGCTCAGCTGGAGCCCCCCTGGTCAAGGCACATATGAGAAAACAATCAATGAACAACTAAGGTACTGCAACGAAGAATTGATGCTTCTCAACTCTGTCCTTTCCTGCCTGTCTGTCCTTCTCTCTATCTCTCTCTCCTTGTCCCTGTCTCTCTCACTAAAAAAAAAATTAAATAAAAAGAAAGAAACCTGCCTTCAGACTCAGATCCTACATACAAGAGTTCCACAGAGCTCTCTCTATCTCCAAAGTGGCCCCAAAGGGAAAGCATGGATTTTTAGAAGTTTTAATACACAGCTAACATGACCAACAATATTTATGAGAGATCCCATCGCGAATACATTGTCTGCTGTTCTGGTGATGAAATGAGGCTACCACACCTTTCTAGAAGTCTAAATTTTCTGCTCACCTGTCAGCCCTTCAACAGAAAATAAAATCACCATTGCCAAGGTAACTTGATAAGAAATCAGAGGGCAACAGGACAGGTCTCCTACAGTGAACCACAGCTGTAGGTGGCCTACTGCAGGAAGGGCTGAGGAGAGTGACAGGCCAAGGGGGTGTGGCAGGTCCCACCGTTCTGTTCGCCCCATCTCCATTCAACCTCATTATTTGTTCTTCACAGGTTCCTGAGCTGAAATCTACATTTCCCAGAGTCCTTCAAGTTTATGGATGCAAGTTAGGTTTCTCATTTAGATACACATGCTTGTCTGAGACTTAGAGATATGCAAACAAGACTATTTTCCTGCCGATGTCCTACGGGCAAACCAGGACGCAGAGATGTAACTGTTAGGAGGCCATATTGCTAGAAGGAGTAGGAGCCCAGCATTGGAGATCAAGTCTCATGGGTATCAAGAGGCAGTTGTGATAGTTACAGGGACCATATGGTATAGCAGCAGCCTCCTGACACCTTGGCCATAACCCTGAGTAAGTCCCATGCTGGGCCCTTGACCTCCAGGTCCTATAGTCCATGACTTTGAAATTGCTTTCTGTTTAAAAGATCCAGAGAATTTTGGCTTCTTGTGGTCTACTCTAATACTGAAAGACCTGTGGTCATTTGGAAATTATCGGCCATAGAAGGACCCGAGCAGAGGTCTCAAAATTTATAAGTTTTAGAATTAGAAGGGTGTTTATGTCTTCTCTGTCCAGTCTTACCCTCCTCATTTTACAACTGATCAAGTAAGACTTAGAGGACTTATATGATTTGTGATGAAATGAATCGAGAAAATGTGGTACAAAAGACAAAACACAGGGAAGGAGTAGAGCATATCTGAGTTCCAGTCCTAAAGCTGTGACCAATTAACCCTGTGACTTTAACTTCTCAGAGCCTCAGTTACCTTATCTGTAAAATGGAGTGATCGGGTGGGAACATGGTGGGCACTCATAACTCTTAAATTCCTTTGCTTCTTTTATACCTTTATTCATGGCCACATGATGTGACAATGCCTGCTTAGGATCCAGGTTTCCTCATCACCAGAAACACTAAGACCAGTGAGAAGTAAGCTCTAAATATGGTTTCATGTCCAAGTGTACTTCTCGTCTGTGGACAAACATAGGACAATGAACATCTGGATCATTAGAGCTACCCAATGGTGGGAACAGTGGCAGATGAGGATCTAAATTGAAATTGAAATCTGGAAGTGTTCTCTATTGGAGAAAAATAAATGAAATAGAGGACTCTACTAGCAAAGATCTGTATTAGTCCATTCAGGCTGCAATAACAAAACACTATAGGCCAGGTGGCTTAAACAACAGAAATTTGTTTTTTCACAGTTTGAAAGACTGGAGGTCCCAGATCAAGGTGCAGTTTTTGGTGCCTGAGAGAAATTCTCTTCCTGTCTTGTAGACGGCTGCTTTCTCACTACATCCTCACATGGCCTTTCTTTTATGTGAGTGCCCATAGATGGGAAGAGCTCTGTGTCCTGTCTTCTTCAAATGAGACACCAGTTCTATCAGATTAGGGTCCCATCCTTATGATCTCATTCAACTCAATTCCCTCCATCAAGTTCCTATCTGCAAATACAGTCACACTGGGGGGTATGAATTTGGAGGCTAGGAGGCACTATTCAATCTATAACAAGATCCAGTGACCTGATAGGAAAAAAGCTAAAGCAGTCAAGTGGTAATGATTCCTGAAGAGAGACAGTGGGCATAGTCCAAAGAGACAGGAAACAGCAGGGTTCAGCAGTGGTGTTAGGGTCACTAGTCTGCTATGCCATACTAGAGAATAGATCTGGATTGCACAGGTAAGGAGTGAAGAGCAGTCACACTTCCCAGATTAGAATAATATAAGGGTAAAAACAAAAGAAGCCCTTAATGGTAATTCCCATTTCACCATGCTAGGACTGGATATACCAATATGCACATACAGTACCTACCAGAGCCTTAGAAGTGACTTCTTTACCCATTCCCACCGTTCTAAAGGTGGGACATGGCACTATCAAAGTGATAGCATTACTTTTACATAGTTCTTGGCTTGTTTGGTTGTTGACCCACCTGAATATATGTAACTCACATGGCCCACAGATCACATGGTTTGAGACTCCCATTCTATACCCCATGGAAGTCCCAATGCATTCATAATATTTTTGCAGATTCTCAGAGACTGATGTTCAACTAGTCCTCCTTCCTCCAGATACAGCCTTCCTCCCTTTCACACGACACTGAAACAGACATGGACACTTAGCTTCTTTCTCCATTTGTACACAAACTTCCATGAGCATAGTAGGTCCTCCTGAAGATGTGGAGGGTCAAAGGGAAAGGGCTTAAAAAGGGTCCCATGCCTTCAGCCATCTCTCCAGCTCATCCTGCCCTTCCCCTCTGATTCCCTGCCCACTCCCAGCCATACAGAACAGATCAGCTCTCCTTAGCAATGCCTCCCGAACATGCATGTCCAGACCCACACATACATGTTGACTTTGGATGCCAACACAAACAGATGCAGAGTAGATTGAGGAGTTTTCTTAAAACATAAAATCTAATAAAAAATAAGACTGTAAAATAAATAAACCAACATTTATAAATACAGCAGGCCGGTGCTCCTAGGGAAAATGAAACACTCCTCAACCTGAGTTGGTTCAGTCTAGTAGTACAACTAAAAGCAGGGGTGGAATTGTTTCAACTACCTTAGCAGTCAAGAGGAAAGAAATCTGTCTACTAGACTAACAAGTACCATTTTCATTGGTGTGAACAATTAAAGTGGTCATTAAATAATATCACTGAAAATAGCTCTTCACATGTTTCTCTTTCAACCATTCCTTTTTCTTTTTTTCTCTTTGCTTATTACTTTACTCAATGTACATTTATCATGCACATACGCCAGGCACTGTTGTAACACAGTAGGTATGGCAGCAAGTAAAACAGACAGGGGTCCTTCTCTCACAAAACCTACAGTCTAGTAGAAGAGATAGACAGTAACCACGTAAATAGACACAATGAAATAAGGTCAGAAAGTAATCAGTACTAAGAGAAAATAGAGTAGAGCAATGGGATTAAGAGTAAGTGGGATAGTTCAGGTCAAACTGGTAAGATGGTCAGGAAAGGCTCTCAAAAGAGAACCCTGTAGAACAATGAACTTCTGAATCAGCAAGAAACAGGTGTGGAGGAGAGAACTGCAAAGCCCTAATGTGGGAAGAGCAGAGGGTGTGAGGAACAGCAAGGAGGCCAACAGAAGGTGAGAGGTGGGGAGAAAGAGGCATGATAAGAGCTGATATGAGAAGCACAAGCAGGACCCTGGTCCCCTGCATTGTCCAGCACCATCTACTCCTAAAAACTTGGTTTCTGCAAACCAGAATACTCGCAATACTATTCCCAGGCTTCTAATTTCAGACCAACACTACAGACAAATACTTCAAAAATGTTGGGTCTCATTGTCTTTGAAAGCCACTCTGAAAAATAATCTGGATTATTCTTTTCCCCTACATTCTCAGGATGACTCTGAAGAGAGAACATGTGATTTTTTTGGAAACTGTAATCCTTTCCAGCCCCTACAGATGGGGAGGAAGAGTCAACTGGGTGCCAAAACAGTGAACTGAAAGAAATTATGTAGTAGGTTTAACAGAAAACTCACCATGGCATGAAATATTCTCAGTCTTCTTTAATTTATGAAAAGCACTCCCTTCCATGTTCCACCCATCTCCCTGAGGCACTATGGTCCATTCAACTGCATCACTTAAGAATTAAATTTTTTTTGCCCTGGCCAATGGCTCAGTTGGTTAGAGCTTCAAGGCTGCTGGTTCAATCCCAGTCAGAGCACATACAGGAACAGATCTATGTTCCTGTACCCTCTCTCTCTCTCTCTGTCTCTCTCTCTCTCTCTCCCCCCCCCTCCTCTCTCTCTAAAATAAATAAATTTAAAAAAATTAAAGAATGGTTTTCTTCACAGCCAAGGCTATTAAGACAATAAGACAAAGACAAGCATCTCTATTCCATTGGTTCAGATGGCTGCCCCTCAGGAATTCTCCTCCTCTATTATTTCAGTGCAATTCTAAGTGACACCCATTCACCCCAGTTTTGAAATAGAATTGATCTTATCCATTAATCTAGACATCTGAGTTGCAGAACAATACCTAAGTGAAGCCATTGGCTCACAGAGAAAATTTTAAGGAACTTCCCACAGGCTCTACTAAAGAGAACAACATTTAATCTTATGGTTGTTTGGGTACAGTTTCCAATAATATGAGAAAACCAACCTTCCATGGGATCTTATCCAATCACTTACTCTCTCTGGATCTCAGTCTGCCCACATATGAGAAAACATTTCAATAGGGGAGGGAAAAAATAACATGAACTAAGATGAAGCTCACTGGAACACTAAATACAATGGTGAAAATTAAAAACAATTTAACTTCCAAAATGCTAAAATCATAACAATATTTTACTGGATTTTATTATAATAAAAACAACCAGAATTTGTGCAGCACATTGCTTTACAAATATATTGTCCAATTTGTAAGCAGCCTACCAACAACAACAACAAAAAACCAGACCAATCCACAATTTTATTTACTTCTATTCTACAGATGAGGAAACTGAGGCTCACAGGCTAAGCGATCTGCACCAGGTCGCACAGGTAGTATGTGACAGAGCACTTACTCAGACCCAGCATGAAAGAGCCTAACAATCATGGAGTTTGGATTTGGGCAGGCATGGTTTTGAATATTGTTGCAGGTGTTCATCAAAATAGGGCTGTTTTCTCATCCACAGAACAGGATGGTGTGTGTATGATCAAACAGAAGAACATAAGTAGAATGCAGGGCCTTGCATGCAGCTGTTAGAATAAGCACGATTTTCCTTTCCCTTCTCTCATAAATTGGTTAATCCCATTTCTACTCACTGTACCATGCTACCTCTACCACCACTGGATGTAGTGATCAGTAATTCTGCTTTCTCTGATCTGCCTAATCTGGGGCAGTATTTCCCAACAGGCCACCAACTTTCTCAATATCCCCTGGCCTAGGACCACCCTCACCCAACAGACAGACAGAAAACAGGCCTCCCCTTGGCATCAGAGCCCACTAGCCTCCCTTCGCACCCTGGCTTCTGAAAGTCTGCCTGCCTCTTCCACTCACCAGCACTTGCTGACTCCTTAACTGAATTCCCCAGGGTCAGAAAACAATGTGAATATTTCAACATTTCTGCATGTGTGGGGCTTTCTGAGTAATCTAGGTTAAAAGATGAGTGAGTGGCAAACAAGACTTGGAAGTGAAGGATAACAAATTACCCTGGAGAGATGTACAGATGGGTCTCCCCAGGAGCCTTCTGCTGACATTCCAATGGGTGGTGACACTCTAGGGACCTTCCCCTGCTCTCCTCAGAGAAGGTCTGCTTACATCAGAAAGCAAGAGCTGAAAAGGACAGATGGCTGTACAACTTGTCTCATTAGGAGCTCCAAGAATCATAATATCAGGGTCCCTCTTTTGGATCTTAGTCACTTCCTACCCTCCATATGTGTAGATGATGGTCCCCTTTATCATGTTACTGGGGGGGGGGGAATGAGGAATGAAGAATTGGTGCCAATATATTCTATGAGAAAATCAATCAGTCTACCTCAGATCCAAATACCTTGTGTCCACTGTAAGAATAAAATAAGTCAATATTAAATATAAAATATTATCTCCATGGCTTGATTTGTGACCCACAGAAACCAAAATACCTTTTAGCTCCCCTTCCTGCTTTGTTGGACCTTGTCATTATCATCTACAAAGTCACCTGAAATGAATGCAGAGGAAAAGGCATTTTGAACAAATCTGTCTCCACCTTGATTAGATGGACTTAAAGGAAAAAGAGAAATCTGCCTATGTAGAGAACTGGATTGAAGACCCTACACTGAACCCTCAACTTCATTTAGGGAAGAGAGGGGAAATAGAAGAAGAAATTAAAGGATTAGAGAGGCCCACCAAATATAGTATCACAACAGAGAACCTCACTCTTTGAACTAAGAATGCCAAATGAATTCTCAGACCATTCATGTACTCCTTGGCCAGAGCAAACAAACTTCCAACAGAAAGATACCCCAAGAACAGAGGAGTTGGAAAAGTCTGCTCAACCCAACTACAGTCACAATCTTCAGGGTTCGGCAGCTGACTGCCCCTGCAGGGCTACTTTCTAAGGGCCTTTGTGAGCAAAACTGTCTTTTGTCTTCATTCAGAAGCACATCGGAAGTGCATCCCAGGCTTCAACACTTGGTGATACTCTCAAAGTGCCCCACATCCAGGTTACCACAAGATTGACTGATTCAACACAAATGAGCCACGTCAGCAAGAACAGCAGTAGTGAAACCTGAACCAACCTGTGACTGATCCCAACCTCCCGCCTCTGATGAGTCCAAATTCCCAATGCAGCTTTGCACTCAGACTTTAGATTTCTGGTGTCCCTCAAAACAATTCTTGGCTGTCCTTTTGTAGGAAGCCTAGAGGGACCCTACTACTGGGCTATAGTTCTACTTTCCAGATGCAAAGCATGGCCGGCTGCCCTGTGGCATCTCTTCACTTCCCAATCTGCCTGGTCCTACTTCTCACGGGTAGATCCAATCAGCTCAGCACTTAACAAAAGTGAAAACTTGGAAAACCTGGTTTCTCTTATCATCTCAAAGGTATATTCATTCTCCGAGGCTGAACAAGTCATTCACCCACTCTGACCTTTCTTCTTTCACAACATAAGTAGCCAGCACGGATTGTCAGCACATAGCTTTCCACGTTTCCAGTGACAGCATTCAGCCAATTATGAGAAATCTCTGGAAGAGTTGATTTCTACAAAGCAAGCAAATTCCAACCTTGGAGAGGTTAAAATCCCTTCGTAAAATAGCATAAAAAGTCCGAGACACCAAGTTTCAAGAGGATGGAATCTGACTCCCGCTAGATTGTTCTGCCTAAACCTCAGCCAATGCCATGAGCCAAAATTCCTTAATCATTAAATGCATTTGGATTACACAGTGGCAAAACCTACTTCCTGAACAATGGAAACTATATCTGCCCCCAACAGTTTTCCTCTGTTAGCATAATGGCATCTAACCAATCAGGGCAAAGTGGACCAGTATGCCAATTTATCATCTTCGCTATTTTTTAAATTTTATTTTCTAAGGAGCAATAGAAAAGATCAGTGCCCTGCCATTCTGAGACATTAACAGGGCTGAAAATGTCAATCAATCTAATTCACCAGAAGAGGCTTTGAGAGGAGCGGTGATCATTTCTGCCCGTGGAGTTAAGCAGTTTGTTGCAGCATGAAGACAGGCTGATCATTTCTACCTTATCTGACTGACACAGTTGTAGACCCGGCTTCGCTGAAAATCTGGCTTCCTGGGAAACTGACCTCTTTGCTCTGCGGCTGTCCAGTCACAGAAGTCTGAGATCCCACCCAGTTCACTTAGAAGGAACTTCTAGGCAGTTCTACTCTTTACTGGGTAAGAAATTACAGAAAGCAATAGACACCCACATTAGTAATGAGCATGGTCTCTGTTTCTAGCACATGGATCTACAAATTCCTGCACCAACTTTGGTGGCTGTACCAGCTTTGCTCTTAAAGTTGACAAGCACCAAGATAATCGTATTCACCTCTATCAAATCTAGGAAGAGCGTGTTGCATTGAAGCAAAGTGCAAGAATCTTTTATTGGCAGTTTTATAAGGCTAACATTCCCTTCCCACCCAGAATGGCCAGTTAATATACCAGAGGTAAATGTTGGGAGAATTACTCTACCATATGGACATAGCAAATGAAGAACATAAAAAGCAGAAAGATCTATGCCCTGGTGAATAGTGGTCTCAAATTCACTCATTATTCATGCGAATGTAAGAAACACAGGGAACTGAAGGAGGTCAGTGAGGTCCATAGAGGCCATTCCTTTCCAATATGTTGGGGTTTTTTTTTTCCTGGGGCAGCATCTAATTGCTCCTGTGCTGCTTACAGTTAGGCCTGGAATTCTGTTCCAAATATATGTTATTCTCAGAAAGAAAAAAGTGCCCAGTGTATGTTCTGTATTTAGATTATTGAGTTTCAGATCCTATTTGACTTGCTGGCAGACAAGGTCCTAAGCAGAGGTGCCTTCTGAGCAGCCCCACAGGCTTCCCGGCGTGTGTTTATCACTTTCCAGGACAGATGCTCTACTGAAAAGTCCTGGGGAGCTGGGGTGGTCAAGTGGGATAGATAGTTTTCAAAAAGAAAACATGCTTCCTGCTTCTCAGGAAAATAGAAGAGTGGAAAATGGCCCAGGAATTACCTCTTTCCCAATCATTAAAAATCTTTCCTGCTTTCTTCTTTCCTTTCTTTCATTCTTTTTCTTTCCTTCCCTCCCTCCTTCCCTCTTCCCTCCCTTCCTTCCTTCCTTCCTTCCTTCCTTCCTTCCTTCCTTCCTTCCTTCCTTCCTTCTTTCTTTCTTTTCTTCCCTCCCCCTTCCCTCCCTCCCTCCCTTCCTCCTTTTCTTTCTCTCTCTCTTTTTCTTCTTTACTCTCCCTCTCCTTCCTTCCTTTATCCTTTTTTTTTTCTTGTCTTCTTTTTTTTTAATATCCAGAACCCACTCAAATAAAGGTACCTTATCTGGGAATTCTTTATCTTGCCCTGATCTTTCTTGTTCTTAGGAAATGTGCAGTATCTTTCATAATGTTTGGCCCTAGCAAGCAGATCCCTTCAGAGGTCTGGGAAGCTATCTACCATCAGCATCCCAACTTACTGACACTGACACCCCCCACTCCCAGTGTACAGGACCAGCCAAGTCAGTAGCTGCTACAACCAAGGAAATTAGGAGAATAAAACGTGTACTCATGTTCAAGTGACTTGTAGCCTTTCCATTGAAGGCAATATCCATACATATCAAGCAATTAATTAAAAATATATGACAATATATAGAGAATAGAGGAGAAAGCTCTGAGCCATTATATTGAGATCTCATGTCAGGCAAACCTAAGCCCACTATCTGAAGTTATACCAGAAGCCACTAGGAAATGTTGCAGGCTCTCCTCCCTGCTACCCTTCAGATTTTCATACTGATTCATTAGTCCTTAAAGGATGCATAAGAGCCACACAGTCTTTGTGTAGTAAACACAATTACTAATATTCGGGGTCCATAGTTTTCTTTGTTTACTTCCTAGGAGTCCTTGAGGACTTCATATCCTGATATTATCAGACAAAAGGATCATCTCTCTTTTGCACTTATATCCATCAACTAATGAATTGATCCATTTGGGTTAGAATTCTCTCCTTCTTGGGGCAGAACATTAAACATCCAATGAGCTGGTGCGATCTCCCCTGAGCAAGGTTTGGTCCATCCACAGCACTCGTCTCCCACACGAGCACGGGACAACTTTTGACCACCAGGCTGCTTGCAAAACAGAACAGAGTTTTCAAAGAGTGTTGTTCATTACCTCAAAAATGTCTTACAGTATGTCTGCTTTGAGTTTACTAGTTCAGTGAAATTTTGATAGATTTAAATATATATAACTGCAGTAAAAAGCCTGTGCAACTTTCACCCACATGTGAACCAAAGAAACCGACAAGCACACAGTCGCCCAAATGGCTTTGTTTGGTGGGATATTGATGTCACTCTTGGAAGCCATGCTACTCTTGAGTATGCTTTTTTTTTTTCTTCTAATATAATCATTTGATATTCAAAAAGGTAAGGCAGAATGACTTCTCACTGACTTATACCTCTATAAATATCTACCTAAAGGGAAGCAGCTTAGGTTAGAAGAAAAACATAAAAACCTCAGTCCAGGCAAAGGGGAGAGATTTATGAATTGTTTAATGACTTTTTGCCCAATAACCTTGGCCATGCAAGGAACGCCACGCATACATGTTGACACCAGGGTCTCAGAGAGTCAAAACTGAAAAGTAAGACAGGTAGATTCTAAAAGTAACAAGAAGAAATAAGGGGGAAGAATGAATAACAAAAAAAATTAAGAAAAGTGAGAAATAAGAAAGTACTGCCAATGTTCAAAAGTTCCCAGGTTCCTAGAATCTGGCTCTATTACCCGGGCCTGGTTTTGGGTGAGGGGAGCAGAAGGAATGAGTTGTATGAATAATCTTAACTTCCCAAACTTGTGATCTCTAACTTGCTCACACTGGAAGAACCTTAGAGACATCCAATTCAACCCACACGTTATACAGATGAAGAAATTACGAATCGGAGAAGTTAAGTGGTTTCTCCAAACATCTCTCAGCTAATCAGTAGAAGACCAGGATATGCCCTAAACCCATTCTTATCTCCACTACACTTCTTTCTAGAGTTTAGGCAGGCCTGTATAAATCTCCCATCATTTTGTATGCCTTCCTCTTCATCCTCTACTCCATGCCCACCCCCACCCCCACCACACACACGCTTGTCTTCTTGCCGGACGCTTGTGAAATATGCTGGGTTGGCAAGAACTCTATGTTGACAGCCCAGTGCTTTCACACGGAGTGCCAACCCTCCCTCAATGACTGCACAGAATTCCCAGCTACGACATATGCCTGACCTGATGGAAAAGTCCTGATGGAATTTGTCAGGTTTCTCCTGCCTGAATCTACCAAGTCATTGTGTGTAACATGCCTCCTGCTGAGTGAGCCCACCCTCTGGAGGAAAGAGAGCCATGGGGCGGGTGGCAGTCCCAGCAGATTCATTTGTTAAGATGGCCTTGCTGTTGTCAACCCTGACCGGGAACTAGCCATTTGTTTTGATAGAATTTTTAGATTCAGTAGGTTTCTTCCATGCCATGTAACAGATACATAAAGCCTTCAAACACTTCACCTCTCGGACACTAACACCCACCCCATACACCTCTGCCCCCTGATCTCTTTGCCCTGCACACATGCTCCACCCTTTGTTCCCACCCTCAACTGAAAGACAAACCCCACTAACTTTCTGCAAAAGGCCAAAGTGAGATAGTTAAAAATAAAAACCTCCATTCTAAATTCTCTTAAGGGGGGCTCACATGGTGCAATGGGTTCTCCTTTATAGGAACACTGCTGTGCCTATGAGAAGCACCAGAGGAAGCTGAGCTTTGAAACCTTTTCTTAGTGACAAGGGTGGGTTCAGGCCATCGCAATTGGCTGGGTAGCACAGTGGCGATCGGGGAGAATGGTGTCTATCCTTAGTAGATTTAATAACACAAAACTCATAGTTCAGGCCAAGAACAATAAAGACATTGATGACTCTTAACACAGAAAACAAGACTTCAGCTTACGACAAAGGAGGACCTTCTAATGACATAGACTACACCATATTATTTCAATGAAGGTCAGATGAACAACTCTTCGGATACCCTTGGGAGAGACTTCTCAGGGAAAGGCTCTACCTGAGACTTTGATACCCTCCTGACTCGCCAGGTCTCTGGCTGTAGAAAGCCCTTTGATGGCTGGTTGAGAACAGAAGAACATGACATGGGCTTGAAAAGGACCAAACTAGCTGGTTGACATGGGGATTAAACATGGACCCATTGTCAGGACATCCCAACGAGATATGGAGAGATTCTGAGCTCACGGTGTGAGCTGTAACTAATAAAACCCTCAAAGACCTTCCACAATGAGTAGATAAGAATGCCTTATAAATTATCACACCAAGTATGTACTTCTTTCCACAGCATATTAGCATACTTGAAAAGTTTATTTCCTTAGGTTATATAAATATATAAATAGCAGCATTCAACATAAAGCTGGGGAAATAGCATTCCCTACCTCGTACAGGGATTGATGTTTAAGTAACATGTGAAAAGTGCTGGGCAGATCGCCTAGCATAATTAGTAATGAATAAATGTTTGCTCTTTGTCTTGCTTCTAGTTACCACCAATTTTCTCATTAAGCCTTTTCTTAATAGATCTTGTAGGCAGATCCCACACCAGGGCAAAAGTATGCCAATTCTAGATGTCCAGAGATGCACTGTCTGGTCCAAATCATACTGCAGAGCCTGTCACAGTGAGCACAGTATCATGCAGAGAGTCAACACTCATGCATATGGCATGTTGGTCTCGGTGCCTCTTGGCATGACCTACTGGGTAGAAACTTAGAAAGGAGTCTCAAAGCAAGTACTCAAAAGGCTCCATTTTTCTAAGGTAACCAAGACCTGATTGAAGTAGAATAAAGGGGGTAAATAGAAAGAACTGGGTTGAGACACTGCACATGGATTTTTTGTGTGTGGTTGAATTAGTGGGTTAGCGTTTTCTTGCATCTTGTAGTGTTTTCCAGCTGGCTCAGAGGAGTTCAGGAAATTAGGGCCAAACGTTTGGTGAGTTCTCTAATGAAAGAAATTCAACAATAATGGCTCTGGGTTTTCATAGGCAAAGATGGGTTTGCTGACCTCGAAAAAGAGAAGCAGCTCTTACTCTACCCCACATTCATGGACCTGAAAGCCCAGACCAAGGTGAGCGCCCCCAAAGCTCCCATATTACTGCTCTTGCCTTCACTGGCTCAGAACAAAGACAGCAACACCCACTAAAAGAGATGCTTCAAAAGTGGCTTATGAAAACCAAGCAATAGATACTTCCTACCCACAAAACAAAGGTACACAAATGGGTAAATGGTCCCAGCTCCCATCCAGATCCCAAGACTATAAAGAACTGGGAGGCTTAGATGCTTAAAGGACTCGATTTGGCTCAGACACATTGGATGACACCATTCAACCTAGGATCCACACACTTAACTTGCAATCTAGAGGAGATCTCCATTCTGGGACCTGTATTGCAGTGACCACCTGGGTGTCCTTAGCTAAAGTCAGCACAAAGAAAATGGAAAGATGAGGTTCCAAAGCCCAGATGTCCCTGGACATTCATTTCTAGGAGCTGTCTGGAACAACCAGTTGAAATGTTTCTGGATACAGAAGAGTTAAAATGGTCTCTGGCCACCTCCACTT
Organism: Saccopteryx leptura; assembly: GCF_036850995.1. NCBI lineage: Eukaryota > Metazoa > Chordata > Mammalia > Chiroptera > Emballonuridae > Saccopteryx > Saccopteryx leptura. The sequence goes on from NC_089503.1 coordinate 172,279,979, forward strand.
CACAAGGTCATGGATTCCATTTCACCCAGAACAAACAAAAAACTCTACCCACAGCACATACAATAATGAGACTCCTTTCAGCACAAATGATCCAAACTGAAACCACAGAGCAGATGGTGACTTTGTAGTGGCTTATCCTATGACCAGGACACTGGCCGCTCCCTGGAGAGTCAGCATTTTAATGGAATGATGCAATGGAGTGGATAGTAGGCAGAGTCCGCAGATAGTTCCCCAGGGTTCCCACCCCTCCGTATATATGTCCTATATACTTTCCTTCCCTTGAGTGTAGACAGGATGTGTGACTATGATGGACCAATCACTCCCTTAATTAGATTACACACTATGAGATTCCACTGTAAGACTCGAGAGAGATTCTCCTGCTGGCTTTGAAAAAGTCCATTGCTATGTGGTGAGAAGGCCATGTGGCTAGGACTGAGTATGGCTTCTAGTCACTGACAACAACCTCAACAGCCAGCAAGAAAATGGGACCTCATTTCCTATAACCATAGGAAAATAAATTCCACCAACATCATTCAATGAGATTGGAAAAGAACTCTGAGGTCCAGAGGGACCACAACCCAGTTGTCACTAGACTTCAGCCTTGCGAAACCCTGAGCAGGACTCAGTTAAATCATGCCTGGACTCCTGATCCTCGGAAACTGTGAGATAATAAACATGTCAATTTAGGCGGCTGAGTTTGTGGCAATTTATTCCACTGCAATGGAAAACTAATACGTAGCCCCAACTGCATAGTATGTGTCCTGATTCACCAACTGCGTGACACCAAGCAGGTTAAAAAAGTCTTCTGAGCCTCTGCTTTGTCACCTCAAAAATGCGAAGTATAGACACAGTTGCTCAATTGTTCTTGTACATTTGCGATGAGGATGAAAAGAGATATTATTTATGAAAGATGCTATTTTGAAAGCTGTAAAGCACCAATCAAGTAATTGGTAATAGTCACCAAAAATCTCTGAGGTCTCTAGAAATTCAAAGATCGTTACGGGCTAAAGGCAGGACCATAAACTCCAGATTCAGGTTTTCAAACTAGGGTGGGATTAGGCAAGTTCTTGTTCCCATGACTGTTCTCCAAAGCAAATGCCAAAGGAAGCTTGGGTTCATTCAGTAGACCACGTAAACACAGGAAAATGCTCTCTCATGGAAACTGGCGGAGCCTTGCCCTGCAAGTAATCTACTTATTCCAAGTGCCAGGTAGGCATGATGGATAAAGGAGCAAACAAGGCCCAGGTTCTCTTTTGAAGCCAATTCAAGTATCAGGGAAGAGAAGATAAGAGATGAGCCCTTATGAATAGTGTTAAAATATTTTCCTAGATGGCATGCAGACCACTCAGCGAACACAGAGGAGCAGATAGTAGAGGAGCCCCCACTGGCCACGGGGGTGTATAAGGAGGTGCTCCAGAGGAAGGCAGGCTTGGGTTGATGAATAAAGAACAATTAGGGGTAATTAAACAGGTGATATGTGCAAGGGGCTGAGGAGAGGCATTTTATGGGAGAGTTAGACTAAATACGCAGAGGTTTAAGAACATCACATCAGTGCCATCTGGCTTTATGAAAGGAAACAGGAAGGTAGGTGACAAAATTAAAGTTGAAAGGTAGGGGAAACAGCAGACCCTGAAGGATCTTTCACATTTTGCTAGAGTTTGATATTTGTCCTGAAAGTGACAAGGAGTCCTGGTGGCTTGTAAGCAAACTGGCATATTAAACTTGGGCAGCAGCATAGATAATGCATTGGAAAGAGGGAAGAATCCACCTTGAAGAGGCATTTGAGGAACTGATTTGAGAAAATATAAAGACAATGTCAGCCCAGATGAAAAGAAGGGTGGATTTGAGAGCATAAGGAGAAACTAGTGCCCTGGCCAGTTGGCTCAGAGGTAGAGCGTCGGCCTGGCGTGCGGGGGACCCGGGTTCGATTCCCGGCCAGGGCACATAGGAGAAGCGCCCATTTGCTTCTCCACCCCCCCCCTCCTTCCTCTCTGTCTCTCTCTTCCCCTCCCGCAGCCAAGGCTCCATTGGAGCAAAGATGGCCCGGGCGCTGGGGATGGCTCCTTGGCCTCTGCCCCAGGCGCGAGAGTGGCTCTGGTCGCGGCAGAGCATCGCCCCCTGGTGGGCAGAGCGTCGCCCCTGGTGGGCATGCCGGGTGGATCCCGGTCGGGCGCATGCGGGAGTCTGTCTGACTGTCTCTCCCCGTTTCCAGCTTCAGAAAAATACAAAAAAAAAAAAAAAAAAAAAGGAGAAACTAGTACAAAAAAAAAAAAAAAAAAAAAAGGAGAAACTAGTACAAGCAAGACGCAGGCAGCCAGGGGGATTCTGGGAGAGAAAGGTGTGTCATGGTTGAATCAAGGTTTCCAGCAAGAATAACGGCATCGTCCTCCAGCTCCCCTCCTTCTAGAAGGGAGAGGAGTGGGACAAGAACTTCACGGGCTTCCCAACACTTGTCAGGAAGGAGGAGGAAGAAATTATGCCTTTAGGTAGCCACTCAATTGACGTCTCAGCTCCACAGAGGCAAAACATAACTGAGGGATTTTTCCTCACTCATAAAAGAGTGGTTTGGGCAATAAAAGTCTTTTCTGAGATTAGAACAAAGCAGTAGTTCTTATGTGTCTCTGATGCTGTGACTGGCTGGGCACATAATCAAATACACATCATAGTCAATTTCTTGATAGGTGTGTCCTCATCTTGCTACAGGGGAACTGTGAGCATTTTGGAGGCAGAATCAGGCACTTATTGGCTTAGGAGTCTACTCTACAGTAACCATGGCTCAGGCCAGCATGTACCACATGCTTTTGAAAGGAACTATAAAGTGTCTCAGATAACAAAAGTAATTTTAGTCTTCAGAAGTTATTCTCTCAGTAATGGAGGAAGAGGGGTGACAGCCCCAAAGGACAGTCAACGTTTAAAAAAAAAAAAAATTCAGCTTGCAGAAGCACGTCAAGCAAAGTGATGGTTTCAATTACTCCTGCCTTTCTATGGAATTCTGCCTGAAAATAAATACACCACGCTACTGTGAGCGCAAACACCCTGCAAAAGGCATAGGAACATGGAATCGAATTTGAGATGGGGCACCAGACCAAGCATGTGCCAAATCATACTGCTGCTTTGAAAACATATCTCAGGCCGGGCATCTGCTGCAGAGCGTGACTTCATTATGTTACTAAGCACGCTGCAACCCACCAGCATGAACACGAAGCTTTGTCCATATTTTTTTTGTGCTTTGTGTATTTTATCTGTCCCCATGTCTGGTTTTCGAATAAATATGTGGTCCCCTTTCTATTAGATTGAGCCTAACATTTTTTATTAAGTGCCCTCAAAACATAATATGGTCCTACCATCCTGTCTAATCAACTAACTATTGCTTACTATTATTCAAACAATGAACCAACTTAACTGTAAGCAGAAGGTGTTTTTATTTTTACTATAACTTTCTTCTTTGCCTGTCATCTAGAAATTGATGGTTGCCTTCTTTTTTCTTCTTCTTCTCCATTATAATGGAGGGAGGGGAACATAGCAATAGAAATCTTCTCGGATTTGGAAAAGTGCAGTTCAAGTTCCTGTTAGAGCAGGGGTCTCAAACTCGCGGCCCGTGGGCCGCGAGTTTGAGACCCCTGTGTTAGAGGGAATGGACTCAGCTTGATGAGGAGACTACAAGCTGGGTCAAGGCCAGAGATAGGAGCAGGGCAGCCTGGGAGTGGGGGTGTGGGATCATGGGAATGGGACCTAAGAGGTAGCCCTGTAGCATTGATCCATCAAGTGGGTCAGCCAAAAAGTGAGAATGAACACAGGACAATGAGCAGCTAGGTTAGCATCTGGGAGAGTCATACCCAATATAGAATCAGACTGGAGGAAGTGGTTAACCACAGTAAGAGTGACTACAACTCAAGAGCATTATCTATCGCAGATCAGCTTTTTTATACTGGTTCCCAGATCACCTTGGCCCACAGAGATAGGGAACCTTGCAACCAAGAGCAACTAGGATTTCATTTTGGGGTTGCAGGTGAGGAAACAGATTGCAGTTGGTGACGTGTCTCACTGTTACTCTAATCCTGTTCTCATTAAACTCAACATAAGCCAGCCAGCAGATGCTCGCCCCTGAAATCACAGCCCGATTTTCTTTAGTTTGGGGTTCTACATCACTTGTTCCATTCCCTAATTCACTACCAAAGCTTCACCTAGGAGATTTATTTATTCAGAGAACAGCTGAATGACTTTGGGGTGGGGCAGGGGAGGTCAGAAAGAAGAATGCAATTAATCAAGTGATGTTTTATCTGTGAGACACATAATGGTTTGACTATTCCCCAGCTGGACCTCCTGTGATGTGTGATCATTCACTCCCCCGCAGTTCCTGATGCTCCAAAAACATCACAACTTGCCACATATCCTAGTAGGTTTTCTAGGATTCAGTCATTTCTTTCCAATGTTTCTCTTTCAGGTGGTTTTTCCAGCTTTGGAAACGGAGCACAGTCTGGCTTCGGGTGACTTGGGCTTTCCTCTCTGGACCTTTCCTCCAGTATAGACAAGGGGAGGCCATGCGGGGAATTTCAATTTACCTAACCTCATCTGACAGCAATGATGTACGCCCCCAAACTTGACATTCCACGATATGAACGTTTGGTGGAGCATCTTTGTTTTAAACACAATAGAGCAATCAAGGGGTATGTGATCATCCAACCCTACCCCCAAGTCCCAAGGGCTTAGTTAAAAAGTATATGGTGGAGGCCCTGGCCGGTTGGCTCAGCAGTAGAGCTTTGGCCCAGCATGTAGAAGTTCCAGGTTCAATTCCAGCCAGGGCACACAGGAGAAGTGCCCATCTGCTTCTCCACCCTCACCTTCTCCTTTTTCTCTGTCTCTCTATTCTCCTCCCACAGCCAAGGCTTCATGGGAGCAAAGTTGGCCCAGGCATTGAGGATGGCTCCATGGCCTCTGCCTCAGGAGCTAGAATGGCTCCAGTTGCAATGGAGCAATGCCCCAGATGGGCAGAGCATCGCCCCGTGGTGGGCATGCCAGGTGGACCCCGGTCAGGCGCATGTAGGAGTCTGTCTCTCTGCTTCCCTGCTTCTCACTTCAGAAAAAAATAGGAAAAAAGAAAAAAGAAAAAAAAAAAATATATATATATATATTACACACACACACATACATACACACATGGTGGAGACAGAGAGCTCCTCTCCATAATGGCATCATGTCCACCACTCCAGCTTTGATGCCCTCCTCTTTCCTCCTGTGCCTTCCTGGGGACCAGGCTGCTGCCCCTTGGGGTTCACACCCAGGGCCTGGAGAAAACCCCTTCTTTGATGCAAAGGACTGGATGGAAAGTTTCCTCTGGGGCAGCCATGTGGTGACAGAATAGTCACTATCTCAGATGAGATAACGAATGAGAAAATGAAAACCATCAAGTACTAGATGTGAGTGAGTGCTTTACTATTAGTATTCACGAGCATTGTTCCTACTATCAAAATACATCACCAAGCTTCCTGCTCCAGAGTCTCAATCCAGTGCCTCTTTCCCCCTTACAAGAAAAACGGGGAAATGATGTTACCCATCATGACTCTGGTCTCCAGGAAGAGTTGCCACATTTACAAGAGCCCATCAGAACCCTAATGGACTTCAAAAGTATTTTCCTATTGCTGAAATGGCTCGCCTTTACCAATGATAACACACCCATGAATTCCTATTTTTAAAAGATGTTTTCCGCTAAGCTGTCCAGTAATTCCACTATAGGAAGATCATCTCTCCATACCTAAAAGGCCTCAAGACCTGGCTACCCACCCCTCCACCACTCGGGGCTTTTTCTTAGATCCCTCCTTTTAAAGTTTCTCAACTATATCACAAATTGGAATCAGCCAAAGAAAAAAAAAAGAAGAAGAAAGAAAGAAAGATATGATTCAAGCGAAAATCTGAGTAAGCAAAAGTACTGGCACTTGAAGACATGGAAAGTCAAGTCTGAAGCCAGAGGTGGTTATCTGACTCTGCTCATAATTCCATATAAATAGTTACACACAGCGGACTTGGGGGGCTCAGATTAGTGTAATGAGAAGCACTTTCGAATTTTTAACTTCTAAGTATTTTTCAATAAATAAGTCTATTTAAGCTCATTTAAGCTCCGGTGGAACAGGCTGCCAACCCCTTTCTCAACCCAGGGCCTTAAAAAGAAAAAAGAATAATTCATACCAATCAAAGATAAAGTAACATATCAGCCTGGAAAAAATACAACTTCAGGTTTAGAAGTTGGTTTTATGAGGGAAATAATCCTTCCCTATTTTTTTTCCAGGTCTGTAAATGTAATTTTTATTTTCTTTTTTACCCCAACCCTTGGGTTGCTACAAAGATGGAACAGAGGGAAGATTATATCATTTCTTTGGGGGGGGGGGGGGATGGTAATAACATCTTGCAGACCCACTGTGTGCTGTTTCAAAATATAACTTAGAAACACACTGTGAGATGCTGCTGTGAATGGGCTTCATCTTCTATTTTTAAGTCTAATGAAGATCCAGCCCTTTCTATCTTGGGATGATCTCAGAGTTTGTGTCTGCCATTATGTGTCTTGTGCTCATTATCAACAATTAACACGAAGAACAGATAAGATCTTGGCTCTTTCAGCCTTAGGGAAAGGCCAGTGTTCTTTTAGAAAGATGTTAATTAGAATATAAAACTTGATACCAAACCATGCACATTAAAGTCACAGGCGGTTCTAAAATACGTCCAATATAAATAATAACACTGGTGAATAACATTCTGCTCAAATCTCTCTTGTGCGCCTCAGAGGGCCCATCAGGTGTTATCCTGGGACAAAAAGAGAGACAGCGCACTCCAGTATTCAGCTTTCCCTGGTCATCCCCCTGTGGTAGGAGAGCCAATTCAGGAGAAAAAATTTTAATTCAATGTAGTGGGGTGAGACTGGTTAACATAATTAGACAGGTTTCAGGTGCCCAATTCTACAACACATCTCTGTACCCTGTATTGTGTATTCAACCTTCCCCTCCCACTCTGAGTTCAGGAGAAATTCTTAAAGAATAAAAAACTTTGGGCCACATTGTTTTATTCCACTTGATAACAGCTTATTGAGTTCTATGGCAAACATCTACCATCTTACGACTTAGATGATGTACTTCATTGACTAGAGCAGGGGTAGTCAACCTTTTTAAACCTACCGCCCACTTTTGTATATGTTAGTAGTAAAATTGTCTAACCACCCACCAGTTCCACAGTAATGATGATTTATAAAGTAGGGAAGTAACTTTACTTTATAAAATTTATAAAGCAGAGTTACAGCAAGTTAAAGCATATAATAATAACTACTTACCAAGTACTTTATGTTGTATTTTTGCTAAGTTTGGCAGAATAAATCTTTATAAAACAACTTACTATGGTTAAATCTATCTTTTTATTTATACTTTGGTTGCTGTGCTACCGCCCACCATGAAAGCTGGAGCGCCCACTAGTGGGCGGTAGGGACCAGGTTGACTACCATTGAACTAGAGGGATGCAAATGAGAAAAAATAGCACTGCTTACGAACCTCTAATATTTTCAAGGAGGAACACAATTGAAAAGTAGACACAGAAAGACAGGGAACTAATCTTGTCTTCAAGTATATTTCCAGCTATAATGACCAAAATACTCCCACAAATATCCACCAAAGAGCTTGAGCCATTACAGGAAACACAAGAACACATCAAAATAAAAAAATCTCCTTTCTCATTTAATTTGTTAATAATAGACTTTTCAGGGAATCTCAGAACAACAGGGATTTAGTTGAACAAGAAGGCAAATGTACAATAATTATTTCCAAATAACGCCCTTAGTAACAAGGATGGGTTTCATTTTAATTTAGTGTACAGTGAGTGCTTCAAAATTAGCCAAACTGAAGTTCAAGACCAAGCTCTGGTGTAGTAGCAAGCTGTGGTCTTTGAACAAGTTACCAAACCTCTCTGAGCCACTTCCCTTGTCTATAAAATAAAGGTAATATTTCCAGACCTTTCTCTTGCCATGTTCTGATTTTCTGCAGCCATCATTAGCTAAGGTATCACTTCAAGGGGGAAATACGTACATTTCTGAGGACAAACTCATCTCAGGGCAGAAACAATAATTAAGGATCAATCAGAGAACCCACGTTGGAGACAGGGTTCCTCTTTTCTGGGATCTCAAAGAAGCCAGAGAAAGTGCAATGTTTCCACACCCTACATTCACTTCCGGCCTTCTTACGTGTCTGTAAACAGAGTCCAATGGTAGGTTTCCCAACAAGGAAAGCAGCTTCCTAAACCAGAGTGTTGCAAAGAAAACTACTAGAGACCTGGAATCCTCCCTGCCCCTACCTACCACCAAATAAGCACAGCTGGCTCTCACTTCTGCTAATGGGGCAGGTGTAGAGTCAGTCTCCATGCATGTTCTGCTGCTTCCTTGGAAGGGACTTTCTAAGAACAGAGACGGGTCTTTTTTTTTTTTTTTTTTTTTTTTGCTTGACAGAGAACCACGCTGCCAACAGATTTCGAGACCCATGCTTCCAACTTACAATGGTTAACCAAACTATCAAGGGAGGATTCTAGAGGGAATACCAGAAGCACATTCCAGACATGGGCGTTCGAGGCAAACAGATGTGGCTTTAAATCTTAGAACACACTGCCACTTATTAGCTTTGTGATCTAGAACTAATTAGTTAACTTAACCTACCCTGTTGCTCCATCCACATTGGTTGTTCATCCCACCTTGCCCAGGGGAGTCCTAGGGTATACCAGTTGTCCTCAGGTGATTAATAAATGCTACCTTATTATACCAAAGGGTTCTAATTTGAACAATACATTTTATAGTCATCTCACCTCATCCTTCTGTAAAATTAAAATAATTGTCCCCTCACAGGGTGGTCATGAAGGCTAGCTAGAATGTATATTATTGCTACCACGATGCCTGGCAGCATCATGGCTCCATCTGGAGCCATGACTCCAGATGGTTCATGCATGTATGTGCTACCACTCCACATAACTCACCCTGCCAACACCTCCCCACCCCACCCCATTCCCCTAATTTTCCTTCCAAACCCAAGGCGATGATTGGGTATACCGTCATCATACATACCAACATGTTCTTAGGTTTATTCTGGTTTTTTTAATGTAAAAGGGCAATAAACTAAAGGAAAACATAGAACTGACTTGGCTCATGCTATCAACAGGGGCTTCCCCTGAGGGACAGACACACTAACCTTGAGTCCATTAGGAAAGCCAAGGAGACTGGGCCAACTCTGGCAAGGTAGCGCCTCTAAAAAGAAGGATTGCGCTTCACGCACAATCTCCAACTTCTAGCCCTCAAAATATCCCAGAGCATTAACACAGCATCTAGCCTGACTCTTGCAGAGGACCCTGACATGTGGATGGAAAAGTTACATAACAGCAGAGTAGAGAACAAATACATTCCAAAAATGATCATGCAACTCATTCAATGCCCACGCCACACCGATGCAACTACCTCAACACCACCAATGTTCAATTTTAAAATATTAGTAAATTAGATTGTGAAAACATTTTTTAATCAAAGAATCTTTTTAAAAAAACTTTTTCAGATATGCACTATTTCTTCAAAGTTTCCATCTGGGGGAACCTTATTGGTTGAGCAGGTTGAGCTGGTTGCGCTGGTCAAGCTGGGGATCATGTGTCGACTCTGTGCTAGAAATCAAGAGAAATGGTACAAACAGGCTTCTCAGCCCAACCAGAAGAGAGCTGCAGCCAGTGCAGTGAATTCTGCCCATTTCAACCCATGGCTTTAACTCTATGCAGAGAAACACACACATGGTCATCACTCCTCAGAAGAGCACCATCTTTCCGGCCCGTCCCCTCGTTTGGAAGGAGGGTAATGACAGATGATATGAGAAGCATGCCTTGGGCAGAGCGGATGGTTAATGTGTTCCAGGACGTGCTTTGTGTCTGAGTCCCACCCGTTCTCATCGCCCCCCCCCTCCACCCATTCACTCTGCAATCACACCAGCCCCCTCGCTTTGATAAGCAGCCAGCACGGGGACAGGCGCGAGCTTGGAACAAGAGCATTTGAAGTGGGAGAAAACTGAGGGCCCCTCACTTTTCCTCTCTAACCACAACAATTGGAGGAGACTTGGACCTGAAAAAAACACATCTATCTGCTGCTAAATGGTACCCAGATGGGAATCTCAGCTGTTCTCTGGCACCGGGTGTACCTGTGCCCATCCATCTTCAGAACACGCCGCAGCGGAGAGAGGAAAATGGGGCTGCCGCAACAGTTCAAGAGCCTCTTTTCTTCTGCACATTTTTCCTTTTATCTTTTCCCCTTCTGTCTCGGAGCCCCTTGTTCTCACCTTCACGCTGCGCTCAGGCACCAGAAAAAAAGGAAAGAAAAGTGTGGCCCTGGGAAACCAGGGTGAGTAATGGCCCCGGGCTCTGAATATGGCATTGTCTGTGCTCGTGGGAAGGAGGGGAGGCCTCTGCTCAGATTGCCTGGGTAGGAGCTGAGCTCCTGGTGCCGACCTCCAATGTGTCCAGAGAGTATCAGAGGTTTGATACCTGTCTCCTAATTCAACGCAAAACATCCAGTAGGCCCCGCTTCCAGGAACACATTGTTCAAACACATCTAATTTCTGCCCAGCGCCTTTTCAAGCCACTGACCGCTTTGAACCCAATTAGAAAAAGCAGAGGACACTGGAGACATTGAATAAAAGGCCTCAGGTTGCAGTTTCGTCTTCATGACCTGGGATTTATAAGGGAAATTCGCTAGCTTTGTAGCAATGTAAAATAAATAGACATTAGATGATGACAGCGAAAACAGAGTCACTGCCAAAGCTAAAAAGAGCTTGGCAGGAGAAGAAAGGACTACTACATAGTCACTCATTATTTACTGTGCAAACCTTTTCATAAAGCATGGGAGAGAGATACATGGGAATAATGGGCCCTTGCTAAAAGATGAAAAGGGCTTTCTATAGCTACATTGTCCCCCAACGGAGGCGAGGACGGTCCCAGTTATTACACCACCTTATTGTTCTATTCAGCTGCTCCGAGAGCTGGACAGAGCAGCCCCAGCTGTGGAGCTTGTAAAGGCCAAGATGAGGAGTCTGTACATTTCTGAGGAAGAGAGGACAATGGTAGTGGTTGAAAATAGCTAATCAATTCATTAATCCTTGCAGACCTCCATGGTCCGCTGTGTGCGCCCTGACCAGCTTAATTATTTCTTAGCCCAGAATGCTCAAACACAAGTAAGTGCAGGGAATTAACCTACCAGTCCCTCACAGAAGGACCCACCGGCTCCGGATCTCATTCAACAGGAGGAATGCTTTGCTTTTGGGTGGTGGTGGTTGTTGGTGGTGGTGGTGGTGGTGATGGTGATGTTGGTGGTGATGGTGGTGGTGGTGGTGGTGATGTTGGTGGTGATGGTGGTGGTGGTGGTGGTGGTGATGGTGATGTTGGTGGTGATGGTGGTGGTGGTGGTGGTGGTGGTGGTGGTGGTGATGGTGGTGATGGTGGTGGTGGTGATGGTGGTGATGGTGGTGGTGGTGATGGTGGTGGTGGTGGTGGTGGTGTTGGTGGTGATGATGGTGGCGGTGGTGGTGGTGGTGACAATAGTGATGGTGGTGATGGTGTTGGTGGTGATGGTGTTGGTGGTGGTGGTAGTGATGGTGGTGATAGTGGTGATTGTGATGGTGGTGGTGATGGTGGTGATGGTGGTGGTAGTGATGGTGGTGATGGTGGTGGTGGTGGTGGTGGTGGTGATGGTGGTAGTGGTGATGGTGGTGATGGTGGTAGTGGTGATGGTGGTGATGGTGGTGGTGGTGATGGTGGTGATGGTGGGGGTGGGGGTGGTGGTGTTGGTGGTGATGATGGTGATGGTGGTGATGATGGTGGCGGTGGTGGTGGTGGTGACAATAGTGATGGTGGTGATGGTGTTGGTGGTGATGGTGTTGGTGGTGGTGGTGATAGTGGTGATTGTGATGGTGGTAGTGATGGTGGTGGTGGTGGTGATGGGGTGGTGATAGTGGTGATTGTGATGGTGGTGGTGATGGTGGTGGTGATGGTGGTGGTGGTGATGGTGGTGATGGTGGTGGTGGTGATGATGTGATGGTGGTAGTGGTGATGGTGGTGATGGTGGTGGTGGTGATGATGTGATGGTGGTAGTGGTGATGGTGGTGATGGTGGTGGTGGTGGTGATGGTGGTGGTGGTGGTGATGATGGTGATGATGGTGGTGGTGGTGGTGATGGTGGTGATGGTGGTGATGTTGGTGGTGGTGGTGATGATGGTGGTGGTGATGGTGGTGGTGGTGGTGGTGGTGATGGTGGTGATGGTGATAGTGGTGATGGTGGTGGTGGTGGTGGTGATGGTGATGGTGGTGGTGATGGTGAGTGTTAGGAAGCCACTGACATCTGAAAGGTTCATTTCATCAAACCTCAAAGCAATGGTTTGAGTCTATACTACATTCCCCCTTCCCCACCCCAGCAGGGAAGCTGATAGCATGTGGCTCCTTTAACAAAAGGTGTGACCAACAATCTGACCATGAGAAACTGTTTTTGAATGACAATGAAGAAAAGCATTGTAAACAGTAAGAGGGCTCAGCGCTGTAAGCTCCGTAACTATAAATTTGGTCTCGCCCAGAACAGATGTGTAACAGAAACATTCAAAGGGCAAAGGGATGTTATTCATTAATGTCAATCAATAGTCTATTATGCCACTCATTGCATTTAAATAGCTGAAAGCATAGGTAGACTCATTTAGCCTTTCGTGTGTATGTGTGTGTGGGGGGGGGGGGTAGGGAAGGAGACTGGCGTGAAGCATGAGAACAAATATATTCTTACAGCATCTATCTGAGAAATGAGGAGGAATAAAGTCAAACATGTATCCAGAATAATGCACAATGAGGGGCAGAGAATGGTAGGTTCTCAGGGATCCTACTCTCCAATGCAGTGTAAGGCCAGTCAAAAGCCACAGAGGGCCCTCCCTGACTCTGTAGCTTAATGGCCATAGGGTCTGGGGCAAGACACCTGCTCTCTCTCAGCTACCCCTTCCTACACAGGAAAATTGGGAAACTGTCAATTCCCATCTCACAATGCTGCAATTTCTCATTGAACACCAAGATTATGGGAAGATGTTCTGAGAGCTTGAAAGGCCTCTATCTCTATGTAATTCAATTTATTATAATAAAGAGTTATCATACAGGTAATAGATTAAGCAGTTTCCAGAAATGTGGAAAAAAATGTTCAACACTACAACCATCCTAAATACAATTTAATCTTTCTTTGAGGGTTTAGAAAGTGTTTTAGGAAGTGGCAATGCCTCCTCTGCCATGAATATAAGTATTAATTACAGAAATAGTCAACTGAATTATATGGCAAAAATTTAAATGCCAATGATTTCATCTATGTGGTTGTTTGAAATATTGTCAGTATCTACCATACCCTATTATACCTGTCAACTTCTTCATTATTGTGTAAGACATCTGATGCCTCCACTAAAAAATAATTTGTCAGTTGACCTAGAGAATATCCATATTTTGATATTTGGACTAAGTAATACAAGAAGAGGACAAGAGGATTTGAGTTTGGAGAATGATCAGGTACATGGTCAATTTGGAAAAGGATTCCCTTACTCAAGACACTTTATTTCTATCTGTTGAAATGTTCTCACAGTATACTGCCATCTGCCTTAAAATTATTGTAATAAATATAAAAGCTGTCATTATCTAAGCCCTGGCCAGGTTGCTTAGTTGGTTAGAGTGTTGTCCCGATATGCCAATGTTGTGGGCTCGATCCTCACTCAGGGCCCATACAAGAATAAACCAATGAATGCATGAATATGCAGAACAACAAAATCGATGTTTTTCTCTCTCTAAAATCAATTTTAAAAAACAAAAACCTTTTTCTCTATTTGCTAAACTTCTATAACCATGAATTATTTCTTGAAGGGATCCCAGAAAGCTTCTTCTGGGAAATTTTCTATCCCCCACAAACGAGCATTTTGGAGAAAGGAACTCTGAACAACCTGGAAGAATTTTTAGTATTAAACAGACAAGTCGCCCCCACTCTATTCATATTGACAGAATTATTTCAGAGTCTGAGTCTTGCTTGTGGTCAGCATCAAGGTTGATTTTCATGTGGGTTTTCCTATTAGTGCAGTTTTTCACCCATCTCTCCAGGACACTAGGAAGGAAGGAAAGTTGTGTCATGACCTGCTGGTTTAGAATGGATGGAAAGAAGCACAGGAAACAGACAAAGGGAGAGTGAAGAGCCAACACAGTCTCTCCAGCCTAGCTTCAATAGGGTCCCCTGTTCTAAGCCACACCTGGCTGTACATCACATCATAGCCTGTGACGTTCTCAACTGTTTTCAATTATGACAAAACAAATATGAGAAAGATCTACTGCTCCCCTTGAGGAGCTTACAATTCATTCTGCGTCTACTCCTGAAACTCCAAACACACACTGACACAGCCAACTAGCCAGAGACCCAACTCTTAAAAAAAAAACACACTCATTTCACCAGTCAGTAGATGCCACTTTTCAAAGCATAAGTATACTTTATACAAAGAGAAGCCATCAGGACTAGTAAAATATAAGTCACCTGATTTACAAATGTCAGAGTTGAAAATCCTTACAAGGCACTGGAAAAAACAAAAAGATCTTTATCCTCAGTTTGTAAATACACCTGAAATTCCTTGTGCTCGTGGTCATAGGGCTGACTCTTGGCAGACCTGCTGGGAAGTGGGTGTAACCTCGGCATGGGGAAGAGACAGCATGGGGAAGCTGATGGAGGGACCTGTTCGATGTGTAAGCCCACGTCTGCACACACAGAAGCAGTCACGTGGTTATGGACAAAGGGTAACTGCAGGGTGGTTTATTAATTGGAAGTGCAGGCTCCCTTCTTTGTGCAAGGGCTTGATATGGAAAAGCCAAACACATGATAAAAGGACATGCATAGTCAGCAGAGAAACCTCAGCTTTGAACAATCTGCCAGGAAGGAGAAAGTTAAGAATAGATTGTTTTCTGGCTCCTAACAGCAAATAAACCACCGAGAGACTCCTGGAGATCTGAATAATGAATCCGTTTCCCTCTCCCTTCCCCTCCTCTCCTCATACATGCATTGAAGAATGGTGAGCTGTATCTTCCAGGGCCCTCTTTCTCATGAGGTAACTAATGCCTTTAAAAAATCAAATTTCATACATCCCATACCAAAAACCTAGGAGCTTACTGTAAGACCAAAAAAGAAAAAATCAATCTCTAGGTTACAATTCCTTTTTCCCATTGTTAAATATGGTCAACATTCAACAAGCATCCGTGGAATGAATCTGTGGATACATTGAAGATTGGGTTGCTTTACACATCTTAATCCCAGGTTCAGCATCAGGTTGCTAATTCGCACATTTAACAAGTGTCTGCACTAGAGGGACTGAACTGGCTAAATGGACCTAACCTTATGGGAATAAGTTTAAATCTGTGGTTGTCATAACTGTTAATGGGTGGGCTGAACTGTTCTCCAATGGAGATAGATTGCTTTGAGCCTCCTCCCAGAGCTGAGCCCAAAGTATCCTTTCATGATGCATTTATTAGAACCTCCTCCCCAAAGAATATTTCACTATGAGTATTTGTCACACACATCAACCCAGCACTGGGTTCAGGCAAAAGCCACACATATACACAGATCAGCCTATGGGGACCAGCACCTCCACGTGTTCCTTGCTCCCCTCAATACATACCATTTGTGTCATAATGTGGGTTTAAGCAAATGAGGCACAGCTCAAGATGATTATTTGTTGGTAAATGATGTCTAAATGGGCAAGGAAAGACTTTCATAACCCTTCCTTTTTTTAAGTGTCCCAAACACTAAGGAAAGTTCTGAGGAGGTGAGGTGATGCTGTTAAAAATGTCCACCCCGTTTTCCTCTCTTGAGTGACCAGTCCCCTTGGCAAAGGAGACAGGAGTGTCAGCCCAAAAGGAGGCAAAGATAAGTGTGTTCTGGAAATAAAGCCTGGCCAGGAAGCCATCTCTGCTTCTTGGTGTTGGAAAAACTTCCACCATATTACATTTATTTTCCAGTCAAGTAAGTGTTTGAGGGCTCTGGAAACTTCTCGGCTACTTCCAGAAGAACCAAAGGCCACGGTCTGGGTGTCTATTGCCCACGTGTCAGCCCAGTGTTCTTTCTGATCCTTTTTAATCTTTGGAAATCGATCATCGCATCCTGGACTTCCCCAGGTGAGAGTCTTTGGAGCAGAGGGAGGAAAAGGGTAGACGTCTACTTGTTTTATTTGAGGCTGCTGGTTCAGCTGCTTCCATTTTCTTCCCTGTGCTAACAAAGAGGGATAACACATCCCTTTAGGGGAGTTCTAGAATTCTTGATGGTTTTGAAAGGATGGAAGAGGCTTGAGAGAATCAGAAAAAGAGGGACTTGGAGCCAGGGGAGAAAATGGGACGGAATAGAGTTGGAGCAGTCAGAGCGTCACAACTGGGCTCACACTGTCCTCTGAG
Source organism: Saccopteryx leptura (assembly GCF_036850995.1). Classification (NCBI taxonomy): domain Eukaryota; kingdom Metazoa; phylum Chordata; class Mammalia; order Chiroptera; family Emballonuridae; genus Saccopteryx; species Saccopteryx leptura. Next base: position 172,296,451 of record NC_089503.1, read on the forward strand.
CGTTGAAGGTGGAGGCGCATGAGGCATATGCCATTTTCAATGCTAGGATGAAAATGATTAAAAAAGATTATTTTCTAAACCTCGAAAGCAAATTCTCCTCTCCCCCTTCCTCCTTTTTTTTTTTCTTTTTTAAACCAAAAATAGCGTTCACGTTTTCTATTAAATTTCAAATGAAAGAGGATGGCCCTTCCAAGTCAGCCCCAAATCCAAACTCAAAATCCTCTGATGTTTGAAACAAGGTTGGACAACACACAAAACCATTCCCACAGCTGTTTCTGTGCAGAAGCTATTAAGGAGGGAACCTCAGAGTGTCACTTAAGCAGCTGTCAGAGAGAGGACAAGTGAATGAATCGATTGATACAGTGCTCGCAGGAGGTGGGCGGAGGGGTGGGCGAGAAGAGAGAGGAGAAGGGTCAGGGGGGTACGGCTCTAACCTGTGAACAGTGGTCGAATTGTTTGGAGTGTTGACTCAGGAGCCTACAAAGGCCCCATTATCCCTCTTCCCCATGCCGATGGCCCACCTGACAAACGGGAACGGCAACATTAGCAGACCTGAGAGAGTTCTCCGGCCCTCTAATGTGTGCCAATATTCGGTCTGATAGTGTCTCCCTCTCCCTCTCACTCTCTTTGTGCTCTCTCGCTCTCTCCCTCCCTCCCTCCCTCCCTCCCTCCGTCCGCTATTTTGATAGCTGTCTGATGTTTAAAGAAAGCACTAGGTTTCTTGACAGCTGCTGAGGCCCAGGTGGTCTCCATATCCATCTAAACAAGTTGACATGAAACTGATCTGCCAGAGGTTGGAAGCGGGGAGCTGGTGTCAACAGAGTATTCCACCTTCACCAGAGATAATTCTTTCATCATCTAGGGCGAGGGGAGGGAGGATGCAGAGGAGCCGACACAGGTGTCCAAGCTGCCCACTTGGATTTGCTTTTGAAATTTCCCATTGTGATGACATCACCCTATCAAAGGGCCGTGTGTTGGTGTTTGTTTATGCGGGTTGTCAGTATATAACCGTGCACAATTACGCAGCTGGGTTCAGCCCTCCATATTAAAAGGATGGAGAAAGTGAACCACAAAAGAAACTATTTAGGCAGAGAAACATTGGTGGAAATAAACAAGGAAAATGCAACCTTGGTGGAAATTTCCATAGTTTTCAAACAACCTGGATAGTGTGGGTGGATTGATTAGTGGCTGCCAAATATACATATAGTTAACTCTTAATCATGGCCACCGATAAAAATCCAGCTCACAGAAGGAGTAATCCAGAAATAAGGTTCTGTTTAGGTTTTCAAAATGATATGTAAAGTTTTTGGAAGTCGACTTACTTAACTGTATTTGGCTTAAGAGTCACTTGACTTTCACATGTCATTAGTCTTTGGGGCAGCATGCAATCCTCTCTCTTTACAAAAAATCAATAATTTTTTTTTGTATTTTTCTGAAGTTGGAAACGGGGAGGCAGTCAGACAGACTCCTGCATGTGCCCGACTGGGATCCACCCAGCATGCCCACCAGGGAGCGATGCTCTGTCCATCTGGGGCATTGCTCTGCTGCAACCAGAGCCATTCTAGTGCCTGAGGCAGAGGCCATGGAGCCATCCTCAGCGCCCGGGCCATCTTTGCTCCAATGGAGCCTTGGCTGCGGTAGGGGAAGAGAGAGACAGAGAGGAAGGAGAGGAGGAGGGGTGGAGAAGCAGATGGGCGCTTCTCCTGTGTGCCTGGCCAGGAATCGAACCCAGGACTCCTGCACACCAGGCCAACACTCTACCACTGAGCCAACCGGCCTGGGCAATAATTTTTTTTTAATGATTAAATTCCAAATTGAAGACAGAGTGACCTTGGTGTTTGTTGAACCTAGTGTTGTCAATGAGAAAATAAAACACTTTGTAGAGAGAAAATGAGTCGTATACTCAGGAATTTAGCTTGGTGGCAGGAAGAGAGGCATTTTTTCTCTTGTTTCTCACTAAACTGGAATGGTTGGAAATAAAGCATCACCTAGAACTACAATGCAAGAGCAACACTAATCTCCTATCTATAAGATTTGTCCTGAGATTAGTCTAATTCCTAAAATCACCACAATATCTGACCAGAAAGTGAGAAATTCAGACAAGCAATTGGTGCTTTGGTTTCCGTTAACACTAGAACAAGCAGATTTTGGAAAAGCCCCAAAATTTTCTACTTAAAGAATGTCCTGAAACCTCAACATTGGACTTTAAAGATGAAAATAAAAATCTACATTTAAAAAACCAACCCAGTGTGTTCAAGAGCGTCTTCTATGAGCAAATGTGTAGACTCCTCAGAATCTCAGAAGGGTTGGACACAAGCACTGGAAGATCTAAAGATTCACATTGTCCCTGGATCACTCAGGGATTCCATGTGGACTCTCAGTCAACATGCAAACCCTTTGAGCTACAATCTAACTTGGCCTCTAAAATTCAATGGAAGTCATAAAGAACACTGCAAATGTGGTTATGAGTCTTGCTATGATTCCCAGGGAGATTGATGGCTCGGCGTGTTGAAGAAGAAATAGGGACATTAGTTGAAGTCTTGTTGCTACATTTTTAAAGGGGTGAAACAAATGACTCAACTTCAGTTCAAACTTACAGACGAACCTTTCCCCAAACATTTCCTGGAGCTTGGCAAGAAAACATTTTGGGTGAAGGGGCCTAAAATCATCACTCTTCTTTACTCCGAACAATGGCACCTCATTCTCAGTTGCATGAAATTGTCTGGAGAGTACCAGAAGTCACAATATTTGGTGGGCCCATGATCTAACTGAAAAATTCACCTGATTTTAATAATGCAGTTCTGTCTAGGAAGAAAAATGAGGGGCAGGGACTCTCGACATTTTGCAAATTTCATTGACTTGATTTAGTAGGGTAATCTTTTCCCTGATCACTGCTTCACAGGGGACTTGAACTAGAACTGTCAGTGTTCTGAATCAGTTGGGCTCAAGCCCAACTTGTATACAATAAAATATAATGTCTCATGTTTTGTTTTGTTTTTTCCAACATAAAGGTGTAAAATACGCAACCTGAGTGAACACTTCAGATGGCGTGTTTACCACTATATTCTAGATCAAGTTCATTCTTGGGCAGTAGTAGAAGTTGCAAATAAATAATTCAAGCTTGTCCTTTCAATAGCATGAGTTGTTTTTTAATCCCAACTCTTTTAATCACATGCATTTCAATCTTAATGAATGGGGCATCCTCAATAGAATTCCATGTGTTGTCAACAAATCATGTTTATGTTGAAAGCTTCAATTGTTTACTTGTGCTATGGGGGGGGGGGGTCCTTAGCTACAGCTGAGGATGGTCCCTTCAGAACATTCTTGCATGCAGGAGGCTCAGTAAGCCTGCTTCCCTCAAAGTCCTGCCTCCTGCCTCTCTCCACGTAGCCCACTACCATTCCATAAGGGTGGGCTGAGCACCGACCTTGTACGACATTAGGCATGAAAAATCCTCAAATTCCTAGGAGGCGTCACCAAATGAGAAAAACACCCTTTATGATAACGATTTTCTATGCTGCTCTGATATCCTTTTAACCTCATGTGTGACTTTGTGCCTGTGTCCTAAATGACCAGGGCTTCTAGAATTCCAAGTTCTAGGTCAGTGGGGCACGTGCTGGAGTCAGTCCATCATCTCACTTTACGCCTTTACTCAGGGCTGGCAGGCGGCTCTTCATTATGTTTTACAGCCTTGCTTCTAATGAGCCACAAGTCCGGAGACTAAAAAATGTCTCCCTTACTCCGTCCGGACTAGCACAGTGTTTATATCTCAAAAGTATCTCAGGTCGGTGGGAAGTTATAGCAGAGGAATATTTGGAAGAAAATAAAAAAAGAACAAGACAAGAAAGCCTCAGGCATCACAATCCTACAACTCAAAGAATACAAACCTCGCTCTTTCCAAATTGTTGTTCTGGTATCATTCTCAGTGATGTGTGTCCATTCAAATCAGCATGGTTTTCGCTGTCTCACCTGTACCCAATGCGTGCTGTGCCTGAACCGGAGAGGTACATGCCACCGTATGGCAAGGCCAGGCAAATCTGAAACAGCCCACTGCCCATTAGCCAGCTCAACAAACAACAGCGAGACAGGAAATAACAAAGCGTGACCCCTGAATGGGAACTTCAGCAGAAAGACTCCAGAGCGATTCCTCGGTCTCTAAGTCACTCCAGCTGTGTTTTCACGGTTTGTGAAAGCGAGAGAGGCAAACCCTGGAGACAAATGAAACTCTTGGATCTGGCCAGAGATGATTTTATAGCAAAGGTGCTCAGTTCTATGGGATGGTCCAGAGATACAGAAAGAGTTACAAGCCAAGTCCTACTGAAAATACAAAGAGTTGACTGTATGCATTGTCTACCCAGAGGGATAAAGACTGGCATATATCAAAACACAGATCAACCCAAAGACTAAGGTCTATTTTATGGCTGTGTTTTACTAGGAGAGGATGAAGGTATAATATTTTATTATGAAACAACTCACAGAAGGAACAGAAAAACACGTGGAAATGGCCTGCTGTTGGGAGGAAGTGACTAGTGGGTGAGGGGCGCCACCTTTTGGTTGTTGGGTGTATGAACATGCCCCAGGTGAAAATAATTTTTGTCTTAGTGACTATCGGGCTGTACGATTCAATTCAGAAATATTTCTACAAGTTCTTTCCCAGGTATCTCTGGGTCTCATTCTACTTGGAATGAGCCTTCTCAGACGTCCTCGTGTTCTTCCCATTTAGGAATTGCCCCAAAAAGTTGATATTAGCTAGCATTGCTTCTTACAACTTTCCAGATTACCAAAGATATACCAAGAAAAACAGGAGAATATGGAAAAGGCTTTTTAAATCACCATACATTCCTGGCTGGGGTGACACCGAAGGAATAAATCCTGAGTCTGATTGCTCTAATACAGTCCTTAATCTACTAGCCCTAGATTTAACCCAAGCTATGCTGTTTTGGAAGAGACTTGTGGTAGCTGGTTGGATAAGCATGGAGTTTTCCAGAGACATAAATTAAATATACAGGTAACACAATGACATGTAGATATTGATGCCTGTCACAGAGTCTCCCTACCTTGAGAAAATCTAAAAAGAGCCACATTTAATTGTGGTAAAAAGAAAAAGATGTTGAAAGCTAGGCCTTGACCAAGGACATGCATGGGTCCACCCAGCCACATTCTCTGGAGAGAATGAGAACTTCAAAAGACCACAGTGAATGAGAGTTCTTATTCCCACCCCAGACTGGCAGAGATAATACTGACAAAGTCTTCCTTCCAGAAGCATTTCCCAGAAACTCCAGAGAGTTCCACCACCATTAAAGGATTCTTAAAAGGAAGCCGTAGCATGCTGAAGTCTCACTGCCCCAGAGAGAGCACAGGGGGCCTCCATAGGTCACAGCCCTGGATTCCACCTTAGTGACTGTGTGTTTCCTCCATCGTGCCCTCGGGGGAGTTATAAGTCCCCATGACAGGTCCATGTGCTTTGTCCCCATGAAGCGCTCCAGGGAGAACAGAATGCCAGCAGCCAGACAGACCTGTCCCTGCATTCCCGGGGACAGGTGGTCAGACGTACTCCCTGTCAACATCAAAGAAGCAATGCAGACAGATGGGACTGAGTGCTGGAAGGCTGAGGACAGGCCACAGAGTAACGGGTTAGGAGGGTGGGGTCCCATGTTAGGCACACATCACACACTCTGAAAATGTTCTGCTGTTACTTCTTCCCCTTTTCTCCTTCTAGTCACAGTGGCTTTCTGACCCACCTGTGTACCTCTGGGCCTGGATGCCGTACATAGGCCTCACTTAGATGGACAGTTACTGAAAGGTCTGAGAATTACTCTCAGGAGGCACTGACATTAACAGCAACGTCCCTGAGAGGTCAGCCCTCCTCTGGGCGATGCCAAGAGGCACTGAAAGCCACACTATAGTCACAGGGACAGGCAGAGCCCAGCAGCCTGAGTCCCCTCCTGCCCACTCAAGGTCATGGGCAGTACCGAGTTACATGACCAAGCGAGGGGTCACATGGACAATTCCCTCCTTCGAGTCCACTGTCTTTCACAATATGTTCTTTCTGACTGAGCCAATCCAAGCCTGGAGAAAAAGGAACAAATGTGGTCAAGAATTGATCTGGAGGATACAATTAATGTTCTCACCATCATCAAAATGGCGTGGTGGTACGAGATAGTGTGGGCCCACATCACAGCCCTTCAGATGTGGAAAAAAATTGGGTTCACAGTCAGAACCAGACCGACAAGCATGCCAGATGGCACAGCGCACCTTGAAACCCACTGAAGGAGTTCCCATCACTAATTCTAGTGATTTTCACTGGAACATTGAAAATAGGAGAATTACTTCAGGGACCGCAAAGGCAGAAATCACCCTGAGCTTAAGTAAGCACATTCGACTAAGATCATTGGGTCTACAATCTTCATACAACATCGAAGTGGTTAACTCTTTCGCGGACTGACCACGAAATTTCTGGTGGACCAGTCTGCGGACCGGCAGGCAAAAAACACAGCTTTATTACACAAATATTTGTCGAGTTCTTATTGAAGTTCCCATGAGGCTGTCACCTCAGCTGTGTCATCTCAATTAGTCCCCCAAACAACCCAATGGGATGGCCGTTATTATTATCTTCATTCGATGGATGAGGAGGCTGAAACTCAGAGAGAGATCTACTGCTCACAAAAATCAGGGGATATTTCAAAATGAACAGGAAGCTATAAAATATCCCGATTTTTGTGATAAGTATAAAATCAGTATCTAAACCAGAAAGAAATTTTCTAACTGCATCTGCTGAATAGAAGGAATGGATGGGCATGAAAGATTTAGGCAAAGTAGAGATCTGAGGGCTGGCCATCAGGGCAAAGCTGAAGCAAGGGCACAGCAGATCTGAGTCTTCTAAACCAGTGTTTTAAAAAAGGAAAAGAAGGCCCTGGCTGGTTGGCTCAGTGGTAGAGTGTTGGCCTGGCATGCAGGAGACCTGAGTTCGATTCCCGGCCAGGGCACACAGAAGAAGCGCCCATCTGCTTCTCCACCCCTCCCCCTCTCCTTCCTCTCTCTTCCCCTCCCGCAGCCATTGGAGCAAAGTTGGCCCAGGCACTGAGGATGGCTCCATGGCCTCTGCCTCAGGTGCTAGAATGGCTCTGGTTGCAACAGAGCAACGTCCCAGATGGGCAGAGCATCGCTCCCTGGTGGGCATGCCAGGTGGATCCCGGTCGGGCGCATGCGGGAGTCTGTCTGACTGCCTCCCTGTTTCCAGCTTCAGAGAAATACAAAAAAATAATAAATAAATAATAAATAAATAAGGAAAAGAATTCTAAAAATTCTTCAAAAGTTATCCTTTAAAAAAAAAAAAAGGTGGTTCGAAACCCTGGGCTTGCCTGGTCAAGGCACATATGGGAGTTGATGCTTCCAGCTCCTTCCCCCTTCTCTCTCTCTCTCTGTCTCTCTCTCCTCTCTCTCCTTCTCTGTCTCTCTCTCTCTAAAAAAATGAATAAATAAAATAAATAAATAAATAAAATATAAATAAAAAAACATAATATAAAAAAAAAGGTAAGAAATGGTAACATGTGAGCAACCGAAAATATTTCTGATTAATTATTAATCATCCACCTTGATTTTGTGCAATGTGGATTTTATGAAATTTTATGACTCTTACTTGTTTCTCCCAACCAAACATGGAAGACAAGCAAAAAAGAGGGTGCAGTCACCATTCTGCATGTTAAGGACCAGGGTCTGGAGCCATGATGCACCCTGACCAGGGTGACATGGTTCAAGAGCGCAGGGCGTGGGGTTCTGCACTTGGATTTCAGTCTTTTTAGTTTGTAATGCTTACACACCTTGGAAGAGCCTTTAGAATAGATGCTTAGAGAGAGACTCAAACCGATTGAAGCCAATATTGTTACCCACTTTGTTTTTGTTTTTTATTTTTCAGAGAAACAAAGACCTGAGGGTATAGGAGATCAAAGGAGAACAACTGAGTCACAGTCACATAGTGAGGAACCAGAGTCAAAGACATTTTGGGGATGGAACTTTGTTCAGTATCTAAATTGTAACAAACTAATTATTCATTTCTAATCAGTTCAATTTTATTGATGGGGGGATTTTGTCCTGGAAGAAAATGTGCACTGTAACAAAAATACAAAACATCAGTTTATTGTATTATTATAGTCTCTAAAAGAACAAATTTCAGCTAGGGAGAGACGACGGACAATGTACTTCAAACACGTTAGGTTAAAGTCATATACAGGCATAATCTTATTAATCATTACCTCCCCAATAAATTTAATGTAAAAAAAATTATGTACAGATACAGATTCTGGGTTACATGATAAACAACCCTAATCTCTAATTTATGTCCAATAGGGAAAAAAATGTTTTAGAATAAATTATAGTTAAAATAAATGATCAGAGGAAGGCAATTAATAGATGCAGAATTGTTAATTATTGCATTCTTTGGAAAGCAGGTGTGCTATAAAAGACTTCCTCCAGGCTGTCATGTCCAGAGCAAAGGAAGAGGTGACGGGAGGAAGAATGACCATTTACTTCATTGCTAAATTTCAAAGGAGTCTGCTGATTGCCAGTATCAGGAGATTAATAAACTGTTGGTAATCGGACTCAGAAAAGCTGGCACAGTTCCCACTAGAACTGACATAGTCAAGATATAATACTAGTTTTCTGGCTTTCTAACTAATTTGGACTTGGTTCTAATGTTTTCCAATAGACTTCATATTTTAGGACAGTTTTAGATTTACAGAAAAATTACAAAGATATACAAACAGTTTCCATATACCGCCTTCACCCAGTGTCCCCCATTGGTAATACCTCCCAAGAGTGTGAACCAATGTTGATGGGGTATTATTAACTGAAGCCCATAATTTATTCATATTTCCTTAGTTTTTCCCTACTCTCTTTTTTTGTTCCAGGATCCCACTCAGGACATGGGACATTTTGTTATCATTTCTCCTTAGGCTCCTCTTGGCTATGACAGTTTCACTGACTTCCTTTATTTTTGATGACCTTGAAAAGTTTGAGGACTGGCTGAGGATTTCATAGAATGTCCCTCAATTGGGATTTGTTTTTCTCATGATCAGACCAGGTTATGGGTTTGGGGGAGGAAGGCTAGAGAGAGAAAGTGACACTCTGACCACTTCCTCTCAAGGGCACCTGCACGATCACCATGATTGGGCACTGTGGAGGGTGACCTTGACCACCAGGCTGAGGGCGTGTCTGCCAGCTTTCTCTACTGTGAAGTGACAACTTTCCTTCTCTCTTTCCGTGCTGCCCTCTGGAAGGGAACCACTGACAGCCCACATTTAAGGAGAAGGAAGTTATGTTCTCCCTCCTTGAGGGCAAAAGATCTTATATAAATTATTGGAAATTCTTCTGCCAGGGAGATCTGTCTTTTCTCTGCTATTTCTTTATTTATTCAACCATTTACTTTCATCAGCAGTACAGACTCGGGGTTATTTATTTTATACTTTGTGTTGTAATTCAATACTACTTTATTTATATTGTTGATCAAATTCTTCCAATGTTGGCCATAAGGAGAGCTATAATCTGGCATCTGTGTCCCTTTGACATAGCCCTGTCCAAGTAGGGTATGTGTTTATTTGTTTGGTGGGTTGGCTTTTTGGGTATTTTTTTCAGGTACTTCCTTATTTTCTCCCACTACAAGATACTCCCTGCTCATCTTGTATATTTCCTACCCAATCCTAGAATCAGCCTTTCTCCAAAGTGCCCTGCTTCTTTCTATCAGAGGGTGATGGTAGAAACCAAGCTCTGGGTGTTAGATATGTTCATTGCTAGTGGAGTGACTGACTACTCTATTTTTAAATATCAGTTAAATAATTTTTAAAATATTGACTGAATATTCACTATATGTCTGGAACTATATTGGCTATCATGGCCAAGACACCCATGGTTTTTTCAAAGCTGATGTTTTACTAGAGTTTAATTAAAAAAAAAGTTTAATTGGAAAGTGATGAGTACTCCTGAAAACTAAAGCCCAGAGGGGAATAAGAGAGTGGGAAGTTTCTATTTTCAATAGAATAATCAGGTAAGGCCTCCACTGAGGAAGGTAAGGTGACTGAATACTACATAGAAATTTGAAATAGAAGCAGTCAAGGGAGGGAATGTCCAGTGCAGAGGCCCTGCGGCATAAGCATGCCTGGCCTATGCATAGAACAGAAAAGGGGCCAATGTGACCAGATCACAGGGAGCAAAGCGAACAGCATCAAAGGTAACAACGCAGCACTGCAAGGACATGGGAAGGACCTGCAAATCAAAATCACGTGGAGCAGGTAGCCCTGGTGAAGGCGCTGACTTTGCTCTAAGAAATGGCAGGGGAAGAACACGTGAGGGTTTAGCTCCTCTTGGTTTAGTATAAATGAAAACTTCCATTCAAAATAAATGAAGAAATGTATTAATAATTTGTACCAAGGGTCCTGAAAAACACATTTTGACTTCAAGACAAACCAAAGAACACCACCAGGAAGGAGGTCTCTGGTTTCTAACACAGCATTCCTCTTAGGGGCCCCAGGTCCTCTTCTAGCCTGGGCTCTTTCCATCAGCTCCTGAAGGCAGGGTGGGGAGCCTCCCATGGGGAATTCCTAGGTGCTGTTTTCAAAGATCTGAAAAGGAGCAGCACCCAAAACATTCCCGCTCTAAAAACATTCCCGCTCTCCCCAGCTCCTCCAGGGCACTCAGGAAAGAGGCTCCAGTATCAGCCTTATCATTAGAGTGTTTGGTAAACTGATGTAAAGATTAAGAGCGGTGCTCGTGGGTAAGGGGGAGAATCCACTTGGGAGTGCTAAGTAATTTTTCAGACAGGGGAGCAGCTCCGCACACAGGTGGCTGTTCCCACCAGCTCAGATGTCTCAGGCTCCCTCTCCCTCACCTCTGGCTTCAAGTTTTCCTCTCCCCTTTGTAAGATTCCTCTTGCTTTACATCAGGCATTTTTCCAGGGCTCCCTTGTCCATGATAGACAAGAGTTAAAAGGAGGCCGGCATCATTGGTCTACAGCGACATCCTCTGTAATTCCTGCAGACAGAGGCAATGCTTTTTCTCTGCCTTTCTCAGATGCTCCGAGCAAAGCACTAATAGCAGAGGCGAGGTCAGAGATATGTCCCCCACTTCTGAGCTGTGTCGCCTTGAATTACTCAATTCAGGTTCAAACTCCTCAACCCCTTCCCTGGAAGAAGGGGGTGCTCGGAAACCATCCACTTCAAAGGGTTACTGTGAGATCTCAATGGACGAAAAGAATGTCAAGTGCCCAGAATGTTTCATGGTCAACACGAAGCTTTCAGTGAATTTTCCTTGCCTTCCCCATTTTGCTGTCAGGGAAGGTCTGTGGATATAAAGACTTTCTTGTTCGTTTCTGCACTTCTTTCAAAAACCTCGCCATGACTTGCACTAGCAAAGGTTCAAAAGCCATTCACTCAATAAATGGATACAAGAAGCTCCTATCGCCCCATCGGTGGGTAAAGGGGCACACTCACCCCTAACCCCACTCACACGGCTCCTAGGCATGGCAGTGCCCCCTAATGCATGTGTCACTGACGTTGACACTTTCCACAGCTTAGGAATAAGTGGGAATTTAATAAATGTTGTTGACTGGCCAAATAGCTGAGATGCCACCGGCAGTGGAGAACAAACTGTCAGGTTTAAGAGTTATACCTGTGATTCCCAAAACTGTAGCCTTATTCCACCCACAAGGACACCAGGAAAACCAAACACTGGAGCTGCTGCTCTTGTCAAGGACACACAGATTTTACCCAGGACTCACACTGGCTGGGTTTCTGCCCCATCATGCGCTTTCTGCTCCCTGGCTCAAGTAGAAATTGAATGCTTATTGTAAATGAACGAAGTCGAAATGATGGATGAGCTGACTCAGGGAGCTGCCACTCTGTAGTCATTTGGCCCGTCTTTCCCTCTAGGGCTGTGTATTGATCTGCAAGGCGTGGCGGGGCAGGGTCTGCACCGAGAGACACCTGAAACCTGGGTCTCAGAGCTTAGACCCAGTCCACGCTTCTATACCTCACTGGGTACACCATCTCCATAATGTGTAAACGGAAAGAGTAGAGCACCCCTGACAGGTAAGCTGTTTGAAGATGAGGTCATAGAGAAGGGACGGGGTGGGGGGGGGTGTCACATGAAGCACATGAAGGTCACACAAAGGGTTCTCGGTCCGGCTGGTAGTGCCCCCAGCTCAGCGCACCTGTAGCGATACCATGCCATCTGCCAAAGAGCGCCCTCTCCTGGTGACCTCGCTGGGATTAAATGCTGAAAGCTGCCCTTGGCCACTGGGGAGATGGTGCCTCTGCCATCTTGGGGGTCCTTTTGAACTAAACATGCTTCTAGGAAAAATTTCTTGGGAAGCACAAATATGTGTCTGAGTAGTCAAAGCAAAGGGCAGGCTTGGGGACAGGGTACACCCTCTAGATATGCCCTTTCTTTGGGCTGGCTCTGTAGTTAGAAGCAGGCCAACACAAGAGGTCTGGAGCCTGGTGCCCTGCTTTCATCCTGCTGACAACCAGAAGGAACAGGAGGAGGGAAATGCACCCAGAAAGCACGTGAGGGGAGTTCATTTAGGCCAGCAGAGCTCACATTTTGTCACCATCAGAGTCACCAAAAGGCTTTCTAAACATCCTATAGCCTGTGGTCATCCTCCATGACCAATTAAGTCAGATCTCCCGGGGTGGGCCAGGCATCAGCATTTTGTGAATCTCTCCAGGTGATGCCTATGAGAAGCTGAGTTTGCAGACCAGCCTTCCAGATCGCCAGAGTCTGCTAGAAAGGGGGGGTGTGGGCCTCAGTATCTCCAGGGCCCTGGAAGCAAGCACGTCGGTGGCTGCCCCCAACCCCAACACTGACACACAGCTGCTGGCTCAGAGCCCACCTGTTTCCCCACTGCCCGGAGGGCAGAATGCTCTCTGGAGCGATGATCTAAGAGCCACAATTTCACGATGCGTGACCACAAAGTAGAGACATACCAGCTGAGGCTATTCTGTTTCAAGACAAAGGCCTTTAGTGGGATGGACTAGAATTAGTCTCTGCTCAATTTACAGGGACAAACAGCAACTGTTGAACCGCCATCCATGGGAGTCTCGGATGCCAAAGGTTTGGTAAACGCTGCGTTTAATTGTTTCTAAGGAGGACAGGAAATATTTATTTAGGATTAGCGGCAGCTGCTCCAGTGGCACAGCTGGGGAGGTGGAAGATATAATTAAGAAAGTTGTGTGAGGGAGGTCTGGAAAGGCACCAGAAGGTACAGGAGCCTTGGAAGGAGTTGTTTGCATAGGTTTTGTGTGTGTGGGCATTTGAGTGTTAATAGGTACTTAGGAGAAGAAAAAGATAAATACACAGTCTAATTAGAGGCTGAGTTGGGGCTGCAAGATCAAATGCAGGTAGAATCCCATTATAGCCTGCACCGCGGGTCCACAAAATTGTTGTGCTGAGTGAAATTGTATCATAATGAGTACATGGGAAAATCATCACTCCTATCTCCCCGGCTTTTCTTACCTCGTTCCCTCACCTAGAATGCCCTTCTAGAAGGGAAGCATTTGGGAAGGGAGTGACAGACTAAGTTTTAATCATCGAAAATGGGCTAGGACTATGAAGGGTACAAGAAGTGAGCCATGTGAGAAAGGAGATGTTAGGGTTCTAGTTCTCCTCTAGAAAGAGAAAATGTGAATTGTTCCAGCAAGACAATAAATAAAAAGCACCTACTGTACACAAAGGTTTATGCCTTTAAACCAATGGTTGTGGCAAGCCTCCAATTCCTTGCTTGGTCGAAGGCACCAGATTCATCTTTTAGACCAGAATGGCCAAATGCCATTGACCTTGCCCACATCCCTATGAAAGAAGAGCTTCCTCACTCTATGGCCCACTCCATATTGCCTGTGTATATATTGAGCTTTTATTTCTTTCTGCCTTGGGTCATGTGAGTTGTCTTGTTTACCTCCTTCCCCACCCAGGTTATAAGTAATGAAAGAACAGAGAGTTTATTTTATGTATCCTTTAAGGGACTGTTCATTGTAGACAAAGACTAAATATTTATGAGCTGAATCATGGTAGCCCAAATACTCTCCAGAGAACAAAAGATTTTTCTGACAATAAGTTTCTCTCTCCATTCCTCACCAATGCTAAAATCAGAATGATTTTTAGATGTGCCTACCAGGAAGGAACTCCCTGAAGAAAAGGAAGGGAATCTCATAATGTGTATAAACATGCCCCAAATCCATCTGCTTAAAGTCAAAATACTCTTATTGTGTTTTCCTAAAGTAGGCAGCTGTGTACATAGCTTTATCAGAGAACTCTTATACAGTTAAAATTTAGGTTCACAGCATTTCTTATTCAATAAAGATGCACAATATATCTCTAGAAGACTTGGAAAATTTATTAGCAAATGCTCAGAACTTTGCTTTGGTCTAGAAAACTGTTTTTCCTTGTCGCCATCAAACAGTCCGTCAGCCCACAAGAGGTACTTCCTTAAGCAGCCGGCACAGTTTTTGGTCTAAGGAACATCCCATTTCAAAGTCTCGACCAAGAAAACGTTACAGCTTGAAGCCAAGATTTTTCTATGAGCCAGGTATGTGCTGCCTACTCTCTACTTTATTGCTTTGAATCCTCTCAACAATTGGTTGAGATAAAAGCATTGTCATCCACATTTTGTAGTCAAAGCAATGTGCACCAAAGGGATCGAATGATGTACTCATTTTTAGGGCTGACCAACCACCTCACTATGCAAGAGACTGGGGGGTTTTCTGAAACCAAGATTTTTAGTGCTACAACCAGGCAAGTCCTGCACAAACTGAGACGGTTAGTCACCCCACCGGCACACAAAACTAATTGTCTCGGAACAAAAATCAAGCCTAAGCCTTTCTAGATCCAAAATCCAAGTGTGCACACACCTAGAATGAAGTCACACGTGTTTATATAGTAATAATTATCCTCCCTTGATGTCTCCCACAATCCTGTCCCATTGCCTCCTTCTGTTTCTGGCTGTCATTGGGTTAGAAAGCATTTTGAAAATTTAGAGTCTGTACAATCTGATGTTCTCTTTTTTGCTCATCCCCAATTTGCTTCCTGCATAAATTAAGCTCTGTGTTGACATTCTCGTTATTAAAACAAGCCTCTCGGACTTCAAAAGTTTGTTTACTGGCTTGGTGCCTCCTCCAAGACAATCTAATGTTTCTGATGGATTGCCTTGTAAGACTTGGATTGTCCTTTGAAAGACTCTGGTGGGCACAGCTAATAGTTCGCTTGTCCTCCATAGTCTCTGCCACTCTGTATGTGGGCGAAAGAGGTAAATAAGGGACATCAGTGCTACGCGAAGTGTGACCTTTGTCAGTCTCCACTGATGGAAACTGATGGGAAAAGCAGATTCCTGAGCCACACCCCAGACCTGGAGAACCAGCAACTCATCTCTAAGTGCAGACCAGTGATCGTGTTTTAACAAGCTCTCCAGGAGATCGCTGTGTCCGCTGACATCTGAGAATCACCAGGCTTCCCTCGATCAGTGGTTCTCAAATGCTGCTGAACTTAAAAAAATCACCTGGGGATCTCTTAAAACTGCTAATACACTACACCCAGACCCATAAAATCAGACTTCCAGGATTGGAAACCCAGAGATAAGTCTATTTTTTAAAAAACAAACAAAGAACTTCCCAGATGATTCCAACATCCAGGCCAAGTTGCAAACAAACTCAAGGAAGTGGACATGTTACTTCAATCTTTTTAGAGCAATTTCTTGCCTCTGCCAAATAACGCAAAGACGCTTGGAGTGATTTCTACCATATTTTCTAAATACATCCTTTATCGGAATGTTAATGAACAAGGAAAATAAGAGCAAAATATCTTTTTTTTCTTTAAATTTTGAGTGTGGGGGGGGGGGAATAGTCTCTTTTGGGAGTGGCTTGTGGTAAACCCCCAAATACAAATTGTGTGTTTATAAGTGGTTTCAGTCCTTTAACACAGGAATACACCAGTATTGCCATAGGTGGAATTACATTTTCTTCCTGATGTCGAGTTAGATGGCAAGAATAAGTTGGCAATCCAAGACATGACTTTGAAATATCTGTTTCCTATTACTCTAATTATGAAAAGTGATGATAGTCTATTTGCTATTAACATCTCTACAACTCTGTGATTTGTAGCCAAATATGGAAGTTTACTTGATGGTGTGGTGATTTTAAGCACAGCCAGAAATGATCAGAGATAAAGGAAAAGTGTTGAAATGGGGCATTTTTGAAGCCCAAGGAGTTTAGCTCTCCTCTTTTGGCAGTGGTACCCGATGGTGTAACCTTGACCGCCCAAGGCTGTTTATAAACCCAACCCGTTTGACAGGACTTGACTGAATTAAGAACTGGGCAATTCCTTTGTCCCATCCTTTGCTTGAGGTTCAACTGGGTGAAAATGAATTTTATCAAACCTCTTCACCCAACTGATCAGTCTCTTTATTTTTTCACTTGAAGGATAATGTGTTTCTTATAACCTGAGGGATGATCTCAAGTCATCAAAATGGAGTATTGTCATGGGGAAGTCACTCACTAAGGTGACTGCATTGTGATGGTCTTCAGAGGACAAATCCATACATATCTGGAAAGGACTGAAAGTCATGGGACTAACCTGTTAAAAGACAGAAAGCAACAGGAACCATGTAACCCCAGGCTGCTTTGGCAAATGATTCTACTAAGACCTAAAACAAAAAAGCTCTTGATCATAACAGTAGGGGGTCCCAGCAAAAGGAATTAGACTAACTATGAAAACAGGCTCAGCCTAAGTGCCAATGACCAGATCAAGCAGAGGAAACCCATGAGAATTGAGTCATCACACTCAAAGAGATGGAATACCATGCTCTCTGGGATTCAAGGCCACATGCTTCAAAATAGCTGGGACAACCCCACATCCTATTACATCATTCTTCACAAATAAGAAAAGGACTAACCCCAGTGGCTTGGAGATGCTCTCAGATGCAGTGTTTCTTCTGTCATTTCTTCTAGCCAAGGAAAGCTATCAGATTTTTAAGCGGTATGTACTTGTCCTTCTTGACACCACCCTCTAGCCAGTGTTTTCCAAAACACAGTATCCACAGCACCACTGGAATGTACGAGAAATTTAGGGACATGGCATCTTAAAATACAAGCTCAAGAAGAGCCCTGGAAAGGAACATGGAGGTCACCCGTTCACCTTCTTTTCGGTCCCTGAGTCCTAGACTGCACTGCAAGGGGTCTTCTATGCATGTCTGTGAGCACAAGCCAACATCTCAGAACTGGATACATCCTTCCTGCCAAACAGC
The DNA here is from genome assembly GCF_036850995.1 of Saccopteryx leptura. Classification (NCBI taxonomy): domain Eukaryota; kingdom Metazoa; phylum Chordata; class Mammalia; order Chiroptera; family Emballonuridae; genus Saccopteryx; species Saccopteryx leptura. The sequence goes on from NC_089503.1 coordinate 172,313,732, forward strand.
CTCCCCTTGCTTACTTCGCACTCCTCAGTGTATGTCCACCAGCATAGCCCCTCCTCAGGAGGACAAAAACGGGGGGGGGGGGGTATCTGGTGGCCTTGGCTGTCTGGAGTGAGCAGTGAATGAATGTCTGGATGTCTGAGAGGAACTGACCCTCAGGAAGAATAGAGCCTTCTTCCCAAAGGTGGAGGATGGCTGGAGGAGGGCCCTTTAAAAAACGGATACCAAACTAGGGGCCGAGATGCTTTCATCCCAGGGTCTGCTCTCTGTTCCATATGCGGGAAGTGTTCATCTGCCTGCACTTGAACCCTTCAAAAGGCAGAGTGATCATCACTTCATAGGGTGCTTCAATACTTGGTCAGGGTCCCACACTCAAGGAAGCTGCAGGAGCCAGGAAGGAACAGACGTGAGTGGAGGAGGCTGATGTAGGTCCAGAGAAAGGCGTGGGGGCGTGGTGAGCTGGGAAGCCACAAGTCCTCTCAAAGGAAACAGCCTCCAGCCAGGTGGTGGGGGGTGAGAGGGGTTGGACAGGGGATAGCAGTTTGGGCTGTGTTGCCAAATCTTTCAAATTTCTGAACGACAACACAAAAAGCCACCCATCTAAAACTCTGTACAATTTCTTGATCCGTCAGTGTTGGCAACTATTTCGAATTTTGTTTTAAACACTCTCTGGCACCAACAACTCACATCTGCTAGCAGGTCTCAACTTAGCGGCTACCAGTTTGCAAGCTCACAATAAACAGCTTCTTCCTTAGACTGCATCGAAATCTGCTTCTTTAGGAACCCATGTATCTGGAGGGACCAAAACAGACTCTCTCTCTCTTCCAGATGCCTTATTTTGAAGTTGGACCTCCTTTCCCCCACGATCTCATCTTTCTGAGATCACCTCACCAACGCACCTTTCACAGCTACGCCCACCACACAGCTTCCCTGTCCCACACGGTCACAGCCACCGACCTCTGGAAGCTCCTCCCTTATCTGTGTGTACCAGTGGACAACACAAGGAGCAAAATGCTTCTGCGGCGGCAGCTTCCCCATGCTTGTAACTATATATTTTTCTTAGGTTTGCAGGGCCCGAGTTCAGAGAAGGGAGTGATAACTCAACCACCAAGCTTCTGGTACAAGGTGGCTGACTTCAGTGTGTGGAGGGAAGGCGAACACTGTTAACAGCATGCGTGATTAGTCGGAGGGTAGAAAATGAGGTGTGTATTTGATGGACTGTCGTAGTAGCAGATGGAACCCAGCAGCCATGACACGGCAGAAGTAGGACATAATGGATCATCCTCAAGCGCCTGGAACTGATTAACTGTGGGGCAGCTACATGCAGCTTTTAATTGATTGATTTGAGTTTGTGGTCAGAAAATGACTGTCGGCTCCAGCTTATCTATAATTAGCAGTAATCAGAACCAGACTTCTCTCCCATTAATAGGCCACGGCTCCTCCAGCGAGCTTGAGTTTTTTACTTTTCAGACTTTCTGTAACCTCTCCCTAATAGCTTTTTGCTGCCATAACATGATACCTGGTGACCATCGGGGGAACAGGCTCAGGGGGGAATGAATGTGGAGGTAACGGGAATGCTGCTCGTTCATTAGTTTAATAGTTCGGCTATTTTGAGTTCAAGACAGTTTCAAATTAACAGGAGGTCTCTTATTCACAATGTAGCTAGTCTATCGTAGGCAAGACCGAGTGAAGGTCTGAAACAAGAATTCCTGTAACTCAGGCCAAAATCTCATTTAACCTAAAAAATTATCTTGATGCTAATTAGTGGCTGAAACTGTTTCTAGAAGTCAGGACAAGGCGGCACTCCCCGTGTAACAGACCACCCAAATCAGTAACCTGGCAAGGACTCAATTATTCTGCTACTTCTCATCACAGCCCCTGGCCTCCCCCCACCCTGTCCAGTCAACCACCTCCTCCCCGCTTTGCATCTGCGTGACCTTAGTACAGTGTCCTGGAGCCACACAGACCCGGGTTCCCATCCTGACCCCATCACTGAGGAGCAGGCAGGCCTTACTCAAGTTATTTTTCCTCTCCAGCATCTTTCCCTCAATTCAACACAAAGATCTTAAAGGACATGAAATAATGATTAAACGAGACACAAGAAAGATCAGATGCAGTGTGACATGCATGTGTTCAATGAGTTATTGTAGGTATTGTTATTTATTCATTAGTCTCTATCCCCACCAATACAGCCTAAGTCCTGGACCACACTTATGCTATCCAGCACTGAGTGCTGGCCCTAAAGAACTCCAGCTGATGTAAGCCATTTTTTCCTTCATGAACTTCTCACCTCTAATTGAAATCAAATTCACGCATCTCACTAGGCATCACCTCGTATCTCTCTCTGATTTCAAGACAACAGCCAGGGCCCTGACTAGCTCACACAACACGTCTGCACATGTCAGAAAAGGGACCCTTGCTTCCATCAGAGGCAGCCCCATTCGGGCTGGGTCCCAGCCTCTGTTCCCCTGTGGGCATGATGCCCCGTGTTGGTGCTAGCCTGCACTACAGAGTAGGAAGTCCCCCCATGTGGCTGTGTCACTGAGATGGCTCCTGATATGAGGAAGTTTCCGTTGAACAGCACCTCAACATGTGAAGTAAGAGATGTTAAACTCAAGGCCATCACTGTCTCCATGAATCCCTTTCCTGCCTTGTCTGCTCCCATCAAGGGTGTTCTAAGACACCTCTGCTCCCAACTTGGGGACCGAAATTCATTCCAGCTGGCTTGCCCTCACCCTCCCATCCAGGTTGACACCAAATCTTTCCAGTTCTCTTTTGAAAAAGACTTAAGTGTATTTTCCCCCTTCCAACGGCAACCCTCCATGAGCCTGTAGATTTCATTCCCAGATTCCTGAAACAGATTCCCAGTCTGTTTCATATTTAGTCTCTTACACATCCAGGTCTTCCAACACGACAACAAGAATCAGATTTCTTGGCCGCCATTTTTCATAATGTTAATCCCTTTCTGAGAATACTGCCTCTGCTAAAAATAGAATAAAAATTCCCAGGCTTCTAGACTCTTCACCAGTCTTCGCCCCACAAATGTGCCCCTGGTTCCTAGAACATTGTTGTAGGGTGGGCTGTACAGAAGCAGACCTGTAACAGAGCTTAGTGCTCACTAGATAAGGGAGTTCCCCTGGGATCAGCACCAATGGGAAGGAGGAAGGGAGACAGGATTGGGCAGAAGGAGACGCAGTTGTGGTAGAGACTGGAGAGCCTTAGGCAATCCCAAAGGGAGCTCCAGAACCTGCCAGAATCATCCCACTCAGAGCCAAAATGGCTGAGCCTTTGCACCCCTACCTCCATCAACCACCACAAGTGGGCCATCTGGGGGCAGAGAGAAAGAGCTCCAAAAATAAACACAGAAGCAATCTTGAGTCCTGTGTTGACTAGTAAGCATGCATTGAGTGAAACTCTGGAAGACCAGGCATAGAACAACTGCTGGAATCTGTGAGCCAGGAGTTGGGTTGTGACCAGCTAGAATGGAGACATCTTGCTGAACACCCTGGATATTTAGTTACTAGAGGCACAAAAGATTTTAAGGGTAAAATTAAATTAGCCTTAAATTTAAACAGACTCTAGACTCAACCTAAAAAAGCTTAAAAACAGCCTCATGAGAATCATGTTGAGCTGCAAGTCACTCAACTCCCCGCCAAAACCAAATTCAGCTTCCTAAAGGAAACTACTAAATCCAGACTTTCAACAATAGAGCATTTATAATACCTAAAACCCTAATAAAAATTCATTTAAAAGGCAAAGATGCAGGAAAATATGAGCCATACCCAAGAGAAAAACAGACACACAATGACAGAGACAATGGGATCAGCAGATAAGGACTTTAGAACAGCTATTACAATAATGCACAATGATTGTAGAGCAAATATGAACATAATGAGGTTAGAAATAGAATACATAGAGAGAAAGAGAGACAAAGAGAGAGAGAAACAAAAAGCTGGATCATTGAAAAAAAATCAATAAAATTGCCAAACCTTTAGCAAGACTGAAAAGATAAAGAGACAAGAGATAAATTACCAATAACAGAAAGGAAAGAAAAGGCTATCACTACAGACACTGAGGACATCAAAAGAATAATAAAGGCATTACTATGAAAAAGACTCTACTCACCTAAACTTGACGACTTAGATGAAATGGAACAATTCCTTGGAAAACAAACTACTACGACTCACCCAATATGAAATAATTTGAATAGTCACATAACTCTTAAGGAAATTAAATTTGTAATTTAACAACTACCTCCCTCTAAAAATTTCCAGACCCAGTGAGTTTTGCTGGGAATGCTACCTAATGCCTAAAGAAGGATTACAATCCCTTTCAGAAAACAGAAGAAAAGGAAATACTTTCTAATTCATAGGTTATGAAACTAATGTTATCGTGATATCAAACCACTCAAAGGCTTGCACACAAATATCCATAGCAGCTCTAACCATAATAAGCAAACTAGAAGTAATCCAAATGTCCTCAAACAGATGAATGAACAAATAAATTGTACTACAGTCACACGATAGAACATTATTCAGCAATAAAAAATAACAACACAAGAACATATCACAAGGCACAACAACGTGGATGAATCTTGAAAACATTGTGTCAAGCTAATGAAGCCATACACAAAAGAGTCTATACTGAATATTCCTATTGATATAAAATTCTAGATTACACGAAACTAATCTATAGTGACAGAAGGAAGATCAGTGATTGCCTAGAGTTAAGGTGAGATCAAGGCAGGGACCTGAGGGAAATTTGGGTGATAGGAATTGTATCTGAATTGTGGTGGCATTGATTACACAGGAGAAGACACTTGTCAAAACTCAGCCAATCAAAACACATTTTGTATGTAAATTTTATCTCAATGAGGTTAATGAAAAATAAAACCCAATGCATTCAACAAATATATACACAGTACCTACCAATATATTTTGGTCACAAGGTCAATGAAATTCTGTAATATCCACATATCAGAGCAGCTAATGATCATTTTTAAGCATACGCGACAGCTGACTCTTCAGTATGCCATCTTACCTTTTCTGTCGTAAATAAGACCACAAACTCAGAATTTTTAAGGTGACCTGGTTGTTTATGAAATTCATGTTGCGGGAAGGGAGGAGGAAGGCTCATCAGGCAGAGGCTGGGGATTACCAGTTCTTTAATTCATGAAAATTACAGGTTAGCTTCCCCTCAAAAGTTCAAATTAAGACTCTTCCAAGAATTTGTGTGTGTGTGGTCAGGAGGGGAGGAGGTACTTCTGAAGTCAGGTACAGAGGGGAGATCTCAGGATACTCCCCGGGGGGGGGGGGGTCATCCCAAGAAAGCCAACCTGGTCATCCCAAGAAAGAAACTTTAGGAAGGCTATTTTAGAAAGGGCACCAATAACACACCCTGGAGAGAGCTCAGAGTATGGGTCCATAAACCACAAAGAGCCTATAAAAGGGGTCCACTGTTTAACAAAGGGCATAAGACATTAAGAATCTCTTTGTTGATATTTTACCATTCTTGGTAACTACAGGCATGTAGCAGTACCTTATTACAAAGGGGCCAATTACCTCATTTCTTGATGGATCTGAGATCATTAACCCACACATTCTGGTCAAAAACATTTTCAGAAACCAACAACAAAAAAAATTTTTTTTCAGAGAAGAGTCAAGAAAGAACATTACAAAATGTTTAACCTGGTTGCTTTTCACTGCCAAAAATATGGATATCTTTTCACTAACTTTCTATATTTCCCAATATTGTTTTATAAGTATCACTTTTGCAATGAGAGAAAAAGGGGAAACATGTCATTATGGTCGGCATTTATTGGTAATTAAAAAAGTTTCAGGGACAACAAATTATTCTGTTTTCTTTTTCTAGCTTCTATAAATTTCTGTTACTTTTGCAAGAAAATTGCTGCATATCCTGGCCTTTTCTATTAATAAACAAAATGTGCCTTCCTATACCACAATTTTATCCATGTTGGTTCCTTTTTCCACTGTATGCGTCCAATACCTTAATGTTCCCTCCTACACACCGCAAGCCACAAACCACGCATGGCTATCCGGGGGAGGCGGAGGGAGTCTCCTGTCCACCTAGGGAAGGAGGTTCCTCTCATTCTCCCCATGCTAGTTCAGTAGCTAATACACTCAGGATGTTAGCGGATGAGGTGTCTTGACGCAGGAGGAAAGATTGAGCCTCTCAAGCTTAGGGAATACAGTTTAAAAATTGCATGCAATTAAATGCCTTCCCTTCCCAGACGAGGGTTATCTTTGAAACTGGCAACAATTTAAGATGGTACTTAATGATACACAAAGGCACGGAACAGTGAAGGCATAATTTGCCGTCCTTGGCTAACAAGAAGGGTTTTCCATGACCTCTTTTACACTTTTCTTACAGATTAATAAGCTTAAACAAATGCCAATGTGCTGCCCCGCCAGAATTCAAACATATGGGTCTGAAAATATTCTTGTCCTTCCCTTCTCAGTAGATCATAATGGAAAAAGTGTTGCCAAAAGTATAGCTGGTTTATGGCTTTAGAAAGCTGATTGGCGTGGTCATGAGTCATCTCCATGCTTGGTACAACCATCCTGCTTCTTTAAGATAACTCTCAAAAAAAAAAAAAAGAAATACTTTTAAACATTTTCAGCAAACCCCGCACTTATGTCTGAGCTCAGTGAAGATAAAGTAGTTGTCTGGGAACCCGGAATCAGGTATGCCCTTAGATCTGGATAATTTTTCTCACATTAAAGCTGTCGGTGCCATATTACTGAGAGCCAAGATTTAGCCACGAGAACATTCTACCCTCAATTCTATTCAAGACTATATGAGGGGTTTGTGCAAGTGTGTCCTTTTAATGCTATGTTATCTCTGACTCTAGGCAAAATAACAACTTGAGTAAATTTATAGAGGATCCTACAATTGAATGAAGAACAAACTACATGGACTATTCAGAAAGGAGAAGGAAACTGATATTTATAGAATGTCTGCTGCATTCCAAGTATCTGACATGCATTATGCCCTTACCATCCACAGTTGGCCCTCAAACCAACAGCAGTAGCTTCACCTGGGACCTTGTTAGAAATTCAGAATCTCAGGCACCGTCCTTGCTTGCATTTTAATAAGATCTTCAACCTTGGTTTATATCATTCCATATTCACCCAAATCGTATATGTATATGACACTGTTTCTATTTATATGAGTTCAAGGATCAGATAGTTACATAAAAGTCACACTTTAGTAATGAGTAAAGCCAGATTTAGACCCATTTCAAAACTTACCATGTTTCCACTCTACCAGGCTAAGCCCTAGCCTAGACCATAAGACTTGGGTTTTGATCCAAGGTCAGCCATTACTATCTTTCTGGCCACATACATACCAGTTAACCTATCTGGGTGTCGCTTATTTTTATCCTTTCTATTTCACGGAATTGCTACAAACCAAATGAAATTAATATAAATGAAAACACTTGGCAGTGAATAGAGCACTGGCCAAAAGTAACCTGCTCACAGAATCTTACACATGACTCTTTCTTACTCAATTCTTACCAAGGCGGAAAGACCAGGAATAGAACATTAGATGCCAAGTAACCCAACATTGCCCAGTGAGAGATTAGCCCACCTACGTGGTTTGAAACCTGGCTAGGTCAGCTTTGGCCCACCAACCCACCACAAGGGTATAAAAGGTTTGAAAGGGAGAGAAGAGAGATTTTCCTCTAGAAAGCATTTATATGGGGGGGTGGGGCAAGGTAAAATCATTTCTCCTGCATCTCAGTCCTACAAAGAGTAGACCAAACAGACAGCTTGCTATTTGTCCGGGGTTGGGGGGAGACAACTTAATCTGAAAGGGGAAATCTACCACATTAAACCTCACCTACCCCCGCAGGCTCTCCTAACACTAAAGCCATACTAGGTTTTGATACTGGCTGCTAACTATTAAACTGGACAGCATGTTTTAACTATGTATCTTGGGGCTAAAAGTGACTTTTTATTTAAAGGTATCTGAAAAGTTCGAAACCTGGTCAAGATTCCAACCAAAAAAGAAAGGGAAAAACGAATCCACGATTTGGTTTAAAGGGACAGTGATAAAAAGTAATAATAATATCAAGTGCTATTTGCACCCTATGCATGGTGCACTGTCTTCCAACACCCTAGTTTCTATTATTGTGCCTTCCAAATCAACATGAAATCATTAGGAAAAGTCCAATTTTGCAGGTAAAGGTCATAGGAAAGGAATTGTCTGATGCATGCATATACAGAAGAGTGTTACAACCCAGCTATAAAGATTAGGAGACACAGGGTCCAGGACCCAGCAACAACTTCTATCTGCTACCCTTCCCCCTCCCTGGGTGCAAGAGAGATCATTAAATTTACTGAGTTTTTTCCTGCTCCATTATCAGCTAATAAGAAAGTACTCTTACAGAGTGGTCACTTATAAAAGGATAGAGCAGAGTTGATTTTACTATACTTGGGAGTATGTGAGGACATTGAGTTTTTTAAAAAAAATATCCAGGAACATCTGAAAGCTGGACAAATAGAGAAACAGAGATGAAGTAGAGAAAACCCTCACACTGTCCTCTTCTAACATCAGCCCCACCTGGTGAAGCCAGGAATGTTTATTAGTTTTCCACAGTAACATGTATTTAGGTAATAAAAATCCATCCATAATGGCTTCAGTGGTGGCGAGAAGAAAACTAGGTATCCTGGAGATTTGGTGAAGCTCTCAGAATCTCTCCTGTCCTTCACGGATGTAAGGGGAGAGGCTGACAGAGTCTGAAAGAGAGAAAACTATGCAACTTACGAGATGTAACCTCTTTTCCATTCACACTGAAACCATGTGCACTTGAGCAGGAATGCAACCCATGGGACCCTGATCGTTTACACTTGAATCATAAAAATACTGTCTTCCAGGAGCCATTTAGTGTCCACAAAGATCTTCTGCATCTTTTCAGAGAGATCTGCAATCCGTTTTCCCCATCAAAACAGGAAGCTACAATTGCCGACCATCAACAGACGCAATCGCGAAGGAAAAAAGTCAGATTCTCTTCAAATTGTGAAGACCATGTTATGTTAGTAGGTTTTCACTGGGTCACACTCAGTTTCCCAACCCCACAAAGAAATGACAGTGCTTGCTCAGGTGGGTGGGTTGCTTTCCCACAGGTGTTACAAGAAGCTGACCTCTCCTACAGGTAGGGCTCCTGACCCTGTTTCCCTTGTGTTTCCATGGTGATCTTGCTCCCTCTTCCTTCCTCCCTTGCCTTTATTCCCCCCTCTCCTCAATGAAGTATATTTCATGTTTAGTTTGTATTCAGGCTGTGTTCTATTCAACACTATTTTTTGCTGTATATAGTTGACATAAAATACTATATTAGTTTAAGGCATACAACACAGCGATTTGACATTTATATTCCTTACAATGTGAACACCAGATAAATCTAGTAACCCTCTGTAACCACATAAACTTATGAAAATATTTACTATTTTCTCTCTACTGTAGTACATCCTGAGACCTTTTTTTAAATTTATGACTCAAGGTTTGTACCTTTTATTCCCTTTATATTTTTCACCTATCCCCCACTCCCTCCTCTCTGGCAACTATCAGTTTGTTCCCTGTATCTATATACCTGTTTCTGTTTTTTCATTTGTTCACTTGTTTTGGAGTGGTTTGTTTTTTTTTAGATTCCTCATATAAGTAAAATCATACAGTATTTGTCTTTCTCTGTCAGACTTATTTCACTTAGCACAATACCTTCTTGGTACATTCATGTTGGTATAGATGGCAAGACTTCATCCTTTTTATGGTTGAGTAATATTCCACTGTATATACATACCACAATTTCCTTATCCATTCATCCATCAATGGACACCTAGGTTATTTAATATTGTTACCAATGACTTGAATGATGATAGCTCAGCTGCTCATAAAGATAACATCAAGAAAAGAGGACAGGCTAATTGACTAGATAACAGAAATGGCTGGTTCTAATACTAGAATGAGCTGTAAGGGAAATTTTTAAGGATAGTACCTCCATACTATTCATAGGTATAAAATATGTATATAGAGATATGTAAATGCGCAAGGGAGGAATTTTTCAAGAAGTCACAGTTTAAAGGAACCTCAATGGTTTCCAGAGGAGAGAAATTGGGATGAGAGAGAATCCCATACTTTGATCATTTAGGGATTGGGACCATTGAGCCTGAAGATGTGAAGACTTTGGGAGGATAAGACCACTCTTGGAGTAAATGAGAAGACAGAGAAGCAACCACCAATACATTTTATAGTCACAGACATACAGAAACCAATGAGCTAGATAACCCACAAAACCCTTCCAGATCTGGGAGTCCGTGCTTTCCCCACCAGGGACTATCCAGCTCTCCTCCTTCCAAGGGCCTCAGCTAGCTTAAACACTGAAAAATACTAACAACTGGTTTGGAGAGCTCCAATGTCAAGTCTCCAACTTCCACAACAACACTGGATTTCACAATTAACTTTTCACTTGTTTTGTGTTTTCTTGAGCTTATCTAAAAAGAGACCCTCTCTAAAATGAAAAGATGTAATAAAATCCATGCCCGAACTCGAGGTATTTCATCAGACTGCCATCAGCTCCCTTTGATAGGGGTACATTCCCCAATTCTTTTTAAGAAATGTCCAAGAACCAATCCCCCCTCCCCTTTTAGGACTCTTAGTTACTGAATTGTAAAGCGAGAAGTGGCAAAACGTATTCAACGATGGAAGGACAAAACAGTTATTAATTCTTGGGACATTTAAGGAAACGGGAAAACGGGATAAACTCTGTGGAACTATTCTAAAGGGTGAGTCTTTGGCCACCACTTTTTTCCCCTCACATAATCATTAGCAGTTGTGACCTGAAGAGTTCCAGAACACAAGACAGGGCATTTGAATGACAAGCTCAGAGAGTGCCTGGTGGTGAGCAATCATTGTGGACCCATCCAAAATATTTCATTTGGGGAAAACTAAGACAAGCAAGTCAATTAACTTTACAAGAGAAAGGAAAACAGAATTCCATTTTTCTCTGCACTTTATCACTGTGAGAACCGAAAAGACTCTACTTTCAAGAAAACCATTCATTTTTACAGTGGCAGCATGCTTTCTCACAAACTACATTTTTATGATACCGTGCTCAGTGCTGGAAACCTTTAGACTCAAGAGGAAAAGCTGAGCATTCACAAAGTGGAGGAACGGTATCATTTAAACCATTTTATCTATTTTTTAAAAACGCCGTGTTTAAGCTGCCAGAATGATGTCTTCTAAAGCCTTTGAAATCATCTTTTGTGGGGCATCTCCTAAGTGTCATGCCCTGCTGTGTCTCTCCTCTGTCTCACCTCCTGCTGCACTCTGCATGTTCTGAGAGTGCCTGCTGTCTGTGAATTCAGATTGCTCAGTGTCACGTGCACAACACACCTACCAAGAGGGACACCTCAGGCCCCAGCAGGAATTAATCTGTTGCCTCCCACACCCCCTTCTGGAAAGAGAAGAGCAGTCCATGTGATTAAAGGATGAGAAAGAGTTCTTGCCAGGCAAGGTTAAAAGAATCAGATGTGTTCTACTATAGAAGAGAAACAGTGGCTTGAGCATAGTTCTTTAGTTCATTAAGATTTGTTTTATAAAGGGAATACATAAATAAACAAACAAACTCCTCCATGTCCACAGAGAACCAACAGAAGTAAAAACACTTCAGTTATATGCAGAAAGTTTGTCCTTGGACAGAAGAAGGTCTTTGTAGGGTTTACATGATAAAGTATCAAAATGATCTCATCTGGGAGGTTACAGAGCCTGTCCCCCTACAGAGTATCCATAAGAGAAAAGCTGGCCCTTGGTCTTAGATAGTTTAAAGTTTAACAAAGAACTGTGGCTAAAATGCAGAATTTGGGGTTTGTGGCCGAATAACACCAGGCAGAGATGAACTCACCCCATGGGAATGTATGCCCAGACCTCCTGTGGTTCAGTCCTAACACTTAGCAACCCTCCCTGTCAGTGTTCCTCTTTGCAGGCTCAGAGTCCATAAGTAAAGTTCAGATCTACCTGCACATGAGCGAGGACATGCAATGCCCTGGAGTGGTCCTTGGTTCCCTTGCTGAGGAGGTGCCAGCTTGCACCCTGGTATAGTGGTGTTCCATCCAAGTGGTTCTCTCATGGGTCCGTCATAGGGCCATGAATAAGATGGCCTTTCAAAGGAACCTCCATGACTCTTCTGTCAGTGGGGGAAAGACTCACGCTCTTTGGGAGGATCTCAAGGGGATCAGCATCAAATTCAACTGCTCTCAGATAGGTACCTTTTCAGCAACTCCTCCTTGCCCAGCTCTAAGCTTAGTGCTGGGCAGGTGCACAATAAAAATGTAAGTCCTGTTACCTGCCTCAAGTCGCTAAAATGTGTTAGGTAAAAATGAGGCATGTTCATATTAAAGAAGTAGAGTGAGAGAGCTTTTGTCAAATGACAATGTGACGGAATGAATAAGTGCTAAAGAAATCAGAGATGACAAGGACACACCTATGAACTGGGAAAGGCTTCATGCAGGTGATGGGGCAACGTGTGGAAACCTGAATACATTTCTGAGCTAATATTCCTCTGAAGTGACTTCCCAGATTGGCCCACACTCTCCTGCGTCCTGCAAAGCACGCTGACCAATACCCACAAGCAGCTGACCACATTAGTTTAGATGGCTTGTCTTGTTTCTAAATGGGAACACTTTATAGCAGCTGCATGTTTTTATAGAATTTTCACATTTTAATTTTAGTGTTCTACTGTTTCCCTTTAGTGTCTCTACATAGACATCCAACTGGAAAGCATGGTTATATAAAAAAGACAACACGAGCCCTAATCCCTGGACTCATACTCAGAAAAATATAACAGCCTTGGCCATAAGTTGGTTTTTCAGTCATTCATTATGTGTTCACTTATGTGTTTTTAAGATAAAACAAAATGTTGATGTTGAAATATATATACTATCATTTTTAATGTTTCTCTACTTTAAATGTCTTAATTAACATGTCAACTACTTTTCCCATAACAATGGATCACAAGACTCTTCTTGCCAAGAGACATAAGAAGCACTAGACCAGAGGGTAAAGAAATGTATTCTAGCTTTTACTCTCCATTGGAAATTGGGCAAGACCATTCCTTCCCCGGCCCCAGTTTTCAATTCCGTAAAAGTGGACAAAGCATCATTCCAGCAAACCTAGGTCATAGGTTTGATCCCTGGTCAGGGCACGCAGGAGAAGCAATCAATGAGCGCATAATGAAATGGAACTAAATGGAACAATGAGTTGATGCCTCTCTCTCTCTTTCTCTCTTTCTTCCCCTTCCCCTCTCTCTTTCTCTCAAATCAATGGGGAAATTTTTAAAATAATAATAAATATTTTTTTAAAAAAAGAACTCAAATGAAGTAATTTTCTGTGTTCCTTTCAGCCTTTGGCATTCCATAAAAATGATACCCGTTTTCATGAGCTCTCTGTACATGGCAAGCCCATAATAAACACTTGTTAACCAATAATCATTTGCACTTTTTACTGTCCCAACCCAGCACATCTTAAAATGTTCCAGTGCTCACCTGACCAGGCAGTGGCTCAGTGGATAGAGCATTGGACTGGGACACGGAGAACCCAGGTTTAATACCCCAAGGTCGCCAGCTTGAGTGCAGGCTCACCAGCATGAGTATGGGGTCACTGGCTTGAGTGTGGGATCATAGACATGGCCCCATGGTCACTGGCTTGAGCCCAAAGGTTGCTGGCTTGAGCAAGGGATCACTCACTCTGCTGTAGTCCCTTGGTCAAGGCACATATGAGAAAGCAATCAGTGAACAAGCAATCAACAAACAACTAAGATCCCACAATGAAGAATTGATGCCTCTCATCTCTCTCCCTTCCTGTCTGTCTGTCTCTATCTTGCCTTTCTCTAACTCTCTCTCTCTCTCTCTCTGTCTCTGTCAAAAATATATATATAATCCAACCCTCCAGCACCCCCAGAGCTGATCTTATTTCTCCAAGTGACTCCTTTTCTTTTCTCAACAGGAAATGTGGTGTCTTCATTTTGATCTTCATTAGGTTTGAAACAGAGAGAGCAAATGGGAAAATATGAGCGTTATTAGAAGGTCCTCATCTGGGGCAAAAACAAATCCTTGATGCTTTTGGCACATGGCCTTGAGGGGAGATATGAGAAATACAGTGAATTCTCTTTGTATAAAGACAGGAGGCACCTTTCCCAACAAAGATGGCAGCCATGGGCAGCAAGACGGCCAACGCCATCCGCTTGGGAAACCCTGAGCGAGCCTCAGCCAGCAGCTCATTCTGCCTTCTAAAATAGGGATTCCAAGTGGCCTCCAGCTCATGATGTTCACTTCAAAGGAACTGAGAAAGCCTCTGGAGTTCAAGTTCCAAACTGAAATCCTAATAAAGACTTTTACAGCTCAACAAAGAATCTGGGGCTGTGCTCTGTGTCTATTTCACGTAATAGTTTCTCCATTGGAAATGAAAAAGTGATTCATGGTGCGGAATGACCCTACATTATCAGGCCCTTGAGAGTCATGAGAAGAGAAGGGGAAAGAAAGAGAGAGAAAAAAAATCACCTGCCTTTTTCCATTGCTTTCAACAGAGCTATGCTCCTCCCTCGGGAAGCCTGCTTCTAACAGTAAATGAGACTTTGGGGGTAGCAGGCAGTCAAGGTAAAGGCACCTGCTTCAGGGATCACACTAGGGATGCCAGGTGAGCTACTGATCTCCTACAAGCATCTGGAGGGAGTTGAGAAGGTTAATGGGCAGGGTGAGTCCCATCCTAAGGGCAGAATAAAAATGAGGTGACCACCCAGCTACAGGGTGCAGAAGAAAGCGCTCTATTACCTGTGAGGGTAGAATCCAAGCACGTGGGAACCAGATCCAGAAATCCAATATAGTCCATTGCTTTTTCTACTCAATGACATTGGAAGGGAAATAGTTACGTGTTCCTCAAGGTTTATCCCTCTGAGAATATAGCCCTTTACATTAGGCACATTGTTGTTCAAAAGACACCCTTGCGATCCATGCCTGATAAGTAACACCACCTTATAATGAGGTTTTGTTGGCTCTCTGCTTCCTAACTTGCCTTGAATGGTGTCCAAGATCAGCCTGCCTCAGATTGGATCCTATTCAATGTTAAGACATTGTAGGGAAACTTTGACATTTGTTTAAAAGGCAAAGGAAAAAGCAGCCATTCACCTCTAGGAACATTTTATAATTTCCAGGAGTGATAATCAGAGAGCAATTTATTTTGATGACTTTAGGATAGGCAACCACTTAAACCAGTCTATTCAACAAGGAAGGCTGAAGTAATTATTGAACCTAGCTCAGAATCTAGAGAGGAATGTTGCTTCCATATAGAACATTAGGAAATAGTTAGTGTAATTCAGGGATTGGCAATCTGTGACCCTGGATCTGGCCTTCTGCCTATTTTTATAATGTGTTATTGAAAAGCTGGCATGTCCATGTATTGACTACATCTTCAATATAAGGGCAAAATTGAGTAGTTACCACATAAACCGTATACTCCCCAAAGCCTAAAATATTTACTAGCTGGTCTTTTCCAGGAAAAAAAAATGGCTTGCCCATGGCTAAGCAATAACTAGTTTTTCTAAACAAGATGACCTTGACTCTGGAACTAAAGATACCCCTGAACAGACAAAACAATTTCTGAAGGGCCATGAGTGAAATAGATTTCCAGAGGTGTGTGCATTATTCTTCCCAAACAGAACCGATTCTCAGTATCTACTTCCTCTCTGGTAGAAGTCCACCATTTTGCAGTAGTGGGGCCAACACAAAGACAGGAAGACTCTCAGTATTTGCTGCATGTTGAAGGTAAATAAAATCTGCTCCTACAAAAGCTTTCGCTTGAAGAATATTTAAAACACTACGACTTGCTAAAAATATGATGGGTGTGTGCTTTTCTTCAGAACTAAGTAAAGATCTCATTAAATGATTCCCACTTATTTACAAGTCACTTGAAGATTGTAGAAAGGCCACCATAGTTTTCAATGGTCATTTTTGGTTCTAATCTCCAGCAACCCCTTTTTACTCTCAAAAGGGAAAGTCAAAGAAATTATACTCTGGCCCTCTTGGCATCATTCCCAGAAGACTAAATGACCTCGCTGACTCTCCTTTTTTGACTCAAAACATTTTGTGTGTCTTTCTACATTATCTGTTCAGCTGGAAGAGACTGGTGAAAAATGGAGAAAAGTAATTCTGTTCAGTAGTTGCTCTTTGGTTATTTTTATATTACCTAGCCGAGTCACTTGGCCTCAGTTCCCCCAGTCATGGGAGCTCTGTCCACGCTCAATGGCCCTCACTCAAATCCCCAAAGCCCCATATCCTGTTTTTCACTCTTTCTCTTGAATTTAACAGATGTTGTCAATTAATGTGTCTGAGAGCTTAGAATGTTTCAATTATTGACCAAAGAAGCGGGCTATTTTCACCATGTGTGTATGATTCCACACAGTTACTGTCCATGTGTCACTTGCAAGAGTGTGACCATAGGGACAAATACATCGCAAACTGAAATAATGGGAAATGGCCAGGCTGTGAAAATTCCGATTCTGGGGATGAGAAAGTGGAAAAGGCCACCAGTGTCCCATGTTACTACTCTTACCAAAAACGTATAAACTCTCACTTGTCTAAACTGATCCAGGCAAAGCTTCCCTGTTTTGAAAAATCTTCCTCTTTCCTTGTTTGAGTGTAAAAATACAGGGTCGATCAAGAGCTAAGCTCTGAATGTGTCCTGAGTGAGTATATGGGAAGCGGCAGGTAGTCTGGTCTGGTTAAGTGTAAGGCCACTGGGGAAAGTTGGTGGAAGGTGAGGCTAGAAAAGGTGACCTGAGCCCTGATCGCCTGGTGAGGGCACTGGCTGCTTACTCTCAAGGTCAAGAGAGCCAGTGAGAACGTTTAACTAAGTCTGGACAACTGGGTTCTGGAGCTCCACTCACTTCCATTAGCTGGTTGATTTTGAACGTTTGACCAGTTTGTGCTTAAGATTTACCAGCAGTTGAAGAAGGAAGGCAAAACCTACTTTATAAAACTCACAATATGGTTCAGAGCAAATGAGATATGCTTGTACAATGTGTATAGGAATAAAATTTTACAATTTTCATCATATTGGCCCAAGTGATCCCCCCAGTTCACTGAAACCAGTTTAGCAGAGTAGACAGACCCAAGTGCTAGGGCTTGAATCCTGACTCCACTACCTACTATGTGACTTACCTAAGCTTTAGTTTCCTCTTCCAAAAGAAATGTACTACTTCACAACCTACTAAACAATAGATGTTTAGGGTGGAAATAACATAGGATATTTTGTGTAAAGCACTTAGGACAAGGTTTGACACATAGTAAGAGATAAGGGTTCACTATCAACATCTTCATTGATAGCTCACAATGAGAATTTTACAAATTTGTTGGTTGATTCTTGTATGTGCTTTGACCAGGGATCAAACCCAGAACTTTCGTGTATCAGGACAATAGTCTAACCACTGAGCTAGCCAGCCAGGACTACACAATGGGATTTTAGGTGGTTGTGAAGAACACAGCAAACCACCTTCCTCCACATCACTAGGAAGTATGTACACTCTAACCCTTCCTAGTTGATACATGCCTTTCATTTTTTTTTTTTTACAGTGTCCAATTTTATTATTTAGTTTTGCAAAACTGATTAGATTGCTCTTGCCCTTTCTGAGACATAACACCACACCATCTACTGCCTGATTCCTGACCTGCAGAAAGCTCCAGCAGGGCCAACATCGCATCCTTGAGGCCTTCCCTGGACGCTCGACTGTCTTCAGTCATGTATGCTTGGTCTTGACCTTCACTTCCTCAGGATGGGAACAGAAAGTCATTCGGTGCTTTGGCTTTCTTCCAACAGCCAGCAACTTTGGGCTCAAGCTGGTGAGTCTTGCTCAAACCAGATGAGCCCGCGCTCAAGCTGGCGACCTTGGGGTTTGGAACCCGGGTCCTCCACGTCCTAGTTCAATGCTCAATTCGCTGTGCCATCACCTGGTCAGGCTCCCATAGATTTTTTTTAAATGTTTATTTTATCGATTTTAGAAAGAGGGGAAGGGGGAGAGAGAGTGAGAGACAGAAACATCAAACTATTCCTGCATTTGCCCTGACTAGAGATAGAACCCATAACCTTTGCACATCAAGACGATGGATGCTCTCTCTAATCAGCTAGGCTGTCTGGTCAGGGCAGTATTCCTTCTTTTAATAGTCATTCCTGTGCATACTTACAGATATGTTTATCAGCATATACAAGCAAATATGTTTGTTTGTTGTTGCATATTCCTAAGGCCAGTCCCAGATGCAAGTCCCACACCTCAGGGATACGCACTGCTCTCAAGGACCGGCTCCTTCTCTACATGCCTTTCTTAATTTGATTAGTGCACACAGCAGCTGCTCAGTAAGCGTTAGTTCTTTCTTTCAATGAGCATTCATACATGGAAGACCTGATTTATGCCACGTGATGTGGAATATAACATTGAGCAAGACAGTCTAGAGTTTGGATTTTACAAGCCAAAAAAACAAACAGTGTGATAAATGGTGGGGAGGGGTGGGTTGAAAGAATCCATTGCAGAACCACTGACTCCATTCCAGGAGGGCTTCCAGGAAGAAATAATGTCTAACCCAAGACTTGAAGCAGAAAAAGAAATTGGTACTTAAAAGCAGCATGGAGGCCCTGGCCAGTTGGCTCAGTGGTAGAGCGTCGGCCTGGCATGCGGAAGTCCTGGGTTTGATTCCCGACCGGGCACACAGGAGAGGCGCCCATCTGCTTCTCCACCCCCCCTCCTTCCTCTCTGTCTCTCTCTTCCCCTCCAGCAGCCAAGGCTCCATTGGAGCAAAGATGGCCTGGGCGCTGGGGATGGCTCCATGGCCTCTGCCCCAGGCGCTAGAGTGGCTCTGGTCACAACAGAGCGACGCCCCGGAGGGGCAGAGCATCGCCCCCTGGTGGGCATGCCAGGTGGATCCCGGTCGGGCGCATGTGGAAGTCCGTCTGACTGCTTCCCCGTTTCCAGCTTCAGAAAAAATACAAAAAAAAAAAAAAAAAAAAAAGGCAGCATGGTGCAGGAATAATATTTCCTCAGAGGCAACGACAGGGGCCATCTCAGAAGTGAGGGGATCATGGTCATCCATAGACTGAAAGGGAACCAATATGGCTGGAGAGCAGACTCTGGGAGGAAATGTAATGGGAATAAGAAGGAATCTTGTCACAGAAGGCACTGAATGTAGGCTGATGTATTTAAACATTATCCGAAGGCAACAGAAAACAAAAGGTTTCAAGTAACAAAGTGTGATAAAACCATCTTTGTATTTGAAGAAAAAAATGGAAACAAATGAAGTCACCCTCACTATGTGAAAAGAATGAAGTTGTCTTGCTGACAGATGACGGTGACCTCTACTTTTAAACTGGAATAGTCAGGCCCTGGGCAGGGTGCTCAGTGGATAAAGCGTCAACCTAGGGCTCCAGAATTTGCAAGTGCAAGCCCTGGTAAGGGTACATACAAGAAACCACAATGAGTGTACAACTAAATGAATCAACTAAGTGGAACAACAAGTTGATGCTTCTCTCCTCCCTCCCACCATCTCTCTCTCATCAATGAAAAAAATTTAAAAAACAAAAAAACCTGAACATTTAGACATTAAATGCATCAAAAGAAGGACATGAGCAGGTAAGTTCCAGGGACATGGAGAAACAGAGAATGGTGAGGGACTGAGGAGTAAGCCACAGATTTCTAAAAGTGAAGAAAGTCCTCCTCCTTATTGCTGAGTTTCAGTTCCACCCAGTGACCCAGACCACATTGTCCCAATTATAACTACTGCATGTGATGGGGTATCCAGCAACAAGATTTGATCAACATGTGCTTTGATCACATGTGTAGATATATGTTAACATATGTGCTTGCCATTTTTCCTACCTCTCCCACCCTTACCTGACTTTTTAAAGAAGGCTTTTAAAATCTCCTTTGCTGCAAAGAATGCAGAAAAAAAAAGGCCAGCAGAAAAACAAAAAAGCTGAAAGATATCTGTAAGACCAAGTTGATTGACCCCATGAATGATTGATCCAGAAAAAGGAGGAAAGAGGCACGCCACATAACTATCTTTGTAAAAGTTTAGGAGAGCTTGCCTTGGTTGTGGAAAGATACTGGGGGTGCAGTCAAAGTCAGAAGATATTAAGAAGGAGATATAGACCCTGGCTGGTTTGCTCAGTGGTAGAGCGTCAGCCTGGTGTGTGGATGTCCCAGGTTCAATTCCTGATCAAGGCACACAGGAGAAACGACCACCTGCTTCTCCATCCCTCCCCTACCCTCCTCCCATCTCTCTTCTCCTCCCATAGCCATGGCTTGATTGGTTCAAGCAAGTTAGCCTCAGGTGCTGAGGATGGCTTTGTGGCCTCTGCCTCATGTGCTAAAAAAAATGGCACAATTGCTGAGCAATGGAGCAACGCCCCAGATGTGCAGAGCATCACCCCCTAGTGGGCTTGCCAGGTGGATCCCAGTCAGGGTACATGTGGGAGTCTGTCTCTCTGCCTCCCTTCCCCTCAAAAAAGAAAAAATAATTTTTTAAAAAGAATGAAATATAGAAAGAAAAACATTTTAACAAGCATTCCTGTGTTGTCAATGATATAATGACATAAAAGTGCATTAAGATTTAAATTGCTTTTCAGTTAGGTTAAATGCAGGACGTTGATTTACAGCATGCTGAGGTGGGACACAGACTTCTAAGTTATGTAAAGGTCGCCTGCATAAAGCAAATTCCCCAGGACACAGAGGTCCATTTCCAGAAATGTCTGTTTAGAATTCTTACCGAAGAGCAAAGGAAAAAGGAAAGGGAAATAGTCTCTTTTTTTTTATATCTGAACGCAGAGGATATAAAATAAAAGTTTTGGCAGACTCTAGCTTTCCCCTTACAATTTATGCTCCCTTATAAGCATTTAACAGCAAAGGTCTTGGGAAAGATGAATGAAAAAGAAGCTCCCAGGAAAAAAGGCACACCTCGAATACCCTGAGCAGCTCCAAAAGGGAAGGAGAGGACGTCATGGTACCATCGTCACCTGCTCAAAACAGAGCAGAGTAGGCATCTGTGTTCTTTGGCTGCTTAAAATAGATCACCTAAGGAATCAACCAAAGAGTAGAAGCTAAATCAAACAGGGTAGCAGACTCGAGCATGGTATCTGAGACTGCAGAAACAAGAGAAAAATAACAGCTGCAACCAAACCAAAAAGTTTAATGGTGATTTATAAGAAATCCAAATGTATTTCCACCTTTTTATTATCAGACGGTTATTGTTTCAAGGGGACAAATGAGTACTTAACCTGTCCAAGAGCAAGAAATGTTTGGGGATAAAGAAAGCAAGCAGCCCGAGGGGGTACATGGCCAGGCATTTAAAAGTGGGGGCAAGAAGGGGGATTTTCTTTACAAAATTCTTTGTGTCTACAGTTTAAACTTATATTGTGCACATACAAGGATTAAGGCTTGGAGTGTTTTGTGGTTTTCATTCTAAAAACAAGTAATGAGCTTGTCTCTGAACAAACATTCTATCTAGTCTACTGCACAGAGGACAGAAAGCCAGGTACAATTGAAAATGCTTGCATGCTGAGCCCATGCACTGTTTTCCTGCTAGACCCAGACAGGTGGAGATTTATGGAAAAGGAGAAATTGCGTGGGAGAAAGAAATATAGCGGGACACTGGCTCTTCATTCTGTGTCCACATTCATGGAAAAGCTGAGGCCGTCTATTTTTAGACCTTAACATTCAACTGTAAAGGAAAATCCATTCTGCAGATGCATCATTGGAAGAGTTTCTTCATTCTGTTCCCTACGCTAAGGCTAAGCA
The DNA here is from genome assembly GCF_036850995.1 of Saccopteryx leptura. Taxonomy (NCBI): domain Eukaryota; kingdom Metazoa; phylum Chordata; class Mammalia; order Chiroptera; family Emballonuridae; genus Saccopteryx; species Saccopteryx leptura. The sequence goes on from NC_089503.1 coordinate 172,335,576, forward strand.
CAGATTACTAGCTCCATGCTGTTCAGCAGTTCCCATCAGAATGTTACAGCAAGGTACTTCCAGTGCTCTGCAAATATCAAAACTATAATAGAGTGAGTGATCTTCCTTAATCAGTACAATTAATAAGCACAGTAGGCCAATCCATGAACACACAGGGAACTCTCTTCTCCTCGTAGTTCTGAAAGAAGAATGGAAAAAGTGGTATCTAATCCCTGCAGGATTGTGACCCTGGAGAACAGATAAACCATCAGAAAGAAAAATCCTGGAGCAATTAGAACATCTTCAATATGAATTTAGGAATGCAAGAAATACCACTCTCAGTGGGGGCCAAGAATCTTCCAGGAATCACACCACCACAGGACATACAGTAAGATATTGGCATTATTTCTTCAAGCGATATGATTGTGTGAGGTTTGGATGCCTATAAATTAAATATTTTCAGAATTACTTAAAACAATGATGTCTTGGTTTCTTTTTTTTTTTTTTTTTTTTTTTTTTTTTTTTTTTTTTTTTTTTTATATAATTTTATTTTTTTAATGGGGTGACATCAATAAATCAGGATACATATATTCAAAGATAACAAGTCCAGGTTATCTTGTCGTTCAATTATGTTGCATACCCACCACCCAAAGTCAGATTGTCCTCTGTCACCTTCTATCTTGTTTTCTTTGTGCCCCTCCCCACCCCCTATCCCTCTCCCATTCCCCCCTCCCCCCCGTAACCACCACACTCTTATAAATGTCTCTTAGTTTCACTATTATGTCCCACCTACGTATGGAATAATACAGTTCCTGTTTTTTTCTGATTTACTTATTTCGCTTCGTATCATGTTATCAAGATCCCACCATTTTGCTGTAAATGTTCCGATGTCATCATTTCTTATGGCTGAGTAGTATTCCATAGTGTATATGTGCCACATCTTCTTTATCCAGTCATCTATTGATGGGCTTTTTGGTTGTTTCCATGTCCTGGCCACTGTGAACAATGCTGCAATAAACATGGGGCTGCATGTGTCTTTACGTATCAATGTTTCTGAGTTTTTGGGATATATACCCAGTAGAGGGATTGCTGGGTCATAAGGTAGTTCTATTTTCAGTTTTTTGAGGAACCACCATACTTTCTTCCATAATGGTTGTACTACTTTACATTCCCACCAACAGTGTATGAGGGTTCCTTTTTCTCCACAGCCTCTCCAACATTTGCTGTTACCTGACTTGCTAATAACAGCTAATCGAACAGGTGTGAGGTGGTATCTCATTGCCGTTTTGATTTGCATTTCTCTAATAGCTAAAGAAGATGAGCATCTTTTCATATATCTGTTGGCCATTTGTATTTCTTCCTGGGAGAAGTGTCTATTCATATCCTCTTCCCATTTTTTTATTGGATTGTTTGTTTGTTTGTTGTTGAGTTTTATGAGTTCTTTGTATATTTTGGATATTAGGCCCTTATCTGAGCTGTCGTTTGAAAAAATCATTTCCCATTTAGTTGGCTTTCTATTTATTTTGTTATCAGTTTCTCTTGCTGAGCAAAAACTTCTTAGTCTGATGTAGTCCCATTCATTAATTTTTGCCTTCACTTCTCTTGCCATTGGAGTCAAATTCATAAAATGCTCTTTAAAACCCAGGTCCCTGAGTTGAGTACCTATGTCTTCTTCTATGTACTTAATTGTTTCAGGTCTTATGTTTAGATCTTTGATCCATTTTGAGTTAATTTTTGTACAGGGGGAGAGACTGTAGTCCAGTTTCATTCTTTTGCATGTGGCTTTCCAGTTTTCCCAGCACCATTTATTGAAGAGGCTTTCTTTTCTCCATTGTGTGTTGTTGGCCCCTTTATCAAAAATTATTTGACTATATATATGTGGTTTTATTTCTGGACTTTCTATTCTGTTCCATTGGTCTGAGTGTCTATTTTTCTGCCAATACCATGCTGTTTTGATTGTCGTGGCCCTATAATAGAGTTTGAAGTCAGGTATTGAAATGCCCCCAGCTTCATTCTTTTTCTTTAGGATTGCTTTGGCTATTCGGGGTTTTTTATAGTTCCATATAAATCTGATGATTTTTTGCTCTATTTCTTTAAAAAATGTCATTGGAAGTTTGATGGGAATTGCATTAAATTTGTATATTGCTTTGGGTAATATAGCCATCTTGATTATATTTATTCTTCCTAGCCAAGAACAAGGTATATTCTTCCATCTCATTATATCTTTTTCGATTTCCCTTAACAATGGTTTATAGTTTTCATTATATAAGTCCTTTACATTCTTTGTTATGTTTATTCCTAAGTATTTTATTTTTTTTGTTGCAATCGTGAAGGGGATTGTTCTTTTGAGTTCCTTCTCAGTTGTTTCATTGTTGGCATATAGAAAGGCTATTGACTTCTGTATGTTAATTTTGTATCCTGCGACCTTACTGTATTGGCTTATTGTTTCTAGTAGTCTTTTTGTGGATTCTTTGGGGTTTTCGATGTATAGTATCATATCATCTGCAAAAAGTGATACCTTTACTTCTTCTTTTCCGATATGGATGCCTTTTATTTCTTTGTCTTGTCTGATTGCTCTGGCTAGAACCTCTAGTACCACATTAAATAAGAGTGGAGAGAGTGGACAACCCTGTCTTGTTCCTGATTTAAGGGGGAAAGCCTTCAGTTTAGTGCCATTTAATATGATGTTAGCTGATGGTTTATCATATATGGCCTTTATCATGTTGAGATATTTTCCTTCTATACCCATTTTGTTGAGAGTCTTAAACATAAAATTGTGTTGTATTTTATCAAAAGCCTTTTCTGCGTCTATTGATAAGATCATGTGGTTTTTGTTCTTTGTTTTGTTGATATGGTGTATTACATTAACCGTTTTACGTATGTTGAACCATCCTTGAGATTCTGGGATGAATCCCACTTGATCATGATGTATTATTTTTTTAATATGTTGTTGTATTCGATTTGCTAGTATTTTGTTTAGTATTTTAGCATCTGTATTCATTAGAGATATTGGTCTGTAGTTTTCTTTTTTTGTGCCATCCTTGCCTGGTTTTGGTATGAGGGTTATGTTGGCTTCGTAAAATGTGTTTGGAAGTATTGCTTCTTCTTCAATTTTTTGGAAGACTTTGAGTAGAATAGGAACCAAGTCTTCTTTGAATGTTTGATAAAATTCGCTGGTATAGCCGTCTGGGCCTGGACTTTTATTTTTGGGGAGGTTTTTAATGGTTTTTTCTATTTCTTCTCTACTGATAGGTCTGTTTAGGCTTTCTGTTTCTTCTTGACTCAGTCTAGGAAGGTTGTATTTTTCTAGGAATATATCCATTTCTTCTAGGTTGTTGAATTTAGTGGCATAAAGTTTTTCATAGTATTCTACAATAATTCTTTGTATATCTACGGTGTCCGTGGTGATTTCTCCTCTTTCATTTTGGATTTTGTTTATATGAGTTCTTTCTCTTTTTTCCTTGGTAAGTCTTGCCAAGGGTTTGTCAATTTTGTTGATCTTTTCAAAGAACCAGCTCCTTGTTCTATTAATTTTTTCTATAGTTTTTCTGTTCTCTAATTCATTTATTTCTGCTCTGATTTTTATTATCTCCTTTCTTCGGCTGGTTTTGGGTTGTCTTTGTTCTTCTTTTTCTAGTTCCTTAAGGTGGGAAGTTAAGTGGTTCACTTGGGCTCTCTCTTGTTTGTTCATATATGCCTGAAGTGATATGAACTTCCCTCTTATCACTGCTTTTGCTGCATCCCATAGATTCTGATATGTCGTATTGTCATTTTCATTAGTCTGTATATATCTTTTGATCTCTGCACTTATTTCTTCTTTGACCCATTCATTTTTTAAAAGTATGTTGTTTAGTTTCCACATTTTTGTGGGATTTTTTTCCTCTTTTTTGCAGTTGAATTCTAGTTTCAAGGCTTTATGATCAGAAAATATGCTTGGTACAACTTCAATTTTTCTGAATTTGCTGATGTTGTTTTTGTGGCCCAACATATGGTCAATTCTTGAGAATGATCCATGTACACTGGAGAAAAATGTATACTCAGTCACTTTGGGATGAAATGTCCTGTAGATGTCTATCATATCCAGGTGCTCTAGTGTTTTGTTTAAGGCCACTATGTCTTTGTTGATTCTCTGTTTGGATGACCGATCTAGAGCCGTCAGCGGTGTATTGAGGTCTCCAAGTATGATTGTGTTTTTGTCAGTTTTTGTTTTAAGATCAATAAGTAGCTGTCTTATATATTTTGGTGCTCCTTGGTTTGGTGCATATATATTAAGAATTGTTATGTCTTCTTGATTCAGTGTCCCCTTAGCCATTATGAAATGGCCATTTTTGTCTCTGAGTACTTTTCCTGCCTTGTAGTCAGCATTATCCGATATGAGTATTGCTACACCTGCTTTTTTTTGGATGTTATTTGCTTGGAGTATTGTTTTCCAGCCTTTCACTTTGAATTTGTTTTTATCCTTGTTACTTAGATGAGTTTCCTGTAGGCAGCATACAGTTGGATTTTCTTTTTTAATCCATTCTGCTACTCTGTGCCTTTTTATTGGTGAGTTTAATCCGTTTACATTTAGTGTAATTATTGATACTTGTGGGTTCCCTATTGCCATTTTATATCTTGCTTTCTGTTAGTTTTGTGTCTTGTTTGATCCTTCTCTTTTGTTTTTCTATCTTTTGTTTTTATTTGGTTGTATTCCATACATCTTTCCACTGTTGCTATCTTTTTTATCTCATGTGCTTCTGTGGTGGTTTTTTCAATGGTGGTTACCTTTGAATAATGAAAAGGGTCCCTACCCTGTTCATTGTAGCGAACTATTTTGTGAGTACTTTTGCACTCCATCGTCCTTTGCTACTGTTAATCTCCATCTTCTCCCCCTCTTTCTTTTTGTTGTTGTCACAGTTTAAATTTGGTTTTATTGTGTTCTTCTTGGAGCTTTTACTTGTGGCTCTGTTTTTTTTTGTTCTTTGTATCTGATTGGAGAACCCCCTTTAGTAATTCCTGGAGTGGGGGTTTTCTGATGATAAATTCCCTCATCTTTTCTGTATCTGTGAATGTTTTTATTTCTCCTTCATATTTGAAGGATAGCTTTGATGGGTATAGTATTCGTGGCTGAAAGTTCCTCTCTTTCAGGACTTTAAATATTGGGGTCCACTCTCTTCTAGCTTGTAGAGTTTCTGCTGAGAAATCTGATGATAATCTAATGGGCCTTCCTTTATATGTTGTATTCTTCTTTTCCCTGGCTGCCTTGAGAATTTTTTCTTTGCTGTTGGTTTGTGTCAATTTCATTATGATATGCCTTGGAGTAGGTTTGTTGGGGTTAAGAAAACTTGGAGTTCTGTTTGCTTCTTGAACTTGAGGCTTTAGTTCTTTCCACAGGCTTGGGAAGTTCTCATCTATTATTTGTTTGAGTATGTTCTCCATTCCATTTTCTCTCTCTTCTCCCTCTGATATACCTATTATTCTTATGTTATTCTTTTTGATGGAGTCAGATAATTCTTGTAGGGCTATCTCATTTTTTTTAATTTTTGAGTCTCTTTCTTCTTCTCTCTGTTGTGCCTCAAGTTGCTTGTCTTCTATTTCACTAATCCTCTCTTCTATCTGACCTGTTCTATTAGCTAAGCTTGTTACTTCGTTTTTCAGCTCGTGAATTGAGTTTTTCATCTCTGTTTGATTTGTTTTTATAGTTTCAATTTCCTTGGACATATATTCTTTGTGTTCATTGAGTTGTTTTCTGAGCTCCCTAAATTGCCTTTCTGTGTTTTCTTGTATATCTCGGAGGATTTTTAGGATTTCTATCTTGAATTCTCTGTCATTTAGCTCCAAGGTTTCCAATATATTAAATTTTTTCTCCATAGATTTTTCCTCATCTAATTGTGTTACCTCTCTTTCTTTTGTATCCATGATATTCGATTTTCTCTTCCTTAATGGCATCTGAGGGTGGTTTTGTTGATAATATTAATGAGATTTAATAAAGAATAAAAAATTTAAAAAAAAATAATAAAAAAAATCGAAAAAAGTTGTTTTTTTTTTTAAAAAAAATTAAGAATGAAATAAAGAAAAATAAAATAAAATAAAAATTAAAAAAAAAAAAAAAAAAAAAAAAAAAGGAAATTATTCCCCCCCTCCTTTTTTCCTCTCCTCTCCTCTCCCCTCTTTCTTGTTAAAATCTTGTGGTGGACTGTGAATTATAACAAACAATGCCTGTGATGGAGGGCCTGAATTGGGGAAAAGTAATAAAGGGGCAAACAAAACAAAACAAAACAAAAAAAACAAAAAAAAAAAAAAGAAAAAAGAAGAAAAAAAAAAAAAAAAAAAAAAAAAAGAGCGTATGGACCCACAAAAAGCAAATAAGGAAAAAATTTGGGTCAAGAATAAAATGATTTGCTTTTAGGTGTTGGTTTTCTAAGAGTTATGATGAGAGGATTAAGAGGAAAACGGAAAAGTGGGGGGACAAATGAAAAAATTACTATTGTATTTAGTGGAACAAGAACTAGATAATATGGAGAGCCAGGGATGGGAGCACTGCTAGTGAGTTAAAAAGGTGAAGTAAAAACCCCCCAGAATGCCACAAACATAAGTTTGAGTCCCAGATAAGATAATTTGTTTGTTATTGAGGTTTGAGTGAGAGGAGATGTAAAGGAGATAGGAAGAAACTAATATAGAGGGAGAAAAGAAAGAGAGAGAGAGAGAAAAAAAAGAGGGAACCACTAAAAGAAGAAAAAAGAAAGGGGAGAGAGAGAGAGAGTTAAGGGTTTTGGAGTGCAACCCTCATAGAGAGAAAGGAAGAGAAGAGAAAAGATAATGGGAGATGTAACACTTATGGGTAGTGTAGTTCAAGGAGAGGAGAGAGTAAGACCGGTAGAGAGTTAATCGGCCAAATTGGAGGAGGAAAAAAAAAGTATCAAGAATGAAGATAAGAGAAACAAACGAACAAATATAATAAAATGGGATAGGTTATAAAGTCTGCAGATTATTCTTGATTTTGAGAGGTTATCTTCTTGCTTTTTCTTTTCTCTCCCTCTTCCTGGTCGGTGACTCTGTACCCCGGGTTTTGCCCCTTTGCCACGCTCAGGTGGAGGTTTGCAGTTGATAAGTCTCTATGGCAATGTCATGTATTGTGCTTTAGTCTCGTTGGCAGTCTAGGCTATTAGCATTTATAGGCTCCGACAGTGAGAGAGTCCGTGTTCCTAGAGCCTTTCTCCTAGTCTTTCCTTCCTCAATTAGTAGCCTGATAATCCAGCTATGGGGTTGCTGCTGCCTCTGCCTGGATAGTAAGAGGCTCAAAGAGCTGGCAACTCCCCACTCTATTTCCACTCAGCACAGGGCTCTGGGTAAGGCTCAGTCAGTCAGAGCTGCTAGCATAATCAGGCGGGCTTTCCGGCCATTCAAAGACCTCTGGCTCTGCCACTCTGTCCGGTAACACAGGCGGGTGCCCACTTCCGGGGCGCTTGGAGGAAACTCTCACTCACTGGCTGCGCGCGCAGACCAGGATATCCGGCCAGCAGTCTCACGCTCTGAGTGAAACCCCCAACCGCAGGGAAAAGTTGCAGCGTTGGAATTGAGTCTCGCTCCGTCCCCGTGCGCGGCTTTTGCAAGGCGCTGGGGCGGCCCGAGATTCCGCTTTCGGCCCACACAAAGGCCCCTGACTCTGCTCCTCTATGCGATAACACGAGCGCGCACTGCCGGGGCACTCGGAGGAATCGCTCACTCCTTATCTGCGCGCGCAAACCAGGATATGAAACACCCTCCGGCACGGAAAATCTCCACCGTTGGAATTAGTTCTCACTCCCTCCCGTGCGTGGCTTTCCCAGGGCGCTGGGGCTGCCCAGAGACTCTGCCCTCAGCCCACAGAAAGGCCTCTGACCCTGCCTCTCCGTGAGGCAACACGGGCACTGACTCCCGGGGCCTAGGAAGAAATCTCTCGCCCACTAACTGCGCACCAGCCAGGAGACCGGGTAAAATGGCCGCGCCGCTTGTCTTTCTTTGTTTGGGTTTGGCGCGAGTGTTAGCTTGTATTGCCCGGGTTGCCACAGGATCAGATTTTCCTCGGCTTGGATCTCCGTGCCACAGCCTGGTTCGGCCGTTTGTTTCGCGGCCTGGATGTATTCACCCCCTTTGCCCGCCTCAGTTTCTATATTCACAGTTACCAGAGAAAGCCGCCCTGTTTAGGTTAGTGAGGAAGGCGGAGGATTTCTTACTCCCTATTTCCTTCGGGGTTTGGTTATATATTTAGCCAATTTTTCACTCAATCATACCTTTGGGTGTATTGCGAAGCATCTGGAAGCTCCAAGTATAGGTTTTTCTGTTTCTGGTTGAAGATCTTGTTGAGTTTTGGGGGAGATTTATCGGTATCGCTTTCTACCCCGCCATTACTCTGACGTCATCCTCTGATGTCTTGGTTTCAAGTGGAATCATCCATTCAGAACCTGAAGTTCTGTCCTTCCTGGAATACTAATTCCAGGGAGACAGATCTGCTGGATTTGAAAATCACAGTTGATGAACACTGTTTGGAGGAATACCCAATTAAGTCATCTTTATTCATATAACACCTTTAAATATAAGATCCGCCTCTGAGTGACCACTCAGTATAAATTCATCTCCATTCCTGGAAAAAGAATAACAGATGACAACAGGGTCCTACTGGAAAGAACCACCTCTCTGCAGCCATAACCCTCGATGACCATCAGCATGGAAGCTTCCAGCTATCTCTCTGAAAGAGCCCAGAGCTGTGACCACAGTAGAACTACAAAAAAAATGGCCAGGAATGTCTGAATACTATCATCATCCTTACCATAACTTGCCAAGGATTGAAGTCAAACACTGGGGTTACACAATATCAAGTGATCAATCAAAAGAACCCCCTCAGTTTGCCCATGATAAAAGTGATAACGGATGACTCCAAACCTAAAATAGGCATTTTTATCCAGTATCAGTGGATTTAGAAATTATCTGCTTATATAAAAAAATTACAGTTTAGGTCTATTAGTAGGAAAAACTTAAGTTTGAGGGACAAGATGAAATAAATTTGTAACATAGGAAATGCAGTGCTCTGTGACAGTACAATAGTCTCAACTCACTCTTAAACAAATGTCACTTTGCTAATAAACATGTTGCAACCAGGTTGGCAATGACAGTATGAGAAACCTTCTGAATTTACCTGGCTTTGTATATTAAATGGTTTTCCATAGGGAAGAACAGTGGGTACAAAAGCATGAGAATTTACTTGGTGTTGGACATTTGCCTTAAGCACAGTTTGCAAAGAAAAGCCAGTGTGTATGGAAAAACAATAATCTAGTCAGAAGCAAGCTCCTGTGTGTTTTGCAATCAAAGGTTTAGTTGCAAGTTCTAACTTGCTTGCCAACATTACAAAGAGCTTTAAAAGTTAAAGCAACAGTGATGATAAAGTCCACATGTTGGCTGACCTGTTTGTTCCTTGTCCTTGTTGGAAGAGCAACGGGAGTAAAGGTAGGCATGAGGGTGGGTTAGCATAGGAAGTCACGCAGTATTGGATTTGCAATTGGTCGGTTCTTGTACTTCCATTAAATAAGGACTGATGTGGTACTTGGAATAACACTAGAAACATCTCTCTGGCACTCCTGAACAGGAGTCATTTGACCTTGAACTATCCCATGACACAAGTGAAGAAATAACAAGACCCTGTAGGACCTGGGTAACAGTGTGAGATGTAGTGGGTGGATAATTATTTTGGAGGTGAGATTTGAGGATAGTAACTTCAGACAGGTTAACCTCTCTGTTTTGGATGCCTTGAGACAGAGCCTGACCCCCAGACTTCGTGGGCTTGTTGTGATGACCACCAGGGACAATGTGGGTGGGAACACTTTCAAATGAAATAGCCCTCTGCATATGCAGATCTCACTATGACTGTCATTGAGCCTTGACCTTGAATCCTAATTCTTGGGCATTAGTCTTGAAAGAGTCTATTCCCAATAGCATATTCAACCCAGCCTCCTGGGTACTCTTCTTGCTCCTGGCTTCACTTGGCACACTCGGGCTCCATACTTCCCAGCCCAGAGAGCTCACCTGAAAGGCAGAGAAGGTGACTGAACTCCTCTGTTACGTAGACATCCCTCTTGCTAGGCTGCCCTATGGAATTCCAGCTGCAACACGAGGTAGACAGGAGGAAGAACCCTGGGGAAGGAAACATGGAAGGATGCCTTGGGCAGGGCTCCATTTCTTCCTGTAGCGTCCACAACACCTGATTCCCATAGTATGTAGTGGAACAGGTGGATAAATGAGTGGACCACAGATAATGTAGTACTATAGTAATGCCCTCAAACAAAACCTGTGATTGGGTTATTATAATAAAGGTGGGTGACTATGAACGTTCAATGACTATTGATTCTCACAAATGTCCATGCTGTTCTCCTCATTTCTCACACTCTTTACAGTTCTGTTGACCAGGTGACTACCTCCGGACAATGACATCAGAGTGGCAGTGACATGTCTGGGCAGAATGACCTTGGGGTCACAAGATGGTAGAGCCACAAGATGGAAACAGCAGCATTTAGAACCCTTAAACGATGGTTCTGTTCCCAACAGTTGTTTTTTTCTTTGCAGAATGTGAAATGCTTACTGCCTCTTTGTCCTCAGCCCTGAGCCCTATTTGAAGGCAATAGAAAAAGTCATCCAGCTACAGATGTTACTGCCTGTGTCTCATCTGGGCATCTGCACAGAAGGCCACTGACTCAGCAAATCCATGCAGCCACAAAGACTATAGCCTGTAAGATTGTAACCAAGTGTGCGTGCATGTTTCCTATCATGATAGCTTTCTCCTATTCAACCTCTGTGTTTCCTCTCTCCAACTGTGACATCCTCAGTCTGGACTGTAGATCTCACAATCAGGTACTCATGTACAAAGTTCAATATGTAACACTTTATTAACTAAACTACACAAAGCAATAACAAGCTGACAATGACAGCAACGTAAATTCTGAGAGGTTCCTATAGGCCTGGTCAAAACAATGTTTTTCATCGTGCTTTACTAGCAGCTACATGACTTTAAAATTTATTTTTTATCAAAGACCTGGAGCCAGTTGGACTGCACGGTGCTTTGAGTTCTTTTTTTGGTCAACATTATATATGGTTTCCTATTTTCTTTGCTTCTCATGGTGTCACAAAGTACCATAGTGAGAGGTTGTGGTGTGTGCTTTGAGGAAGGAACACGTGCCTGAGTTCCTTGCAAGTGTTTTTCTGTAACTGAGGTTTCGTAGCACAAAGCCATATAAAGTATAAATGCCAACTTATAACAATTTCACCCACACACTATATTTAAGCAAGACATAGTTATTAAATAAAATGAGACTACAGAAACAGCTTTACTGCTTGGGGGGGGGGGGGGGCGGGATGTATGCTTTCGGAACAGTGAACCCACAATAGCACAGCTGACAACTTCAAATAAAGGCCACAATCCAGTGAGCCTGTAACTCAATTTTACCTAGGCTGGGTGTACTGTTTCACATCATGGATAGAGTTTCTTTACTGCTTTTAATGGTGGCCTGTAGAAGCCTTCTTCCTGTAATTAGTATAATGCAGGATATAAGAGTGGAAATAAAAGACTTTTCCCCTATTCACCTAGGCAATGAAAAATTTTAAAATCATAAATAGCCCCAAGGTTAAATAGAGGTCACACACATTATCCCAGACTCTATAATTATGCTTATGTTTTGAGAGAATTTCCTGCTCGAAAAAAATTTTTTCTGGTTGGATCGCATGTTAAAAAGACCCCGTTCATTGTCTACCTTCAAATACATGGCCTTGGAAGAAAATCTCAACTGCTAGGGACCTACCTGACATGCTCTAGGAGGCCTTCTCATCTTGGTGGAAGTCAGGGTGCTTTCTGAAGACCTTGGCCATTAGTGCCGGACCCTCAATAACCTCACTTTGGGTCGTGCTCATGCCTCCTTCAGGTTATCAGTGCATTTGTGCTCCCTTGTTGCTCTGTGTAACCCTAACCTGTGAGCTCCCTGCACAAAACTGTGCCTCTAACTTTCTGCATCCTCTAGCCAATGGTACATGGCAGGCCCTGGTCGGTTGGCTGAGAGGTAAAGCGTCAGCCCAGCATGTAAAAGTCCTCAGTTCAATTCCCAGTCAGGGCACACATCTGCTTCTCCACCACCCCTCCTTCTCTTTCACTCTCTCTCTCTTTCCCCACTCCCACAGCCATGGCTCAAATGGTTCAAGTAAGTTGGCCCCAGGCACTGAGGATGGCTCCATGGCCGCATCTCAGGCATTAAAAATAGCCCAGTTGTCAAGCAATGGAGCAGCAGCCCCAGATGGGCAAAGCATCACCCAGTAGGGGACTTGCCAGGTGGATAAGCAGTCAGGGCACATGCTGGAGTCTGTCCCTCGGCCTCCCCACCTTTTACTTAATAAAAAAATGGTTCTTGGTTTATAGCAATAACTTAAAAAAACTTTAAAAAATATGGTAACTATGTATGTTTCTTTGTGACCTTTCTAGATAAGTAACTAATGTGATAGATTATTTAAAGTTATAACAATTTAATAGATAGATTTCATGTATTACTTACCGGCAATGAATTTAATTTCAAAAAAACTGAAAAGATCCCAGTAGCCCGAAAAAAATACATTGCCACATGTCGACCAAAGCTGGAAATTCCCATTCACCTTGTACTTCTTTGTGCTAGATGTGTTATCTGTTAGCAATAGAATACTCCCAGGAAGATTACTGCATTGAATTATTATCACTTAACAAGGAATGAATGAGGAATTTTGAAGAAACAGGTGTGGTAAAATAATTTGGAAACTGAATTTCTGAGAAGAGGAGGCAATAAAAAGAAGGAAAAGGCAAGGGAATGACAGTTTGAGGGAACAAAGGACTTTCATCCATTTTTTTTTTTAATGAGTAGTATTTCTGCCCTAGTAATTCCAGAGAACCTCAATCTTCACCAAAAACTAAGCCCCTTGTTTAATAGCCCTTTGGAATATTACATGTAGGAAGATGCAAAGTTATCTAGAGCATATCTTAGAAAATAATTACCTACGATTGAATGTCGACTGTGTCCTACGTATATATTTTTCTTACTCAACCCTCAAACAGATCAATGTCCAGAGCTCCCATCTTTAGATGAAGAGTCAAAGGCTCAGAGAGATTAAACAGTAATTGGAAAAACAGAAATTTCAACCACATCATATCTGCTAGGTCATCGACTTCCACACCACCCACCAACAAGCAAGCCCAAATGCAATGCTGCCTGTACAACTGTAAATAGGATTCTGTGTGGTTCTAATTCAAATGAGTGCTTTTCCGTAGGTCTGCTGGTCCTGACTCAGTGATTCCATGAAATTATATACTACCCTCATACAGAACACCTTTTCAGAAGAGACCCAAAGAGAAAGTGGCATTAATATTAATATAAATAAATATTTTCTGAAACTGAGAAAGCCAGACCTACGGAAGGCTTGCACTGAATGTGTGGCTTGGTGCTTAGCACATTCGTGCTTAATGACCTAAGCAATTCATGGTCTCTGCCCCCGGTCGGTTCAGCCCATTCCCAGCAGCCTAGATCATGCTGGTGGGGAGTATCTAGTCATTAGAGTTGGAAATGGGCTCAGCACCTCGTATGAGCCAAATTATGACTTCATGCAAGGACCTTTTTTTTTTCCTGGTTTGTTTGTTTCTGTAGCTGTAATGATACATTAAAAAAGAAAAAAATGTAATGGGATCGTTCAGTTCAACAATGGCCTTGTAACACCTCTTCTTGCAAAAGTCCCCATGCAAAGTAGGCACCAGGGGACAGGCAGATAAATTTCAAAAATGTGCCTTCAAGGAACTTATCAAGCTCTTGGCACAAATGTTAAAGGGAAAATGGGCCCCATGGACCTTCCAGCATGAAAATGGGGAGCGCTCCACTTCCTGAGGGAAAAAGAGAGCTCTTGTCCATATTGAGAGAATGTCTTTGTCTTCTATTGAAGCGTAATGTTCTTGCCTTTATTTGACAAAACTGGTCCTTCCCCATCACGCCTGCTGGGTAGGGAGTCCCTACCAACAACTGAGAGGTTCCTACCCCACAGTCTCTGGCTGAGAGTATCCTTGCTAAATCTCTCCTCGCCTGCTGATCCTCAATGTCTTCTAACCCTTTGTTTCAACACAGTGTGAGCACATATACAACTTTAAGAGAGTTTATCCACTTGCAAACCTCTGCTTACCGGGGTCCCTCTTGGTCATTACATCTGTCCACTTATTCTGGTCCATGTCCAATCCTGCCCATCACAGAGGCTGATCAATGTAATACAGATTAACACTGTCCCTTTTATCCTAGTGGGTAAACCTGGATCTCATTAGGACCAATTAAATGAGAATATCCACCCCTCAAAAAAAAAAAAGCATAATTAAAATTTATTCTGAGAACAAACAAGCAAATGCAAGTGTAATATGTCCATTTACCAAGCAATATTTTGACTTAATTAAATAAATTGCTGTTAACGCCTACATAAGCCATTAACAAAAAGAAAACTGCCAATGAGCAGACAGAACCTCCCAATCTGCTCATCTCTGTTTTAACCACAGCATAGAAGTTCAATGAATCTGTTGATCGATTTATCACAGAGATAGGAATGGAGCCCCAAAGACCTACACACAAGATGGGCCAGTTGTCAGAAAGGGAAGGGGGAAAAAAAAGAAAAAAGAAAAAACACTTTGGGGGGGGCCTCAATTATCTCAAAATTTGGCACTAAAAATCTCGCTTTGGGGTTGAGTTCTTTGGTTTATTGCCTTAACCTCTCACTTCTTATTTTATGAACAGACATAACCTTAGCGCTCAGAGACCATTTAGCCCAATTCCCTCACTGCACCCTTGTTGTAGACAGGAAAGGGGGCGGCACTGAACTTAGCAATACCCATGCAAGATGCTTAAGAACTAGCACTAACTATTTCTGCTGGGCGTGATGATGTCAGTGTGGGCCAGGGGTCTTCCTCAAGGAACCAATGGTATTGTTCAATCCAGCCAGATGTAGAGGACCCCAAATGGGTATGGAGGAGGGGGTGTGGGGGGGAGTGGCTAGAGAAGAGAAAGAGATCTCTGCCCAGAAGAACTGCAAAATAACTGACAGCCAGAATGCAACTCTGTGACATGTAGGTACCTCACCCGAGTCCTCTGAATTTTTAAGATCTTCAGCTGCATATATGTTTCATTCTCAGGATCCCTTTGTTTCTGGCTGATGGTTCTTTTCTTTTTCCTTCCCTACATTTAAAAAGAGAAGAGGAAAGGAGGGTGTTGAGCAGGGGTAACTGTTCAGACTCTCTCTGCCTTCACTGCGTGCAGTTGCTTTGCAGAGCTGCGGCTGGTCTTAGGGCGCCCCCTGCTGGGCCACGGGCGGCTCTTTGTTTCACACAACCCTTCCAGTCTTAACACCTCAACTTCTGAAAGAGGTCCTACTCGGTCAACAACAGAAGTTTACAGCAATCTCTCTGCAGACATGGTGCTTCTGTAATGCCCGGTGGGAAAAGCTTGGAAAAGAGCAAAATTAAGCTGATACAACTGTTTCAGGTAGAGTGCCTCCTAATTCAAGTGGTGTGTTGCTTAACAGTGGGCCTACATAAAACCTTAATCTTCAACATCCACGTTTATCATGAAAACAGCACTGTTGATTCCATGGGTAATATCTTCTGTCGAAATCTGAACGGTATATCTTGTCTAATAGGAGTGAGACAGAAAGCTCTGCCAATCACACGGGAAAGAGATGCCCGCAATTGGACAGCAGCCCTCTGTGCTGGGGATAAAAACCCGTATTCATTCGCACAGGAACACTGCAGCTTTAAAAAACAATGTCAAAAGGAAAAGTTATAGTCGCAAAAGGAGGTTCTCTGGCTGCTTTGGGGGCTTCATCTCTTTCTCTCTTACTTTCTCCCCTGAAGGAAAAATAAAATAAAATAAAAGCTGGCATGGTGTCTTGTGTGCTTAAAGGCTAATGTATATTTACAGAAGCATTCAAGCCGCGATTGCTTTGAATTGAGCAGCTCTTAGATATACAATAGGGCTACTGTGTTTCAAAGGAGTTGGCCACCCATCATGACCCCTCACTACTCAGTCTGTCATCCATTCATCTAAACACAGGCTCTCTCAGATGCCTCCAGATGCTCAGCCATCCTTTTGACTTTTTTTTTTTTTTTTTTGATACTACTTTCTGGTCACTGTACCTAAAGGGGAAAAAATGTTGCTGAGAGATGTTCCAATGTGTCCCCCCCGAAGGATTTTTGAGCCAGTTACTTCACACAAGCACAAATGAACAGGCTTTCTTCCCCCTTGCCTGTACATGTAATATAAAAATGGGGATATTTTATACTCATCATTATACTGATGATTGCTAAGAGCTGATACAATGATCATGGAGCAGCCCACAGTGGGCAGAGTCTTCCCCTGCAATGACAGCTGATGAATATTTTGTTTGACTACGTAACTCTTTTTCTAGAGTAGTTTCTAATTAGCATAAATAACATTTCTGCTAATATCACAGTGAAGAAGCAATGACAATTTTAAAAAAGGAAAGAAAAAGGAAGCTGACTCCTGAATGTCTATGCTAATTAGTCAAACTTCAGCTGTGTTATTAGTCCCTTCCCCTTGCCTCACCAACATCATGTTGCCAGCCAGGTTTCCCAAAGAATCCTTTTTCTTTTCCCTGACGGATCAGGTGATTTGTGGCATCACCAATTACCATAAAATTTCATTCTACCATCAATCAGATTTTACTGGAACCTTCGTCCTGCTCAGTTCACTTGGGAAATCCTCTTGATCTAACACAATGCAAAAAAAAAAAAAAAAAAAAAAAAGAATCACTTATTCTGCCTGAAATTTTTTTATTTCTCTTTACTATCAGACCACTGCCTTCTCTACCATAGCATAATCTTATTTCGGTTGACAAAAAGGGAAAATGCGAACATTTGTGTTCTTCAAGATCACTTCTCATTTATGATTGGAAGGAGTTTTGAGGCAATGCCCAATAGTTCCCAAACATCCAAATATCTAAATATACAGTATCGAAAATGTTGGAAAAGCTACTGAGATGAGAGAAAGACTACCTTATTCAGAAGATATCCCCAAGGGGAAGAGGGAGAGACCTCACATTCCTATTTTAACTGTTGCTAAGTGTAAATCTCCCCTACGGCCAGAGCCTAGCTGAATAATTCCAAAAACTGCTCAGCAGTGATTATCAGGGCAGAGTGTGACATCATGATTAATGAGCCCAGTGATGACTGTTTCTATTTCTCACCACCACGACTAATTTGCAAAATTAAATGTCTAATCAATCCCTCCTTCTTATTCAAATGATACCAGACAACAATTTGATCCATTTAGTCACTGAAATTCTTTAATTTTGGACAGGTGCACTCCAGAAATTACCGTTCTCTAACTTCATCACCCACAGATTTTCTCCAAACACCCAACCTTTTAACCACCTCCAATAGTATGGAGAAACTGATCCTCCAAACATATCATAACAACCCATAACTCTGTATTTACACATGCTATTGTTCTCTTTTCCTGTTGAACTATTATGCATCCTTCAAAACCCAGAATCCATACCATGACTTCCAATGTGAAGTCTTTCTTGACTCCACCTTTGAGCAAAGGGTACTGTTGCTTTTGCCTCCAGTATATCAGTGTTCCTTGACGTATGGACCATGAACACCCTGCATCAGAATTACCCAGGGTGCTTATTAAAATTTCAGAATCCCAAATTCCATCCAGTCTTAATAAGTCAGAAACTCTGAGGTGACAACTTCAGGAATTTGTATTTATTATCTTCCCACCAGGTGATTCTGACACAAGTAGTTATTTCATTGCCCACATTATTCTGAGTAGTTGCTAATAGTTATTAGGCTCCTATATTATGTCAGGCACTGTTCTAAGCACATCGTACATGTATTAACTAGTCTAATTATCACAATAACTTCATTAAAAAGGTACAATTTTAATTCCCATTCATATATTGATTAACTTCTCTGAGATAACGGGAAATCTGAAAACCTCCCCAAGGTCACACAGCTAATAAATAACAGAGGAAACATTCAGAACCAAGCAGTTTGGTCCTTGGGCCTGGGACACAAGTCATTGGGTTGCATGGTCCCAAAAATGATTGTCTTCCGTCTTCTCTACTAGAGTATGAATTCTTTCAGGACAGGAATTGTAGCTTTTCACGCTGGTAACTGCAGCACTTATAACACACGATATACTTAATGCATGCTTATTGGACTGTTTACAATGTAAAATACCATGTTTTTGTCCATGCATAATAAAACCAATATGGTAAAAAAAAAAACCCTCACGGACCACAAAAAAAACAAATAAAAGTAAATGTAGCAGTGCTTTGGTAAAACCATAAAAAATCAAATATATAAATATTAATATAATATATACTGTATATTAATATAGTGTATACTACAAAATAACAATACATAATAGTACTAATATATTATATACCATAAAATAATAATATTTTAGATAGACATTAATACCAGAAATCAAAACCTCCAGTGTCCCATTATAAACTTCAACACCACAGAAAGCAGGCCTGGGCACAACGAAGCAGTCCCCAGGTAATTATTAGTGACTCCCCAAATCAAATCTCCACATCCCTCCATCTAGGTGTAATTTCAAACAATAAAGAAATGCGGTCAGAGTAATGGCGGGGTAGGAAGCGATACCGATAAATCTCCCCCAAAACTCAACAAGATCTTCAACCAGAAACAGAAAAACCTATACTTGGAGCCTCCAGATGCTTCGCAATACACCCAAAGGTATGGTCGAGTGAAAAATTGGCTAAATATATAACCAAATCCCGAAGGAAATAGGGAGTAAGAAATGCTCCGCCTTCCTCACTAACCTAAACAGGGCGGCTTTCTCTGGTAACTGTGAATATAGAAACTGAGGCGGGCAAAGGGGGTGAATAGATCCAGGCCGTGGCACAAATGGCCGAACCAGGCGGTGGCACGGAGATCGAAGCCGATGAAAAACTGATCCTGTGGCAACCCGGGCAATACAAGCTAACACTCGCGCCAAACCCAAACAAAGAAAGACAAGCAGGGCGGCCATTTTACCCGGTCTCCTGGTCGGCGTGCGCGCAGTTAGTGGGCGAGAGATTTCTTCCTAGGCCCTGGGAGTGGGTGCCCGTGTTGCCCCACGGAGAGGCAGGGTCAGAGACATTTCTGTGGGCCGAGGGCAGAGTCTCCGGGCAGCCCCAGCGCCCTGGGAAAGCCACGCACGGGAGGGAGTGAGAACTAATTCCAACGGTGGAGATTTTCCGTGCTGGAGGGGGTTTCACTCAGAGGGAAACGCGGCCGGCCTCATATCCTGGTCTGCGTGCACAGATAGTGAATGAGAGATTCCTCCGAGTGCCTCGGCAGTGCGTGCCCGTGTTATTGCACAGAGGGGCAGAGTCAGGGGCCTTTGTGTGGGCCAAAGCGGAATCTCGGGCCGCCCCAGCGCCTTGCAAAAGCCATGCACGGGGACGGAGTGAGACTCAATTCCAACGCTACAACTTTTCCCTGCGGTTGGGGGTTTCACTCAGAGCGTGAGACTGCTGGCCGGATATCCTGGTCTGTGCGCGCAGACAGTGAGTGAGAGTTTCCTCCAAGCGCCCCGGAAGTGGGTGCCCGCCTGTGTTACCGGACAGAGTGGCAGAGCCAGAGGTCTTTGAGTGGGCGGAAAGCCCGCCTGATTATGCTAGCAGCTCTGACTGACTGAGCCTTACCCAGAGCCCTGTGCTGAGTGGAAATAGAGTGGGGAGATGCCAGCTCTTTGAGCCTCTTACTATCCAGGCAGAGGCAGCAGCAACCCCATAGCTGGATTATCAGGCTACTAATTGAGGAAGGAAAGACTAGGAGAAAGGCTCCAGGAACACGGACTCTCTCACTGTCGGAGCCTATAAATGCTAATGAGCCTCAACTGCCAACGAGAATAAAACACAATACATGACATTGCCATAGAGACTTATCAACTGTAAACCTCTACCTGAGCGTGCCAAAGGGGCAGAACCTGGGGTACAGAGTCACCGACCAGGAAGAGGGAGAGAAAAGAAAAAGCAAGAAGATAACCTCTCAAAATCAAGAATAATCTGCAGACTTTATAACGTATCCCATTTTATTATATTTGTTCGTTTGTTTCTCTTATCTTCATTCTTGATACTTTTTTTCCTCCTCCAATTTGGCCGATTAACTCTCTGCCGGTCTTACTCTCTCCTCTCCTTGAACTACACTACCCATAAGTGTTTCATCTCCCATTATCTTTACTCTTCTCTTCCTTTCCCTCTATGAGGGTTGCACTCCAAAACCCTTAACTCTCTCTCTCTCTCTCCTTTCTTTTTCTTCTTTTAGTGGTTCCCTCTTTTTTTCTCTCTCTCTCTTTCTTTTCTCCCTCTATATTAGTTTCTTCCTTTCTCCTTTACATCTCCTCTCATTCAAACCTCAATAACAAACAAATTATCTTATCTGGGACTCAAACTTATGTTTGTGGCATTTTGGGGGGGTTTTACTTCACCTTTTTAACTCACTAGCAGTACTCCCATCCCTGGCTCTCCATTTTATCTAGTTCTTGTTCCACTAAATGCAATAGTAATTTTTTAATTTGTCCCTCCATTTTTCCGTTTTCCTCTTATTCCTCTCATCATAACTCTTAGACAACCAACACCTAAAAGCAAATCATTTTATTCTTGACCCAAATTTTTTCCTTATTTGCTTTTTGTGGGTCCATACGCTCTTTTTTTTTCTTTTTCTTTTTTTCTTTTTTCTTTTTTTTTTTTTTTTTGCCCCTTTATTACTTTTCCCCAATTCAGGCCCTCCATCACAGGCATTGTTTGTTATAATTCACAGTTCACCACAAGATTTTCTCAAGAAAGAGGGGAGAGGAGAGGAGAGGAAAAAAGGAGGGGGGGAATAATTTCCTTTTTTTAAAAATTTTTATTTTATTTTTCTTTTTCATTATTTATTCTTTTTAAAAAAAAACTTCGATTTTTTATTTTTTTATTATTTTTTTATTATTTTTTTAACTTTTTATTCTTTATTAAATCTCATTAATACTATCAACAAAACCACCCTCAGATGCCATTAAGGAAGAGAAAATCGAATATCATGGATACAAAAGAAAGAGAGGTAACACAGCTAGATGAGGAAAAATCTATGGAGAAAAAATTTAATATATTGGAAACCTTGGAGCTAAATGACAGAGAATTCAAGATAGAAATCCTAAAAATCCTCCGAGATATACAAGAAAACACAGAAAGGCAATTTAGGGAGCTCAGAAAACAACTCAATGAACACAAAGAATATATGTCCAAGGAAATTGAAACTATAAAAACAAATCAAACAGAGATGAAAAACTCAATTCACGAGCTAAAAATCGAAGTAACAAGCTTAGTTAATAGAACAGGTCAGATAGAAGAGAGGATTAGTGAAATAGAAGACAAGCAACTTGAGGCACAACAGAGAGAAGAAGAAAGAGACTCAAAAATTTAAAAAAATGAGATAGCCCTACAAGAATTATCTGACTCCATCAAAAAGAATAACATATGAATAATAGGTATATCAGAGGGAGAAGAGAGAGAAAATGGAATGGAGAACATACTCAAACAAATAATAGATGAGAACTTCCCAAGCCTGTGGAAAGAACTAAAGCCTCAAGTTCAAGAAGCAAACAGAACTCCGAGTTTTCTTAACCCCAACAAACCTACTCCAAGGCATATCATAATGAAATTGACACAAACCAACAGCAAAGAAAAAATTCTCAAGGCAGCCAGGGAAAAGAAGAATACAACATATAAAGGAAGGCCCATTAGATTATCTTCAGATTTCTCAGCAGAAACTCTACAAGCTAGAAGAGAGTGGACCCCAATATTTAAAGTCCTGAAAGAGAGGAACTTTCAGCCACGAATACTATACCCATCAAAGCTATCCTTCAAATATGAAGGAGAAATAAAAACATTCACAGATACAGAAAAGATGAGGGAATTTATCATCAGAAAACCCCCACTCCAGGAATTACTAAAGGGGGTTCTCCAATCAGATACAAAGAACAAAAAAAAAACAGAGCCACAAGTAAAAGCTCCAAGAAGAACACAATAAAACCAAATTTAAATTGTGACAACAACAAAAAGAAAGAGGGGGAGAAGATGGAGATTAACAGTAGCAAAGGACGATGGAGTGCAAAAGTACTCACAAAATAGTTCGCTACAATGAACAGGGTAGGGACCCTTTTCATTACTCAAAGGTAACCACCATTGAAAAAACCACCACAGAAGCACATGAGATAAAAAAGATAGCAACAGAGGAAAGATGTATGGAATACAACCAAATAAAAACAAAAGATAGAAAAACGAAAGAGAAGGATCAAACAAGACACAAAACTAACAGAAAGCAAGATATAAAATGGCAATAGGGAACTCACAAGTATCAATAATTACACTAAATGTAAACGGATTAAACTCACCAATAAAAAGGCACAGAGTAGCAGAATGCATTAAAAAAGAAAATCCAACTGTATGCTGCCTACAGGAAACTCATCTAAGTAACAAGGATAAAAACAAATTCAAAGTGAAAGGCTGGAAAACAATACTCCAAGCAAATAACATCCCAAAAAAAGCAGGTGTAGCAATACTCATATCGGATAATGCTGACTACAAGACAGCAAAAGTACTCAGAGACAAAAATGGCCATTTCATAATGGCTAAGGGGACACTGAATCAAGAAGACATAACAATTCTTAATATATATGCACCAAACCAAGGAGCACCAAAATATATAAGACAGCTACTTATTGATCTTAAAACAAAAACTGACAAAAATACAATCATACTTGGAGACCTCAATACACCGCTGACGGCTCTAGATCGGTCATCCAAACAGAGAATCAACAAAGACATAGTGGCCTTAAACAAAACACTGGAGCACCTGGATATGATAGACATCTACAGGACATTTCATCCCAAAGTGACTGAGTATACATTTTTCTCCAGTGTACATGGAACATTCTCAAGAATTGACCATATGTTGGGCTACAAAAACAACATGAGCAAATTCAGAAAAATTGAAGTTGTACCAAGCATATTTTCTGATCATAAAACCTTGAAACTAGAATTCAACTGCAAAAAAGAGGAAAAAAATCCCACAAAAATGTGGAAACTAAACAACATACTTTTAAAAAATGAATGGGTCAAAGAAGAAATAAGTGCAGAGATCAAAAGATATATACAGACTAATGAAAATGACAAGACGACATATCAGAATCTATGGGATGCAGCAAAAGCAGTGATAAGAGGGAAGTTCATATCACTTCAGGCATATATGAACAAACAAGAGAGAGCCCAAGTGAACCACTTAACTTCCCACCTTAAGGAACTAGAAAAAGAAGAACAAAGACAACCCAAAACCAGCCGAAGAAAGGAGATAATAAAAATCAGAGCAGAAATAAATGAATTAGAGAACAGAAAAACTATAGAAAAAATTAATAGAACAAGGAGCTGGTTCTTTGAAAAGATCAACAAAATTGACAAGCCCTTGGCAAGACTTACCAAGGAAAAAAGAGAAAGAACTCATATAAACAAAATCCAAAATAAAAGAGGAGAAATCACCACGGACACTGTAGATATACAAAGAATTATTGTAGAATACTATGAAAAACTTTATGCCACTAAATTCAACAACCTAGAAGAAATGGATAAATTCCTAGAACAATACAACCTTCCTAGACTGAGTCAAGAAGAAGCAGAAAGCCTAAACAGACCTATCAGTAGAGAAGAAATAGAAAAAACCATTAAAAACCTCCCCAAAAATAAAAGTCCAGGCCCTGACGGCTATACCAGCGAATTTTATCAAACATTCAAAGAAGACTTGGTTCCTATTCTACTCAAAGTCTTCCAAAAAATTGAAGAAGAAGCAATACTTCCAAACACATTTTATGAGGCCAACATAACCCTCATACCAAAACCAGGCAAGGATGGCACAAAAAAAGAAAACTACAGACCAATATCTCTAATGAATACAGATGCTAAAATACTAAACAAAATACTAGCAAATCGAATACAACAACATATTAAAAAAATAATACATTATGATCAAGTGGGATTCATCCCAGAATCTCAAGGATGGTTCAACATACGTAAAACGGTTAACGTAATACACCATATCAACAAAACAAAGAACAAAAACCACATGATCTTATCAATAGACGCAGAAAAGGCTTTCGATAAAATAAAACACAATTTTATGTTTAAGACTCTCAACAAAATGGGTATAGAAGGAAAATATCTCAACATGATAAAGGCCATATATGATAAACCATCAGCTAACATCATATTAAATGGCACTAAACTGAAGGCTTTCCCCCTTAAATCAGGAACAAGACAGGGTTGTCCACTCTCGCCACTCTTATTTAATGTGGTACTAGAGGTTCTAGCCAGAGCAATCAGACAAGACAAAGAAATAAAAGGCATCCATATCGGAAAAGAAGAAGTAAAGGTATCACTTTTTGCAGATGATATGATCCTATACATCGAAAACCCCAAAGAATCCACAAAAAGACTACTAGAAACAATAAGCCAATACAGTAAGGTCGCAGGATACAAAATTAACCTACAGAAGTCAATAGCCTTTCTATATGCCAACAATGAAACAACTGAGAAGGAACTCAAAAGAATAATCCCCTTCATGATTGCAACAAAAAAAATAAAATACTTAGGAATAAACATAACAAAGAATGTAAAGGACTTATATAATGAAAACTATAAACCATTGTTAAGGGAAATCAAAAAAGATATACTGAGATGGAAGAATATACCTTGTTCTTGGCTAGGAAGAATAAATATAATCAAGATGGCTATATTACCCAAAGCAATATACAAATTTAATGCAATTCCCATCAAACTTCCAATGACGTTTTTTAAAGAAATAGAGCAAAAATCATCAGATTTATATGGAACTATAAAAAACCCCGAATAGCCAAAGCAATCCTAAAGAAAAAGAATGAAGCTGGGGGCATTACAATACCTGACTTCAAACTATATTATAGGGCCACGACAATCAAAACAGCATGGTATTGGCAGAAAAATAGACACTCAGACCAATGGAACAGAATAGAAAGTTCAGAAATAAAACCACATGTATATAGTCAAATAATTTTTGATAAAGGGGCCAACAACACACAATGGAGAAAAGAAAGCCTCTTCAATAAATGGTGCTGGGAAAACTGGAAAGCCACATGCAAAAGAATGAAACTGGACTACAGTCTCTCCCCCTGTACAAAAATTAACTCAAAATGGATCAAAGATCTAAACATAAGACCTGAAACAATTAAGTACATAGAAGAAGACATAGGTACTCAACTCATGGACCTGGGTTTTAAAGAGCATTTTATGAATTTGACTCCACAGGCAAGAGAAGTGAAGGCAAAAATTAATGAATGGGACTACATCAGACTAAGAAGTTTTTGCTCAGCAAGAGAAACTGATAACAAAATAAACAGAAAGCCAACTAAATGGGAAATGATATTTTCAAACAACAGCTCAGATAAGGGCCTAATATCCAAAATATACAAAGAACTCATAAAACTCAACAACAAACAAACAAACAATCCAATAAAAAAATGGGAAGAGGATATGAATAGACACTTCTCCCAGGAAGAAATACAAATGGCCAACAGATATATGAAAAGATGCTCATCTTCTTTAGCTATTAGAGAAATGCAAATCAAAACGGCAATGAGATACCACCTCACACCTGTTCGATTAGCTGTCATTAGCAAGACAGGTAATAGCAAATGTTGGAGAGGCTGTGGAGAAAAAGGAACCCTCATACACTGTTGGTGGGAATGTAAAGTAGTACAACCATTATGGAAGAAAGTATGGTGGTTCCTCAAAAAACTGAAAATAGAACTACCTTATGACCCAGCAATCCCTCTACTGGGTATATATCCCAAAAACTCAGAAACATTGATACGTAAAGACACATGCAGCCCCATGTTTATTGCAGCATTGTTCACAGTGGCCAGGACATGGAAACAACCAAAAATCCCATCAATAGATGACTGGATAAAGAAGATGTGGCACATATACACTATGGAATACTACTCAGCCATAAGAAATGATGACATCAGAACATTTACAGCAAAATGGTGGGATCTTGATAACATGATACGAAGCGAAATAAGTAAATCAGAAAAAACCAGGAACTGTATTATTCCATACGTAGGTGGGACATAATAGTGAAACTAAGAGACATTGATAAGAGTGTGGTTGTTACGGGGGGGAGGGGGGAATGGGAGAGGGATAGGGGGTGGGGAGGGGCACAAAAAAAACAAGATAGAAGGTGACAGAGGACAATCTGACTTTGGGTGGTGGGTATGCAACATAATTGAACGACAAGATAACCTGGACTTGTTATCTTTGAATATATGTATCCTGATTTATTGATGTCACCCCATTAAAAAAATAAAATTATTAAAATAAAAAAAAAATTAAAAAAAAAGAAATGCGACAGCTTTATTTCAAGAAATGGCACGTAGCCTCACTTCTTCCTTATCCGACGCCTAGAAACTGCAGCCAAGCAGCTCACATCGGTACATTCTCTGACATCTTTTAAGAAAGACCCAGCTCCCCAGGGGTGACAGTGCCTCCCCCAGTGTGGCTCAATTCCCTAAAAGGCAAACCACATTCATTCATCCGCCACCATTGCCTGTGGGCAGGTGGGCTCTAGTGCGTCAGAAACGCCACGATGTTACCAGCCACTTCCGAAGAAGAAAGGCCTGGACTCTGAACTATTAAAAAAAAAAAAAAAACAACAGCATCCATACTATTTACACAATTGATATCAGAACTCACATGCTGGGTCTACACATAGCCTACAGATCCAATGACATCAGAAAAGTAATAAACCATTCATCCATATATGTAGCATTCTGTAACATCATGTTCATGGATAACAAATGAGATTTTTTTTCTTTCTTAGCCAGATGTTTTGATGCTGTGCATATATACATATATTCAAACGGCCATACCCCTCCCCCAACACACACACACAGAGACATTTCTAATCTGTTGTTTAACCTCTCATGTCTTCCAAGTCTGGGCCATCGGCCAGGGTCATAGGTACCCACTTACAGGTGCCCACACCCAATGCAATGCTTCCCCTGCTAAGATTTTTAGAGTTTAAGAGGATCTCAATTTAAGTCAATCTGGAAACCCCATCAAAAGAAGTCTCCGGGCCCCAGAAATAAACTCCCTTTTTGCTTCCAGACTTGCTGAGAAAACATTTTTCTCTCTCAAATAAAATGTATAAACAATACCCTGCAAAAGCATGTGTCATCTAAACTGTTCAAGTGTGCTGGTGGTGACTTAGAAGATCAGAGCCAACAGTCAGAACAAACAGAGGATGTCAAGACAAGCTGTTACCGGACGTGTGCGCAGCAGCGGGGGCACGAGGCGTATCCGTTCCAGACAGCTGGTGCGCTGTGCTCGCCGTGCCAGGATGCGCCAGCATTTCGGGCACATCGGACTCAGACCCGGTTCTCGGCCAGGGTTTACGAGTGGCCTTGACAATGGTAGTGAAGGCTGCAGCCACTGTTGTAGCGATCTCGCCACTGAAAGTAAGATTTTATATGATTTGTTTCTTTTTGTGATTTGCTGACACAATCCCCTCACCAGGGAATGCAACAGCTTTATAAATCGTGACACGGAGACGTAGCTAGACTTTCCCATGGAAGTCAAACGTGGTTGGGGTTGGAGGTGCTAAGGGGAAGCCGCGGCGTTCAGTCTGATGAGTTCGCGCAACCCTCCTCCTGAGGAAGCCTCCCCATCCGCCCTCCCAGCTCTCAGAACCACAAAACACAAGCCATTCATCTCTCGCTTTAGAACCTTGCCTGAACCACTCAACACCCCTAACTGAGGCATGCGCCTCTCCGTGTAGGCAGGCTGGCTTCCCGGGCCCAAGCACATTTCTACGAACGCTGCACGTGGGAAGGAACAAAATCAATTAAGTTGGAAGGCTGACTCAGAAATGACTGGACGTGTTTCCTTTCCTCCCGCATTAGACACGCTGCTCCGCAGCGATTTCCCGGTGTGGTAGCTGCGCAAGGATTGGCTGGCTGTCGGTCAATGACAGAGCTTCTGGCTACTAAGTTTTACATTTGGGGCAATTACTTCTAATGAATTCACACACGCCAGTGAAATGTCCAGTGCTGCTCCACAGCAATGAGATCTGGTGGCGCGCGCCTCGGATGTTTGGGGACCTATGGCCTGGCCTCATTTATTTTTCGCAACCATGGGAGCCAAATGCAGGGGCCAGAGCTTTGGCAGCCAAAGTCCACCAAGCAACTAGAGTTGGGACAACAGCCAGTAGAACTCTGGACTCTTGGGCCCCTGATACTGTGCTGATCAATCAGCAAATACTTATTGATCACATATGCCTGGACCAAAGGGCAGCACATTTTACACTTGAAAGAGCCGTCACTAATAACTTTTGCATTTTTTAAAAACAGGGTGGCACGCAAAACTCTTTCAAGTGAGTTACATTTTTTCAGTCCTGACAACAGCCTCATTAGGTGGCCACTCCCCTCATCCTTATTAGCAGAGAAGAGAACGAGAGAGAACCCCTCTCTGTGCCTCAATCACAAAGCCAGTAAATTCAGAGCCCCAGTTAGGACTGATCTAGCCATTACCCTTTGGCTGTGAACTTTCATTATAGACTCAGTCCTGGCAGCCTCCCTGGAAGAGTCCTATGTCCCTGAGAGTGCTACAAAGCACACAGCTATCAGGTTACAGGACAGAGAGGTCCCTGCAGTGGCCAGTTTATCCAAAGGCATGTGGATCTCCCTGCTGAGTTCCTCAGGAGAATCTACTACCACATAGGTCATTCTCAGTTCTTTTGTCTCCAATTCTCTTTACCAGGAAAGAGGGGAAGGTGAGAAGGGCTTATATTCACAGCAGAGTGTTCAGCGCCTATGTTCTGGAATCAGAGACCATCTTGGAATGCTAGTTATGAGCATCTTTGCTGTATAACTTGGTGAAGTTTGGTCTTTCATTTTACATTTTAATTACCCTAGGTTCAGTTGGCTAATCTGTGAAACGGAAATAGCAAATGTGCCGACTTCAAAGGGCCATTATAAAAATTAAACAATACTGACAGCAAAGCCACACATTGCCTGGTTGGCACTCAGTGACCACTATTAATATTTGCTACCATCTTTAATTGTATACTTATAAGATACTTATGAACTTATTTTGTTCCAAAATGCTTATACTCATTTCCTGTAGGAAGAGAGACTGACAAGCATCAGTGTAGTGCTGGCCTGATGACCCAGTGATTCCACTTCTGGGTATAAATGCAAAGAAATCCAGAACACTAATTTGAAAGAATATATGCATTCTTAGGTTTATTGCAGCATTATTTACAAGAGCCAAATTATGGAAGCAACTCAAGAGCCCATCAATAGACGAGTGGATAAAAAAGCTATGGTACAAATATAGTACAATGGAATATCACTCATCTATGAAAGAGAAGAAACTCTTTACCATTTGTGACCACACGGATGGACCTAGAGGGTATTGCACTAAGTGAAATGAGTCGGTCAGAGAAAGACAAATACCATCTGATCTCACTTATATGTGGAATCTAAAAAACAATATAAATGAACAAACAAAACAGAAACATACTCATAGACACAGAGCAGGCTGATGGTTGCCAGAGGGGACAGGGGTTGGAGGGCTGGGTGAAAAAGGTGAAGGAATTGAGAAGTGCACCCTAGCAGTTACAGAACAGTCACAGGGATGTGAAGTCCAGTCTAGGGAACTCAGTCAGTAATATTGTAATAACTATGACAGTGCCAGGTGGGTACTGGGAATATCAGGGGGAACACTTTATAAGTATATGATTGTCTAACTGCTATCCTGTACACTTGAAACTAATACAAAATAATAGTGAATGTAATCTGTAACTGAAAAAAATTATTTTATTAAAAAACAGAAAAATGTTAAAAAGGAAAAAATGGCACCAGGCCTACAAAGAAGGACAGTCAGGGAGAAAGAGAAATGGCAGCAAGGAGCTTGACACAGAAATGGCCTGGATTCAAAGACTCAGGCCGGGAGCACTCAGGACGGAGAGCCAGGGACAGATCATATGTCACCTTGTATGGCCTGGAAGGAGTTTGGATTTTCCTGAAGGACTCCACCAGGAAAGCTGTCTGGACCCCTAACATGTGCTGGATTCTTTAATATATATTTTTATTTCAAGAAAATGTAAATTCATTTTTAACGTAGGACCGAAAACATAGTTCTCAGAATTCTTGGCCAGCACCTTCTCCTCGCTCTGAAATTTCAGATTCCTGCCCCGTCTAACACACTGAGCTGGAAAGAGCACAGGTTGCCTTTGTGCTGGTGCGGGCACTGCTAGCCTTGCGGCCTCGGCAGGTCACCAGCCATGGTGAGCATGGGCTCTGTCCATTACGGAGGTGGGGGTCAAATGATTTCAAAGATCTTGTTTGCTCTAAATTAACGTGATCAGGAAAGGAGGGAAAATGGTCTTTCTCTCTCAGGGCTCCATGCTTACCTTTCCCACTGTAGACACAGTTTATTACAACGGAAACAAAGAGCCCGGACTTCGGTATTACAGATCTAAATTCTAATCCTGATTCTGCATGCTAACTCTTCTACCTTGAGAAGGTGACTTCATCTCCCTAAACCCCCTTCCTTATCTGTAAAATATGGACAATCGCCACACCTAATTCATACGATACCTATGTAGAACAAGGGATAAAATTATCCTATGCCACCAGTAACATAGAGTTTCCCTAGGAAGGCAGGACTTAGATTGGGGGAAGGGCAAGGGGAATAATGAGTGTAAGACTTGAGGCATAATCTCAAGCAGGTCTTTGGAACCTACTCTCATGAATCAGCATCTATTATGCCAATATTAAGAGTGAACCAACATGAAGTAAGGCTGGATCTGTTTGGAGCCTAGAGGTACAGTCTGGTCTGGAAACTTGAGGCTGTTGAAAGGTTTTCAGCTACAAAGGTATTTGCTCACTTGATGTGAAACATATGGTCCATTGGGAACCTCAAGAAAACACCAGCCATCCACAGTTCCCATCTCATGTGTGTCTGAAGAATGAGAAGGGTGCTTGGACAACACTTTATTCTGCTAGATAGCGTCACCACCAGCAAAAAAAAATAAAAAAGCAATTAAACTTCTAACATGAACTAAATCAAATAAGCCCACCAACCTCTTAGTAAAATATACAGGCGTTAGTCAGGCAGCCCTGACACGTGTTTAAAGACAACCCAACATTCAGAGGGACTGAATAAATACACTTCAAGTCATGTGGCTCTTGCAAAAATTTCAAGAGTCAATGTCATCCGATGGCGTCCTTTTCCTCCTCCCATTTTATAAAATTCACAGATGCACAGGGTTGGCCAAGAAAATAAGAGGTTATTTTATCCCCACCCTGATTTCTCACGCATTCATTTCAGAGGCCAAAAGGATCCCGAGCAGAACGATCCTCGAGTTCACATTGTGCCTCGATTTCTTACTCAGCCTCTTGACCAAGTAAGACAAAATGTGAAGGGGAAACAGAGGCCCGGGAGCGAGGAAGCGCGGCCCCATTTTTGGCAAGTTTTTGTGTTCCTGAGCGCCCGATGGTTTATTAGTGAGCTTCACTGTGTGTGATTGCACAGCCCGCTTTTGGAAGGGCTTCCCAAACACATGATCTGACATCAGCATGGATGTTTCCTGAACTTGGCTCCTTCCCGTTACTGGCCATTTGGAAAGCCGGGAGGGAGTGAGGAGGGGCAGGAGAACGAGGGCAAGCAGACTGCCAGCTCCAGTTCCCTCTGGCTTTACAGCCGGGAAACACAACAATAGGTGGGCACTGTCAAAAAAAATTAATGAATGGGGCACGGGGTACGGGGCCCTACTTTTCAAATGAGGATTACTGGGTTTAACTGTCCTAGACAAAGTATCTGCAATAAGCAGGCTATCCATGTGTATGTAGTCCACAGTTTCTGTGTTGGGAAGGAGGACGGACAAAAGGGAGGGGGCGGAGATGAACATGAAGGGGAGAGAAGGGGCGGAATGCCTCTAACATGAGAATGAAATGCTGTAACTGCATATTGATGCCTAAGCCCCCTACTCAGTGCCTTCAATATGTACTCGTATAAGTCCTCAAAAAACAAACAAACAAAAAAGCAGGGTAGGTGATTATTCCCATTTTACAAACAAACCAAAAATAAAAAATAATATGATGGTTAATTACTTTAGAAGGCTAACGTTTTTGTGTGGAAGGTAGTTGCCCTCTCTTCTCTTTTTGCCATGTGGAAAGACTGCTTTGCAAATGTTTAGTGCCTTGTGGTGGGGGTCTCAGCAGCTGACCACCGAGCAGAGGGAGGAGGCTCAGGGAAGGTGCTAAGGGAGGTGTGGAGTGGGGCTTTGATCAGAGCGCAGAAGGAGCACAAAGACTTCAACAGGGCTTGCTGACCTCTCAGACAGCCCTGCACCTCTCCTGATCCTCCCTCTGCAAACTGCACTGCAGCCCTCACCTTGTGGAAGGGGCTCCTTAAAACCCTCATGAAACTTCCTCTCCCGCAACCTAAGTCCTAGGCAAACTACATCAACTGAGCCGACTCATTACTGCCAAGCACTTACTTGAGAGCATTTGTTTGTCATTGAAATCACATTTAAAAACACACACACACACACACACACACACACACACACGTTTCTTTCTCCAAAGCAACACAGTCTTATGTTTTGGGATTGCCAACAGTGAAACTCTTTAAGGGGAACAAGCTTAGAACAACAGAGTGAGCACCAGAACAATCTTCTCTAATTGGGAGGGAAGTCCCTTGTTTTTCCATAACGGCATCGACATTACATGTCCAGATGCTTCGGCAGATTGTTAACTCGACACTCCAAAGCATCTGACTTTGGCAAGCTCCAATCTGGACACGCCACTAAGGCCAGGACCACCAGGGAACCCTATGAATGAGGACCAAGTCTCAATTAGCAGGTTAAGAAACAAGCTACTCAATTAGCAGCCTGGCCTTCTCTGACTCACCAAATTAGGATGACTTTAAAAGCAGAACCGATCATGGTACGTGAACTTTCCCCTCTGGTCCCTCCCCTGGGAGCTTAGACATTATAAGAAAATAATTGCATGAATCATCTATAGTTCTGGAAAGTATTCAGCGCCTCCAGGTGTGACACAGATGGTGGACAATGAGGAAAAACAACTTTTCGTGGGTAACGCACACACATGAGACACTCACACAAACAGCAGATCCTACTGACTTCCCGAAAGGCTCTCCACTGCTCCCCTAGCTGTACCAATGTCCCCATGCCCACACTCAGGATAATGACCTAAAGGGAAAGAGACATCTAACAAACCCAAAAGTGCCCTAAGAGGGCTTTGCTGTCGGACTGCCATGACTCAAATCCCAGTGCCACCATCTCCGGACTCTGTGTTATTAGGTAAGCAATTCATCCTCTCCAAGTCACGGCTCCTCCATCAATAAAACAGGGATAATGTTAGTGCCTCCATCTTGGAATAGCTGTGAAGACTGAGTTCATGCTGGAAAGGAGCTAGGAACTAGCATGGTGCCTGATACCGAGCTCTGTGATTAAGATGTAACTGCTAACCTGCACTATTCCTACAAAAGATAAAATAAAGAAGAAAAGGGGAGAGGGGTGAGGAGAAGGGAAGAGGAGGAAAGGAGACATGGAGAAGAGAAAGGGGAGGAGGGAGGAGAAAGGGGAGGAGTGAGGAGACTAGGAAAGGGGAGGGGGAAGAAAGAACAGGTGTAGTGCATCCTCTTCATATATCCGTGATGATGGAAGAGTCAGCTGAGCATCTTTAGGAGTGTGTCCAGACCAGGAGGAGTGAGATGTCTTATAGGAGCGGAAACAGAAGCCAGGACGGAAGCAAGGGTGGCTGCCCTCCCCGAAGACTGATGATCTTACGCACGTCATCTCACCTTCTGGAGTGCAACAGATTCAACATCAGGCCTCTTTGTCTCTAAGGTTCTGTCTCTCCAGGTCCCCAACCTAAAACACCCACTCATGGCTGAGGAGGCAAGCTCGAGCTAAAAACACTCTGCATGTGCGATCCTAGAGAGACATTTTAGCTGTGATACTATTATTTCCAATTACTGTATTATCCCAGGTATAAGACGCTCCCATATAAAAAACGCACCTTAATTCTGGGGCCTGAAATTTGAAAAAAAAAATGTATTACATAAACTTATTGAACTCAAGTAAAAAAAAATCTACAACAATGAGCACAATAACAAACGTGAAAAAAGTGGAAAATGCAAGTAAAAAAAATCTACAACCACTGAATAAGACGCACCCAGTTTTTAGACCCCAATTTTTCGAAAAAGGGTGCATCTTATACTTGGGGAAATACAGTAGTACTGTACAATCCCGACCTTTAAGCTCAAACTCTGATTGACACATGAAACAGTTGTAGATTTGGATGGTGGTCATCATCAGAGCGATGGTCTTTCATATCAGACTTGGGTCCAACGGAGGAGTCCAGCTGCTCAGAAAACACTGGAAATAAAATTAAGTTTTAAAGAAGAGCTGCCGTTGCCAATGCCTCCAACCCCCCAGGCTTCACAGCAGTCCAGGCAGTCCAGGGCCTGCTGAGGTCCATAGGAATTGGCCCATTTTTGTTGAGACAATTAGAAAGATGTGGGAAAGACCAAGGTGTATATGGTGTGTGCCCTGTATTTTGCTTCTCTTCCATTCTGTTCTCACTCCCTATAATTACATTATTGGTTTATTTTACTTACTTTTTAATGGTCTGCCTCTCCTGGTAGTAAGTAAACTCCAAGAGAACAGATACTTTTCCATGTTCACCACTGTATCCCTGGTGTGTAAACAGTGCCTGGCACCTAAGTATCTGCTGAATGAATGAATGGGTGGATGAATACTTGTACCCCTAGGATGGAGTGCCAGGCCTAGATCAGAATCAATGTTTAATAAATGGAAGTGAGCTCTGATTTCTTCTACAACTTGGTAACAATTTGAGTTTTACTCATCCAGAGGCTACCATTCATTTTTCATATTGTCAAAGGCAACAACAGACTCAATTCAGGGGCACAGAAGGATCTCTTGTGTCACCAAATCTTTACAATGGTCATCTGTTGCAAGTTCTGAGTTGGAAACATCTCCCAGTATGAGCTCTGGGGTCACCTTTCACTTAAGAGCACTCCACCGCCCTCCGTCGAGGCCAATGGAAATCCATCTTGGGAGATGTTCTGCTGAGAGAGAGGTAATGTGCCCTTCAAACAGCTGTTTTCCTGACCAAATCACACTTTGACTCTTTCAAGTATTGCTTATAACACTCACAAAAGAAAACAAATCCCCCTTGACACAACATTTTGACCAAGTTCAATCTGGTTATTCATGTTATTCCAACATTTTTTTTTTTCGGTAGAAAAGATAAACATGGTCTCAGAAAAACACACACACACACACACACACACACACACACACACACACAGCACCACTCAGGCTCTTCCAAGGCCCAGCCCTGCTTCCCAGATGCTCCTCGTTCAGCTTGGTTTCATTAAAGCTCCATGTGTCAGCAACCCATCAGCTTCAGGTGTGAACCAGCTTGCCCCAAAGCATCAGAAAGCCTGCCAAGCTCCTGAGCCTGACAGAGCACTTGAGACATGTCCGCCCTAGAACAAAGCCCATCATTACAAGGGAATGCTTGTCGGGAGGAGGGCTACAGCGATTATCTCCCTCCCTGGGCTTCGGATTTAGAAGCATAACAAAGAGAAGGTGGTTCAGATGCGGTCTGTGTCTTAATGACAGTGCCTTTGAGGGAGGCACAGGACAACTGAGGTCTAACACTTGGTCAACTCTGGCTGCCTCTTGAGACAATGGTCCGTTTGCAAAAGATGCTAAGAACATCTGGGGCAGCCAGACCCTCACACAGTAGAAACCTCACAGCACGGTTGTTTATTCTTCTCCTTCCCCCCCCCCCTTGGTGTTTCAGGGCTGAACTTTTTATAGTGCCTCCGGGTCTGCAGTTACACACACACAAAAATGTAATTAGCTAACAGAGTGTGCTGGCTGCGGCAGCCAGAAATTGAAAGATAACTCCCAACGTGATCCAGTTGTAGATGAAAACCAAACTCGTGTGGGAGAAGGGGAGGGAGTTCTTTTTGGATAAACAAAGAAGCAAGAGACTTGAGGCCCAGAGTGCACAGGGTATGCAGAGACTGCATGGAAACGCATGGAAAGGCTGCCCCAGCTCCACGGCATGCAGTACCAGGCCCCAGATTACATGAACGAGAAGCTCAGTCCAACTCCTAAGAAGTTCACTTCATGCAACCAAAACAAATGTAGAACAAACATGATGGAAAACTCATTCACAGACTCCTGGAAATCACCAAGTATCTTTTCTTCATATTTTTCCATGAGCCATGACCAGGAGTTTCAGGCTCTGCATGAACACAAGACTCGCTCATTAACATTTATTTGATTTTTGAGCTTCCAGAACAATTGATTCACTCACTGTGGACCAACTGAAGTGACTGGTTGTCTTCACTGCGTGCATCAGAGAGCTTACAGTGATATGTGTGGGTTAAGAGGTGTCTCCCTGCAACAAACGATCTTCATAATTTAAGTTGAACTTGTAACATGTTGAGAAGCATCTACAAACAACCAAAAACTGGAGTTCCTAGCATGGTCCTGAAGCCCAGGATACGGAGCATTGTGCAACTATACAGAACAGTCTGTCACTGGGACGTGGGCAACAGCACTGTAAGAATTCCACCAAAGCTACCATACTAACCAACACACAAGGACATTTTCCTGATTCAACTCCAGCAACAAATCAGCCCAATGGGAGGGCAGCAAGGTGCAGTTATGATAGGTGTAGCACAATAAAAAAATGCATTAGAAAACCAAAAGTTGACCCTGGCCAGTGGGCTCAGTGGTAGAGCATTGGCCTGGCGTGTGGAAGTCCCGGGTTCGCTTCCCAGCCAGGGCACACAGGAGAAGCGCCCATCTGCTTCTCCACCCCTCCTCCTCTCCTTCCTCTCTGTCTCTCTCTTCCCCTCCTGCAGCCAAGGCTCCACTGGAGCAAAGTTGGCCTGGGTGCTGAGGATGGCTCCATGGCCTCCGCCTCAGGCAATAGAATGGCTCCAATTGCAGCGGAGCGATGCCTCAGAGGGGCCGAGCATCTCCCCATGGTGGGCGTGCCGGGTGGATCCCGGTCATGTGCATGCGGGAGTCTGTCTGCCTGCCCCCCTCTTCTAACTTCAGAAAAAAATACAAAAAAATAAAAAATAAGAAAGAAAACCAAAAGTTCCATAGAAGTGCTAAGGATTAATTTTTAGAATTCTAATGTTCCCTTCTATCAGTTCACCAGCTCTGCTTAGAAATGGAATCCTCACAAGTTATTATACAGAAAAAAAAAATTTAACAGTTCTACATTTTTATCACTTTGTTGAAGAAAATCTTGATCACTGTGTATCATGTGTAGGAAACATTGTGAGTATGTATAGCACAAGAGCTAACTAAAATGTCCTTCACAACTGTCCAGCAAAATACGATTTTTCTTTTGGATATATACCTAGCAGTGGAATAGCTGGATCATATGGTAACTCTGTTCTTAATTTGTTGAGGAACCTCCATGATGTTTTATATAGTGGCTGCACCATTTTACATTCCCACCAAAGCTACTCGAGGTTCCTCTCTTCTCCCCATCCTTGCCAGCATCTGTTATTTGTTGTCCTTTTGATGACAGCCATTCTGACAGGTGTGAAGTGATACCTCATTGTGGTTTTGATTTGTATTTCCCTCATGATTAGTGATGTTGAGCATCTTTTTATGTACCTGTTGGCCACTTTTATATTATGTTATATTATCACTCTATTAAAAATGCAAACATATGTATATACATACATATATATATACATATATATGCATGCATATATACTTTATTTTCTATGTTACAAAAACACTGTCAGAATATTTTTTATTTGACAAATTCTTTTCCAGGTAACTTGATTTTAGGTTTAAAATATTCTCCACAAACCTAATAAGATGAAAACTAAACCCTAACGAACAAGAAAAGGCATCATAAATGTTAAGAAACTGGTTAAATGGTAAAATCTCGGCTGGCCCAACCAGAAGTGATATTTGAAAGCTTGATGGTGGCAACAATAATAAGATAAAACATTATTTGTTTTGTGATTAATAAGATAAAATATCATTAATAAGATAAAAAAAATCTGACTGAAATAAAGTCAGAAAGGTCTACATATTTGGTGAATGTTTTCAGATACTATACAACTGAAATTATTCTTCCCAATCCAAAATCAAAAAAAGTATATATGATTACTTCCATGGTTGCTATACAAAACAGAAAAAAAAAAAAACACTCAGAAAGAAAAAAAAAGATATTTCTGCATACAGGCAGCAGATAATATGGAAGAATGAGTATTGCAGCAAAGCGAACTTTCTTGAATTTATAAGCACATGGACCAACTTCCAAACGAACTAGGAGCCATTAAGACTCAATGTTTGAAGAGTCATATTGGGAACAGTTCTTCCTGGATTGCTGGTGTCTCTTCACATCTTATGAGCAAAACTACTCTTTGTCCTATCTTTTCAAAGATTTGTACAGCAAACGTCCTTGGAATATTGAGATGGTATCTCCCACTGAGCAAAGGGCACAGGTATGCCCCTAACTAAAGAACACAGTGGTCTCATGCTTTACATGAAGTAACACCACAAGGATGATGCTCTAATGGGACAGTATACGAATGCTGTGGTTCAGTGAGTTGCCAGCTCCTGAGGCCTCCTGTTCTGCTCTTGTTGAAAGTGACAGAAAATAGTAAATTACACCTGATTTGAAGATGATTCAAGTTCTCCTCGCTGATCTGAGGAATTTCACTCAGCAGATAGCCCCTGATGCATGTAAACAGGTTTGCATTAATGAGAATGAAAGATTCCTACCAGTATATTTTGGCATGAGTCTCTTGACCTTGGGGCTAAGTTTCAATAACCCTTCAGTTAAAGGATAATGTTCTGAAGCTGGTTGTTTGGCGTCACGCAGTCAGAACAACTGGTGGATTGTTAGAGATGCTTTTGCTTGTCCATTTGTCCTTTTGGTACTTAAAAAGATAATGAATCAATACAGACTCTGAGGCACTCTCTGGAGTCTCGGGGCACCTGTCATCACAGAAGAGACTGGCTAAGCTAGGTCAGATTCTGTGGAGCTATTCACAGAGCCAAGTAGATGTGTTAAAAAAAAAAGAAGAAGAAGAAAAAGAATAGAATAGAATAGAATAGAATAGAATAGAATAGAATAGAATAGAATAGAATAGAATAGAATAGAATAGAATAGAAAAACTGCACAAGTCGAAATCTAAAATGAGATCACCAAAAAGAATTACTATGTAGATGTATTACTTTAGCCCTAAGAAACGGGACTAGAGCTGACTTTTCATTTTTTCTGATCCTTTGCAGTATTTCCAAAATTTCTGCAAATGTACTGAGACTTGCCTCTCAACTAAAAACTCATGCAAAGAAAGAACCTTCCAATGTAATGTAAATTAAAATGGTCTATATGATTTGGAAGACTGAGTAGAAAACAATA
Organism: Saccopteryx leptura; assembly: GCF_036850995.1. Taxonomy (NCBI): domain Eukaryota; kingdom Metazoa; phylum Chordata; class Mammalia; order Chiroptera; family Emballonuridae; genus Saccopteryx; species Saccopteryx leptura. The sequence continues at coordinate 172,375,181 of NC_089503.1, forward strand.
GTGAAATCTGATCAACGTAAAGGTCTGTGTTATGGCTCAGAAAAGTCCATGGCAAAATAGCAAGATAAGCAAGGCCCAGCTGAACAAGTTTGGATTACAGGGAAAGAGGGGGGAAGGAGAAGAGGGGAGAAAGGGAAAGGGGATTAAGAGGTAAGCAAAAAAAAGAAACCTTTGAAAATTAGCTGACTACAATTTCAAAATAAGCTTAGCAAATCAACATGGTTGTTAAAGCGGTTAATGGAATCGAAGTTTCCATTATCAGATCAAAGGAAGAGTTCCCATATTCCGGAGCTTCCCAGCCATATCTGTGGCACTGCATCTTAAGAACCTTGTCAAAGTGGATTGCGTTCAGAAGAAAGCAACCTGGATGATGAAATAAGTCTGGAAACATCTTCACAAAAGGATAGTTCAAGGAATGCGGCAAATTTAAACCAAAAATAGGAGAGATGCAGTAGCCTTCCACTGGAGTCTACACAGACACGCAAGGAAAGGATCGGTCTAACTTTAGACAGATTGTTTCCTTAGAAAATAAATTTGTCTCTCCTGGGACTAGGAAAGGTAACGCCAGGGAAACGCAGACCCTCAGTCCTTGGAGTTCAGTATTAAAAGCAGCTCTCCAAAGAGAAAGTTCACAAGCCCTTCTGCTAAGACGAGGGTGGTCAGGTTTCTTCCCTTCTGGATGCTGGCTATTCTGTTTTCATTGGGCTCTTGAGAAGCCTCATCACCCCTCTTACAAGAATCCCTTACTGCAGGGGTCCCCAAACTTTTTACACAGGGGGCCAGTTCACTGTCCCTCAGACCGTTGGAGGGCCGGACTATAAAAAAAAATTATGAACAAATCCCTATGCACACTGCACATATCTTATTTTAAAGTAAAAAAACAAAACGGGAACAAATACAATATTTAAAATAAAGAACAAGTAAATTTAAATCCACAAATTGACCAGTATTTCAATGGGAACTATGCTCCTCTCACTGACCACCAATGAAAGAGGTGCCCCTTCCGGAAGTGGGGAGGGGGCCGGATAAATGGCCTCAGGGGGCTGCATGCGGCCTGCGGGCCATAGTTTGGGGACCCCTGCCTTACTGCTTAAGCTATTCTTCTGTTGCTTGCACAACCCTAAAGAATACACGTCTCCTTAGGCCTTGCCTCTGAGGCAGTTTTCTTCTCTTTCTGTCTTGAGTAGGTAGGAGGTTTTATTGAGGGAGAAACTATCAACATGGGTTTACACAACCTAACTTCTTTTAGGTAACACCCACTTTAGGTGTTAAAAACCACTGTAACAGAAAAACTATGATAATTCATCAGCTTCCAAAGTGATCTTAGGCAATGCCACCAATGGGCAGGTTGAGAGAGAAAAGGAGACTCATACATGGGTAGTTCTTCAAAGCCACATCTGGAAACTAGTACACACCATCTTTTTTGCAGCTACCCCTAGTGGCAAGGCTCCCTTATCCATTATTCTTGTGACCCCGGTTCTGCTCTCAGAGACAGAATTCCCTAAATATTATCCTCCAAAAACATATACAATTTATTTATAAAAAAAAAAAACATATACAAAATGGGAGAGGTAGTCTCTTTAGGATAAGAGTTTTTATGGTTCACTTCCCACCCATTCCCCTTGGCAACCCAAGAGTTCTAAAACTTAAATCAACAAGAATTTTTTTTTTTTAATTTCAGACTCATGGTTTCTTTGGCCATAGGATCTTTGCTTCTTATCAAACTGAGGTTGAAGATTCAGCATCCAATTTTCCCATAGTATCAAAAAGGACAAAACAAAACCAATACGCAGTAAGAAAAGGCAAGAGGCAAGATTAGGGTGCTAAGAGACATCGAAAGGCCCCCTATTTTTTATATCTTCTATATGCTTTGATGGAGACATTACCTAGATAGTTCCAAAGACTGAGAGAGATGAGAATAACAATTCCATCCCTGCTGGTGTCGCTTCTGCCCTTCCATATTACCATCAAAGCAGTCGTGTAAGAATAATCTCCCTCTTTGGTGAAGACACAGTTGAACCATGTGAGCAAAGGGAAGCAATACTTTTCCTATTTCACTCAAAGCATTTCAGCCAAGATATTCCAAACGGCCCATCTCCTCCAGCCTGAATCCAGTGAAAGATAAATGAGGAGCCATTGACATCACTGGAAATGTATGCCTGAGAAACCTCACTCTTCAAAAACCCAACATAAAGTTTCAATTATGCAAGATGACTAAGTTCTAGAGGTCTGCTCTATGTCATCGTGTCTGTAGTTAACAATACTGTATTGTACACCAAAAAATTTGTTAAGGGGGTTGATCTCATTGTAAAGTTTCTTAACACAATTTAAAAAAGAAAACCTAACACTGAATGACATCATGAAAGGAAATTATCAAAAACTGATCAGGACGTTCTTCCACAGAGTAGTCTTAACAATTTCATTTTTGGGGACCAATAATGGCAACCTGCCTAAACATAAATTGTTCTCTTTATGTGATGATGAAAGGTTATTTTTAAAGGAGCTGTAATTAGGGACTCAAGAAATCTCTTTAACATCTTCTGTCAAAGCCGATGAATTTCTGAGAAGTGAATGCCAATCAATTTTTTTTCAGTGTCTGTAAAGATATGACACAGGGAATAGACTCAAATTACAGTTGGAAAGCTTTTGTATCAACCTAGGGAAGAGCCTTGACGATTGCAAGGCACTTGTTTAGAATATATGGTAAAGCCTCTATTCTTAGACATCTTTCAGAAGAGAAAATATTTGCCCTATAAAAGCACCCTTTGTTAAAGTCAGGGCAAAAAACAAAATGTTTTCCTGAAGTTCCACTCGGCCCTGACGCCATAAAATGACTCTCTCTCAAAAGTTCTTGAAAGTAACTGATTTTATTCTCTCTATAAATTCGGGGTTGAAATTTAAGCTTAACAAAATGCCCACTGTGATTGTATTAATACTTGAAAGTGACAAAAAGGTCCTTCTCTGAAAATCATTACTTTAAACATAAGCTTTAAGATAAAAATATGCTCAGCACACCACAGAAAGCAATCTTTGTTTCTACTTCCCCTCCAGGATGTGTTGGAGTCTGTTTATATGGAGTCATAAAAGCCAATCATGTCTATTGATAGATGAATGGATAAATTAGATGTGGTGTGTGTGTATATATATATATATATATATATATATATATATATATATATACATACACACACACACACACACACACACATACATACACAGTAGAATATTACTCAGCAATGAAAAAGAATAAACTTTTCCCATTTGCAACAACATGTTTGTGTCCCTTACCTATATGATACTTGCTTTCCCAGGAGACACCTTGGTCTCTGTATCAGTTATATATCATAGCACAGCAAACCATTCTGAAATCTAGTAGTTTGAAAAATAAAAATAGATTATTGGTAATGAGTCTATCGTTCAGTTAGAATTGTTCTGCTGATGTGGACTAACTTAGCTGACCTCCAGCGGGACTTAATCATGAAGCTAGGGACAATTGACTGGAGGTTCGCTGGTCTAGGATTGCCTCACATGTCTGGTGGTTGACTCATAGTCAGCTGTGGTGACAAGGGTGACTCAGCCACGTGACTAGCCCAAGCAAGCTCATGGGGTGCTGATGAGTTTCCAAGAGGCAGAACAGAAGCATTGCAGCCTCCTGATACCTAGACTTAGAACTGACATCATCTTATTTCCCTTACATTCTATTGTCCAAGGCAAACTATAAGGACAGCCCCATTCCAGAAGTGGGGAACGAGAGTCTCCCCCTTGAAGGAAAGAGCTGCAAACTCCCACTGCAAAGGGTGTGGCTGAAGAGAGAGCTAGAAAATAGGGACAATTTTTATACTCAATCTTGCAATCCCTCATGCAAATTAAGACACTGGTTAGCCCACTTGATAGTCTAAGGAAAGCCCAGACACTAAGGACAGCTTGGGTTCTGCAGCTGAAATTTCTACTGCATAGATTACAGGTCTTTGAGAATGCATTACCTCTTTCTATATCTGGGGATGAGAAAGACACCCCCCCCACACACACACACACACAATGTAGTTACTCACAGCCATGCATTCCAGAGCCCAAGTTCTGCTTCCCAGGTGTAGCTGGATCCTGTCCACCTACCACTTATTTGGTCTTGGGAGAGGGATGTTACATAATAGGTTTACTGCATAATTAAAAAATATTTTTCTTGGATCCCTCTAACTCCCTCCTCCACTTTGCCCTTAATTGCATTTTATATTTTCATAACATTGGCCCAAGACACTGCACTCAAAGAAATTCAGAGACTTGTTTTAAGAACACTTTGATCTAACTTCCCAGATGAAATCTTCCCAAATCCATTTAGCTCTAAGTTAGTATCAAAATGCCATGTATTGTTTCGTTAACAGAAATAATGCCAACACTACCACAGGAAAAGGTCAACCTGATGAGAAGACTCAGTGAGCCATGTCATATTTATGCTACATGTGCATGTTTTTTCTTCTTTCTTCTTTTTCTATTGACATTAGCCTTTGAAAATGCTTGAGGGCATTTAACATTATAGCTCTCTATTGTGATTTATGAGACTATCTATGGAAGCCAGAACTAATTTCTTACACTTTTGTGCTCCTCTAGGAAAATTATCCCTAGGTTTGGGCTCCAAATGGTAATACTGTGGATAAAAATTCCGTAAATAAAATAAATTAGGTATGTAGCAACCCAAGAAATTTGCTGATGAACATTCCTAGAGGGTCTATAACTCTGGAGTAAATAAATCTGTAAATCTTTCATTCTTCTACTTTTCCCTCTCTGTAGCCCCCTTTTTATACAAATAAATATCAAGGTTCATCTATGAAAAAAGAAAGAAGTCACAAAGAACAGCATATCACCTAACGTGGGAATCTGCGTGGATGGGGTGGTCAAGTCTCCCATTTTACAAAAGTGACGCCTGGAAGGAACTATACCAGCTTGTTGTATATGTTGTTGTATGTGTAGTTGCAACAATATTGCAAAAGTAAAAGCTCTATTTTCTATTAGTGATCTCAAATTTGGATTCTCCATTCAGCTCAGCGACAGGAAATCTAATTGAGTTCAATGGGATCAAACTCAAAACTCAATTTAAACTCAGTTATTTTCTTAAAGGACTTGTTCCACTATTTCTGGACTCTCGTGCACATCACCTTCTACTGAAACATGGAGAACTTAGGCAGTCAGGTACTATTCAGGGTCTGGTGGGAAACACAGGGTAGAGGATAGTATGTTCCCGTTCTTCATGCGATTGTGTTCTCATGTCCTCGGATATATGGGTATTTGGCTCCATGTGAAGAGCAAGCATCTGACGCAGACAGAGTCAGGTAACATTTTGGATGGCCTATGTCCACCCACATAAATCCTTGTGCAGACTCCTGGCCTGAAAGATCCCATGTAGGCAGCCCCATCACCAGTAAGCAGTCTCTGCCATAGACTTGATCCATGGAGGTGCTACTCAATTTGCCAAGTAACCTCTTGCATCATGTCCACAACTAACACCTTTTCTTTATATTCTGGACCCAAAGGAAACTCAGATTTTTTTCTAACCTTGAGAAGACCATTGGCCCAGTCTCTTATCATCTTATTCTGCCATCTTTGTCAAGCTCCTCAACTTTATGAGGATCTCTGTCCATACTCATTCCCACCCTCCATGGACAATAGTTTGTACATGAGGACAAGTTTAAAATTTTTAACTTTGAACAAATTTTTTAACCAATGTTTTGCTAATTAAATCTAGGGATTTTCTTTGCTATGAACTCCAACCCAATGTGTTTTTTTTGTTTTGTTTGGTTTTGTCTTAATAAATTTTTATTAATGTTAATGGGATGACATTAATAATTCAGGGTACATATATTCAAAGAAAACATGTCTAGGTTATCTTCTCATTAAATTATGTTGCATACCCCTCGCCCAGAGTCAGATTGTCCTCTGTCACCCTCTATCTAGTTTTCTCTGTGCCCCTCCCCCTCCCCCTTCCCCTCTCCCTCCCTCCCTCCTGCATCCTCCCTCCCCCCACCCCTGGTAACCACCACACTCTTGTCCATGTCTCTTAGTCTTGTTTTTAAGTTCCACCAATGTATGGAATCATGTAGTTCTTGTTTTTTTCTGATTTACTTATTTCACTCCGTATAATGTTATCAAGATCCCACCGTTTTGCTATAAATGATCTAATGTCATCATTTCTTATGGCTGAGTAGTATTCCATAGTGTATATGTGCCACATCTTCTTTATCCAATCTTCTATTGAAGGGCTTTTTGGTTGTTTCCATGTCTTGGCCACTGTGAACAGTGCTGCTGTGAACATGGGGCTACATGTGTCTTTACGTATCAATGATTCTGAGGTTTTGGGGTATATACCCAGTAGAGGGATTGCTGGGTCATAAGGTAGTTCTATTTTCAGTTTTTTGAGGAACCACCATACTTTCTTCCATAGTGGTTGTACTACTTTACATTCCCACCAACAGTGTATGAGGGTTCCTTTTTCTCCACAGCCTCTCCAACATTTGTTATTACCCGTCTTGTTGATAATAGCTAATCTAACAGGGGTGAGGTGGTATCTCATTGTAGTCTTGATCTGCATTTCTCTAATAACTAATGAAGCTGAGCATCTTTTCATATATCTGTTGGCCATTTGTATTTCTTCCTGGGAGAAGTGTCTGTTCATGTCCTCTTCCCATTTTTTTATTGGATTGTTTGTTTCTTTGTTGTTGAGTTTTATGAGTTCTTTGTAAATTTTGGATATTAGGCCCTTATCTGAGCTGTCGTTTGAAAATATCAGTTCCCATTTAGTTGGCTGTCTGTTTATTTTGATATCAGTTTCTCTTGCTGAGCAAAAACTTTTAATTCTGATGTAGTCCCATTCATTTATCTTTGCCTTCACTTCTCTTGCCATTGGAGTCAAGTTCATAAAATGTTCTTTAAAACCCAGATCCATGAGTTTAGTACCTATGTCTTCTTCTATGTACTTTATTGTTTCAGATCTTATATTTAGATCTTTGATCCATTTTGAATTAATTTTAGTACACGGGGACAGGCTGTAGTCGAGTTTCATTCTTTTGCATGTGGCTTTCCAGTTCTCCCAACACCATTTGTTGAAGAGGCTTTCTTTTCTCCATTTTGTGTTGTTGGCCCCTTTATCAAAGATTATTTGACTATATATATGTGGTTTTATTTCTGGGCTTTCTATTCTGTTCCATTGGTCTGAGTGTCTATTTTTCTGCCAATACCATGCAGTTTTGATTATTGTGGCCCTATAATATAGTTTAAAGTCAGGTATTGTAATGCCCCCAGCTTCATTCTTTTTCCTTAGGATTGCTTTGGCTATTCAGGGTTTTTTATAGTTCCATATAAATCTGATGATTTTTTGTTCCATTTCTTTAAAAAATGTCATAGGAATTTTGATGGGAATTGCATTAAATTTATATATTACTTTGGGTAATATGGCCATTTTAATTATATTTATTCTTCCTATCCAAGAACAAGGAATATTTTTCCATCTCATTGTGTCTTTTTCTATTTCTCTTAGCAATGCCTTGTAGTTTTCTTTATATAGGTCCTTTACATTCTTTGTTATGTTTATTCCTAGGTATTTTATTTTTTTTGTTGCAATCGTGAAGGGGATTATTTTTTTGAGTTCATTTTCTAATATTTCATTGTTGGCATATAGAAAGGCTATGGACTTCTGTATGTTAATTTTGTATCCTGTGACCTTACTGTATTGGTTTATTGTTTCTAGTAATCTTTTTGTGGAGTCCTTTGGGTTTTCAATGTATAGGATCATATCATCAGCAAAAAGTGATACCTTTACTTCTTCTTTTCCGATATGGATGCCTTTTATTTCTTTGTCTTGTCTGATTGCTCTGGCCAGAACTTCTAGCACCACGTTAAATAAGAGTGGAGAGAGTGGACACCCCTGTCGTGTTCCTGATTTAAGGTGGAAAGTCCTCAGTTTTACGCCATTTAATATGATGTTGGCTGATGGTTTATCATATATGGCCTTTATTATGTTGAGATATTTTCCTTCTATACCCATTTTGTTGAGAGTCTTAAACATAAAATTGTGTTGTATTTTATCGAAAGCCTTTTCTGCATCTATTGATAAGATCATGTGGTTTTTGTTCTTTGTTTTGTTGATATGGTGTATTACGTTAACTGTTTTACGTATGTTGAACCATCCTTGAGATTCTGGGATGAATCCCACTTGATCATGATGTATTATTTTTTTAATATGTTGTTGTATTCGATTTGCCAGTATTTTGTTTAGTATTTTAGCATCTGTATTCATTAGAGACATTGGTCTGTAGTTTTCTTTCTTTGTGCCCTCCTTGCCAGGTTTTGGTATGAGGGTTATGTTGGCCTCATAAAATGTGTTTGGAAGTATTGCTTCTTCTTCAATTTTTTGGAAGACTTTCAGTAGAATAGGAACCAAGTCTTCTTTGAATGTTTGATAGAATTCACTAGTATAACCGTCAGGGCCTGGACTTTTATTTTTGGGGAGGTTTTTAATAGTTTTTTCTATTTCCTCCCTGCTGATTGGTCTGTTTAGGCTTTCTGCTTCTTCTTGACTCAGTCTAGGAAGGTTGTATTGTTCCAGGAATTTATCCATTTCTTCTAGATTGTTGTATTTGGTGGCATATAGGTTTTCATAGTATTCTACAATAATTCTTTGTATATCTATGATGTCTGTGGTGATCTCTCCTTTTTCATTTTGGATTTTATTTATTTGAGTCCTGTGTCTTTTTTCCTTGGTGAGTCTTGCCAAGGGTTTGTCGATTTTGTTGATCTTTTCAAAGAACCAGCTCCTTGTTTTATTGATTTTTTCTATAGTTTTTCTGTTCTCTATATCGTTTATTTCTGCTCTGATTTTTATTATCTCCTTTCTTCAGCTGGTTTTGGGTTGTCTTTGTTCTTCTTTTTCTAGTTCCTTAAGGTGTGAAGTTAAGTGGTTTACTTCGGCTCTCTCTTGCTTGTTCATATAGGCCTGAAGTGATATGAACTTTCCTCTTATTACTGCTTTTGCTGCATCCCAGAGATTCTGATATGTCATATTGTCATTTTCATTTGTCTGTATATATCTTTTGATCTCTGCGCTTATTTCTTCTTTGACCCATTCATTTTTTAGAAGTATGTTGTTTAGTTTCCACAATTTTGTGGGGTTTTCCCCCTTTTTTTTACAGTTGAATTCTAGTTTCAAGGCTTTATGATCAGAAAATATGCTTGGCACAATTTCAATTTTTTTTAATTTGCTGATATTGTCTTTGTGGCCCAACATATGGTCAATTCTTGAGAATGTTCCATGTACACTAGAGAAAAATGTATACTCTGTCGCTTTGGGATGAAGTGTCCTGTAGATGTCTATCATATCCAGTTGTTCTAGTATTTCATTTAAGGCCACTATATCTTTATTGATTCTCTGTTTGGATGACCGATCTAGAGCCGTCAGCGGTGTATTGAGGTCTCCAAGTATGATTGTATTTTTGTCAGTTTTTGTTTTAAGGTCAATAAGTAGCTGTCTTATATATTTTGGTGCTCCTTGGTTTGGTGCATATATATTAAGGATTGTTATGTCTTCTTGATTCAGTGTCCCCTTAATCATTATGAAATGACCATTTTTGTCTCTGAGTACTTTTTCTGTCTTGTAGTCAGCATTATTAGATATGAATATTGCTACACCTGCTTTTTTTTGGGTGTTATTTGCTTGGAGTATTGTTTTCCAGGCTTTCACTTTGAATTTGTTTTTATCCTTGTTGCTTAGATGAGTTTCTTGTAGGCAGCATATAGTTGGATTTTCTTTTTTAATCCATTCTGCTACTCTGTGTCTTTTTATTGGTAAGTTTAATCCATTTACATTTAGTGTAACTATTGACACTTGTGGGTTCCCTATTGCCATTTTATAAATTGCTTTCTGTTAGTTTTGTATCTTGTTTGATTCTTCTCTTTTGTTTTTCTATCGTTTGTTTTTGTTTGTTTGTATTCCATACTTCTTTCCTCTGTTGCTACCTTTTTTAAGTCAAGTGTTTTTGTGGTGGTTTTTTCAAGGGTGGTTACCATTAAGTAATGAAAAGGGTACCTACCATATTCATTGTAGTACCCTTTCTTGTGAGTATTTCTGCACTTCATCATCCTTTGCTACTATTAATCTTCATCTTTTCTCCCCTTTTTTTTTCCTTTTGTTGTCACAGTTTAAGTTTGGTTTTATTGTTTTCTTGGTGGAGCTGTTACTTGTGGTTATGTTTTCTTTTGTTCTTTGAATCTGGTTGGAAAACCCCCTTTAGTATTTCCTGGAGTGGGGGCTTTCTGATGATAAATTCTCTCATCTTTTCTGTATTTGTGAATATTTTTATATCTCCTTCGTACTTGAAGGATAGCTTTGATGGGTATAGTATTCTTGGCTGAAAGTTCCTCTCTTTCAGGGCTTTAAATATTGGGGTCCACTCTCTTCTAGCTTGTAGAGTTTCTGCTGAGAAATCTGATGATAATCTAATAGGCCTTCCTTTATATGTTGTATTCTTCTTTTCCCTGGCTGCCTTGAGAATTTTTTCTTTGTCATTGGTTTGTGTCATCTTCATTATGATGTGCCTTGGAGTGGGTTTGTTGGGGTTAAGAAAACTCGGTGTTCTGTTTGCTTCTTGAATTTGAGGCTTTAGTTCTTTCCACAGGCTTGGGAAGTTCTCATCTATTATTTGTTTGAGTATATTCTCCATTCCATTTTCTTTCTCTTCTCCCTCTGATATACCTATTATTCTTATGTTATTCTTTCTGATGGAGTCAGACAATTCCTGTAGGGCTTTCTCGTTTTTTATTATTTTTGAGTCTCTTTCTTCTTCTCTCTGTTGTGCCTCAAGTTGCTTGTCTTCTATTTCACTGATCCTGTCTTCTATCTGGGCTGTTCTATTAGCTAAGCTTGTTACCTCGTTTTTCAGCTCTTGAATTGAGTTTTTCATTTCTGTTTGATTTGTTTTTATAGTTTCAATTTCCTTGGTAATATATTCTTTGTGATCGTTGAGTTGTTTTCTGATTTCCCTAAATTGCCTTTCTGTGTTTTCTTGTATATCTCTGAGTATTTTTAAGATTTCTATTTTAAATTCTCTGTCATTTGGCTCCAAGGCTTCCAATATGTTAAATCTTTTCTCCATAGATTTTTCCACATCTATTTGTGTTACCTCTCTGTCTTTTGTATCCATAATGTTCGATTTCCTTTTTCTTATTGGCATCTGAAGGTGGTCTTGATGATAGTGTTAATTGGAATTAATAAAAAAGAAAAAGAAAAAAAAAAAGAAAAAAGGAAAACACTCCACAAAAAACAACAACAACAAAAAGTAATAATTTATTATTTCCCCCTTTTTTCTTTCTTCTCTTCCCCCCCTCTCACCTCTTTAGGGAAATATCGTGATGACCTGTGAATTATATTATGCTAAATGTAACAAAAACTGCCTATAATGGAGGGCCTAATTTGGGGTGAAGAGTTCAAGGGGCAAAAAAAGGGGGTAGGGACCTACTAAATACAAAAAAAATAAGGGGGGAGAAAATCTTAGACAAGCATAAAATGATTTGCTTGTAAGTGATGGTCGACTAAGAGATATAATGAGAGGGATGAGAGGGAAACAGAAAAAAGGAGAGAAAAAACAATAATTAAAAAAGAAAAAAATAAAAATAAGTAAAAATCTGTTGTATTAAGTGGAGTGAAGACTAAATACAATGGAGACTTTGGGTTGGGAGGAATGCTAGTGAGTTAAAAAGCAATGTAAAAAGTGCCCAAAATGCCACAAAAACAAACAAATAGAGGAAAACTAGGAACAAAAGCAGAAGAAGAAAAAAAAAAGAACAACAACAAAATAAAAACCCCACAAAAACTTGAGTCCCAAATTAAATAATTTGTTCGTGATTGAGGCTTAAATGGGAGGAAAAGTAAAAAGAGAAAAGAAGAAATGAATAGAAAGGAAAAAATAAGAGTAAGAGAGAAATGAAGGAAGAATAAAAGGAAAGGAACAAAAAAAAAACAAAAGGGGAGAGAGTGAGAGTTAAGGGTTTTGGAGTGTAACCCTAAAGGAGAGTTAGGATGAAGAAAAGAAATAAAATGTAGCACTCATGGGTAGTGTAGTTCAAGAAAAGCGTAGCATAAGATGGGCAGAGAGTAAAAGGACCGAGGTGGAAGAAATAGAAATAATAATAAAGGCAATAAGATAGAAGAAACAACAACAACAAATAATTAGTGGAACAAGTTATAAAGTCTGTGGATTTTTCTTGATTTTGAGAGGTTAACTTCTTCCTTTTTTTCTTTTCTCCCCCTCTTCCTGGTCGGTGACTCTGTACCCCAGGTTCTGCCCCTGTGTCACTCTTAGGTAGGAATTTGCAGTTGATGGGATTCTATGGCAATGTCATATAATTGGCTTTAGTCTCGCTGGTAGTCAAGGCTTGTTGGCGTTTGCAAAGTCCAACAATGAGAGAGTTTGCTTTCCTGGAGTCTCTTTCCTAGTCTCCCCTTCCTGAATTAGCAGCCTGGTGATCCAGCTATGAGGCTGCCACTGCTACTGACTGGGGAGTAAGAGGCTCAAAGAGCTGGGAAGTCCCCACTCTATCCTCACTCAGTGCAAGGCTCTGGGTAAGGCTCTAGTAGTCAGAGCCTCCAGCATAATCAGGTGGGGCTGGGAGTCAATTGCTGTCAATGTGACTGTTCAGCGCCTATCATTAAGTTGGACCACTCAACCCAGGCTTTCCACACTTGGTAGCCTGTTTTGGCTGGGAAGAAGAAGCACTAGTCGCTGTTTGCTTTATGGATCTTAATATCTGCCAAGTCCCTCTTGTTAGGTATATCCCTGAATATGGAGGCTCTGTCAATCAGAAGTTGCCCCCGCCCCTTTAGCGAAAGGCACTGAAAAATATCACGCCTCTTGTTTTGGATCGCTGAACTGGGAGAGATCTTATCAATTAGAGCCCCGCGGGTGCGTAGATTTCGTGGGTTAAGCTAATTTCCTTGATTGGATCCGCAGCTGTGCTCCAGAAAGTATTTCAGGCTGGCTGCGCGCCCCTCCCCCCAGCGCTTGATTGTTAGCTTGAATGGCTGGGTGAGGTGCCCCGCCCACGGAGAGAATCTCCTGACTAAGAAAGACAGCCTTGGCGCTCCTCCCGGGGCGCGTGTGGTTTCTCGGCACGCCAGTGGCCGGGGACCGCGGCACGGGGCGCGGCGCGGTTTCTCAGCACGCCAGTGGCCGGGGACTGCGGCACGGGACGCGCGTGCGATTTCTCAGCACGCCAGTGGACAGGGACCGCGGCATGGGGCGCGTGGGGTTTCTCCGCACGCCAGTGGTCGGGGACCGCGGCACGGGGCACCCGCGGGGTTTCTCCGCACGCCAGTGGACGGGGACCACGGCACGGGTGCGTGCGGGGTTTCTCCGCACGCCAGTGGTCGGGGACCGCGGCACGGGGCGCGTGCGCGCGGTTTCTCAGGGCATGCTGGGGTGGCTGCCAGTGCCCAGGCTGCGGTCCCCGAGTGTGGACGGGCAGCTGCACATGTGGGTTGACTCACCACAGGTGTGCTCTCTCCTCAGCAACAGTCCTTTTGCTTTCAGTGTGTGTGTGGAACTCCGGAATGCTCTGAGGATAAATTTTTCTGTTTCTAGTTGATAAATTTGTTGAGATTTTGGGGAGATCTGTCGGACGCGCTGCTTACGGCGCCATTTCCATGACGTCACTCCAACCAATGTTTATAGGTTGATTTTTACTCATGATTTCTCTCTAATAAGCCTATAAGCTTCCATGGGACAGCAGAATGTCTCACATCACAATCTGTTTTGAGCCTCAGCTCTCCCCCAAGTAGTACCTTAATGATTTAGAGACTTTTTCAACCAATCTTCTCTGCCATCTTGAAATTCTTCAATTCTCCAAGTTTTCTACCAAGCAGGTAGGAAGGGGAAGAGAGAGTGAGAAAGGTATGCTGGCTACTTCTCCATCTCCCAGAAGTGATGCACAGGACTCCAGCTCACATTTCATTGGCCTGGGCCAGTCACATGATCCTATCTAGGTCCAAGGGTATACAGAAATAGGATCTTCCTGTGTGCCCAGAAGGGAAAAAAAAACAGTTCAGTGAACACTGGTGGACACCATTGCATCATCTCTGCACTATATGCTTCATCTCATGAGCATAGCCAGGTTTTGAGGAAAAACTCCTAGAACTGACAGAGAAGCAGAAAACTTTGAGAGATTCAGGCAGACTCTGGTTGATCTAACCCTTCTTGCCCACCTCCCCACTTTTTTTTTTTTTTTTTTTTTCCATTCAAGAGAGTTTATCAAACTGTCTGCAGTGGCCTTGAATTAGGCTATAAATGCTATTTTTTAATAAACCATTGGAAAACTTGGTTTAACAACAAATTACTGAACAAGCCCCAGGACAGCTTGCTGCATGGTGGTGTCTCTAAGCATCATGGTCAGGAACCGCTAAATGGACTGTCTCACAGTGTAATGCACATAATGAACATAGAACACTGTGCTGATCGTTGTTCATTTCATTCCTTCAGTGACTGTTTGCTAACCATTCATTAGGTATCTTCAGGGGCCATGTCATGACCTTCACACCTTGAGAATATTTTAATCTTCCCCATTCTGAAGGTCCAACTGGATTCCTATCCCTTCCTTCTGTTTTCCCTGATGATACTTTGAAGAGTAGAGAGCTACGGGAGAAGTGGGAGATGAGGAGTCAGAAGGCTCCTGCAGACTTCTCGCAAGGAGATGATTATAGAACTCCAAATGAAGAGACGTGGGCGCCTTTGTATGGAAAAGGAGCTATCACAGAGGACAGCGTATAAGGACACATATGGTTTTGCAGCCATGGGACACTGGACCAGTTAAGTTACTACATCTCCCTCAGCCTCAACCTCCTTTCCCATAAAACAGATGGCAGGGTTCTGGTGAGGATTAAATGAGAAAATGCATGCAAAACACTTAGCTCAGTGCCTGTTTTATAATAAGTGGTAAATGTCTATACATAGTTCACTAAGTGTACATATCCATGAGACATGATCCATGGGATTAGCTGAGGTAACCGATGAACAGCATCCAGGAACAAACTAAGGGAAGGATGACTAACACAAAGTGAACAGATTGGAGAGAAACCACAGGGAGATAACTTTGTGACTGTTTTGCCTGGGATGAGGGAGACAGGGAAGGAGGGAGAGGAGAAGCGTGAGCCAGGCAGCCCTGTAGGAGAGCATGGGGTGTGACCTGCACGCTCCATTCCAGCCATGATGCTCAGAAAGCCTCTGAGCTCTGGCTACCCACTCCCTAATCTGGTCCAGTCCTGCCCGGATTTCTGGTACAATGCAGCTGCTACACCGTCCACAGCCTGTGGTCAGAGCACTCCTAACTGAGAAGGAAGGGACAGACCTAACAGAGAAAGAAAAGAAGTCACAGAAGAAAATGGAGTTCAGGGGAAAACATGTGCTGGTGTTAGCCATACTATTGGGTGCTCATGCTTAGAAGGGACGAGAAGCTGAAATCTAGGAAGTTTGACATTAAACTCAATTTAATTCATGTAATTAAATACAAATGAATGAATAAATGTAACTGTTGTATAGTAACTTAAGGTACAGCACTATACAAAGCCTGTGGTGATGACCTGACCTGATGGGGCCATGACAAGCAATTCAGGTAATCGACAAGAACAAAACACGAACAAGAAAGACAGATTATCCCTAAACCTAAGTAGGTATCATTCCAATACTTGGAATCTCGAATTACCAAATTTATTTCAAAAACCGTTCACTAATTTTGGATATTCTGAGACTAAGGAAAGAAGATCTATTAAAATGTATTTGTTGCTCAGGAGACATCAGCCACAAGGAGCAAGCCCAGAGTTAGAGCTCACAGTATCTCCCCATCAAGTTTATGAAATGCTGCTGATCTGTTCTGCTGTTCCAGTTTACAGCCCTATAATTCCAGGTATAGATGTCTCAAGGAGGATTACCATATTAAACCATTCTCAACTGCTAAAAACTAAACACAAGCTATTACATCAACTAACTAGAAGTCACCTTGGAAAGCAGAGGACAGAGCCCAGAGTGAATGACCCAGAATCCTCAGTACCACAGAATCCAAACAAGAAAACAAGAGATTATTAAAGCATGGGGAAGTAGGTCCCAAAAGCAAATGTCTCTCAAACTCTGCATGAGCCCAACTTGGACAAGATAGATGAGCTCAGGCAGCCCGTGAAAGCTGAGTTCAGCTCCCACAGCAAGAACGGGATTGTACAACGTGGGAGAGATATGACCCCACACATAGGTCTAAGAATGTTCTATTCTATTGGGAAGTCAATATTTTTAGTCAATTATATCAGAAAGCTTTGGGGTCCTTGTTGAGAAACATGTAGAATTCTCCCGGGTGTTATAAACTTTTGTTATCTGGATCGGACTGTTGCCAGGCTGGTGGACATGTTGGTGAGTCCAGATCCTTCCAAAATCTTTCTGCAAGTCTGATTAAATCCATCTGCCTCTGATTAATTTGCAATTAACCTGCCAAGTACTGTCTCAGAAGAACAGCAGAATCCAAGCATCTGAGACATCATCTTGCTAAAACTAGATCTTCGAAGAGCATGTGAGGCCCAAGGTGGTCAAAGGTGGGTGATATCACCAGGGGCCAGAGGCATCAAGATGTCCCATGAAAGAAAGAGAATCTGAGCCAAGCTAGAAGGAAGCAAGCACTTTGATTCCTCTGTAGCCACCTCTGTGTTTAACAGCGTCTTACAAATAGTAGATATATAATCACTACGCGTTGATGGAAAAGGGGCCAATGAGGACTAAAAACTTCTCAATAAATCACCAACAGCAACATCTCCAAGACTTCAATTAGCTAAACACCATCCCAAGGTTTCACGACCCCATGAGATCCCCAGTGAAAAAAGAATGTGCCTTCATAAGCACCTAGCAACCTGCCGGGAAGGCTCTTGTGAGCAGTGCATTCCCAGTTGCATCTGAGATTTTTGCCCAAATCAATTAGTCTATACATTAAGAGTCAAAATCCTTCTTTAAAATGGGATGGGGTAGGGAGAAGAAGATGTAGAAACTGGTTGTTAGATTAAAGTCACTACGTTTATTGGTGGGTTCTTGTTGTTGTTGTTTTTTTCCTTTTGATTGTAGACCAAACTATATATTTCTGGGGAGGTTTTAGCATCTCTAGTCTATGCCCAAAGTATTAGGGACAAAGAGGGGATAAGTGGGACAAACATGAGTCCAGCTGGATGTCAGATGTTATTTGAACATCACCTAGATCACTTTTTAACAAGTTATTTTCTTTCTCCGTGAGCAGGAACGATATTTGTTTTACTCACCATTATTTCTCCAGAGCACGTACAATGCCATGTACATGGCTAGTCGATCTATGTGGCACATAAATAATTAAATGAATTAAGTGAATGCTCCATTCTTCCTCCTATAAATATTTTTTTCCAGTTCTATCTCTTTGGCATCCCTCATCTGTCTCTCCATCACCAATGCTACTCATTCAGAGCTAACAACCTCTCGCCGAATCTATAACAGGAGTCTCCTGAAGTTCTTCATGCTTCCAACCTATAGTATTCCATCCAACCCCACATACATACACTGAGAAGAGTAAACTTCAGGAAATACAACTCTGAGGATGGCTCTCTACTGCCCCAAATCCTCTGGATATTTCTAAAACTGGTGCTGGTTCCTACCTCAGACTACTCTGGCCCCTCTCTCTACTCTTTGGTCTTCCCATTTGTCCCCAACATTTTTCACATTGTGGCACACATTTTAAAATGGCAATATTTATATGATATGCTAGAGTCTACAGAGGAGTCTCTAAGAGCCCCAAGGCCAAGGAATTTGACAGCTTCATACACCTGTATGCCATGTGCTTTGTCACCCTGATTGGGAGCTGGTTTGGGAAACATCAGTTCAACATTCAAGTCTTGTGGAAGAGTGGCTTTCTCTATGAAATCTTTCTTCTCACTTTTGTGACTCTACCAAGGGCTTTTAAATGTACTCTGACTACTTATTCCTGTCTTTACTATGAGACCTTAAATCCCTTTGAAACAGAAAACATATCTTACCTATCAGTGAATCCTAGAATACAATGATGGTGCCCAGATGAATGGATAATGAACAGAAAAAGGGACTAGAATGATTCAAGAGTCCTTTGTCCAAATATCTTGGATGGCTGTTAGTTTCATTTCCTTACATCATCACTGTATTATATGTAGATTGTTTTTAAAACTAAAGTGATTTCCTTCCCTCACCACCCCTCCCCCCCAGGAAAAACCTTTTTTCTAGAAGCAAGGTTCCAAACTACAATCAGGACTAAACAGAGTGCTGGCATTTCAAATGAAAACCATCTCCAAAAGCAAACTACAGCTACCCTGTGAAACCAAGTCCTAAGTACCCAGCAAACAATTGTGCTTTTTGCCATCAGAACATTATCTGCCAATGGATGCTTCCAAAATCAGATGTTTTTCATCAGCAAGAAAAGAGAGATTCCAGAAGGTGAAGAGATTATAAATGCATTGAAAAATGTCAACATTTTCAGTTCAAGTTATGATTGAAATGAGTATAACCTCGTATTTTAAAATCCCTGGAATGCTCTTGATGTGGGTAAGAGGCAAATGGAGAGCTGAGGCTGCCAGAGAGGTTTGTGACTTCTCAGACAGACATGACAACAGAATGAGCATGGCTAGACATCCCCTTCACCTAGAAAGCCATTGTATTCTAACTGGGAAGCCAGTGAACAGCATCAAGTTCATGGCCAGTTTGAAGGAAGCTCACCAAGTATGTACCATCTAAGAAAGTATAGCTCTCAGCAACATGCCGACTCAACAATTTCCTACAGATGATACTTTCATCCTAAAGATGAAACATGACAGTTGATGTTTTGCTACTGACCTAAATAAAATCAAGGCATCATCTCTTTGTGGCAATCATGTCCCTGTTTCTCTCTCAACCTTATGTTCCCTAGTGAATAAAAACTCTGGTACAGTCAGTTGTAAAATGTAGATGATAGAATGCCTAGATTGATGTGAATGAAGGAAAGGAGGCCCAAAGGCAGGAAGGATTATTTGTGGGGTCTTGAAGGAAGGGGCAGAAGAAATGGCTGCAGGAGCGGACAGCTCTGCCCAGGCCCTGGGGCAACGTCTACCTTTACCTTGAAGAAGTGGCAGGTAGAAGCCAACAACAGGCTACCTGGAGGAACGTATATCTCAAGATCAACCAAGGTTCTCCAGGAACCAAGAAACCAAATTCATCCAGTTGGAGAACAGGGACATTTTATAGGGGAACAGGGTGTTACATTGGATGTGGACAACTCAGAAAGAACAATATTTGACACCGAAGGGTTCCCACCAGGGAAGCCCTAGGCCTGAAAGCAGCCCTCTCTACCAGAGTCCATGCAACAGTGGCACCCACATGCTGCCCTCTGCTGGCTGGTGTACAGAGAGCATCACAACAGGGAGCAGGGGGAAGAGATAACTGCATGTGACCACACAGAAGACATTGCCAGAACTCCCAGTTTCTCTGCCATTGTGGGAGGGAAGGTATTAATTTTAATATGACTCCATGGGTGCCCAAAGCCTAGAAGAACAGAGGACAGTGGCTTCTAGCCCATTCAGTGGGATGAATGAGAAAAGTACTTTTGCCAAAAGTCTATCCAATAAATAGGAACTACAGAGTAAGAGTTCAAACCAATCTCTTCTCACTTGATATTTATACTCACCAGATAATCTCTTCAAATACAATAGTCCCCCTTATCCATGGTGGCACATTCCAAGACCCCCAATGGATGTCTAAGACCATGGGTAGCTCAAAACTAGAGCTATCAACCCAGAATTCTACTCCATCCAAACACCACAGAAAAACTGTGACCCGACCTCTACCCATGTCACCAAAGCCCAACTGGCAAGCCTTCACTTCTGCCCTCATGAAACTGTGATGAGACACCCCAACACTCCTGCTAGATGGTGTCAGAAAAAGCCAAATACACCCGCACCAGGGGTTTAACAAGGTCCCCATTTTACAATGTCAGCAGAAATTACATGCGGGGACAGATGGAAGGAAGGAGGGAAGAAACATGGACAGACCCACTGGTTCCTCACGAAATAACTCTTGGCTGTGGGGTTCCCATCAATATCAGCACACTCTCCCTAAAAGATACAGGATGGCTGATCAGCTTAGCAAGATCTTTCTTTTGACCTTGAGGTAGTATTAGCCAAAATGACAATGCAGAAATTATACAAAATTTGGATTCAGAAGACACAGTGGAAGTTCTCCCGTCTCACTGGGCCTTCTCCAACATTAGCACACATCACCATCGCATCACCTCGAGCAATTATTGAAAGACAAACTTCTGGACCTCACCCAGAGAGTTGCTGATTCAGCAGGTCTGGTGGAGGCTAAAAAGTCACATTTCTAATAAGTTGGGAACCACGCAATGAGAGCTACTCCTTTGCTACCTAACATCCTTGTGACCATAAATATACCTCTTGGCCCTGGCCGGTTGGCTCAGCGGTGGAGCGTCGGCCTGGCGTGCGGGGGACCCGGGTTCGATTCCCGGCCAGGGCACATAGGAGAAGCGCCCATTTGCTTCTCCACCCCCCCTCCTTCCTCTCTGTCTCTCCCCCCCCCCCCCCCGCAGCCAAGGCTCCATTGGAGCAGGGATGGCCCGGGCGCTGGGGATGGCTCCTTGGCCTCTGCCCCAGGCGCTAGAGTGGCTCTGGTCGCGGCAGAGCGACGCCCCGGAGGGGCAGAGCATCGCCCCCTGGTGGGCAGAGCGTAAACCCTGGTGGGCGTGCCGGGTGGATCCTGTCTGACTGTCTCTCTCCGTTTCCAGCTTCAGAAATTAAAAATAAATAAATAAATAAATAAATAAATAAATAAATAAATAAATATACCTCTTACCTCTCTGAATTTCAATGTCCTCATTTGTAAAACCCAGATGCCAATCATACCTTCCCCAACTATCTAAAAGAGTAGGTTATGAAAAGTGAAAATAAGAAAACATACACACCAATATTTTGTAAATCAGAAAACATTATATCAATCCATTCCTTCATTCAAAAAATATTTTTTATAACAGGTATTACATACGCCGCTACTATGTTATGAGCTGAGACAAAATCAGCCATTGGAGCTTACAGTCTAGTACAGCAGAAAAGCAGTCAACAGATAATTATGTGATTAGAAGTAAATAAATGTTATTTGCTGTCAATGAAAGAATTTGAGCAAGGGTGTAACATTTTCAAGTAGGAAGCAATAGAGTAAAAATACATGGCTAAAAAACAAGTTAATGTCAAATAGGAAAGCCACAGAAAGGTTAAAGATACTAAGCCCTGTCGAGTCATTAGCTACACTTGAGAGTCTTGGATTCCTTTACAGAAAAATTAGTGAAGAAAATCATCTCAAGTCTTTCCAAATTACTGTCAAGCAGGTAGAGTAACTTCTGTGGCATTTTGAGTGTGTGAGATAGAGCGATCAGATACAGCAGAAATGGGCAATGGGAGTGGGGAAATATTTTCCGTGTTGATGTTCCGCACCTACAGGAAGCAGTCCTAGCCCTGCACTTGTAGCTTTCAACAACACCGGGCACTCTGCAGGCTGTCAATCAGAGCCACAGTGGGCTGCCTTTTATTAAGTCTGACTAGACAGAGACTTGCCTTCACCAAGCCCATGCTGCAGATTAGGTCACCTTTAGGACAAAATGCATTCCCCCGTGTGGGAGGCAAGCTCTATCCAAAGGTTCTCCAGGAAAGTTCTCTCTGTGGGCGAGGATTTCAAAGTGTCCCCGAGTAGGAGGTGAATAGGGACTGTGTCCTCCAAGACTAGTCAGCCAGCTGGAAGAGTCCAATGCTACCCAACTGCTTTTGGTGACAAATTGGTGGTTTGATGAATTGGTGGTTTGCTCATGGGTTTGAAAATCCAGCCAAACTGATGTAGAAGGCACTGGAGGCTCCTTTTATGTTCTGTTCTGGGTCATTCAATAATATAAAAATTATACTCTTTCTTCTGCTCAATGCTTTTAAAAGGCAAAAATATATAGCTTCCTCCAAGAGGTTTCCATAAGCTATTTACAGAAGAAAGAGTTTTGTTATGAGACTTATCAGGGGATCCCTTCATAGCTTGTATAAGTATCTAACCACTATGCCGTACACCTTAAGTTGCTATAATACTGAAAAAAAAATTAGTTTTTTAAGAAAATTTGTTTTCCAGTATTTATTCTCTAGGAAGAGACCAAATGTCCCAAATGAAAAGGGAATTTACTACTCTGCTCTGTGTCTTATTCACAGCAGGAGGGCAGGTCTGTGAACCTGGATCAGACCAGCCTAATAGGTGATGTGATCACCAACTAAGCATGCAATCAACTTTATTTTTTATTTTTTTGTATTTTTCTGAAGCTGGAAACGGGGAGAGACAGTCAGACAGACTCCCACATGCGCCCGACCGGGATCCACCCGGCACGTCCACCAGGGGCTACGCTCTGCCCACCAGGGGGCGATGCTCTGCCCCTCCGGGGCATCGCTCTACCGCGACCAGAGCCACTCTAGCGCCTGGGGCAGAGGCCAAGGAGCCATCCCCAGCGCCCGGGCCATCTTTGCTCCAATGGAACTTTGGCTGCGGGAGGGGAAGAGAGAGACAGAGAGGAAGGAGGGGGTGGGGGGTGGAGAAGCAAATGGGAGCTTCTCCTATGTGCCCTGGCCGGGAATCGAACCCGGGTCCCCCGCACACCAGGCCGACGCTCTACCGCTGAGCCAACCGGCCGGGGCCCGCAATCAACTTTATTTAGTTTAATATCTTGAATCCAACTTGGGATAGTTTGTCCTTCAAACACGTCTCCAAGTGGCCCGTTGAACCTCCATCTCTTTCTATTTTCTTTTGTCTTTGTTGTTCCTGCTCCCCTTTCTTCTTTGTACAGTGATCCCAAGAACAAAACTATCTGTCTTGATTTGAGATCCTAAGAGACCCACTTCTCCCAGCCCCTCCCCCCATTGACATGCCTGGAATCCCCACGACGTGTCATCTCTCATGCATGTATCACCCAGGGAAATGGGCAGACTGAAGACTGTCACAGCTTGGACTTCCCCGGAAATTACACTCTGACTCAGAGAGTCGGGTCCAGGAAGCTAACTGGTCAGGATGCTTCACGAGGAACACCTGCTAGGGACAGAAGGAAGCAGACTGGGCAGAGGGAAATTTGGGCTGTGATACAGTTACAATCAAGGCCTCAGCCAACATTACAGAGAGCTCTGGACAAGGTCTTGTCATCTTGCACACGTGCTGTTTGCTCCTGATTACCCCCGTGATTCTGTAGCTGGAGAATAACAACAACAACAACATTTACTACTGAACACTGGTCAAGTCCTGTTGGGGATGCTTTCTGCATGCATCATTTAATTCAATCCTCACAAAACCCTGTGATGCAAATAGTATTAGCGCCATCTTCCTTAAGGCAATAAACTCAAAAATACCGCATCTGTCCTCTGCGGTGTAACCAGTAAGTGCCTGAGGGGTAGAGATCTGATTCCAAAACCACATTCTTACGTGCTGCCCTCCAGCCTCCAGAACCAGGGGTCCCCCACCACTGGCCCAGGGTTCCTAGACCATGTCCTCAACTTGACATTCTATTCAATAGATCCACTGGAGGGTTCCCGTCTAGTGTTCAGTTAGATCAGCGGAGGCTGTAGTGGATTATGTTCCAACTCCTGAAGAAATACAACCAGGCTCCAACTGGCTGTAGACACTCCACATTTGGGAACATTTGACTCCTGGGTGTCCATGCCCTTGCATGCTAGCCCCACACAAATCCAGTGCACAGGGCTCTTGTTTAATGGGTGACCTTCTCAAAATAGTTACCGAGATTAGCTCTCCCTGCAAGGTCTCTCTGGGGAAGCTTCAGAGACAGATCTGCCTCTGAGCTTTCCAAGTCCCTTGTTTGGGGTTTCAGAAAAATTACCCACAACACAGCCTTGCCTGAATCTATCATCACTTGACTTTTTCGAAATTTGAGTCATTTGGAGCTTTGTACTACTCTATTCATTTTCACTGATCTCATTTTTTCCCTTCTTCATTTTTTCCACAGAAGGGGCCACTTTCCCACATTTTTCCAAAGGCTTCTGTTCCATGAGAGGTGATAATAACTAAGTCAAGTGCTGAAAACTTCCGAGATGTTTCATGTCAGATCACTGTGGGCTGCTGCTTTCTTCTTCCTCTTAACAGAGAAGACAAAAGAGATGGCAGGCAGGATGTCGTCGAGATACTGTGACAGGTATACAGTTTAATCAAGATGAGCTCATTTCCTATATTGGAAGAGATGGAGTTTTTAAGAACAGAATTTCTCAAGTGATATCATCATCCTGCGAGGGAAAAAGTC
This sequence comes from Saccopteryx leptura, assembly GCF_036850995.1. NCBI lineage: Eukaryota > Metazoa > Chordata > Mammalia > Chiroptera > Emballonuridae > Saccopteryx > Saccopteryx leptura. The sequence goes on from NC_089503.1 coordinate 172,399,541, forward strand.
AATGAGACAAAAGGACTCCAAGGGAGCAGGATACTCTTCAAACAAAGAGTATCCGTTCAAACTAAGCACAAAGGTAGACCAACCCATCTGTAAAGGCAAAGGAAGCCAGAGGTCAAGCTGGCCACCCTGAACTCTGTAGCCTTCTAGAAGGAGGAACTGCCCATAGCATTGAGTCAAGGAAAAAAATACATTCATTTGTTCACACTAGTTATTGGCCATCTACTAAGTTTTTACTATACTATAGTAGGCACTAGGATATCAGTATATTCAAGATTTTCAGTTTTACAACCAAAGAACCCCCTTTCACTCAAATGCAATGGCCTCAAACATTTTCTGCCATATTATTAGTCCTATTTAATTGAAAATGAGATTGAATCTCAAATAGACAAATGAAAGGCAGAGTCAGGATTTGAACCCATGGTGCTTTCACACCATAGTTCAAACCCTTATAGCTACTGCACAGACACATGGTGGGAAACAAATGAGACAATAAACATAAAAGCTTATCATAGCCTGACCAGGTGGTGGCACAGTGGATAGAGAGTCAGACTGGGATGCAGAGGACCCAGGTTCAAAACCCTAAGGTCACTGGCTTGAGCATGGGCTCCTCCAGCCTGAGCACAGGCTCACCAGCTTGCATGCGGTGTGGGGTCGCTGGTTTGAGCATGGGATCATAGACATGACCCCATGATCACTGGCTTGAGCAAGGGGTTACTCGCTCTGCTGTAGCCCCCTGCTCCTGAAAGGCACATATGAGAAAGCAATCAATGAACAAGCAATCAATGAACAACTAAGATGCCACAATAAAGAATTGATGCTTCTCTTCCCTCCTGTCTGTCCCTATCTGTCCCTCTCTCTGACTCTCTCTGTCTCTGTCACACACAAAAAAAAGAGACTCTTCATAAAGTCTAAACTGATATACTCAGGTGATATATTATTATTATTGGTATTGTTTACTATTATTATTGTGATTGTTCAGCCAAGATATTAGACACAGAAGTTAGAGATCAAATAACTTGCCCAAGGTGACATCGCAAAGAAATGATAGTTGGGTTGACAGCACACAAGTTCTAAATCCTAGTGTCCTTTTCACTTCCTGCTGTGACTCAGTTAATTAATTGGTGCCTCGGCCTTCTTGGCAGTCAAATGGGAACCATGATAACTAATGGCTATTGAGGGGGCTCAATGAGATCACCCGTGCACATAGTAGGTGCTCAGTAAAATTATCTTCCTCCCATCAACCCGGGGCTCCAGGCACAGAGCTGCGCCCTGCCTGCCACGTTCATAATGACTTGCCACATTTTCACAACCACAGACACAAAGCAGCCCTCTGAAAGGTCATCTCCATTCTCGATGACTGCTGATGGAAACAGTAGCTCCAGTAAGATCTGTGGAATGTCACCACTATTGGGCAAGCCACCTGGAGGTGGCACTGGGGTGATTGATCTTCGCAGATCTGGGGAAATGCTGCTGCTTCCATGTCACTGTCCTTTCAACAAACATCCTAACCTCTCCTCTCGCCACGAGGACCCTATAAGGCACCAGAACATCAGCACTACCAACCCCGTGTTCACCATCAACCCGTGCTGTGAAGACACTTCCAGGAATTGTACAGTCCAGCAACTGGGCTTTTCAAAGCGAAGAACAAGACCAGCTTCTTGAGGACAGGGTTTTCCCATGGGAGCACACCCCTCCGCGGATGCCTGGCTCCTGCCAGCTCCATTGGGATCCTTCCAACTCTGCATCTGATAAAAAGTGTCTGCAGAATGAAAATCTCCTCTGTGTCCTCCCAAGCCTAAACGACCAAAACCTCACAGCTCCCAGACACCACGGCATTAGATGAGCCTTTGTTACTTGCATGGAGATGGCCCATATAAGCTTGTATACGGTTGACAAATATATTTGAAAAAAAACATTCCTCCAGCAACTCTGGTTCCACCATCTCTTTTTTTTTTTTTTTTTTTTTTTTGCGATTCCTTCACAGGTATCCATCTTCCTAGACCACGTGTATTTAGATTTTGTTGTGATTCCTGAGATAACAAAGTCACGTGTGCTCCCGGAACACTATCTTCACAGGAATGCATTCATCTCATGCAGTTCATTCAGGGTGAGACACCTCAAGGAAGCAGGTAGGCAAATTCTAATGATGCTCCACACAGGGGCAGTTCTGAGGGATGGCATGCATTTCCGGTCACCCTGTCCACTAGAAACGCCACACCACACACATCCTAACGCCATGTGAGAAACCAGTTGTGGCTACCCCTCTAATCTGTGAGTTCCCTCAGAAGTAGACCAAGAGCCACAGCTAATCAATTTCTTATAGTCTCATCATCAAACACAGTATCAGGAGTCCAAAAAATGTTGAATGAATAAGCTGCTAGTTAGCTCAAAATGAGCCTAAGAATACACGCTTGTTGATTTTCTGTGGCTGGAGCCAGTGAAGTGAAAATCCAAAGCAGATTACAAAGGGTAAGGCAAGAGCTTGAGGAACTGGCACTTCTTTTGTCTGTCATCAACCAAGCAGGTGGATCCGCTGAGCAGTGAACAGGAATGTGTGGTTCTGAAAGAAAAACTGTCAGCAGTGTGGACACCTCCCATTGCTCTGGGCTCAATGATACATCTCCCTGACCTCAACCCGGAGATGCTGCCAGACAAAACCCACGAGGACTCTGCAGGGAGTGGGTTCCAGTGTTTCTTCTTCAGCATAGAGTGTAGAGCCCTTGAATCAGCACCTCATTGTCAACATTTCTCTCCGTCAAAATCCCACAGAGCACAGCCTATCACTTGGGATTGACACATCCCTGTGTTGGACAAACTCCCCTCCTTCCAATATGGGATGCTCATTCCCTACCCGTATCACATCAAGGTGACCACCTGTGCTAGGCTCACTGGGCTATGAAGAAGCAGAGTGACATGGAACAAACCCCACCCTCCTGACCCAGTCTTCTCTCTTCTGCTTTTTATTCCCTCCCCACCCCCTCCCCACTGTCTCTTCTCTGTGATCCTCCACAGAGGGGCAGGGTCAGACCCAGGGAAATGGACAAATGTGCCCATCCCAGCTTCTCATAACCACTCAAACACTGACAACTTGGCCTCTCACTGTGTTCCATCATGAAATCTTATCATCTGGAGAAGGATGAGGATGAGGGAGAGGATTTTTAGGTAAAATAAAGGTTAAATGATAAAACACAGCAATCGTTAATTCTAGAAGGACACCAAAATTTTTCCAAAAGACACCAAATGAAAAAGATTCATCTCCAAGGAGTCAAAACAATGTAGGATGATTGGAATTATAAAAACCATCTAGGGCCCTGGCCGGTTGGCTCAGTGGTGGAGCGTTGGCCTGGCGTGCAAAAGTCCCGGGTTTGATTCCCGGCCAGGGCACACAGGAGAAGCGCCCATCTGCTTCTCCACCCCTCCCCCTCTCCTTCCTCTCTGTCTCTCTCTTCCCCTCCCGCAGCCAAGGCTCCATTGGAGCAAAGATGGCCCAGGCACTGGGGATGGCTCCTTGGCCTCTGCCCCAGGCGCTAGTGTGGCTCTGGTCGCAACAGAGCGATGCCCCGGAGGGGCAGAGCATCGCCCTCTGGTGGGCAGAGCGTCGCCCCCTGGTAGGCGTGCCGGGTGGATCCCGGTCGGGCACATGCGGGAGTCTGTCTGACTGTCTCTCCCCGTTTCCAGCTTCAGAAAAATACAAAAAAAAAAAAACAAAAAAAAATACAAAAAACCATCTAATGATGCTTCCACTGGGTCTGAAACACTTGGGAGGCCATAGCAGAGAAACTTTTAAAAGTAGGAGAGCAGAAACAGAACCTAAATTTCTCCTACACCAACTGGAAGAAGACATTGCTGGGGACAATAGAAGGACACAGGACAAAAACAGCCCTGTTTCCCACTCCCAAGATCAGGATCCATTGAGAGGTACACAAGAGTTGTATATGGAGATGAAAATATCAACTTTATTTCTGGTCAATCTTATGTTGGAGAATATGGCTTACATGAATAGTACAATGAGCTCTTTATTACTGAATCCCAGAAGTAGGCATGTGGAAGGCTGAAAGAACACAGCCTGCCCCTGTAAAACTTTCAGCACAGAGGATCAGGTCAGAAGGTGTTTATAGGCAGACAAATCTCCCCTCGAGCCCCCATATTTTCCCCACTGTCCACACAGACAAGGCAAAAAGAGGTCCACCTACTTCCTCATCCTCTTCCTCATCCCAAATTTCTTCACTTTTCCTCATCCCAAACTTTTTCTCCAATAAGATGTACCTTCTCAAGGAAGATGTGGATGAGATCAGGGTGTTCTGATAACAGAAATCCCTCAACATAGAAAGGAACATTGATATTGGAGAAGACGAGTTCCTAGCCATGCAGGTGTTATAATCAATCACCCCCAAGGAATCTAATGAGTGCTTACTTGGCACCAAATTTTGCCCTAGTCATGAAGATCACAGCAAAGGAAGAGAGGAAGCTAATATCTTCTGAGCACCTACTTATGCCAGGCACCATGTTAAGGGCTCCTGAGCACACTGTACATCATTTTATTTAACCCACACCATTCTGAGAAATGAGTGTTAGCATCCTCTTTCTTCTTCACACAAAGGAGGCAACAAAGGATTGGAAAGGTTGTAGAGACAAGGACACAGAAGAGTCTGCAGCTGTTTTACAATGCAAATAAATACAGGAGAAATCATTCTAAGGCCACAGCAACACCTATTGTCCATCCTGAACACAAAGTGAATGGAAGGTGAACACGATGGTGTTTAGAATGAGAGTGTGACACCTGCATGAGCAGCAACCTGCAGAGCCAGAGAGCAGAGAATGAGGAAGTGGGATGGTTGAGGACTGAAAGGGGACACGTCCGGCTGGAGATGGGCATGGGGAATGAAGCAGAGAGACATTCTAAAGATAAAAAAGAAAGTCAGGAATCTTTGTCCGGGTGCCTGCTTTGATCAAGAGCAGGCATTCTCACTGAAGGGTGCTCCTGTATTCAGGCTGTTATCAGCACTAACACTCCAGAGAAGATGGAGAAGGAAGCCCCGTCTAAGAGCACGGGGTGGGGAAAGAGGGAAATGAGTGTGGAAAAGCTTCCCTTCTTTGTTTGTATTGCCCTCACCATATGTATTTATATTTCACTGTCTTCCGCTGCACAGAGTGACAATCAGCAATGGGATAAGCCTATGCTGTTGCCATGATCCCAATGTTAATGCTAAACAATTATTCCTTTGAGACTTAAAAGACCTCCTCTGCGACTATTCAAAAAGGGAATGGCTTGGTCAACCAAATATTTAGCTAGTGTATAATACCATAATCACTTTTTCATTTTAAGTAAAAGCATACTTGTTTATCCTAGGAAAAAGTGAAGTGGTCATCAGTATTTTTACCACATCAATCTAATAACAATACTACCACCTACTGAAGGTGTTTGGGTAATCACAGTAGATCCTACTTTTAGAGTTTCACAAATTACAAAGCTGTCTTACATGTGAAATTATTTTTATTCTAATTTTATAGGTGATAAAACTGAGCCTTGGAGAATTTAAGTAAATTATCGGTCTTCATTTGTTTTAAAGATAGTCTGTTAGGATTCAAGTCCAGGGTTCTTTGACTTTGAAAAAACATTCCAAATATCTAATCACACTATACAAAGAAATATGACACAGAGATGCCTAGAAAATTCTGAAATGGCTATTAATATCTTTGATCAAATGTCTCTCTTGTTTTGTAAGTGAGGCTGAGCAACCATCCAAATAACCAACCTTTTGATAGTTTCTTATTTTTTCCCTTGTGGACCTATAAGAAAAATAATTTTATTTTATCTTTTGCTTATATTAAAAGTGAAAAATGCCAGAGGATAATTGTTCTTCTGGTAAATGTTTAAAATGCAGATCTTCAGAGGGGAAAGCCCTGATTTGCACAACTTGACGATTACTATAGTGTAAATCTCCCACCATGGTCAGTTTCAAGCTGCCAATGTGATGTCACTGAATGAAGAGTTGGGAAGTGATATGCACCATCACCTCTCGTGAGCCAGGATATATTGGGTCAAACGCACCCCTGCCTGTGACTGCCAAACTGAATTAGTCAAATTAATTTATTTCATGATGTATCTAATGAAGAAATGCATCAGTGACAGAGAACTGCACACAAGTGATAAGCTCTGGGTGTGGCATTAATCCAGTTAAGCTTTGGACATGGAATTGGTCTTTCAACTGAAGATATAAGAACTCAGAAAGGAATCTCAGCTTTCCTAACAAAACTAAAGCTAGAACAGCCAACTTGATATTTTTAGCTTCACAAAGCAAATCTCCAGATGAGAACAGATGGTTGAGAACATAGCCTGGCTTTATCCATGTTTGCTTTAGCCCTTCCCCTTTGAGTCCCTAAATTTAACCCTATTCATAACTTTACTGGCCCCTAGGGTGACCTATTTTCCTTTCAACACTGTTGGTTTCCCTTAGCATAGTTTAAATTTTCAAAATCCTTTCATTTAACACAAAGCAAGAAACACAAAGAGTCTGGGGGTGTTGATCCTAACTTTGAGCCTGCCCCACTATACACTTTGAGAATGGTTATCAAATGAAATAAAACAAGCCAGATAAAACATAACATTCATATTATATGTATGATACAAGACTTGCATCCAAAATATATAGAGAACTCTCTAAACTCAAAAATAAGAAAACAAACACTTGAATTTTCTCCAATGGGCAAAAGATTTTAACAGCCACTTTACCAAAGAAGACATACAGGTGGCAAAAAAGCACATGAATATGTTCCACATTAGTCATGAGATAAATAAAAATTAAAATTACATAAGCTATCACTACATGTATATGAAATTGGCTAAAATTTAAAAGACTGACAATACTAAGTGTTGGTGAGGATGCAGAAGAACTGGTAGGAATACAAAATGGTTCAACTACTTTGAAATACATCTTTGTCTTGCTGCAACAACTGGAATAAGAGATGCTCACATTTTCTCAAAGCATCAGCATCTTCAGAAACATGAATCACTCCGTAGAGCAGAGCATAAGGCAGAGGGAATAGTTTACATGCTGCACTACAAGTAGCTTAAGCACCAAGGATGAAGAGTTTGACCATCGCCTGGTTTCAGGTATAAAGCAGAAGATTATGTGTTTTACTGCCAACTCTTTCCTAATAAACTTCACCAACTGGATAAATAAATAAATAAATAAATAAACAAATAAATAAATATTTTTAAAAAGATAAATGAAATAAAAGCATTCAGTTTCTTAAAAAGTTAAGCATTCCATGATTCAGCCATTCTCTCCTCCTAGGTATTGACCTGAGAAAAATAAAACCATATATCCATCCAAAAACTTGGACAGGAAAGTTCCTAGCAGCTGGTATGTTCATAGTGAAATATAATGGCCCACAGCTGGAAACAACCTAAAGGCCTATCAACAGGTGAATGGATAAACACATAGTGGCATATTGACACAATAAAAATGAATGAAGTATTGATATATGCATAGCAATGGATCTCAAAATAATCATTTTGAGTGAAAGAAGTCAGACCAGAAAAAGAGTAGGTGTTGTATTTATACAAAATTCTCGAACATGCAAACTAACCCACAGTGACAGAAAGCAGGTCAGTGATTGCATAATGAAAGGGGATTCAGAGGGGCTGAGAGGGAGAGATTATAAAAGGGCCTGAGGAAATTTTTGGAGATAATGGATATATGTTCATTATTTTTGTTGTGGTGGTGGTTTCATAGGTATATATATGTCAAAACTTATCAAATTATATACTTAAAATATGTGTAATATACTGTATGTAAAATATACCTCAATAAACCTTTTTTAAAAATAAAGTATTCTGAAAAGATGCCAATATCCCTAAGAGAGTCCATACCTGAAGCTTTATTAGCTAATACCTTACTGGAAAAAGAGAATGAGAAGTGAGGATTGAGGGCAAACCTCATAATTTTTCCAAGAACTTGCCCTAATGACACACTTACTACACAACCCAAAAACTCTGACAAGTTTTACAAAAGCATAAAATAAAGAATCCACTCTAGGACACCTTCTTTTTACCCAAAGATGCCACTCAAGCCCATTGAGAATTAAAGGACTATCTTTAACTGGCCTGAAAGAATTTTCCTATTTGTTTGTGCCCCTTATTTTGTATTTCTCTCCTCTCCCCACCCAGGTCACCAAAGCAAAAATCAACCAATTCCAGGGGGGTAAGAAAAAGGACAATTTTCCAAAAGCCAATGAGTCACCTTAACCTCTCGGGTGATATTTCTAAAGGCCAGGAAAGGGAACGGGGATGTCCAGCCACCGCTGGAAACAGTTTTGTGCCTGGCTCCAGAGATGGAACTCTGGTGGCTCTATGGTTCACTGGACTACAAAGAGGACATCTGGTCCCCAGTGAAGGAGCTCTCTGGCTTGAGGAAGTTCAGCTCCATAGTTCGTGTCAACGGGAGCAACACTACTGCTCAGAAATGAAGAGAAAACCCAAGAGACAGGGCAAATAAAAATGTGTCATGTCCTCATATTTTCAAAATGGCTTTTAAAGATTCTCCAGCCCATGGGATGGCTGATAGGTGATGCTCTGCACTGCAGGGGTACTCAACGCTGGTAACTGACTGCCTCCACTAGGAGCATCCCCAAAGCCAAGGTGAGTGAGGGAAGGAAAGGACACTGAATCTCTTCTTATTAAAGAGGGAAAGGGTTTCTGGTAGAGTCAGATTTCTGGAGAGGAATCATCCATCATCCTGGGGACACTGTTTCAAATCCTTCTTTCTGTTAGAGAGCATCCTCATTCATAACACGCTAATGCGCACAGAGTCAGCCACTTGGCTGGCCCGTGGAGTGTGGCCAGCCCCCTCAGCAACCTTGACCTCCTTGCACTGAAATGAGAGGAAACTGTGACCCGGACCTGACATTTCCTCAGAGCACTGCCCAACCTTCCCAACACAGGGACCACAACTCACTGATAATGGGGCTTTGAAGTGTCTGGCCAAGGGCCAGGAAACATTGGAAGTGTCCTTTGGAGAATATCTGGTTTAAATTACTCCCAGTTTATAGGAAGCCACACATGCTAACTTTAGCATTTCTCCTGCCTCCCCAACATGGGAATTTCAAGCTGATTGATCTCAAGCTTGTTCTTTTGGCTCCAACCTAAATGGCAAGCCTACTGGGTCTGGGTGGTTTTGTTTGGATTCTTTTTCCTTTCTGTGCTGCATTCCAACCCTACATACATTTCTCTTCTCTATGTCTTCACGCCAACTGTTTTGGGTCATAATTCTCATGTCCCGTGGGACTTTTGATTTCTCCTTGTGGGGCATTTATCCAAGAGGTGTTTCTGCAATGGAAACCTAAGTCTACATCAAACAATGCAGAGCAAAGGTCCCTATAACAAAAAGTACAAGCCCTAAATGTCAATGGAGAGCACTGCTTTAGAGTGATGGAAGTACAAGTAGTAACTTTGACCAAATTAGAGAAATTAGGAGAAGGAGCAGGTTTTTTTAAGGCTACAATAAGCTTTTTGTGTTTTCTACACTCTGTATTTCAAGTGCTCCTAACACAGACAGGTTGAAATGTTCATTAATCAGTAAGACAAAAATCATACAAATATAAGCTTTTTGACTCTGCTGGTGCAGCATTAGACCTTTAGTTTGGAAACTTCACCCAAACATACAGAGCTTCGCTTAAAACTTGGCACCGCCATGTACAATCAAGATACTTTCAGCACATGTATCAGATTCTTGGCTTCCTCTGCACATTGAAATTATTCTTAGATAGTTATAGTGGGGAATAAATGAAAAATATGGGAAAGCCCAAATACAATGGCACAAATTAGGTGGTCAATAAACATTCATTTCTACTGTTTCTGAAATTAATATTCCATCTTTATTTCAGAGTATATATTTACTGAGTGCCTACTATGTGCCCAGCAGACAAAGCTCCTATCAGAAGAAAGGAAAGGGCTACAGCAGGAACTCTGTTAATTAGCTAATGAGTAAGGAAGGTCAAGACTCAAGTTTAGGAAGCTGTACCAAGGTTGCTTCCCAGAGAACCACCCCAACATATTTTTCAGTCTAGGTCAGCTCTGAAAACAACACCCACATCAATACCAGATCTCAAGTTGGGGTGTAGAAGAGCATAGAATCCCACTTCAGGTCAGAAAGAGACCAGCGTGTATCACTGAGGGGCTAGAGCTTCACCTCCTGAGCCTGAACTAGAGCTGTCCAGTCAAAAAAGCCACTGGTGCTTAATTCTAGACCCAGAATAATCCAGAAGTGGAGAATGACTTGAATTAAATAGAACAATACCCAGTAGCCTTTATATTTACAACTGAAATTATTAAGACAAGATGGTTAGGGTATCCCTTCCTGGAAAATGAGTCACAAAATTTAGTGGGTAGAAGGGCAATTATGATCAACTGTATATTTTTCAACTTCAGGTCTTGTTTCATGACCTAGGCAATTATTGCTCATTGGGGATGTGGCAGCCATTGGACATGGCACTGGGGATAAAAATAAGAGGCAAGACCTCTGCCACTGGGAAGTTGAGAACAGATTCAGGGAGATATGACATAGAAATCAAAAGACAAATAATAGCCATGTAGGCTATACAAAGTGTTGTGTGCTAAGTCTGCTCTTTCTCCCCCCCCCCATTGCCCCCACCAGCTCTCTCTGAGACACAATCCATGTCCAGTCTGCAGTGGTCTGGGGTACTCAGCATTCAGGACTCTCTGTTCAACAAACCTACCAAGTGCTTACTTCTTTTGCTACAGGGTGGTATAAGAAAGACTAGAGACAATCGCTATGCACAGAGAGCTTTCAATGTTGGTAATAAAAAAGGACAGAAGAACACGCACAGAGAAACATGGGGTGATCATGACTTGGCTGAGGTGAGTGAGTTAACACATGAGCAGTGGACTAAAAGTTCACAAGCTTTTTCATTCTCTGCCTGACTCTTCTCCCTGAATCATTTGGGAGCTTCTTTGACATGCTGTTGGGAGTCATGAGAGAACCACTGAAATTCACTTAGAGAATTGACTTAAGAGAAACAATAGTAAACAGCAGCCTCCAAGTATATATATCCTCCGATTCTAAAAGTATTTCATCCCGTAAACTAAAACAAAAGTGTGTCTTTTGCCTAGTAGTTCTCTTAGGAAGATCGTTCTTGGAAGGTCTGGACTTATCTCTGAATTAAGCTCTGGATTCTGGCCAATCTCATCTTTCACTAAGAGTTCAACCCCTTGGTGCGCACTCCACACCAGTGGAACTTGGCTCATCTTCACCAGGGTCAGAAACTTGAAGTCACCTACTGCTTATGTCACCACTGGACCTAGGCTAATTGCTTTACATGCTGAGTCATTCAGAGCAGCAAATTCATTGTCATCTCCCCTACCTGCCATGGGCAAGTCAGCTCTCCCACATCTGATTCTTATTCCTGGGTCACCGACTGTGCTGTGTGACTTTTACCAACCTGTGACCTCCCCAAACTTCTACATTGCCACTAATTATAGAGTAATTATAGTTCTCTCTTCCTACTGCCAGGGTTTAGCATTTTCTTAATTATTAAGGTTATAATATGGCTAAAGGACAATGGGATTGGTGACAAAGATTTCTATAACAAGATAATTTACCACCACCCACCCTTAAAAGCCATTCCCCACAGCAACAGAAAATATGAAACCCGCCCTGGCCGGTTGGCTCAGCGGTAGAGCGTCGGCCTAGCGTGCGGAGGACCCGGGTTCGATTCCCGGCCAGGGCACATAGGAGAAGCGCCCATTTGCTTCTCCACCCCTCCGCCGCACTTTCCTCTCTGTCTCTCTCTTCCCCTCCCGCAGCCAAGGCTCCACTGGAGCAAAGATGGCCCGGGCACTGGGGATGGCTCTGTGGCCTCTGCCCCAGGCGCTAGAGTGGCTCTGGTCGCAACATGGCGACGCCCAGGATGGGCAGAGCATCGCCCCCTGGTGGGCAGAGCATCGCCCCATGGTGGGCGTGCCGGGTGGATCCCGGTCGGGCGCATGCGGGAGTCTGTCTGACTGTCTCTCCCTGTTTCCAGCTTCAGAAAAACGCAAAAAAAAAAAAAAAAAAAAAAAAAAAAAAAAAAAAAAAAAAAAAAAAAGAAAATATGAAACCTTATTACACATTGTACCTGCTAAAGAAAAAGTATTCTAGTCCCATATATGAAAATCAAAAACCATTTATATGCACCATAATCCCCCTTATCTACAGCTAGCCTTTCCATGGTGTCAGTTACTTACGGTCAACTGTGGTCTGAAAATATTAAATGGAAAATTTCAGAAACAATTTATAGGTATAAGTTTTAAATCACATGCCATGTTGAGTAGCGTGATGCAATCTTTCCAGTTCTATTTCATCCTACCTAGGACATCAATCACCCTTTGTCCAGCATCTCCACACTGCAAACACTGCTTACCCATTAGCAGTTGTGATATCTCACCCTTATTTTACCCAATAATGGTCCCAAAGCATGAGAGTGGTGATTTTGGCAATTCAGATGTACCAAAATGATGCCATATAGAGCTTCCTTTAAGTAAACAGGTAAATACAGTATAATAGTATATTGTGAGATATCATATAACTTTTATTACAGTAATTGCTATAATTGTTCTATTTTTCTTACTGGTTATTATTAATCTCTTACTGTGCCTAATTTATAAATTAAACTTTATCATACATGAGCATGTACAGTTAGGAAAAAAACAGTATATAAAAGGTTTGGTACTATCTGTGGTTTCAGGCATCCACTGGGGGCTGAAGGGGTCTTAGATATATCTCCCATGGATAATGGGGGACAACTATATATTCATCCAACAAACATTTATTGAATATCTATAATATGTTATGAAGTTCACCAGATATAGAAAAGAAAAAGGGAAAAACTCTTTTCTTAACAGAAGCCACAGACACAAACTATTTACTATAATAAAACTTTAGCAATGCTCTAACAATTATATGTACAAAGCACTCTGCACACAAAGAGACTTCAGAAAGATGGCACTTGACCTTGGCCCTGAAGGTACGGAGATATTACCAGGCCCGAGAACAGGCATCGTGGGCAGAGGGCACAGCCTTGGCAAAGGCAGATCTATACCCCTGGGAATCTTGAGGAGTTCAGTGTGTTAGATGAGAGGATGTTGTGCTGGTGCCAAGAGGGAGGCGGGCCTGAGAGGGCTGGGGAGGTGATTAGCAAAGAGCAAGAGATCAATCTGGAAAGTTAGCCAGGAGCCAGATTGCAAACGTCACACCGAATAGATTTTTCTTTATTCTCAAAGCAACGAGGAGTCAAATGCTTTTTTTTTTTTTTTTTTAGCATGGTGGAGTGAAGGGTAGGAGAGAGAAAAGTGGGGGGGAAGATATTTACTCCAAAGTCACAAGTCACTGGAATAGCAGATGAGTGTACTAGGCAGGGGGGAGGGGGATTGATGAGCTCAGTTGCCATGGGATCACACACAGGAGAGTGTGAGCTGCGATTTGAACGAGGTCATCCCAGTGGTCCGTCTGCAAGCAAGTTTCACACCTGGTCTGGGGGCAGTACGGTTTCTAAGAGTCAGAAGGTTCCAGTGTGTTTTAAGCACCAGCTCTAAATCATGGACATGACTCAAGGGTTGGGCTTCGTGCTACCATCTGTGTTCGTTGGCTGATTTTATCCAATTTTCCTTTCGTGTGTTTTTTGTATGTGCATTGCTTTAAAATGCTTTCTGGTGCTTGTTTCTACCTCGTAGGAGGGGTAAATGTAAGCCAGGTCAGTATTTCACTGCTTTGGGTCCAAGGACTGAAAAAGACCAGGACAGGCCTAGCAAGAAGGCAATTGCCAAGGAAGATCATAGAGTCAAGAAAAAATGAACTTCCATGCATGTATTTCTGAGCCTGGAATCGAGCTCATCTTTCTGTGGCTTAACTTTTGGGTCTAAAAATCATTTGAATGGGACAACTGAAAAACAGAGGCTAATTGTCATGCATTTGTCTCTTGGTCGGATCTCTTCTGGAATGACTTCTTCAGCTAATGCCTGAGAACCTTCTGACGTGCTTTTATAAGCAAAGAGTACAGATTCCAGTTAAGAAGAGCCCAATGACATCTGCTTCTCATCAGTACAATGGAAAATGGATGGTCAGAGCTTTGCCAGAGATGGTGTTGAACTGTCCTCGGTTGGAGGTCCAGGAACTAATCCCGATGACAGTGACAGTCTAACCTGCCTACTTCCCCAGTCTCATCTCACACCACTTGCCCACACATGCCTTTTGTTCCAGCCACACGGAACTACTCATAGAGGCCCATTAATCTGCTGTCCCTTTGTATCCCTTGTCCATTGTCTCTGTACCACTGCCCAGAATGGCTCCCCCAGGTTCCCTTCCCTACCTGGTGAGGTCCTACTCATGTCTATCAGGAATAAAGGAGATAGGCTTTGCACAAACCTCAAACAGTTGTCATAAAAAGTCAAACAGTAGCATCCACCTCAAGTTCTCAGAACAGGATCTGGTCTGTTGTAAGCACTAAACACACTTTAGTCTCATTATGCTTCTCTCTAGATTCAAGTATCACCACTTACAGGAAATCTCCCATGAATCCTTCCCTCCCTATCAGGTGCTGTCATAGATGTGCTCATGGACAATGAACATGTGTCTATGACAATAATAACAATTAATAAGGACAAATATTTATTGCTTGCTATGTGCAGACACTGCCCTGAGTTATTACAACAAGTGTCTAAGCCTCCCAGTAACACCACGAGGGAGTTGTACTATTATTCCCATTTTAGAAAAGAGCAGACAGGTTGAACCTTTTCCAGGAGCAAACAGCTAGTAGATAGCTGAACCAAAACCCAGTTGAGAGCCAATGTCTTATCCTTGATTACACCGACTTTCATTTGCTATTTTTGCTGTCCCATTATTTCTCCCCCACTAGAGTACAGTTCTTCAAGGACAGAAATCTGTTTTTGTTGTTGTTGCTGTTGTTATATTGTTTTTCCCAGACCTGGGCCCTGTGCCTGGTACAAAGTGCTTGCTCAACAAATGTTTGATAAATTATTATATTTTTATTATTATATTGTTTATATTATTATAACCAAATTCCCACCACACAAAGAAGGAAATGAAGACTGGAGTGTCTTACCAAAATGTTGATCCAGAAGGTGGTGTTTCCCATTTCCTGACTGCATTTTATGGTCAAGACCAGGCTCCGGACCTGGAGGGGTCCTGCCTGCCTAAAATTCAGCTACAACCACAGCCTCATAATTCTCATAAACAAAGGCACAGTGTGGTCAACTGCTGCGCAAATCCACAGAGGAAAGTATTTGGACAGGACATGGCTCTTCCCTGTGAAAAATCTATTTAACAAGGAAACCTACCAGAGCTGACTCATGCCTGGACTGCCTTACCTCTGCTTCCTGCCAATCTGTGTCCATCACTCCCTTGAACTCCAAATGCCCCTCCGAGGTGCTGCCTGTCTCACCACATCCATGTGAGAACACGGCACAGGCTGCCTCCACATTCCTGCAATTCTCGGGCAGACACTGTTGAGACTGTGTTAGCATGCCCTTCTTCACATATTAACCCCAACTTGTCCTCCACATTTAATGGTGACAGCATTATGTGTGTTGGGAAATAGAGCTTAGAATGAGTTGGGGAGCGAATAGGCTGATGGCAAGCCTAGGCAATGAGTGAAAGTAGCTCAGACAGCAAGTATAGACAATGGTTGCAAGAGGAGCTCTCCAGAGTAGCAAAGACCAGAGGCAGTAGTGAGAGGAGGGTCTGGGAAAGGAGAGAGCTCCTAAAAGATGGATATTAAACTACTCACAAAAATTAGGGGAGCAGGGAACGTGCAGATACTCCAGTACTTTCAGCCTTTTGTATGGTGCATTTCCACCAATGAAATACAAGTTGGGCCCTGGCCAGTTGGATCAGTGGTAGAGCGTCGGCCTGGCGTGCAGAGGTCCCGGGTTCGATTCCCGGCCAGGGCACACAGGAGAGGCGCCCATCTGCTTCTCCACCCCTTCCCCTCTCCTTCCTCTCTGTCTCTCTCTTCCCCTCCCGCAGCCGAGGCTCTATTGGAGCAAGGATGGCCCGGGCGCTGGGGATGGCTCCTTGGCCTCTGCCCCAGGTGCTAGAGTGGCTCTGGTCACGACGGAGTGATGCCCCGGAGGGGCAGAGCATCGCCCCCTGGTGGGCAGAGCATCGCCCCTGGTGGGCGTGCCGGGTGAATCCCGGTCGGGCGCATGCGGGAGTCTGTCTGACTGTCTCTCCCCGTTTCCAGCTTCAGAAAAATACAAAAAAAAAAAAAAAAAAGAAATACAAGTTGGTTTTGCATCTCATTTGCATAAATGAACAAGTTTCTTTGACTTGTCATTTGCTTTCCTGATGTTCTTCTTTAATAAAAAAAAATAATCAAATGCTTCTTTTTTTATTGCTTCATATTCACTTTGAAATATCCCCTAATTTGCCTGACCTGTGGTGGCGCAGTGGGATAAAGCGTCAACCTGGAACAGTGAGGTCGCCGGTTCAAAATCTTGGGCTTGCCTGGTCAAGGCACATATGGGAGTTGATGCTTCCTGCTCCTCCCCCTTCTCTCTCTCTCTGTCTCTCTCACTCCTCTCTCTCTAAAAAATCAATAAATAAAAAATATTAAAAAAAAAAAAAACGTTTAAAAAAAAAAAGAAATATCCCCTAATTTTTGTGAGCAGTATATTAAGGCTAGTTTATGTGCTGATTGGAACAATCCAGCAAAGAGGGGGTAAATGAGGAGTCAAGTCCTTTAGAAGAAATGGGACCCAGGAGGGGAATGGGGGGATGTCACCAGACACAAAGAAGGGGTAAATGAGGAGTCAAGTCCTTTAGAAGAAATGGGACCCAGGAGGGGAATGGGGGGATGTCACCAGTAATAAGAGACCCAATGATACTTGGTGATCAGTTTCATCATGGAGACAGAGATGCAGGTATACAGGTAGACCTGGAGTTATTCTCACCTGGTCCATCTATATTCTCTGTGGAAGATGCACTAACCATGAGGGTGGGAATGGGAAAGTAAACTTCTTGGAGTGTTTGGTAGGATGGTCAGGCAGAGAGGTGTATACTTTTGAGATCTGTCATCACAGGTATGCAATTCTCTCCAGTAATATTCAGGGGCTCAGATGTAGGCGCAGTGCTGTTACAGTTGGGATTCTAAGCTCTGGGACCCACCCACACTTCGTACACAAAGATCAAATGAAGCGAACAAGCTGGTCCCTCCTTTCATGCAGCCGATAAAGTAGCTGGAAGAAAGCAAAACTGACACAACCGGAAACGAGCCCAGTGACGTAGAAAACAGGCAGTACCATTCAAGTCTCTTCACTCGGAACTGTTTCCATTAGTCATCTGATATGGAAATGCTAAGTGACTTTTAACTGATGCACTACAAAAAAATTTAAAACATGCAATACCTGACTATTTAGTCAGGGGCACTGGCCTTTTTTCCCTTAAATTGTCAAATAAAAAATGACAACAGCCAACACAACAATATCCATTCAGTGTGAATGAATCAAAATTATACTTTTTTTTTACCAGATTGGCAAAAGATACATTTTTTTGGTCTGCCACAGAATCTAAGTAATTAGTTTATGTGTATCATGAGATAAAAATGTCTGAAAAGTATTGGTGTAGACCAGTGGTAGTCAACCTGGTTCCTACCACCCACTAGTGGGTGCTCCAGCTTTCATGGTGGGCAGTAGCGGAGCAACCAAAGTATAAATAAAAAGATAGATTTAACTATAGTAAGTTGTTTTATAAAGATTTATTCTGCCAAACTTAGCGAAAATCTGACATAAAGTACTTGGTAAGTAATTATATGCTTTAACTTGCTGTAACTCTGCTTTATAAATTTTATAAAGTTACTTCCCTACTTTATAAATCACCATTACTGTGGAACCGGTGGGCGGTTAGAAAATTTTACTACTAACAGAGATACAAAAGTGGGCGGTAGGTAGAAAAAGGTTGACTAACCCTGGTATAGACAATTAACAACAACAGAAAGCAGAATACAGAAAAATGAATAAATGAATGAGCACGGCTATGTTCTGATAAAATCTTATCAATGGACACTGACATTTAAATTTCATATAATTTTCATATATCGTAAAATGTTTATCTCCTTTTGATTTTTATTCAATAACTTTAAAATGCAAAAATCATATTCAACCCTCAGGGCATTAAAAAAAAACAAAAAACTAAAGGCAAGCTGGATTGGTCCATGGGCCATAATATGCCAACCACTGTCCTAGAACACAGGAACTCAGACCTGGAGGTAAATTTATAACCAAATGAGAAAAATCATTGAGCACACGCTATGTACACACACGCACTAAGTGCCCAAAGATTCTAAATTACTCAGAGATTATGTGAATTCGCCAAGTAAAAATTGAAAAGACAAGTCAACTAGATTCCCATGTGGCTTACAAAATGATCTCACATTTGCATCAGTGAAGTACACGCTATTAAACTCCCCACCCTGTGGATGCTAACCAGCTCCACAATATAGAATGTGTTAAAGGCAGAGGAAAATAACCCATGGGGTCTGCTCAGTGTGGTATTTTTAAACCTCCATAACTTTGTTATTTTGAAACCAAGTTTCTTCAAACAAGGCAAAGCACACATTCCTGACTCAGGGTTATGTACCAGAAAGGCCAAGTTTGAAATTTCCAAACAAAGCTGCTTTTGAGTAATCCAAAGACAAAAAAAGCATTTGAAAAATGTCTGAACTGCTGGAAAAAAGAAATGCATTTCTTTCACCTTTTGATAACTCTGAAATGGGTAAATGGACTTTACTTTCCAAAATAAACCCATTTGGCGATGAAACTGAGTAAGGAAAGCCAGAGAAATCTTCAATGGATTCCACCAATGGCTCCTGATGCCAGGGGCTTAGAGAAAATACAGAACTGGGAATCAGAAAACTTGGCTTCTCACTCTAAGTTGGCTGCTATCCCTTCTGATTATCACATTTTCCCTGTAAAAAAAAAAAAAAAAAAAAGAGGGTGGGCCAACAGGATGTAGGAATATCACAGCATGCAAATGTCTCTGATAATGCGATGTCTTCATGGACTTTGATAATGGTGGGAAGTCAGGGCCTGGGAGCAGTGAAGCCCAAAGCCAACAGCCCAGCCAGCACGCTGATGTTTTAAATACCATTCTCCACTAAAAATCATCAGGGCTCTTTGGAGAAGTGGCTGATAGCACGGCTACAGTTGGAGTGAGGAACAGACAAGATGAGCCCAGACTCAGAGGCAAGGGAGTACTCAAGAGAACGTCAGGGACACGACAAATGGACACAAAAGCCAGACTGAAGCGGTGCCCACTGGCCAAATCCGGGACCATCTGAGCATCAAAATAAATCACGACAGCCATGAAGGATTACCCATGGAATGAAAGGAAACTGTAAGTCCATTCAGATATAAATAAATGAAGAAATAAATAAAAAGCCCTATGAAGAATGAGATGTTTACATAGTTTCAAAGCAACTCCCTACAGGGTATTTATGAACTGCAAAATACGTTTGGAAGGAACTGCAAAGAACAATTGGGGGGAAAAAATAACATTTACAGTGGAGATGTCTGGCGGACACTGCCTTAATCACGTTATCCAAATGACTGCCATCAGTAAAAGACAGGTTGAAATTGTGCACCACCTGATAGGATGTAATAATGGAAGAATTATAGGCACAGGGAGCAGAAACAAGGAAGTTATGCAGGCAAAAAAGGAAAAAAATGAAGGTTGGCTATTACCTAAGTTACTTTTCTTTAGCGCACGGCAGGGGTCTATCAGACAGATTAGTGCCGATCATGTGACTCTTGATTGATGGATTTAAGATTCCAGTTCAGGGAGAGCTGAAATTGTCATTAGACTAAGCCTCTGTTTGGTGACATGGAGTTTAGCATAAGTGACTCCATCTGGGGCCTGCTGTCTTGTTTTTAACACCTTTTATCAGGGTTTTCCCCCAACACACCAAACTAAGCTTTTACTACAAACCTGGTGTAATGGATTTAAAATGTCAACAGCATTAAAAAAAAAAAAAGAACTATTATTTTAATGAACAATGAAATCTTCCGCCAACATTTTGAACTCCCTGAATCATTTCGCTCAAATCCAAAACCAACTGAGAAGGGCGCTAGGATGCACTCCTCAGCCACCCATGTATTGAGGCCGAGGCCGAAGGCTCCACCCTACCATGCTTGCACTTGACTCTTTTGATCACAAGGAACAGAGAGCCACTCTGGCTGCCTCAGGAAATGAAGGTTTATTGTAAGAATGTGCACAGTAAGAAAGAAAACGGGAATGTCAGCCAGGCAGCTAGCCTTTGGTGCCATTCAGGAAAACATGAACAAACCAGGCCCTGTGGGGAAGACTGAAATGGACAGAGGGACTGGAGGACTGTTCTAAATCAGAAGCAGTCCTAGGTATCTCAGCAGACCGGCTCCTGGATTTTTATTCCACGAACCTGCCCTTAACCCTACTCAGCTTTTTTCTGCTTCTCTGAGCGTTTGTTTACCAATCTTCCCACCGTGGGTCATTTATTCATCTCTTCTCTTCTAACAGCTCTGCTGATTCATTGATTCAGCTTCATAACTTCACCTTGCTCTGGACAGTTCATTTCAGCTGTCCATCAAGAGTCCACATTCTCCATCCCTGCACCTTCGGTTCCCAGCCATTGCTGAAATTTGTCCTGCTTCTCAACTGCACAGTCTAGAAATGACACACTGACCAAACAGCTCTTTTAGTCAGAGCATCTTTAGCTGTTCAATATAGGACAGCAGCTTCAGGTTGGTGCCTCCCTACAGTTGATCTAAAAACATAAAAATCCACCTGACTGGGCAGTGGCACAGTGGATAGAACGTTGGACTGGGATGCGGAAGACCCAGGTTCAAGACCCTGAGGTCGCCAGCTTGAGCACGGGCTCATCTGGTTTGAGCAAAAGCTCACCAGCTTGAGCCCAAGGTCGCTGGCTCCAGCAAGGGGTTACTCGGTCTGCTGAAGGCCCACGGTCAAGGCACATATGAGAAAGCAATCAATGAACAATTAAGGTGTCACAATGCACAACGAAAAACTAATGATTGATGCTTCTCATCTCTCTGTTCCTGTCTGTCTGTCCCTGTCTATCCCTCTCCCTGACTCTCTCTCTCTGTCTCTGTAAAAAAAAAAAAAAAAAAAACATAAAAATCCAAACTAAGAGGCAACAAGCATTTATTTGAGATCGCGAAATTGCAACTCAGGGGCACCAATTTAGGCAGAAGCCCAAACTGTGTCCCGATTACAGGATGAAGGCAAGGGGGTTCCTAAAAGAAAAGGAAGGGAAAGGATTATATGAATAAGAATAAATCTCTAATGCTGTTCAGTCTTTAGTTGTACATGTCAGGGTGCTGATTCTGTCTTCGGAAAGATTGTAACTATCGGTCCTTGTGGTCAGGAGTCTGTTCCCTTGTTAGCTCCACAAATAGTTGTTTGTAAGATGCTGCTGCTCTGGCCCAATCCAAAGATTATTTCACTCAGTTCAAACATTCCAAAGGTTCAAGAAGAAAGACATGCAAGTAATTCCTCTGGAATGGCTGCACTGGCTCTGTGTTAAAATGGCTCCATTTACGTCAACTATTCACACTGTCTTGACTCAGTTGGGCCTGGGAGAATAAAGACACATGGTTCACAGCATGGCCAGCGGGGATCACCCCAGCAGCAAGAGCCAAGACCAGGGCACTGGGGCACGGTCCCGAGCAAGGAGCTGTGAGCAGGCATGGACCAGGACTGCATGTTCAATACTTAGACTGATGTATTCGCTTAATATTTTGACAATTACATTGTACTATTATAACTATAGGTTTTCTTTGTCAACTCACATGCTTGATTTTATGCCTCTAAAACAGGGGTTGGGAACCTGTGGCGCATGAGCCAGATGTGGCTCTTTTGATGGCTGCATCTAGCTTGCAGACAAATCTTTAATAAAAAAAAAATAATGTTAAAAATATAAAACATTCTCATGTATTACAATCCATTCATTTCCTACAGCTCATGTTCATGGTTGTGGGTGGCTGGAGCCAATCACAGCTGTCCTCTGGGACAACACCAAATTTTTATTGGATGATGCGTAACATGCATGGGTCATTGTATGGCTCTCATGGAATTACATTTTAAAATATGTGGCGTTCATGGCTCTCTCAGCCAAAAAGGTTCCCGACCCCTGTTCTAAAATCATTATCTTGAGAAAGCTTCCATAGGCTTCACCAGACTGCCAAAGGGGTCCATGGCACAGAAACATTTATGATCCCCTGCCCTAAACCCAGATTGTCCTGGGAATATGGATTATATTTTATTCTCTGCTATGCCCTGAGTGTCCAGTACAATGCCAAACCTGGAATAGGCATTAAAACATTTACAGACATAATGAATACTTATATGCCTAGTATCAAAAACTATGCCTGGCCCATGGAAAGTACTCCAGGAAAGGTTTTCAATGAATAGTGACCTCTGGTGCCCCAACTTGCTGACCCATCACCTCCCTCCCCAAGTCCCACCTAGTTGAATATGCATTCCAGCGCACCAAAGCAAAAAAAAAAAAAAAGTCATTTCTCAAATAAGCTGGTACAGTATCAACCATCAATTTTTACAACAATGAGAAATCCTCGGTTGCACATAAATGACTTCAAGATCAACAGCAGGCCTTGAAGTGAGGTCCTGCCAGATTAACGAACAATTCCACAACTAATGAGAGGTTTCTAACATCGGGAGGGCCTCCTCCGGTGGGAATTCTCCAGAGCCAGGGGGAGGTTTGTTATTGAGCCCTCTGTGTTCCAGGCCCTGCCCTGTGCTGATCTCCCAGGCAGCTGGGGAGAACCGGTGAGGCCATCAAAGGGCTTGGACAGCTTTCTTTGTGAGCAGAGTTAATTGGCTCACATGGAGGCTGACCCTGTGACCTCGACTTCTTTAGCCCTGTAGCCCTAACCGGCTGAGTCAATCATCTTGACCACCTGAACAGACTATAAACCTCCCCGAGAAAGAGCGCAGTGTGGGGGACATACACAGGAAGCCACAGTCACACCGAACTCAGCAGAGAGAAAAGTCTTGAATAACACCCTTGCTACTTGACTTCCTGCTCACAATTATGGCAAAGGGCTTCAAAGTGACTACCTCCTCCCTTACTCCACCCAAGCCCTGATCCTTGAGTGGATGACAGCAAAGAGCCAGGAAAGTCATGTCCTCAAGTGTCTTACAAGATTGCTGGCAATGGTACCAAGAAGAACAAATCCAAATACTTTTTTTTTTTGCTACGTTATATTTTGAATTTTTCTTTGCCAACTTCATATGAGCTTTGCTTTTGATCCACTCATTAGAATATAGAAAGACCAGGTTCACATTCTTCTAGCCCTCCCCATACAAGCTCCTCCTGACCAGATGCAGGGACTGTCCAAGGCTCTGATGTGCCCTAGCAGCTGGGGACCTACAGATCGCTTTGGATGCACCAGAAATAGTATTAGGCATGTCACCTGTTACTTAATTCAGAGGGATAGATGTTTAAAAACTATTTAAAACATCCTCCTTCTAACCTGTCTTCAGAAGCAGTCCTTAAACGTTAAAGGATCTATGAGTTGGAGAGATTCGTAAGTGAGGAGAACACATAAGTTAATGAAATAACACGTCCATTATGTAATTCCTCCCAGGGGTTGCTGTATCAGGCTAACCCACTGTTGCTGCTGTCGTGCTAGAGAAATGGCCAACGGGACACTGAGATTCAAGGGTTTTATTTACTGGTCTATTTCTTCCAGGACTGTACTTCATACTACTGGGTGTGTAATGAACTTGAAGTTGAAAGGAGTAGATGCAAGTTCTGGGAACCATGCCACCAGTGAGATGTCATCACGTGGGGTGCAGAGAGGGCAATACATAGGATGACCATACTTCCCAGTCTGCTCAGAACAGTCCTGTATAGACACTGTTTATTCTAGTGTAATTGCAATGTTTCCTTTCACTCACAAGTGGGTCTCAGCTTCCATGACCATGGGCCAGGAGATATGCGGAATCTAATGAACCAAATAAACAAACAAAACAGAAATAGACTCATAAATACAGAGAACAGGCTGAGAGCTGTCAGGTGGGCTGGCCCAGGGACTGAGTGAAATAGGTGAAGGGATTAAGCAAAAAAGAAAAAGATACAGAGATCAGTATGGCGATTACCTAAGGGAAGGGGGGTGGGGACAGGTAGAAGTGGGTAAAGGGGGATAAACAATGACAGAAGGAGACGTGACTTGGGGTGGTGAACACACAATACAACATACAGATGATGGTTACAGAATTGTACACGTGAAACCTATTTAGTGAACCAATGTCACCTTAATCGATTCAATAAAAATATGTATTTTTTAAAAAGATATCAATTCTCCTGAAGATGGTATATAAAATTAAGAAAATTTCCATTAAAATCCCAGCAGGCTTTTCTGTAAAAACTGTCAACTGACTCTAAAATTCACATAGCAATACAGAGGACCTAGAAAAGCCAAAATGACTTCAAAAAAAAAATTAGAAGTCTAACACTAGCTTAGTTCAAGACATCATCAACCTATAGTAATTAATATGATATGATACCAATAAAAATATAAACAAACTAAAGAAATCGAAGAAACATACTAGGAAGTCCAAAAAAGACCCATATACATGTGAGCAACAGATTTTTGACAAAAGAGCAAAAGCAATCCAGTGGAGAAAAAAAGTGATCTTTTCAACAAAAGGTGTTGGAACAGTTGGCTACTCACAGGCCAAAAGATCAAACTTTGATACACACCTCACTCTACACCATATATAAAAATTTACTCAGAATGGATCACAGACTTACCAGGGAACTTAAAACAATAAAACTTCTAGGATAAAACCTGACTTTGGATTAGACATAAGAACAAATTGATAAAGTTAGATTTTATCAAAATTTAAAACATTTGCTCTGTGAATGCCACTGTTAAAGAATGAACACCTGCCTGACCAGGTGGTGGCGCAATGGATGGAGCGTCGGACTGGGATGCGGAGGACCTAGGTTCGAGACGCAAAGGTCGCCAGCTTGAGCGCGGGCTCATTTGGTTTGAGCAAAATCCCACCAGCTTGAACCCAAGGTCGCTGGCTCCAGCGGGGGGTTACTCAGTCTGCTGAAGGCCCGCGGTTAGGGCACATATGAGAAAGCAATCAATGAGCAACTAAGGTGTTGCAACGCACAATGAAAATCTGATGATTGATGCTTCTCATCTCTCTCCGTTCCTGTCTGTCTATCCCTCTCTCTGACTCACTCTCTGTCTCTGTAAAAAAAAAAAAAAAAGAATTAAAACCTAAGTCACATTAAGAGAAACTACTTACAGTCATCTCTCTGATAAGGGACTTGTTATATACAACATAGAAGTCTCAAAACAGAAAAAAACAAACAAATCCTTAACAGACTCTTCATCTAAGAAGATATAGGATGGCAAATATGCACATGAAAATAATTTCATCATGAGTCATGAGTAAAAGATCAATTAAAACAACAAAGAGATTTATGGCACACTGATGAGACTATCGGAAATTAAAAACACTCACCATACCAACTGTTGACACGATTGCTCAGGAACTAGGACTCCCATACACTATGGGTGGAAATATAAATATTATTTTAGAATTTAGAAATGTAAAAATACTTTAGAAAATAAATTAGCTGCTTCTTACAGTATCAAACACACATCTAGTATATGATCCACACATTCTACTCCTGGGTAGTAGCAAAGAAAGCCTATATCCATGCAGAGAATTATTCATGAATGTTTATAGTGGCTCTGTTTGTAACAGCCAAGGAAACAACCTAAATGTCCATCCATTAGGGGCTGGGTAAACAAGCTGTGGTATATCCATACAGTGGGATACCGCTCAGCAATAACAAAGAATTAAACAATGAACTTGATAGAACACAAAATGGATTTCAAAATAATTATGCAGAGTGAAAGAAGTCAAAAAAGAGTACCTACTGCATGATTTCATATTTATAGATCTCTAGAAAACTCAACCTGATCTATAGTGACAGAAGGACCAGTGGTTGCTTATGGAGTAGGGCAGAGGGCAAAGGTCAAGGAGACATGGGGGGGAAAGGGTGCTACAAGATGTGCAGAAATGTGGGGAAGAGTTATAGGTACGTTATCCAGATTATGGGGATAGTTTCATGGGTATATAAATATATACACACATATCAAAACTTAAACATTGTACACATCAAATATGGACAGTTTACTGTAAGCAGTTAAGAAAATGTATGAGCAACTTATCCCAGATCTCATATTGGTAAGTGGTAGAGTTGGTATTTGAACCCAGGCATCTGGATCCAGAGCCTGAGTTCTGAACAGTCTAAGCCACTTAATAGCATGTAAGAAAGTGTAGCTGTTACTACTGTTGTTATGATTACCCAATACTAAGCCTCTCCTTCATAGACACTAACCCTGAACCCACAGAAGCAGAAGGACTCACCTAGTCCAGCCTCAGTAAGCAGCATACCTGAGACCACACCTGGGTGTCTTGACTCCCAAGCTAGAGCCCAACCAAGTCTCTTCCTATCTGCCATGAAGCCCCTGGCTAGAGTCAATACAGGACACCCTAAATCCTGGCACTGCCACCTACGGTCTGAGTGACTTTGTCACATCTTAGTTTTCTCATTGGTATATTGGCGAGATCATTTTTTAAAATGCCCTGGTTTGGAAGATAAATTAAGAGGTCACTTTAGCATTATTGGACCTTGGCATGGAAGCTCATCAAAAAAGAGTAACAGGCAGTAAAAGGAAAGGTCTAGAACCACTGAAGATCAGTGTTATACCTTCTGTACTTGGCCCAGCCTGGGTTCCAAGATCGGAGTTTCGATTACGAGCAGCCACAGATGCTTGTCAATCTGTCCAAAGAGACTTCTGTAATCCCACCAAGAAGTGTGTATAGAACACTCCAATTAGCCCAGGTTTGGGGTTGACCACTGGGAAGGGCCCACCTTAGAAAACCTTTGGGAATATGTCTCCCCAGGACTTCCAGTACCTAATACTTTCATAACAGGATCTAGGCTTTATGTCTCTAACAACATGATATAGGAGAAAGTTCCTCTAGCATCTTGGGTGGTTTTTCCCCTCACTTGTATTCATTCCTTTCACTTCCTTCATTACAACAATGTGAGCATTTCTACAAATGGAGATAGTGGAGGGGTCTTCCATATGAAACCTGTTCTCTCTCTCTCTCTCTCTCTCTCTCTCTCTCTCTCTTAATTTAGGTAATTTTCCCTTTTAGTTTGGTGTTCCCCTTAATAAGACCCAAAGACAAGAAGTCTAGTGTAGGTTATCTCAGAGGGAATCCCAAGAAACATTGACAAAGGAGTGGAGAAGTGAGCTGGGGAGGGAAGACAAGCCACTAATACGATTGTCTTCAAGCAAGTCACCCCTGTAGACAACTGGAGCTTAACCCTGCTGGTGTCTCTGGGATCCAGTGCAGATCTGCTCCTAGGGATCATGCCACCCCTGCAGTGAGGGATCGGGGTATTTCTACACCAGTGCCCACCAGCGATTGGCTGACGGCTCATCTTTGACAAGCATAGCCTAGTGGCAGAGTCAGGAATATCAACAGTGAGAATGCCTCTACGGCCTCTCTGTGTCTTACTCAACTTTGAATCCCACCCTGACAAAGGGCAGCTCGCCAGCACAGGAACCTTTTAGGCTAGAGACAAAGCAGGCTCAGGCCTCCCAAGATAGACTCCAGGTGAAGAAATGCAGATGCTGGCATTTGGAAGTTGGCCGTGTGCACTGAAGTGGTAAGAGGGTGGACAGCAATCGTCACTCTCCTGGGGGACTCCAGCACCATTCAGAAAGCACTGACTAACACGCTGAGTGTGGCGTGTCCTCAGAGCTCACCCAGACTTCCCAGTCATATAAGCAAAAGCCTGTGAACGGGAGCGACACACACCATTTCCAGGCACAAGCGTTTATGAGTCAGCCCAAAACCTCCCACCCTCTTTCCTCTTCCCTATGACAGCTCCACACTCCGGACTAGCTGGCCATGGGACACATACAACCAGACTGAGTCCTGGAGTTGTCACTGGGAAAGGAGCTTTTCTGAAGAACTGACAACTTGGGAAAAGGAGAAATAAATCTATGTGCTCAACTAGTGAAACATCCAGATTTATCTGTTACTGTACTATCACTTCACCTAACCTGTCTCATAGTTAGGACCTTCTGTTGTGACTTCGATGTTAGGTATTCATTCAACAGATAGCTACAAATCACTCAACAGATTATTACTATGTCCCAGATAATATTATTTTTTGGTGCCAGGGATACAGCAGTACACAAAAGAACCAGAAATGACCGCCTCTGTGGGTCATAATAAATACTAGTGAGAAGTCACTCTGGCCATAAAGGCAAAACGTCTGTTTCTCTTCACAATGGGAAAAAAAGCATTCTAGAGGGAACAATGTTCTAGCATTTCAATAGGAGTCAGTCAGTCCATTGGCATGTGTCAGGCAAGGTGTGAGAGAAAAGGAAGGAAAATCCCAAGGCAAACTTCCCTTGGCACCAGATGTCAACATTTGGTGACGACTCATCAGGCTCTATGCCGGACGGCAAAGACCAGATGGTGAACGGGAATAATGCTCAGCTTCACAGCCTGAGTTCAGTGAGAAAAGAGAAGTGTAAACCAAGGTTAAGTTCTCTGATGGCTGTTCTGTGTCCTACTGGACTTTGAATCTAAGCCTTGCACAGTGTAGCTACCCAATCAATGTGACAGAACCTACTAATCATTGAACAATATTGTTTCACTTGATTTGAAAAGGAAAGAATCAGCCCACTGAATATTTTGAGAATATGCAAAATACCCACTTTGAAACCCTACAGAGAACAGGCCTCCAGTTTCCAATGTCACTGTGCAATGAGCAGTCTACTAAAAGATCGGACTCTGGGGGGTTGAGCATCAAAGACCTAACAGCTGATCAGGGCTTAACTTGAACTTGCAAGCCGAATAGGATTATCTATAAGGTGGAATGTTAGCCTGGGGGACTAACGTGATGTACTTGGCAACCTTCCCTTTGAAGATGTCCAGTCTACACAGGTTACTGCAGGTCCCCAGAGTCCATCTCAAGGTCTTGTGAGCCTGTCAAGAAATGTCAGGGCCTCTGGTGTGGCCCCATTTTAAAGAAAAGGCAAGGCAAGATGTGCTTCTAGAAAAGAAGTCAAAACAGTGCATTCGTTCGATCCGGGGGGTCTCTTGTTGATACTGCATCACCATGACTGCTGTTCTTGACCATTCAGATGCCTCTTGCTGGGACTCTCTTAGTTTCTATAATTAGTGGGCCCATCTTGGGGCCAGTTTGCTTTGGAGAAGCTGACAAGAGCTTCCACATCCTTTGTGATTGACGACAGTCAAAGTCAATATTACAGCCGTAGAAATGCATCAAAGTTGACCATGTAGCAACACAACTTAGAGCAGTCCTACCCCTGAAAACAGGGCTCCTTCAGCCTTTTCCAGGTGACATTAGAGACTCAGGAAGTCTCTGGTCAGTGCATCAGCCATCCAGTGGACTGTGGAGAGGGCAGGGCATGGACTCCCCTGATTGGACCCTGGTCTTTCATCCATTTGATCTTTAGCATGTCCCCTCAAACCACCCTGTACTCACTGGTCCCCATTTCTTAATGACCGGCCATGTGCCAGAGCAATGGCCCTATTAAAAATATAGAATACCTGAAATGATCACTACCAGTTACCCACTCCTTTTCTCCTTGGACTAATTCCTCTTCTTTAATGAACATCTCTGCCTAGCCAGTGAAGAGCTTTGTGGAGTCTGAGGCAATGCGCCATGAAGATGAGCAATCTCCCCGTACTCTACAGATTCCTTGCTCTGTCTCTCACCCCCACACTTGGAAATGACATAAACTGACCCTCAGAGAAGCACAGAAACCAGTTACTTCTCACTACTGATCACCTAGTTTTGGAACAAACTGCCAAGAAAGCCTGTGCTCTGTTAGAGCTCTAACTCTCTAAAACAACGTCTATTGAGCCTTCATCTTCCTCCAAGTGCTTGGATCTCTTTCTGGTACCCCCTCAACCTCCACTCACCACCTCAGCCCTAAGGGAAACACCTGGATTGTTTTTCTTTTCTTCATCCCCTCCCACCCCAAATCCTCAACCCTGTAGGATGGTAAACTACCTCTTCCATACCTGTAATGCTGAAGAAATGTTTTCCCTTTGATATTAAAAGGTCCTCCCACTGACTATGTATAAACACTGGCCATGCTGCAGAGTTGGGGATTACTGAGGAGCCCAGGAGAGCAACAAGCCAGGGGTTTTTCAGGGTTGTGTCCAAGGGAACCTCAGGCTTTGGCCCCAACATTAAAAAGGAGATGAAACCACAGTGCACGTGGCAGGATGCCAGCTGCAACCATAGGACATGTGGATTGCTGCGCTGTCGGAGGGGGTGACGAACAGTGGGGTCTTGTTCACACAGCGCCACAGGACCGCCTCTCCTCCTCGCAGACGGGAGGTTCTACTCCACCCACAACAGGCCGACCTTTGACCGATGTCATCAACAGGACATACTAAAGGCCCGGTCTCTGTGGATTGCTGATCAAAAGGCAGAGAGGGCCACCTTACCAGGCGGTGGCGCAGTGGATAGAGCGTTGGACTGGGATGCAGAGGACCCAGGTTCAAGACCCCAAGGTCGCCAGCTTGAGCACAGGCTCATCTGGTTTGAGCAAAAGCTCACCAGCTTGGACCCAAGGTCGCTGGCTTAAGCAAGGGGTTACCCAGTCTGCTGAAGGCCCGCGGTCAAGGCACTTATGAGAAAGCAATCAATGAACAATTAAAGTGTTGTAATGTGCAATGATTGATGCTTCTCATCTCTCTGTTCCTGTCTGTCTGTCCCTGTCTATCCCTCTCTCTGACTCTCTCTCTGTCTCTGTAAAAAAAACAAAATAAAAAGGCAGAGGGCCAGACTGTGCCCCAGGGATCCACCATGTGTGCATCTTTCCCGAATTCTTACAGTTATGACAGTCTCAACTGGAACTCTAAAAAACGGGAAGGTGGGACCAGGGAACATTCAGGTGATGATTTTCAGTGGCGACTTTCAAAAATGGAGTTTCATCATTCAGAAAGGCGTCACCGATCTGATGCAGTCCATTTTGAGGCTCAGCAGAGGGAATGTGACCTGCTGCTCACTCACATTGTACCTGATTTGCATACTGACAACAGGAGAGTCACTTCAACTCTCTCTCCATTTCCCTGTCCCTTAAACAAGACACAGTACCAATTCTTCACTTGAGCATCTAAGAGGACCCAGAAATGATAAGGTGTGCATGTGAAAAGCCCCCTCATCATACCCATGGAGATTTAGTCAATTCCGAATGCCATCATTCCAGCCAATGCTGCCACTTTTCCCCGGGTTCCGAGCATGTGATGACTTTTGTCCACGGCTCCCAAGGGCACGCTAAACTTATTAAGCACATTTTTAGAAAGCGAGAATGTCAGAAGTTGACACCATCTCTTTCCAGTCCTCTATTCTTGGTAACATCGTTAAACTATCGGCTGGCCCCCAAAAACGAGGTGCACCTTTTTTTAATCTAACAGCCATTCTGTGGACAGCATTTGTTTTCCAGCGCTGCCAAGGAGACAACCTGGCTCTCATTTCCTTTGAAGAAGAGCCCATTGTGATGAGTCAGGTCTACACTGGGAATAATTAGGTCAAATAAATGAGCTCGTCCAGCTGCCTGGGGCATCACTCAACACCCCCCATGCTGCAGATAAGAGACAGGGCTCTATATTAACGTGGAGCTTATCTGCTGTGAGTTACCCTTTCCTCTTGTCCCAGGGATGTGATCAAAATGTCGGCAAGGTAGTTATGACCCTCTGTGTGCATCTGGGAAAGTGAAAACTGATGCATAAATCCGTGCGGTGGTCCAGCTGCCTTCCTAACTGCTGA
This sequence comes from Saccopteryx leptura, assembly GCF_036850995.1. Classification (NCBI taxonomy): domain Eukaryota; kingdom Metazoa; phylum Chordata; class Mammalia; order Chiroptera; family Emballonuridae; genus Saccopteryx; species Saccopteryx leptura. The sequence goes on from NC_089503.1 coordinate 172,431,500, forward strand.
GCGAAGACTCCTGTCCCAGGAGGAAACACAAACCGGCTGGCAGGCTGGAGATAGGCTTCTGCCTGTGTCACATTTACCCTGTGGTTCTCCCAGTCACCTTATCCTGGGCTGTCATGTCTGCTGGCAGGAGAAAAAGGAAATTCAATGAGACAGGAGTCATGCGCCTGCTCTTGTCAGTGTGCTCCTCGAGCTGGTATCTGCGGCTCATCCTTCATGTAGGGTTCTCGGGCAGCTGCGCGGCTCATTCGATGCCTCATTCACACAGCCCGAGATGCATGAGGGGCTGAATTAGAAAGGACAACCTGCTACCCAGATTTAGGAGCTCCCCTGCCCAGGTCTGGGTGGTAGGAAGTGGGGACAACCATTTTAGAATAAGGTAGCCTTTCCTCCAAGATTCTCATTACTCACATAAAGAAAATGAATCTCTCGTTTTGTTTCTCTCTCTCAATCTCTCTCTCTCTCTCTCTCTAACATTACTAGATTATTTGAAAATTAATATAAGGTAGGAGTCTCAAAAGTCATACCACCAGATTCTAGAAATCTGGGATTTCATACTTAATAGAGGTAGGGATCAGGGACCTCATCAATGGGCCAGTGATACATTTCACCCATTGTCAACCTGACCAGACCAGGTCCCCTCTCCAAGCAACAGGGTATCTTAAAGATCCTTCCACTTAACTTTTGAAATCTAAGCCACCATCTGAAGCCTGTCATACACATAGATTACATTGAAGGGTGGTTTTTCTGTGTCCCTCAAGAGGTTGCATTATTTTGGGTTCCTCTAGCTCTGCAAAAAATGAGAAGTGTCCTATCCCCTAAAAAATTAAAAGTCAGAGGAATTTGGCGTTCACTGAAGTAATAGGTATGAATGAAAACACTGCTCCCCAATCTGTCCTCTCAAGCTGCCCAAAGTAATCGCCACCAGACAGTATGTGACACCCAAGGACAACCTCAGGAAGGGCAGAACAAAACCTCGAAAGTGAGCACCTTTTCAACTGTTTTGGGGGCAAGAGCCTGTCAAACAAACTCTACCACAAAATATCTTTCATGCAGTCTCTTCTCTGCAGACACCAGGGTAATTCACAATGAAGGGAGGTGAGGAAGGCTTGTCTGGGGAGACTCCCCTCCAAGTCTCAACACTGCCCACAGTCCAGCTCCTGAACAACCCTTCCCCCCATCTCAATTTCCTCTGACATGAAACCTTCCAGGACTAGGCTGGGGAGATCTTGGATTTAACCAGGAAAAGGGACATCCTAACCCTAAATGAAGAACAATGGAATTTTTTTCTTTTTTGAAATCTCTTTGCACCCTTTCAACAATTTCATTCACTTGCCTTGCCCTGACCTAACTTCCTCTCCCGGGAGGTGCCTGCAAGGCCCATTACCAAGCAATGCTGGCATCGTCCACACCATAGACTTGTGACTCCAGCACCTTCGCTTCCATGAGCAAACCTCAGCTAGGCCAAAGTGAAGTCATATTTCACCTCTCTCCCGAGAGGCCAGAGCCCAGCCACACTGCCAACTTCAGACGGGTGGGCAGCTATGGGGAATGAAGGGAGACCCATGCACTGGGGCAAAGGAGCAACCACAGGTCCTCTGCCACCCCAAGGGGGTACAAGACTAGATTTGTTCCGACATCCAGGCCGGCAGTGCAGAGGGCGCACACGAGTGCTGAGTTCAGGATGGGTCAAGGGCAGGCGTGGCTGCGCTCACACGTGCACCCTCCAGAGCCCAGGGCTGTGCTCAGCCAGGCGAGGACAGGAAGCCAGGAAGCCAAGGTCCAGTAGGACCCATTAATTCAGAGAAGCGTGGTCTTAGCTGGCTGGACAGGACATGAATTCACAGCAGGGTGGCCTCCTGGCCCCTGTGAGGACAATCAGGGTGGGGACCACAATGAGTGTTAATTGCTAGTAATGCACATGGAACAAAACGGGAGAGTCCAAATCCCTCCTCCCTTCCCCCCCCCCCCACCACCCTGCATCTTTAACCTGTGACTGAAAGGTTATTAAGATCCTGGGTGTATCAGCAGTGTGGAGGACATGGAAAATTTTCTGATGTAAAATATTCTTCAGCGAGAAAAGCAATTGGAGAGGTGACTACAAATGTGCTACAGCTGTTTTTCCCTTTTCTCTTTCTCTCTTTTTCTCTCTCCACTCCCCCTCCCTCCTGAAATTCCTCCAGTAAAAGGTAAAAGAAATTATGATTTTGAAACCAAAACGGGAAGGAGTTTTATTAAGAGTTCTATCCTTAGAATGAATGCCTTCCCCCTTTTCCACTTAAATAGGACAAGACCCATTCCGCCCACCCCTCCTCTTCCCATGTAGCACCAGGTCAGGTGCAGCTGGGTCCCGCTGATAAGCCCTCCGCAATTCCCCAATTTGCAGACTCTGGAACTCCTTCACTTGACAACTGATGAATAAGTTTTCTTTTCTGGGATAAGAATAGGTGACCTCTTCCCCCTGAATTCCCATCCGGGGGCCGGGGAGGAGCACCGGGATCCTTTCTTGAAGTCTTCACACCGTGGGAAAGTGTGCGTAGGGTTTCAAAGCCTGATAAATGCCCCCCAAACCGCTTTGAAAACCACTCAGCATGAGCACCGGCCCCCCAAACAGATGTCTAAGTTCTACCACAACAGGAATGCCTCCGGGGTCTCTGACCCAGTCCCAGACGCAGAGATGACCCACTTTGTCAGCGGGTTCAGGCCGCTTGTCTCATTTCTGAAGACAGTTTCTAAAGAACTATCTGGTGAAGTCAGTCTCCTAGGAGAACCCACCACAATCGCCCCTGCAGGTATTTCCACCCTTGCAAACCATTAGATAAACTTAAAGGACAAATTAGTCCTCATGGTGGGCCCCTCCCGGGCCCACCTCCCGCTCACTACATAAATCATGCTACTCTTTCAGTGGGTTAGAAGTCAGGCTTTCAGATCCGAGCCCCCAAAGCAACAGCCTGAGTACATAACTCATAAGGACAATCACCGAACAACTGTCGTTCCCATTCCTCACATCTGGTGTCTGCTCCCTGGTGAATGGGGTGCCCACCAGCAGGAAGGGTTGGGGTTGGGGTAAGTTAAGTCTTGAAAAGAAGGAAATGAGGGAAGAGCAGAAAATCAGAACTGCCCCCAGCAGGCCAGTGTCAGTCAAGGGTTCGGAAACACTTGAAAGAACTATTTCTGCTCTGTCTTGATTTTGTCCATTTTTACACACTTGTCCCCCCCGATGGAGCGATAAGCTAGGCCCAGTCATGAACCAACTGCTGGTAACTTGAAGAAAGAGTCTGTTCCCCATCATATTCAGAACAAAACCTACTTGGATTCAGTTGGCATCCACACAACTGAATGAAGCATAGTAACAACACCAAATAGTGGGAAATGCTCAGGCTTTGGAGCCCAGTGAGCCAGAGCCCCCATCTTGCCTCTACCTCTTAGGTCGGTATGATGAGCTAGGTTACTCTCTTTCTCTTCTGTACACCTGGCATGATTATGCTGATCTCCTATGACTCAGGTAAGAGTAAAAATTTTTTTAATGAAATGGTTCTTTCAAGATGATCCTGAAATTAGTGTTTTTCAGCAAAAAAAATAATAAATCATTTTTAATGTCTATTTTATTGATTTTAGAGAGAGAAGAGGGAAAAAACAGAGCTACAAGAACATCAATCTGTTACTGTATATGCCCTGTCCAGGGATCGAACTAGTAACCTCTGCTCTTCTGAATGACACCCTAACCAACAAAGCTATCTAGCTAGGGCAAAAATTGCATGTTTAGTTAATTCTGAACATGAAATTATATTTGTGATGTGAAAGGAAGCAAAAATAAAAAAAGAAAGGAAGAAAGCAAAGCACTTTATATAGTCATCACTGTAAAGAGACAAAGTAGATCACATGAGGACAGCAAGAAAGAAGGAAACCAGAAATGTGCTGTGTGTCATGGTGTATCATTTAGAAAGCACCCATGTAACTCGTTCCCAACCCAACTGCGTCTGCAGAATCTCACCAGAAATATGACCCCACGCTTCTAAAGTCATTATTAAAGTTTAGTCACATTTAAAACAGAAGAGTAGAAACAGAGAAGTTTTTACATTTGCCTTAACACATTACTCAAACACTCAATATTACAATTTTCATAAGATCAACACATGGATGGTGGTGGAAAGAGACTTGACTTGGGGTGGTGAGCACACAATACAATGTACAGATGTATCATAGAACTGTACACCTTAAACCTGTATAATTTTATTAACCAATATCACCCCAATAACTTCAATAATAAAGGATAAAAAAGAACCAAAATATAAAGTTTTTGGAGAAAAATAAACCTAGTGGAAAAACTAGGTTTTTTCTAGTTTTTTCTATTGTTGTGCTGGGGTACAAATGAGTCTTTCAAGAAGATAAATTAAGTTGCATTCAGCTACAGAAGAATAAAGTCTTCAGAAAGAATCTCAAGATATAATTGTAGAGGCCCTGGCCAGTTGGCTCAGTGGTAGAGCATCAGCCTGGCATGTGGAAGTCCTGGATTCGATTCCCAGTCAGGGCACCCAGGAGAAGTGACCATCTGCTTCTCCACCCTTCCCCCTTCTCTCTCTCTCGCTCTCTTTCTCGTTCCCTCCCACAACCATGGCTTAGTTTGAGCAAGTTGGCCCTGGGCTCTGAGGATGGCTCTGTGGCCTTTGCCACAGGCACTAAAATAGCTCATTGCCAAGCAACAGAGCAGTGGCCCCAGATGGGTAGGGTGGATCCTGGTCAGGGTGCATACAGGAGTCTGTCTCTGCCTCCCTGCCTCATCTATTCAAAAGACACAATCGTAGAGACTTGTTTAACATAAAATCGCTAACAGAAAATTTTCTTAAATTTCCAGGAAGAAGAACCAGTACATACCCCTCTTCCAGTTCACTGAGTGATGTGGAAATTGGGATATTTACCAACCAATTAGTTCCTCTGATTCATTCTATTCTAACTAATGTTCTTGAGAACCTAAAACTCTAACACAAGTTAAAATATTTTGACATCAAAGGGGTGAAAGCATGATAGAAATACAAATTTGTACTGCCAATGAAACGGGTAATCTCACCTTGGTCATTAAACCATGTAACCTTATACTAATCCATCTTCTTTCACATTCCTTATTCATATATCTTTGTCTACACCCTGAACTACATGCCATCTGTATACTTCAAACCAGACTAAGTTCATGCAACTGAAACAATGAGATAGAAGTTAAGCTATACCGAGTACTACAGAATTCTTCGAAATCAGAGGCAATATCTACCTGGGATGATCAAAAAAGGTTTCATTAAAAAAGTTATTTTAGGCCTTGGCTGGTTGGCTCAGCGGTAGAGCATCAGCCTGGCGTGCGGGGGACCCGGGTTTGATTCCCGGCCAGGGCACATAGGAGAAGCGCCCATTTGCTTCTCCACCCCACCCCCTCCTTCCTCTCTGTCTCTCTCTTCCCCTCCCGCAGCCAAGGCTCCATTGGAGCAAAGATGGCCCGGGCGTTGGGGATGGCTCCTTGGCCTCTGCCCCAGGCGCTAGAGTGGCTCTGGTCGTGGCAGAGCGATGCCCCGGAGGGGCAGAGCATCGCCCCCTGGTGGGCAGAGCATCGCCCCTGGTGGGCGTGCCGGGTGGATCCCGGTCGGGCGCATGCGGGAGTCTGTCTGACTGTCTCTCCCCGTTTCCAGCTTCAGAAAAATACAAAAAAAAAAAAAAAAAAAAGTTATTTTAAAAGAGTCCCAGCCCTGGCCGGTTGGCTCAGCGGTAGAGCTTCGGCCTAGCGTGCGGAGTACCCGGGTTCGATTCCCGGCCAGGGCACACAGGAGAAGCGCCCATTTGCTTCTCCACCCCTCCGCCGCACTTTCCTCTCTGTCTCTCTCTTCCCCTCCCGCAGCCAAGGCTCCATTGGAGCAAAGATGGCCCGGGCGCTGGGGATGGCTCCTTGGCCTCTGCCCCAGGCGCTAGAGTGGCTCTGGTCGCAATATGGCGACGCCCAGGATGGGCAGAGCATCGCCCCCTGGTGGGCAGAGCGTCGCCCCATGGTGGGCGTGCCGGGTGGATCCCGGTCGGGCGCATGCGGGAGTCTGTCTGACTGTCTCTCCCCGTTTCCAGCTTCAGAAAAATGAAAGGAAAAAAAAAAAAAAAAGTCCCTAAAATAATCAGATGACCACAAGAAAGGACATTGCAAGACATGAAGATCAAAATTAAAGAAGGACATGGCTCTCCAGCCACTTCCCTTCCATGTTATCAATCCTCATGTCTTGTCTATAAGTCTTTTCAATCTCTCTCTACTGTTTGCTTTATATTCAGTTCTCTTGATTCTGATTCTGATTCATACCCTCAACACCTTTCTCCACCTAGACTGTTGTGACAACCTTCCACCCACTCCTCCATCTTTAGATTAATCAATTAACTGCTTAGTTTAACATAGATCAAATATGATTGGGTCCCCAGTGCCTACTGGACACAACCCTAAATCCTTTCTCTAATATTTAATGGCCCAACCCACCATTCTAGTTTTTTATTTTAAAAACCTCCCTTAATGTAGATACATAGACGTCAAGGAACAAGTGATGAAGTCGAGTCACAAGAGTCCTGGGAACCAATTAAAAAGCCATTAATGATTTCTTGAGGGCCCATTCTACACAGAGTGGTGGACATGAACCACGATGGAGGTGACAGAACAACAGGGAGCTGAAGAGGAGAAAGTCGCAAGTGTAGACGATTCTCTGAGAACATTAAACCATAAAAGTTACCTGAACGCTAGGATGGTATGCCAGGGGAGTTAGGAGTGACGAGGAATGGCTTCTTGGTGGCAGTGCTGGTAGTAGATGGGGGTCATGGTGTTACTATTTGTGGGGGGGGAGGGATCAGAAGAGAGAAGACTGAGTCCCCAGGTTCCTTATCCAAAATCACAGGGAAAAAAAAGGCAAGATCTCACCTACAACCAGGATGTGAACACAAGTCAAAAGCCCTCACCAAATCAACAATTTGCACAGAAATCTTGAAAACATAAATAAGAAGTACAGCTTTGAGTAGAAAATTTATTTCAGCATATTTTGGGAGAGACAGAGGCCATATTAATTAAATATAAACTTATGTGTGTATTTGTTGATTTCCCCAACTTGTCCCAGAAAGAATCTAAGGCAGCCATGGGCTGCATGGAGGCCACCACACCTGGAATATGAGCTAAACTCCCTTGGCCACTGGTTCTACAAGACCCATGCAAATAGATCGTAAACAAAGAACTCAAAGCACCAAGCACTGAACCAGAAGGAAATAAAACTATGGAGGGGCCTGATGAGAAGGGGCAGGTCCCCAGGTGTACCTGAGTGCTGAACTGGTTCCCACCACATCAAAAGCAATGGCACAGCCCCTAATTCCAATGGCTGAAAGATTTTAACAGCTGGGAATTAAAATAAGCTGTCAGCCAGCTCAAAAAGATTTTTTAATTCAAAATAAATCAGGCTAACAACCTGCAGATGTTTGGAAAGAAAATGTTTGGGTGACTCATTTTCAAAACCCAATTCCTTAACTTGGCCATTTCAGGGTTTCTGAATGGCTACTACCTGCCCTGAGCCTCTAATCAGGAAATAAACTGTTGTTACAGCCTTCTCAGCCTTGACACTGGTCAACCATGTTGACAAGCAAACATGGATTCCATATGGTAAACTAAACTGAAGTGAGGAAGCGAGGAGAGTGTTGGTCAGATCACGAAATGTGTTTGCAGGTTCCCGGTTCTCTGGTGACCCTTGGCCTCCAATAATAAATGGAGCTCATCAGTGCTTTTGTACTCAGAATAAGGAGGGATAATCTCAGCTATGGTTTGAACATTAGAACAGAAACAAGGGGAGAAAAAAGGGGAAGAAGAGACTTTCAGGAAGAATGAACAATGTCAGACTCAAGACAAATGGCCAAAGACAAATCAGTAGCTCAGAGCCCAGACCAAAGACAATCATAGGAGATGCACACATCTGTGGCCATCAATGGAGTTAGAAGGGCAGTGTTTCAACCTCTCCATCTAAGAACCATCTGGCTCAATTATGGCTTGGCTTCTTTCAGTTGGTGAAAATGAAACAGACCATAATAATACACAGTAATACACACAGTGCTGAATCTGGTTTTAAAATCTAGGGAGCTGTTGGTCATCAAAGTAACAAGGTAACAGATTGCTGCTTGGAGGGTGGGGTGGATTGAGATTTGTCATCCATTCCTATCCAGTAGGTGATTTTGCCCTCCCGCAAGTCATTTCCCTTTCTCCTTATCATCCCTATCTCAGGGTAATAAACAACAGAAATTTATATCTCATAGTTCTGGAAGCCAGGAAGGTTCAAGACGAGGGAGCCAGCATGATCGAGTTCTGGTGAAAGCCCTTTTCCAGGCTGCAGAATTCCTGTTGTAGCTTCATATGATGAAAGAGGAAAGAAAGGTCTCTGGGGTCTCATAAGGGCACTAATCCCATTTGTGGGGGCTCCACCCTTGTGATCTAATCATCAAAGTCTCCATCTCCTAATATCATCCCATTGGAAGTTAGGTTGTTAAGATACAAATTTGGGGCCACAAACATTTAATCTATAGCACTCCCTTAGACTCAAGTTGCCTGTACTGGGAAGCTACCTAATGACCTCTGTTTATACCTCTTGTGTAGCCCATGGGCCTTGCATGTTCCCCCACTGAGGGTCTCATACACAGCAAGTACAACAGTGATCTGCCAACCAGTCTGTCTCCACCTCTCAGCCTTATAAGCAAGAGCTGCATCTGGTCACTGTTCTGTCCCCAGCACTCAATTTAGGACCTAGCAATCAATAAGCAATCAGCACCGATACACGCTGAATCATTCAATCACCTTCATTAAGAAGTAAATTATTATTTTAAAGGGTATACACTCAAAAGTCTCCATAATGACCTTTAGACATGAATATTCTCCCAAAATTTTGATCACTTTTCTTCAGTCAAAATGAGCTCCGAGACCAGGAGCTGAAACAATAATGGAATGCCCTTGACTAGAGAGGTTCTTTGATCAAACCAGGAATGCAAAGGAAGATTTCTCAGAAACAAAATATTGCCTTTCCTTCTACCTCTAAGGCCTGCCCAGGTCTCACTGACAGCAGAAATGAAATAGTCTCCCCAAATCTCTGAGCCAGAATTCAACACCAACAGAAGGTAAAAGGTCATCAATATTTGGCTATAAAAGAAGAAAAGGCAGGAATGATATGTTCTATGTTGATCCTATTGGCTTTTCTCAGCACATCCACCTGATTGGGAATGGGGTAGTAGAGTCCCTACTCTGTCCTCACACATACACCTAAGACTGTTTCACCAAAGAGCCAACATCCCTGCCAAGTGAAACCCACTGACTACCAAGACTGTATTCCTTTCAATAAGACTCTACAGCCAAAGGAACATAGACTGAGCTTGATCCACAAAACATGGATCTTCCATAGCTGTCATTATGTTCAATCTAAATTGTCACAATAAAACACCTTTGTACTCAACTCTTTGGCTGACTAATTATGCCGCCCTGGCCAAGTCACTTCATTTGGTCAGTCAGCAAATATTTAAACTCCTCCCAGATGCTGGAGCTATAGCAGATAGATAGATAGATAGATAGATAGATAGATAGATAGATAGATAGATAGATAGATAGATAGATAGATAGATGATAGATAGATAAATGGACAGACAGACAGACATGGTCTACTCACTCACAGAGTTTAATCTTATTGGTAACCCCGGGCTCCTATTACAAAGGGTGCTAACTAGGAATAGATGAGATAACATAGGGCAGGTATCAAAAACAGTACCTGTTGGATAATACAGGCTCCTGGAATGGAAGATACTATTGTTATGATTCACCACATGGGATAATGTCAAAGTTCTACAAACTGTAAATGGAAAGCAATGGCTTGTTTTCAAACTTTGGAGGCCACAAAAAAACTTTGGACATCATGTTATTCAAATCTATTGTTTTATTGGTGAGGAAACTGCAGTTTCTAGAATCTGGCTTGTCCAAGATGAAGAAAACAATGGCAACTAGCGTAGACTGTACACTAAGTTGCGCACACTTAGCGTACTATAGCATAGTCTATTTGACACTTACCAAGTGTCAAATATATACTTTCCCTACATGACCTCCTTTGACTCTCAAAGCCTCACAATGAAATGAGTACTATTATTACCCCACTTCAGAGGAGGAAATTTAGGATTAGGGAGATTGACCTGCCCAAGACAAAGCCAAGTCTAAGAAGGAGACCCTGCGCTTCCTCATTTCCTTATCACTGACTAAGCAACTGAAAGTATCTGAGAGCAGGACGTGAGCAGAATTCCAAGCAGAAACACTGCTAACCCACTAATCTGGCCCATCAACACCGCGGAGAGCTACATCGAATGTGACAGGGACTGCCGGCTCCTGCCTCTCATCATGGACATCAGGCAGACTCAGGGTGCACGACAGTTTGTAACTTCTCATCCTTCTTGTTATTTATTGAACATGACTCTGGTTACTTGCGTAAAAAGAAAAAAATAAGGTGCTCTTCCTCTCTCCCTACCCTGTCCCCTACACTCTGTCTCCTGGGCACAAGAAAAAAGGTAGGTGGACACGTGTAGGGCTTCGGGCTCAGAAGCACAGCCCATCTCCCAAGCCACTCATCCACTCACTTCAGCAGAGCAGGACATTCTAGGGTTCCCTGTAAATCGTGGCCTTGCTGTCCCCTTCCCTCCCCACCCCCTAGAAGCAATCAAAGTCCACTACTGCCACCTAGTGTATAAAGAGCTCAATGACAAGGTCCGGGTTGAAGAAACACCATACAACCTCTGAAGTGCAAACCTTTTTCCAGTAAGTACCATTCTCTTTCTCCAGACTATAAGCTGGAAAACAAAAGAGTGTTTCAAGTCAAGCGCAGCAAATTGAGACCGCAATTAATAACTAGCCAGAAATGCCTGGACAATGCATTGCACAAGAAAGTACCGTGAGCCTAACAACCAAGATACGCCACACTCACATGTAGGTCAAAACCACGTGTACAGACAACAAGAAAATTCAAATCAGCAGGAACCAACCCAACAATCTTTTATTTATATCGACTACAAAATTGTTTCTTTTAAGAAACCACAGTTCAAAAAATAAATAAATAAAATAAAAAAGAAAAAAGAAAGAAAAGCCACAGTTCAGGAGAAGCACATTTTTCTTGATACTGAGATATGAAAGAATCTGTTTACTTGTTTGTTCTGCCCCCCCCCCAGTAAGAAGAACACCATATGGTGTAAGATGATGTTTTCAAAAACATCCTTATAACAAATTTAAGTTTTACACGGTGGCCTCTCATCTCTCAGCGTAGTCTGCAGACATCACATCATGGTGAAATTTAGTAAAAGCATCGATGTAAGAGGCCTAAGTACAGCTTCCTGTCGGAGCGGCTTCGCTCAAAGGTAAAGTGGGGTGTGGGTAGCCTGCTTCCCTGCCTCAGAAAGTCCCCCACTAAAACAACTTCTCACAACTGGCCGTGGAAAAGAAGGTTCAACAAAAGAGAGGGCAAGTTTGGAACTTCTGGAAAAACCTCAGGAAAAAAATATTCTAATATCTTGATTTCTAAAATCACCCATTTTCTTTCAGAACCAAGCAGGAAAATTAAAAAAAAAAGGAAACAAAACTAAAGAGACAGACAAGCCCCATGCTAATGTAGATGAACCAAAGGCAACAACTGGGTTAGTAGGGTTAGTAGAATAACTCCTACAACAGAGTTCAATCCAGAGAGCTGAGATTCCCAGCACTTTCCTCCACCCAGCACCTGCCCCCTCCGATGTACCCAAGTACACACATGCAAGCAGAATGTACTAGAGTCTCCATCTCTCAAATTATCTAGTGCAGGAAACATAGACCTGTGGGGAGAACTGCTAGAAACCAGAGGGGCCATCAGATAAGGTTTACAGGCTGGCAGAGCTCTGGGGACCAGTGTAGGAGAGAGGGAGTCTGAGAAACAGCCTCTTTGGGCCCAGCAGAGAGAATCCAGTTACATCATAGGAGGGCGAAACCACATCAAAGCCTAGATATTGGCAGCCTGCATCCCGCTAAGGACTGAAATGAAATACAACCATTTTGCCGGCCCTGAGGCCACGACTCAAACAACTTAATTCTTCCACAGAGCTTGGGTTCATGATCAAGGTGCCTGTCTCTCTCCCTGACCCATGCGGCATGTTGAGTGCAGCCTGTTTTTACAAACTTGTTTCATTTTTTTTGGAAAGCTATATGAGATGATGGGGAGGCACCAGTTCAAGAGGTATTTTTATGGGGTCAGGAGAAGCATACTTTTTTTTTTCAGTTCTGCCACCTGCAAAATCCTTTCAGAGACACAAGCTGTTGAAGCTGAAATGCAAGAATGAAAGGCAAGAAGCAAGAGGTCATACCATAAAAACAGGAATGTGAATGTTAGCCGGGGCACCTAAACTCGTTATCTCGGACAACAATTTCTGAAAAATATTCTGCAAGAACAGAGGCTCATACCTTAGACCATGACTGTGCTTGGGAGCTCCTAAACTCAGTGGTGGCATTCAAATAATTTAACAGCAGGTTCTCTGCCCTAATGCCCGTTTTAAGTATAAGAAAAAAAAAACGACATACCGAAAGGTAGTTTATTATTTCATGCATTTCATACTTAAATAAGAACAATAAAAGAGGTACACAAAACTAGATTATAAGGTACACAATACTATTTATAATAAAAAATATTAAATAACACCTGACAAAAAACAATAAAACTTTTATTTAGGGTATTTCCACATTGCTTCTTGATTGGCATCCTCACTTGCAATTTTTTTTCCCTATGGTCGGAATGGACATTACTATGAGTGCGTAGAATACGCTGTTGCTCAGATAAATGTTAAAAAAAGAGTAAAGAATGTAAATTTGTGATTTCCCCATTGGGCAGCTGCCCAGTGCTCACCTTAGAAAGGATCCTGATTACAAGCACCATTTTCACAACTGGTTCACTGAACTCAACAAAAAATTAGGTATCAGTTCTGCTGACCCAGTGAGAATCGGCTGACTCCCACCACTGCCCAAACTTTAGTCCAGCATCTGCCCCTGGAAGGGTCTAGAGGTACCAAGGAAAGATAAGCTCAAAGACCTACAGAGACCCCACCACACACCTGCCCAATAGTCCTCCCACTCCATCACTCGCCCTTCATGTTTTCTGTCACCTCCCTGTCACTCCCGTCTCCGACTTAGAAGGTTTTTCTGCTTTTCTGACACCTGTGAAAAGCCCGGTTCCATGCCCAACACCTACAGGAAGTTTCCTGCGAATCACAGAGATTTGCAAAGCTCCTTCCTAAAGCCCCACCATGATCAGAAGCCGCCAGTCGGGTACCTTTGGGTCCCAACTGTGCATCTACTACGGTCATGCGTTGCAAAGCGACACCTCGGGCCAACCAGGGACCACATGCAAGCTGAAAATTTTCCATCTTCTACTGATGTCATTGCAAAATTGTAGCCACTGCAACAATATAGCCATCCCAGCATTGGAGCTGACACAAGGTTGTGGCCATGGAAACATCACAGCTATGTCTGCAGTGATGTTGGTATATACAAACCTACTTATTATGCTGCCCATTGCCTAAATATGTCACACATACGCAGCCTGGGTGTGTGGTAGGCTAGAGTTTGTGTAAGTGCATGCTGTGATGTTTGCACACAACAAAGTCACCTAAAGATGCATTGCTCAGGATGTATCTTTGTCATTAAGTGATATACCACTGTATTTGCTATTCCTCTATTTCCAAGAAGTGGTTGTTTTTTTAATAATGTTTCATTATATTTCCGGATTCACCCAATACGTCTTTAGCCAAACAGCAAAGTAGACACTTTGTGAACAGTTGATGATTGAGTTTATTTTCTATATAACTATAGGATTTAGCCTGAATTGGACCTCAGACCTCAACAGTTATGGGGTTTAGCCAGGGTGGGGTATGCACAGAAAAATGGTGTTTCTGTCTAAAGAAGGACCAGATTCTCACTGGTTGTTTGTATCTAATCACTTTCCAGTGCCAAAACTACAGATTTTTCTTTTCTCCTCATCAAAGGTTACAAATTACACATTTAGAAAGCAAAGAACAGCCGTTTAAAGAAAGGGCACGAGAAATTGCAATAAGAGACCTCCTGCCCAGTTTTCATCAAGTCCTAAAACCCGGGAGCTTTCGGCCACACCCAGTGCAGACAGCCTGTGTGTGGGGAGACCTGGCAGAACTGGGACAGTTTTTTTTTTGTTTTTGTTTTTGTTTTTTACAGGGACAGAGAAAGTCAGAGACAGACAGGAACAGAGAGAGATGAAAAGCATCAATCATCAGTTTTTCGTTGCGACACCTTAGTTGTTCATTGATTGCTTTCTCATATGTGCCTTGACCGTGGGCCTTCAGCAGACTGAGTAACCCCTTGCTTGAGCCAGCGACCTTGGGTCCAAGCTGGTGAGCTTTTTCTTTTTCTACTCAAGCCAGATGAGCCCACGCTCAAGCTGGCAACCTTGGGGGTCTCGAATCTGGGTCCTCTGCATCCCAGTCCAACGCTCTATCCACTGCGCCACCGCCCGGTCAGGCAGAATTGGGACAGTTTTAAGAAATCAATACCCAAGCCCAGAGAGAAGGCCCTTCAAGGTGGAGCCTGGGAATCTCAGACAACACTGTTACTTATCCTGGGACAGAGCACTTCGCTGCAGAGGGTAACTGACTCTGCAGGAAAACTGAAGTGATTCAGAAAGCAGACTCAAACGCAAGTCAGAGCCGGCGCCAGCCCAGGGCTCATGCTCAGGTGGGCCAGGCTGGCCCTGAGCTCCCCATTCCCGCACCTGTCCTTCTTCCCCCTACTAACCTTTGTCCTCCAGGTGGACTTTTGTGCAGGCTGTTTGATTCCAGGACCCTTCACTCTGGGGCCACCTTTCTTAACCACCAAACACCTTCTCTGACTTGCATTCGGGTATCAAACACCTGGCTTACAAAGCTAGCTGATGAACCCATAGAACGGCAAGGTTTCTAAGCAGAGAGGTTACTTGGAGATTATTTCATCTGACCTCCTTACAGCAAACAGAAGCCACAGAGCTGGGGGGACGAGGGCTCGAACCTGGGTCCTCTGCATCCCAGTCCAACGTTCCAGGCTGAGGCTGGGAATCTCAGACAACACTGTTACTCATCCTGGGACAGAGCACTTTGCTGCGGAGGGTAACTGACTCTGCAGGAAAACTGAAGTGATTCACCACCACCCTCAGCTAAGCAGTCCCAGAGCTGGGACCACCCACAGCCTCCTGCTCAGCAGGCCTTTGCTCTTCCCACCGCACCATTCGTCAATGTATTCAACAGTCACTGAATACCACCAGTGGGCCAAACCCTGTACCAAACTGGGAGCCCCAAGATGATAGAGACTAAAGCTCAGTAGTATTCTTTACATTTGTTGATTCATTCAATAATTCATGAAATACACACAATGAGGTTGGTTCTGCGTAAAACCCCAGGATTATCTGAAATGGAATCATTGTGATAGTTTTGCACTGTCCCAACTTAGATGGTCTGGAACTTGGCATCCCCACCACCCCCACCCTGTAGTGCAGGTTAGGGCTGACCTGAAGAGAAATTTGCCTAAGACTCGGGGATAGGAGGGAAGGAGTGGCCACGCTGTTCTGAAGGAGGAGGAACCACGGACCTGCATCTCATCAGCCAGGGGATCGTGTTGGCTTGGGGTGGCGGCCAGGCCTGCCATCTTCCCGCATCCAAGTGTCTGGTGTGCAGCTCCGTGGAGAAGAGTCCAGCTCATTCCATGTGTCATGTTTGTCCATTCAAGTTCAGATGCGGCAGGGGACAGGTGTGCATTCACGGTTGTACTCGTGAGCTGCATCTGCCCTTGATCTGTGCTGTGTCACACCCAAATTCCTTCCCCACAGTCCAGCTCCACAGAGCTAAGCCACTTCAGGTGTGCCAGGTGGCCAGACACAGAGACGACCACCTGGCAGAATTCCCCACCAGCTGCCCCAGGTGTATGAGGTCAAACCCCTACCTATAAAAACCCCGTATTCCATCTTGCTCACAGTGGCTCCCCTTCCCTAACTGAACCCTGATGCAGAAAAACTCCCCAAATCTCCTCTACATCAGTATTTCTGAAACACGAGCAATATATGAACCCCCCACCCAAAAAAAGTACAGTTTCCTGATGTGGACAAATAACTTTTATTATTACCTAAACATATACAAATATTGATCAAATGTGCACAAATACTGCTCTATCACTAATGCCCTAAAATAAACATTTAAATTTTAAGTAGAAATACAATTTTAAAACACGAACTAAAATCAGTCGCTTTAACCTAATGCATCTAACGTCATTTTGCTGAAATGAAGTCACGGATGAACCGTCAGTATAGGTTCTTTGATGAGCGATCATTCAATTCTCCTGAACCTTTTCTAGACTCTGATATATTACCCAGCCTCCTTTTCCATCACTTTCCGGAATGGCCTTTGGGCTCTACCTGGTACAGACACACCACTCAGTGATCAATTGAAACTCAAAGCGCCTGAGTAACATGAAGAATTTAACCTTGGTCTCTCCCTTCAATCCTTCCCTCTTCCTCCGGTCGCTCCCTAGGGACCCCATTCTGTCCCCGTTTAGCTGGATTCTTCATCCTGGCAGCTAAATCCATCTTGCCCAAGAGAACAAGGCTTTCTGTCTCCTACACACAAGACCTTCCAGCCAAGGGAAAGATTCTTTATTGCCGATGAGAGCTACACACCCTGCTCCACCACATGTTGGGAAATCCAGTAAAAGACTGTGATGTCTTCCCTGCTTCTTCAGAATGACCGAGAAGAACCAAGTGGCCGCCGCCACAGAGCTTCCAGTCATTTGGAAATGTCAGCCTGGAAGGCACAACCCCGGCATGGTCCACACTAAGCCTCCTACAAGAGGCATGAAAACCCAAACCCTTCTCACAGGTCCCCTCTCCTGTCTGGAAAGTCACTGAAGGACATATCAGCCATATAAAGGCATTCAAGACCCGTGCCCTGACGTGGGATTTAACCTCCAGGCACCACGGAAGTCCTAGAGTTCTAGCAGAGCCTTGTGCAAAGAATCATACACAAAGTACATTGTGATGATGGTTATTTCTAACAACTGACCAATCGGTTGCGTTTCTGTGTGGGACATGTGACCAATACCTGTGCTCACATCTGCAGTTCTTTCCTTCCTTTGCTTTCCTTGGCCCAGCTGATCATCAGGGGGCCAATAAAACTGCTATGGTTTTAAGTAAGAGTTCATCTGCTCAGATAAACTGACAAACTGTAGACGAATCGTGCATTTTGAACAAAAGTAAGAATGTGAGGAGGGTACTGTCAGACCTTGGTGGCAACCAGACCGTCCAATCCCCCAATGCCTCCCCAACCTTCTACTGCCCCTCAGACATGGAGGACACTGCGTGGTCAGGTGCTCGGGCTACACACGCAAAGCTGTGTCTCCAGAAACTTTGCCACTGTTCCGGGGATTTCCAGGCACCTCCCCTACAACTCATGCTCCCCACGGGAAGTTATTGCACTTGAACACAAACACAACAAAAGAAGGATCGACACAGTCACAGGGACAGCTGCCATTCCCTGTGCCTTCTCATGGCCAGATGTTGCCCTTGACCTTTGACCAAGGTCACCCACTGCATACTGACGGCATTCCCCTTGTTCTTTATTCCAATTTGGAAATCACTTTCACCTGCTATTCTTAATGAACTGAAAAAGCAGCCTCCCTTGCCTAGATTTCCTGCATTTCTTTCTTTTTTTTTTTTTTTTTTTTGTATTTTTCTGAAGTTGGAAATGGGGAGGCAGTCAGACAGACTCCGTATGCGCCCGACCGGATCCACCCGGCATGCCCACCAGGGGGCGATGCTCTGCCCATCTGGGGCATCACTCTGCTGCAACCAGAGCCATTCTAGCGCCTGAGGCAGAGGCCACGGAGCCATCCTCAGCGCCTGGGCCAACTTTGCTCCAATGGAGCCTTGGCTGTGGGAGGGGAAGAGAGAGACAGAGAGGAAGGAGAGGGGGAGGGGTGGAGAAGCAGATGAGCGCTTCTCCTGTGTGCCCTGGCTGGGGATCAAACCCGGGACTCCCGCACGCCAGGCCGATGCTCTACCACTGAGCCAACCGGCCAGGGCCAATTTCCTGCATTTCTTTACAAACGTCTTTTCAGTATTTACACCAACAATTGTCTGAATCCCAGGGAGGCAGGCCTTCCCTGTCCTTTGATGTCACGCTGACAGTTGCTGAGTCTGGGGGGGTGCAACTCATAACCGTGTGACAGTGGTGCAAACCCTTCCACCACTAGCAGTTCTAACCAAAACCTTATCTGATCCATAAACCCATGTCAGCAAGGACCGAATGCCTAGGCCTGTTCTGGGCCCAATAAGCTGATGAATAAAAGAAGAGAGGGTGGAAGAAGAGAGGGTGGAGGAAGAGAGGGAGAGGGATGCTGAAAACCCCTCCATTTCTTAAATACCAGATGCAGAGATACTCAGGAGCTGCCCTTAAAAAGGGAAAACACACGTGGAAGAAGGCACCAAGTCATAGGACAACCAGAATCAGGAAATCTGGAGGGCTTCTGGAGAAGTGATAGTTGGCATTGAAGAAAGTGTAGCATTGGGTGCGGGGAACCAACTGCTGGTTAGGAACCCCAGGCAGGTGCTTTCCCCGTGCTGTTTTATTGAAGTCCCCACAGGAAGCCTGGGTGGTAGGCAACACTGGGCCCATTTTCACACAGAAGAAAACAGACTCAGTGGGGTTCATCAGCTTGCCAGAGATCACAGCTTGTAAATCTTGAAGCCCAGAAGCCCTCTGCTCAGTATGGATGGTCCAGCGAGCCAGCCGGCCACTTAACACCTGATGCGTCTCTGTCGTTCTTATAAGTTGCCGTTTTGCAGACCATCGGATGGTTTGGCCCCTTTGCGAACAAAGAGGAATTTGTTTTCAGGGCTGGTCTTCTTTTCATTCTATAGACTCTACTGCCCTCCTGTGGTTGTGCTGAGTTATGGTCACCTGGGCTTTGTACACCCCAGTAAACGTGGCTGATCCAATCAGGAGCAGTGAGGGGAAGTGTGGGTACATCAGATTGTATTTACATACAACGAGTGCGTGCCTGTTCAGAAAGCCCAGCTCACGGGGAGTACAATGGCAATGTAGATCATGGAAACTAAGAACATAATAGTGGAAAAAGGATTGCCCAAAACAAAACTACACTTTGAAGTTCTGGACCCCTTTGGACTGGTCCACCTCCCTATAGTTTTGGGGCAGCAACAGTTCCTTCAGTCGGTTATGAAATAGACAACAGCCCGTCCCCGGAGAGAGGACATCTGCATGAATCCCACAGGCATGTGACAGCCAGACCTCATCCTGGGTCATAAACAAGTGTTTCAGAAATGACTGCAAACCACAGTAACTACTAGTTTTGCTTTTCATCTTTCGGAATTCTTGCGAACTCCGGATGAGTGCAAGTGCAAAATGGACTTCGCCCCGCCCTAGCCAAGGACAACACGGCAAGGAGCTACCTACCTACTGAGGGCATCCCATTATTCAAGACAGAAGATGTTTGATGGCCAGGAAAAAAGATCCAACACTCCTGGCTCTCAGTAGAAACGGTAGAGGACTGGGATTAATGTTCACAGTGAAGAATTCACAGTAGACATAAGGAACACAATCTCAAAGACAGTGTGAACAATAATGTAGCATGTGGCAAAGAAAACAACTTAAAATCTAAAGGGCTAGACTTCAGTTCCTGCTCTGCCACCACTGAGCCGTTTGACCTTGGACGAGTTGTGTGACCTTTCTCAGTCTCCTCATTTGCACAGGAAGTGTCATGCTGAACAATCTTTAACTGTCCATTTAAGCCTAGACATTTATACGCCTACGCTTCTCTGATCATTCAAACTGGAGGTTGTAACAGGGAGAGGCGGAAGTGGACAGAGGAGGAGGATGCTGAACTGTCTCATTGCTTTGGATATAGATGTACTTGCAACCAGGGAAATGACTGAAATGACCTTTTCAGATGGCTTTGCTTCCAAAATCTAAGGTATTGGGGATGCTTCTCAAAACCAGCTGTTTTGGCCCTGGCCGGTTGGCTCAGCGGAAGAGCGTCAGCTCAGCATGTAGAAGTCCCGGGTTCGATTCCCAGCCAGGGCACACAGGAGAAGCACCAATCTGCTTCTCCACCCTTCTCCCTCTCCTTTCTGTCTCTCTCTTCCCCTCCCGCAGTCAAGGCTCCATTGGAGCAAAGTTGTCCCAGGTGCTAAGGATGGCTTCATGGCCTCTGCCTCAGGCACTAGAATGGCTTCAATTGCAGCGGAGCAACACCCCAGATGGACAGAATATCACCCACTAGTGGGCATGCCGGATGGATCCCGGTTGGGCGCATACAGGAGACTGTCTGCCTCCCCCTCACTTCTCACTTTGGAAAAATACAAAAAAAAAAAAAAAAGACAAAAAAAATGGCTGTTTTCTTAGTGAACAGAATCCTGGCAATCTCAAGACTCTAAACCTTCAGGGACATCTCATCCAACCCCCTGGCTGGTTTGAATGCTGCCTCCGCATTCCTGCTCCCTAACCACTTCCAACGGGTTCTTCTTGGGGGCAATGAGAGCAGTCTTTGAGACTCTGGTCGTTCAAGAGGTCTCCTGCACAGGTAGCTAAAATCTGCCTCACTATCGCTGATAGTTGTCAGTGCTAATTTTATCGCTGGGAGTCGGCGAGAACAAATCTAATTACCCTTCCTCTTTGTCATTATTCACATATTGAAAGGTACTTACCAGTTTCCTGTGGTTCGGTTCTTCCAGGATCCACAGTCCCTTAAACTAACCCCTGTCCAGCTTGGTGTCAAGTTCTTTCGCCATCTGGAGGGTATGACAACAGGGCAGGGAGTTATTGAGCCGTTTGGCAAACACACCACCACAGAAAAGACTAACACATTTTTTGATACACAAGGTCCCAAAAACTGACATACCATCCAATATTTTCCAGAATTTGCTGGAGGGAGTGCTCTACCAAAACAAGGAAGTAAATTAAGAAAAAAATAAGACCTGGAATCCAGAAAACAGAGGATCTATGACAAGGGAAAGTTCTCCTCCACCACCACCTCAAAAATGTTCTTGTCAGATCACAGAAAGACAGCTCAGAAAGCAACAAACATATTGAAGCAGGTCAGAAGGGGCTCTTAAAAAGCCTCTGTCAACAAGGTGAATTTGGTAGAATACCTTAGGTATTTCAACAGACTGAGAGAGTGTGACCATCAGAGACAATGGTGGGGGTTAAATTGGTGATATGTAAAAAAAAAATATGCAAACCAAATAAAAAAATTTTTTTTATTAAGTCTAGGCAAAACAAAACATTGTGCAAGAAAGGAAAAGATACTTGTATCTGACACCGTTATAAGACCAGTCACTCTGTTTTGTATTTATTTTATAACCAGTGTAGTGAGGAACTGGAATTTCACATCAGTGGGAACAAACAAAACATTTTTTAATCACTGTTTTCATTCACGCTCTGTCAAACCTTCCTTCCCTGCTTGATAGTAAATCCTTTAACACCTCGGGCAGGTTCCAGAACCTTCAAGTTGTTTGCAGTTATTAAAACTCAGCCCCATCCTGTTAAGTCTGGGCTCACATCTCATTCAGAACTCGCCCTCTCCCTCAGCACAAGTCAGACCAATGGCTTCAGGGACTTGGATTGGAAGGAAGAGACTTTTTTTCATCACCGCACCTTCTCCATCCAATTCCAGAGATGCTTTGGCAATGGGAACAGGGAAAGGAGTTCGGGGGTGAGGGGAGGGTATTGCTGGAAGACAAACATCTTCTTACAAACATCTCCTTACTCAACTAGAGTCACTGGACTCCTCTCTTAATGACTGCTTTCTTGACCAACCTTAACTGACCAATAAGTCTTGGCCAACCTTGACTGCCCAGTAAGTCTAGGCAAGTGGAGCAGGAGCCCAGAGCTGACTCCTTCGTGGGCACATGAGTATGTTGGCTGTGGGAGGACAAAGACACCTTCTCACGACATGATTTGCTGATAAGAACCAGTAGGAAATGCTACTCTAGCTCTATCTCTTTTGTCCTCCCACTTCCCATCACTAGCAGTCCATCCAAAGCCCCTTTGTTGATGGGGTGCCCTCATGCTGTGGAGTATCAGCCACAGGGCTCAAGGCCAGCCACCTCCTATAGGGCTCACTCCATCCACTGGGGAGCCACGACCCGCCCCTAGTGCTGGTGCACACCCCAGCTCTATTGCTGCCTCTTTTCTGAGCCCTGTGGGCTCTCTCCAGTTCTTTTCCCTTCTCAGCTTCTCAGGGCAGATCAGCAAGTCTGACTCCTGGGGTGTAAGATGCCAGCCTCCTTGCCTTGCAGCAGGCACACCCGGGCTTACCAGTGATGATCTGGGAGGTCCCTTCATTTGATGCTGAGAGGAGAAGCAGCCCCAGAGCTCGCCCAGGGGAAATCCAACTCCCTTTTGCTGTAAACATTGCACTCACTCCCCACTAGGCCAGTGACTCCAAAACTTCCCCATGTCTCTGGACTTCTTGTGTCAGCTGCCACCACCACCCTTCCTACCCTTTCACCCTGGGTTGATGTGGTGACAGGTGGTGGCCGGGAAGGCCCACCACCTCCTAGTGACCCCTGGAAAAAGGTTCTCCTTAAAAAGTAGGAGGAAAAAAAAAAAAGTAGGAGGCTCTGAGCCCTGGCCGGTTGGCTCAGTGGTAGAGTGTCGACCTGGCGTGCAGGAGTCCCAGGTTCAATTCCCGGCCAGGGCACACAGGAGAAGCGCCCATCTGCTTCTCCACCCCTCCCCCTCTCCTTCCTCTCTGTCTCTCTCTTCCCCTCCCGCAGCCAAGGCTCCATTGGAGCAAAGTTGGCACGGCGCTGAGTATGGCACTGTGGCCTCTGCCTCAGGTGCTAGAGTGGGTCTGGTTGCAGCAGAGCGATGCCCCAGATGGGCAGAGCATCGCCCCCTGGTGGGCATGCCAGGTAGATCCCGGTCGGGCGCATGCGGGAGTCTGTCTGACTGCCTCCCGTTTCCAACTTCAGAAAAATACAAAAAAAAAAAAAAAAAAAAGAAAGAAAGAAAGAAAAAAAAGTAGGAGGCTCTGAACCTCTTACTTTCAGACTGGGGTCCCAGCCACAATTCTGGGACAACATGAAATCACATCGGTTCCTTTATCTGTCCCTCTGACTAAACTGTGTGCATTAACTATATAGAAAGAACACCCTTGTCATCTTTCCCCTTTAGAGATATTTATTGTCCAAAATTGTCAATATTAACCATTTTAAGAACAATGTTTAGGTTAGGAAATTAGAATTAAATTACGGGTTGGAAAAAGAGAATGATGTTTTATTTTAATTTTGCCGACCTCTTTCTTTTTTAACTTTGTGGGTTAATCAGGGAAATAAAAAGGAGGAAAGTGCTTTTATCACATAACCTTCATGCTACGCTCATTAAGCAATGTTTAATGTTTTATTACACAACTCGCTCTGGCCAAAGAATTGTGCTTCGGTAGACTATTATACATCACCATCCCCTCCCAAGTGCCATGTTTATTCCACAGAGTAATGACTGTATGCCAGTCATTGTGCTAAGTGCTAGATCTGTGTTTTTCAAACTATTGGTTGTGACCCATTGATGAGTTATAAAATTAATCTAGTGACTCATGATCAGGATTTTATTTCTAAATATGAAATAGAATAGATACAAATGTCTGACCATTATGCCATACACCTGAAACTAATATAAAATAAATAATACTGAATGTCAACTGTATTGGAAAAATAAAAAATGAAAACATGGCAAAAAAATAAAAACAAAATTAAATTTTAAAAAGAAACAGAACAGAGAATATCACAGCGTGTCGCACAGAGTAAGGATCTTGTTTCGTATGATTGTTGTTAAAATGTGTGTCTCTTCCTATGTATATGTCTAGGCATACCAATTAGTAACATAAAAAATCTATTTCCTGCCTGACCAGGAGGTGGTACAGTGGGTAGAGTGTCAGACTGGGACAGAGAGGACCCAGGTTTGAAACTCCAAGGTCACCAGCTTGAGCATGGGCTCACCAGCATGAGCGCAGGGCCACTGGCTTGAGTGTGGGTCACAGACTTGACCCCATGGTCACTGGCTTGAGCCTAAAGTTTGCTGGCTTGAAGCCCATGATTGCTGGTTTGAGCAAGGGGTCACTTGGTCTGCTGTAGTCCCCCTGTTAGGGCACATATGAGAAAGCAATCAATGAACAACATGCCACAATGAAGACTTGATGTTTCTCATCTCTCTCCCTTCCTGTCTGTCCCTATCTGTCCCTCTCTGTCTCTGTGTCACACACACACACACACACACACACACACACACACACACACACACACACAATCTATTTTCTACAGCAGATTATTGCAGAAAAAAATGAAAAGCATTTTTTATCTACTCCCTCACTCAATCTTCACAACTTTATATAGGGTAGGGTAGGTACGGTTACTGTCCTCAGTGTAAAGATTAGAATGCTATGGTAGGAATGAGTTGAGCACCATGCTCAATAAGTCACGGATTTGGGCTTCAAATCTAGACCTAGTGATTCAAATTCATGCTCATTGCCGTAGGCTGTCTCTGTCACTAAATTAAGAAACAAAACAAGAGGCCATTTCAAAGCTTAGGTTCAGATTTCCCCTGGACTAAGCCTCTGCTTGCCTACATCCTCTCTGCTCTCCTGTCAACACCACTGCACATGACTCACAGTCAGGATGAAGACTGATTTGTAACACTGATTGACATTGGACAGGCAGAAATGACAGTGAGGACGATGAATCAGCAGCAATACTTTTCCCCATGATTACATTCAGCCCTTGATGTGGAGTCTGCATCGAAGGGGCCAGGGCTTCTCCATCCATCTTCATCACATCCTTCCATGCCACACTGACCTTCTCAAACCCCATTGCAACCCCCCAACGCCCTCCTCCAACCTTCCTGGGAAGCCAGCGCAGCGGCAGGTGTGGTGATCTTTCCCATGGTCGAGCACCCTGCAGCATTCAAGCTGTGCTCTTACAAACTCCATCTAACACGCCCACACAATGGGGACGCTGCGTCCATAGCATCTTAAGAGTGTTTCTCATAATTTGTGCACATCCTTAGAAATAGCATGGCATTCACCCCTATTCCTGGCTCTGCCCAGCCCCTCCATGACTATCTCCCCAGTCTGCTTCTGGCAGTAGGACTTCACAAGGATGCAGATCGAATACATCAACCTATCAAGCCATACTGACATTTCCTGCTCAGAAGTCCACTTCTTAGCATTAAAAACATCAGTAGGAAAAAGAAAAAAAAATGATATTTTAAAGAAATGTGATTTATTTTCCCTGACACTATCTTCTTATCTTTCCTACCTTCTATGGCAAGAAATAGTTCATACTACAAGTAAACTTCAAAGAATCATGTAAATTTATCCAATGTCTCAATTAGCAAATGCAATGGTTTTCTATAGACTGGATCTACAGACCTGTGCTATGCAGCAGGGTGAACAGCTCATGGCTTTTTGAGTGGTTTTGCAGATCTGACCCAGTAAGATTAAAATAATTATGTATGTAACTGGTTCCCTTCCCACTCCAACAGGAGTTCAGCCATTTTGAATGGTTTTTTAAAAAGAAGAAAGAAAAAACAAACTTACTGTGCAGCCAGGGCTTGGACAACCTCACCTCGACAATAACACCCTGAAAAAAAGCTGCCCAGGAATAAAGATAGATCGACTCAAGGCACAGCATGGGGCACTTGGGTTCTGTGCATGTTGATGGGTAGAGAGAGTTCCTGTCAATTGAACTGCATTAAATAAGCCCGATTCCCCCAATCCTTCCCATGGAGGTCTGCTGGGGCAAAGTGAGCCCCTCTTATGTAAACTGAGGAAATCCTGATTCACAGCCATAGACAATGTAGCCCAATAGAGAGCCTAAGAGGCTCACTGGGTATTTGCTTGGCAGCCTGGACACCAGAATTCACCACCCCCTGCCCCTCAAGGGCACTAGAATCACAATTAATGAACTCACCATAAAAAAAATAAATCCTAAAATCATTTCAAGTCCTCATGGGCTTACCCCTTGTGCAGAATACTCCCCAGAAAACCAGTTTGAGGAGATGAGATTCTTTCTGGACATCAGAACTTTCTGTCATAATCCCTGAATGGCCTGGTGATCTGACATTTCCTTCAAGCTAGACGGGTTCCATCATTTTGACTGACACATGTTAGATTAGTTGACCAAGTGCCCACTAATCAAATCTAATGTGCAAATGAATCAGTAAGTACAACCAAATACCTACGAGCCAGTTGGGAGAAAAGACACAGCCTCGGTGGCATTTAGAAGGATATTAAACTTCTCAGACAGATATGGGACAAAAACTAAAGATCAGATACAAAACTAATAGGACATTTCTGGTAGCCAGAGAGCCCACAGCCACCAAGCTCCAGAATGGTACCGGCTTCCATTACGGCTCCCTGGGGATTCCTTGGGCCAGGCATTTGAGGGAGCTGCCACCCCTGAAGGACTGAGTGTACTCTAACCTCACGCTTGAGCTGCTTGGGCCACTTCACTTGTTAAAAAATACCCCCAAACTGTCCTAACTTCAGAAAAGGCAGCCCAGTTGTAGCCAATGTTGATCTTGCAGAAGAAGCCAGTAAACTGGGCCACACCGATTCCAGTCCAGCAGTACCAATAACTAGAAGCCTCCTGCCTCTGGAAAGTCTCTTGGAGCTTCTAGTCCTAAGGGACATGAAACAATGCCCAGGGGCCTTTGTGGGGATGATCCATCCTCTTTGGAACAACGTATCTCAAAAAAAAAAGGAAAAACAAAATGTAGCTACATCCAGGGTTCATCCCAGCAAAACTCTGCCCCCCCTTTTTTACCCTCATACCACATGTGGATGGAAACAAGAAAACAGTTTCTTAATAGGCAGAATTAAAGTTCCAGTTTTACCCACCACCTATCATGTTAACACCACCCTAATTCTTCCAAAAATAAAGTCTGACCATTGAATTGGTCAGTAGACAAGTTTACCCTCTCCTGATTTTGGCAATCTTGAAAGATCGCTGCATTCTCATTGATCTGATAGTCACTGTTTGAATAATTACTCTAAATAATCGCCACAAACAAACTTTCTAGAATAGTAGTTATTTCACTTCTGGCTTTACTGTTATTCACCTTCTTTCAAATAAACATCATTTCCCAATGCCTGGAAAGTTCCAGTCTTGTTCCAAATTTACATATTACTTTTCCATCATCTCAGGGCAGCAATAATAATAAGTTAGAACATCTTCCTTCTCCTAGCAGAATCCTGGCCACTTCTTGTACATTTCTGGTTTGGAATTCTCTGATGGGCTTTTTTTTTTTTCTTTTCTTTCTCTCCTCCTCCTCCTTAGTGGAAAATGTTACTTCTAACTGCTGGATTTAATTTACTTTAATTTAATTACAGCATTTTCCACACATGCCCACAGGCTCTTGGTAATAGTTGCATTTTTAATAAATCTAATATATAATAATGACTTTGTTTTTAATTTTCCACTGAGAGTTGGATCCTGAGTTGAATACAGAGCTCCAGACAGGGGCGTCTGGTTCCCTCCACGTGCTTGGGTTTCAGGCAACTGAGGGGCAGCTAATTGGAAAATGGCTGCGCCCTGACTTTCTACCCACACATACCCGTGTAACAAACAGCAAACATCCCATAGGATGTGAAATGACCAATTGTGTCAGTCAAAATGATCAAAGCAGTGGTGCGGGTATTTCCCCCGGCTGGACTATGAAAGAACAATGACCATGCAAGGATGGTCCCCAACCATCGCTTTATACAAAGTGATTTGGTGGACAGTACTTTGATGGTGGCCTTTACTGAGTGACCTGTCACTCTCTGCCTGTAGCCACACATCACTGGGAAGGCTCAGAGTTATAATTAAATGCAGTCCAACCAAAAGATAACTCCTATGACTATTGCCCTACCGTCTCTTTATAAAATCCATCCTATAACCATTGCCAATGTTCATTGATTGACTGTTTGTCCACCTTCAGTTAATTCAACTATATGGTGAATTAGCAAAGCTCAGGGTTTTCTTTTCCTTGCTTTTCTCCCCTATCCCACGTGCTCAGGAATCCCTATGGCTACTTTTATTCGGTGCTAACCATATGTCAGACACCATTCAAAGCACATTACCTACACTACTTCATGGTACTTTCTCATGCTATTGTCCCCATCCTCTTGATGGGAACAAGTTTACCCTGCTAACAAATGGCAAATGCATCCAAATACAGAGCCATTGACCACTGGGCTGTGCTTACCAACTAAAGCATGGTCCCTGCAAACCTTCAGCAAAACCTTTGGAAAATGCTCTGCTTTCTTACTTACCCCTTGAGGTAGGGTAACCGACCTCAGCTCCCCTCGCCAGTAACTGAGATCTGCCCGTAAGAAAACATCACTATGGATTCCAAGCAGCTCTGAGAAAAGCAGCCAGCAGGACAAGCCAGAGCTTCCAAATGGAGCTAAAAGTGCCTGCTACACTTGACCATGTGAGTGGGCAGTGCTTCACAAAGCATGCCCTAGGCCCTAGGACAGGGGTCCCCAAACTTTTTACACAGGGGGCCAGTTCACTGTCCCTCAGAACGTTGGAGGGCTGGACTATAAAAAAAAACTATGAAAAAATCCCTATGCACACTGCACATATCTTATTTTAAAGTAAAAAAACAAAACGGGAACAAATACAATATTTAAAATAAAGAAAAAGTAAATTTAAATCAACAAACTGACCAGTATTTCAATGGGAACTATGCTCCTCTCACTGACCACCAATGAAAGAGGTGCCCCTTCCAGAAGTGCAGCGGGGCCGGATAAATGGCCTCAAGGGGCCGCATGCGGCCCGCGGGCCGTAGTTTGGGGACCCCTGCCCTAGGGGAACAGCACCACCATGGTGCCCTGGCGACCTTCCATGTATCCACACAGGCCATGCAGGCAAAGGATTGAAACACAGCTCATCTGAACATCTCCTGATCTTCCCAAACCAGCAGAGTCTGGGAGCCCTGTGAGGAGCTGCCACAGGGTCACTGCTCACTCAACTCCTAGTCTGCCCTGCAAGGACATCATGAGACAGTTTGTCACTGCTTCTCAGGTTCTGATGAGGTATGGGGCTTTGGGGTCTGCCTCCCTCAAAGTGGAAATGGGGAATATAAATCTGCGTAGCCCTGGGTTGGGACTGGTTTCTTGGCACTGAAGACTCCCATAATTGGTATCGCACTGGTCCAGTTCTGTGTGGTACCCTTTCTGCCTGGTCAGAGAAGAACCACAGGGAGCTGAGTACCTTTGGCTCTTTTGCCTTTTGCTTTACAAGTAGTAAATGGTCTGAATCTAGAGTTATCAGCCTAATCAGTCAGGCCAGGGCCTGATAGAAATCTTGTGTTTTTGATAAACTGTTCCATCAGAGCCATCACCTACTCAGAAATCAGCCAAAGAGAATATTTAAATAAGAACTGCCTTATTTCAACTGACAATGTAAACTGATACCAAAAAGTAGTAACACACATACACACAGAGCCTTCTGTTAAACAGCATTACTAAGAGAAACAAAAAGTCAATAACCAAAAGCATTTGCCTCTATCTCCTTTTTGTGAAGCGAACTGGTGGTAATTTGGGGCAAAAATGCAAACACATTCGGTCTAACAAAATCAACATTTATTTTCCACAAACACGCTCATTAGAATTCTCAGCGGGCACACATTGCTACATCAGAATTGGAAAGTAAGTATTAACTGAAAATTGTGGAGTTTGTGTGACTCCAAATGCTCAGACGTGTCTAGAGATGGAGTCTATCCCCTCATTGGGTCTCGCACGGGCTGTTAACAGGCGAACAGAGCACAGGGAACTCCCTGCTACATGGCAGGACTTGGGAATGGGCCATCCTGGTCAGCAAATACATAGATGGCCAATTTTCAGGTTATTATGTTCAAAGAATATGTGAAAAAGAAAAACAAAAAAAGAGATGAATGCCCAAAGCACCACGCGCTGATTTTAAACTACACTTAATGACTCACAAGCCCGTTCAAGACAAAGAAAACAAATAATTAAAAGGGATCTAATTAGCAAAAAGAATAAAAGTGGAGGAGCAGATCCTCATCTTAAAGACTCAGACCATCTGTTGGAGAGGAAGATTTTTATTAATCACACCAGAAAACAAAGCCTGAGGACGAAAGCCTCAGAATTATCTACAAGAACCAATTCTCACACAATATCAAATTCATGCAGAACAGAGTTTAGTCTTGTAGTTGTTATCTATTAATTATTATATTGTTCTCAATACAAGTGGCTGTAAACCTACTCTTGACTGCCCCCTGCCCCAGTATATGAGATTACCAGGAACAAATCAGCATGATCCAGTGAAAGAACAACAGATAACCTCATGTTCCACTTTTTAATTTTTTTCAAGTGTCTTCCCATTTCACTATGTTGATCCATTTGTTCCAAAACCCAGGTATAATTAGCCTGGACGTCGTATACAAGGGAAAGTGAAATCCCTGTCTTCTGCCAAACATGTGTCTGACACACCTAATCTCTCTGGTATATTCACACACACAAAAGAAGTTACTACAAAGTCATCTACCTTTCCAAGTTGGACTCCTTCACTTTGTTTTATATGAATGATGTCATGCAGACTCTTGAAACTAAAAACGTTTACTTTAAAAGGAATATTTTTCTTTTTTCTTTCTTTTTTTTTTCTCTACATTTCTTTCCCCAAAGAAGCATCTAGTCATAAAGATAGTCTTTGGACTAAGCATTTGAAACTTATCCAGTAGGTTTCAAATACCATTAAGTAAAACTTTTTTTTTTTTTTTACCTCAAAGCCTCATAGAAAATTAGAAAAAATAAAGCACACAATAGGGAAAATATAACAAAATAAACAAACCAAAGCAAAATAAGGCAGTGGCAGCAATGATAAAAGTCTCATCTACAAGCTGGCTGTAAATCTATGTATCACTGTCAACATCGGCTCTACTGAGTAGGGACTGTGTTTTTCTCAAAGCTTTTCGTCCTCAGGCTTTGTTTTCTGGTGTGATTAATAAAAATCTTCCTCTCCAACAGATGGTCTGAGTCTTTAAGATGAGGATCTGCTCCTCCACTTTTATTCTTTTTGCTAATTAGATCCCTTTTAATTATTTGTTTTCTTTGTCTTGAACGGGCTTGTGAGTCATTAAGTGTAGTTTAAAATCAGCGCGTGGTGCTTTGGGCATTCATCTCTTTTTTTGTTTTTCTTTTTCACATATTCTTTGAACATAATAACCTGAAAATTGGCCATCTATGTATTTGCTGACCAGGATGGCCCATTCCCAAGTCCCTACACCACACTGTGTTCCAACAAACTCCTATGCACACATCACCAACACCCTCTGTTGTCACTCCTGCCATGGTCCCTGTCTTCTCCCTAGACCCTGAGCCACAAGATTAGACTTACCTTCAAAAGTCCATCAAACATTACTAAGCACCTTCCATATTCAAGATACTGTGATAAAAAATATGAATAACATAGGCTTCCTGCCCTCAAAGAGCTTATAATCTAATTTAAGCATTTGGAAAATGAGGAGAATAGAAACAAATAGATAAGTTCAATATATAAGAGTCAAAGTGACCACTGAAGTCTATCCAAGGTTGTATGAGAACACAAGAGAATAGCCAAGTAGGCGGGGGAAGTCTCCTTGCAGAGGGACAGCTTTGTCTTGAAAGATGAGTAGAAATTAACATGTCAGCTAGAAAGGAAGGGGTGCTTCCTGCTTCAGGTAGGAGGCGGGGCCTGAGTCTAATATATTATGATGTGTCCAGACTACTGGTCATTTGGTCTCCTGGAGTCAAGTTCAAGGCAAGAAGCACTGGGAAACAGGCCAAAGAGCTTCAATTAATGGGAATCACTGAAAGGCCAGTGAGGGATGTGGGGAGATTTGCATCTGCTCAGAGAGAAGAGCAGGAATTGGGTAAGAAACTTGAAGAAATGCTACAGACTAAAACATAACCCATTGGAAGCTATGTTTTTCCAGATAGATCAAGACAAATTCCCATTTTTTGTCCCAGTTTATTTAGCTCCATGAATTCTGAAATCTGCAAAACTGGTCCAACTGGGCAGGCCTAACTGCTGCTCCTGTGAGGTCACTCCTACCAAATGGTGTGTTTGAGCCGAATGAGGCCACCAAGACCTAACCGGGGAGGAGGACTCTTTTGTGAGTTTAGATCTTGGCAAATCCTTTCTGTGCTTTTATGTAGTAGGAGGAAAACATTTAATTACCTGCTAATTATAGTATCTCCCCCTTTAAAACATAATGAAGAGTTAATCCAGGAAGTTCAACCTGGCTTACATTTATTTCATCATATTCCATAGAAATTGATTTAGAGAATAATTTTACTCAATGGTGGAAATGAAAAAAAAATTTTAAAAAGTAGACCCAAGCCCAAAAAGTCAAATCCCATCAGCCAACATGCAATTGGTATAGAGTATGCAAATGTCTCCCCAGGGATCTCGCAGGAATCATGACTCTTTCTCCTCTTTGAATTAACCCCGGGGAGTCTTAAAACTAAAAAATCAGAAGTTTCCTTTTACCAAAAGGTCAGCCCTGGAAAATCACTCCCTGCCCCACAATACAAACTCCCTTTTGGGATTCCTCTCCCCCCACCCCCAGCTGAAACTGATTTCCTGAATTTACCACGTGCTCATTCTCATTACCATTTTATGTCCTTCTAATGAAGGAAATTCTCTCTCTTTCCAAAGGCGAACCTATTCCCAATGAGATCCCACTTCTTCCCTGTGCGGAGCCTGCCAGAATGACTGCTGCACATTCCAGTGCACTCTGATTTCTGCCAGCTGCCGGAGAACCTTCACCAACATCCTCCCCTACCCTCATTCAGGATTTATTTATTTCCCAATGCTTCACAGGTGCCAACAGGGAACAGCCCTCTGCTTTCCCTGTAGCAAGAGAATTGCAGGCCAAAGTTTTAAGTGACTGTTATTTACTCCTTCTTCCATTTATTATAAAGATATCACCTCCAGGATCCCTATCTGCACACCCACCCAAGTAAAACAAGTGACAGGTGGCGGGAGAGTAAGGCATTGTGAGAAGAATGCCAAATGACCAGAGAAAACAGTATGTCTAACTTGAACAAACGGTATCATGACTACAGCTATTATCATCATCTCATTAGGGCTGTGCAGAAAACAGCACATTTAGAAAATGGAAGGAACCCTCAGAGAGTTACAATGACCGACCCAAAGCAAAGTCTGGATGTTGCTATCTTGAGGCTCCCTCACCCACACCTAGCGTTCTCATCGCTGTGCCTGCCACACGTAAGAGGAAGAGAACACTCTCCTACTGAGATCCAGTTTGGAACCATGCTTGCATTACAAGATATGGTCCTCAATAACTCTACTATTAAAATTATATAAACCCCAAAATTTATTTTTAAAAGGCTATCTCATCTCGGCTCTGGCCAGTTGGATCAGTGGTAGAGCATCAGCCTGGAATGTGGATGTCCCAGGTTCAATTTCTGATCAGGGCACACAGGAGAAGCACACATCTGCTTCTCCACCCCTTCCCCTCTCACTTCTCTCTCTCTCTTTCTTCTCTATCTCTTCCCCTCTTGCAGCCATGGCTTGATTGGAGGGAGTTGGCCCTGGGCACTGAGGATGGCTCTATGGCCTCCACCTCAGGTGCTAGGAAGAGTTCAGTTGCTAAGCAATGGAGCAATGCTCCAGATGGGCAGAGCATCACCTCCTAGTGGGCTTGCAGGGTGGATCCCACTTGGAGCACATGCAGGGGTCTGTCTCTGCCTCCCCTCCTCTCACTATATAAAAAGCCCATCTCAGCCCTTATACTTTATGATACTCCTTTATTGATAAATAAAGTCTTTCCAAACTTCAGCTTAGCTTTTCCACAAAGCAGCAAGAGGCTTTTTTATTCTGAACTAAGTTTTCCATTGTGTATTTTATAAGAACACCACTGTGGTCTTACACAACCACCACACAATTATTAAAATCAAGAAGAGTAATGTTGAGCCTGACCTGTGGTGGCACAATGGGTAAAGCATCGACCTGGAATGCTGAGGTCACCGGTTCAAAACCCCAGACTTGCCTAGTGAAGGCACATATGGGAGTTGATGCTTTCTCTCTCTCCTCTCTATAAAATAAATAAATAAAATCTAAAAAAAAATTTTTTTTAAAGAGTAACGACCCAATCTAGTCCACAGTCCATGTCTGCATTTCACCAACTGTCCCAAAATGTCCTTGAACAGCTGTTTGTTCCTTCCCCATACAAGACCCAATCCTATA
Organism: Saccopteryx leptura; assembly: GCF_036850995.1. Classification (NCBI taxonomy): domain Eukaryota; kingdom Metazoa; phylum Chordata; class Mammalia; order Chiroptera; family Emballonuridae; genus Saccopteryx; species Saccopteryx leptura. The sequence continues at coordinate 172,465,840 of NC_089503.1, forward strand.
TCTCACGTTAAAAATGAAATAATAAAATGTTATGTCTCTTTACAGGGGTCCCCAAACTTTTTACACAGGGGGCCAGTTCACTGTCCCTCAGACGGTTGGAGGGCCGGACTATAAAAAAAACTATGAACAAATCCCTATGCACACTGCACATATCTTATTTTAAAGTAAAAAAACAAAATGGAAACAAATACAATATTTAAAATAAAAAACAAGTAAATTTAAATCAAGAAACTGACCAGTATTTCAATGGGAACTATGGGCCTGCTTTTGGCTAATGAGATGGTCAATGTGCTCCTTTCATTGACCACCAATGAAAGAGGTGCCCCTTCCAGAAGTGCAGTGGGGGCCGGATAAATGGCCTCAGGGGGCCGCATGTGGCCAGGGGGCCGCATGTGGCCCGCGGGCCGTAGTTTGGGGACCCCTGCTTTAGTCTTTCTGAATCTGAAACAGTTTCTTAGCCTTTTGCGTGTATGCTTCTCAATGATGCTATTTATGAGGAAGGTAAGCATGTTCTTTTGGAGAAAGTCCCTCAATTTGGACTTCTCTGATATTTCTCCATTATTTGATTCAGATTCTACATTTTGGGGGGCAGGGAAACCACAGACATGACGTGGCGTCCTTAGAGAATTATTTCCAGAAGCCCATGTTACTGGTTTTTCCATTTTGGGGGATATTAATGTTAATCCTTTAGAGATGTCAGCCAAATTTCTTCGCCATCAATAAAGTTCCTGTTTTCCCTTTGTGTGTCCTTTATAAGTGAATACTTCAAGACTACGCAAACGTGCCTTTCCTCATCAAACTTTAATCACTAGTTACAACAGCCATTGCTGACTTTCCAACTTCATTATTCTTTCTCCATTTATGAGTTGGCAATATAACATAAAGAAGTGCTTTCCCCTCTCTCCCATTATTCATTCATTCGTATTAGCACAAATCATAACTATTCATTGAATTTATTGGTTGGTCATCAAATTCTGATGCTCAAATTGGCCCAGATTTGGCTAAAGGAGCCTCTTCACAGCTAGCTGCTGGGTTGTTAAAAAATAATAATAATAAACTTCTAATTTTGGAATAATTTTAGATGCACAGAAAAGTTGCAAAGGTAATACAGACAGCTCAGCTCCACTCCTCACCATTTTCCGTTTGCATGCTGCATCGGTACAAATGAAGAAACCAGCAGTTATCTAGTATTACCAACTAAACTCCAGACTCGATTAGGGTTTACCACACTGGTGTCCTCTCTGGGTCCAGTTTAGGACACCACACTGCATTTTTCTGACATGTCATTAGTTCAGTCTATTCTGACATTTCTTCAATGTTTCCCTGTCTGATCATGACCTCAATCATTTTGAGAAATACTGGCCAGGTACATGTTTAGAATGGACCCCAATAGGACGATGTTTTCATCATGATTAGATGTGGGCTGCGGAGTTTGAGGAAGAATGCCACAGCAATGATACCCTTTGTCGCCACCACATCATCATGGGGGGTGTAGGACAGGAAGGTGACTTAGCACCGAGAGTATTAACCTGGGTCGTTTTGGTTCAGGTAGTGATTTCCAGGCTTCTCCACTGTAAAATTACCCTTTTCCCCTTTCTCTGTTCTACTTACTGGAAACAAGTCATTAAGTCCTGCCCACACCTTGTTGGGGGCGTGGATGGGGTAAGTGTGAGAGGATTAAGTGCCATCGCCTGGAGAGTGAAATATCTACATATATGATTTATTATCCTTGTAAGGAAGATTTGTCTCTTCTCCTTTTATTCACTTTGTTACCCAGTTATTTATTTATTTATTTATTTTTGTATTTTTCTGAAGTAAGCAGCAGGGAAGCAGAGAGACTCCCACATGCACCCAACCAGGATCCACTCGGCATGCCCACTAGGGGGTGATGCTTTGCTCATCTGGGGTGTTACTCCTCCGTTGCAACCAGAGCCATTCTAGTGCCTGAGGCTGAGGCCATGGAGCCATCCTCAGTGCCCAGGCCAACTTTGCTCCAATGGAGCCTTGACTGTGGGAGGAGAAGAAAGAGACAGAGAGACAGGAGAGGGGGAAGGGTGGAGAAGCAGATGAGCGCTTTTCCTCCTGTGTGCTCTGGCCGGGAATCGAACCTGGGACTTAAAAACCAGGCTGATGCTCTACCGCTGAGCCAAGTGGTCAGGGCCTACCCAGTTATTTATAGCATGTAATATTTATTCTATACTTTGGGTTATGAGTTAATTTATATGTGTGTGTGTGTGTGTGTGTGTGTGTGTGTGTGTAAATTTTTTTTTTTTTTTTTTTGGTATTTTTCTGAAGCTGGAAACGGGGAGAAACAGTCAGACAGACTCCCACATGCACCCAACCAGGATCCACCCGGCACGCCCACCAGGGGCGACGCTCTGCCCACCAGGGGGCGATGCTCTGCCCCTCCAGGGCGTCGCTCTGCCGCAACCAGAGCCACTCTAGCACCTGGGGCAGTGGCCAAGGAGCCATCCCCAGCGCCCGGGCCATCTTTGCTCCAATGGAGCCTTGGCTGCGGGAGGGGAAGAGAGAGACAGAGAGGAAGGAGGGGGTGGGGGTGGAGAAGCAAATGGGCGCTTCTCCTATGTGCCCTGGCCGGGAATTGAACCCGGGTCCCCCACACACCAGGCCGACGCTCTACCGCTGAGCCAACCAGCCAGGGCCATATGTATGTAAATTTTTATTTTGATTGTCCCAGCTGTGACCACTGAGTCCCTGTGACACACCTCCACACTTTTGGCTTTTGATCACTCCCTTATTTCCTGCCACTACAAGAGTCTCCAAACTCATTGTGCACCCTCCTTGTCCTACCTGTAGGATAAGCTTATTATTTATTATTTCTCCAAGGACCCCTGGTTCCTATGATTAGAGCCAAGCATTTAGAAAACAATATCTGGGTGCATGGTATGTGCCTGCTCCCAGAGTGTCCTCCTTCTGGGCCACGAGGCTTCCTTCTGAAACATAAATGAGACAGAGGGATTGTGGCGGGAGGTGAAGTTGGAGCAGTGACCGGGTTTTTGTTGGACTGATCCCAAGCTGTGCTTGGCGTCCTGGCTCCTCTTGAAAAACAGAATAGGCCCTGGCTGGTTGGCTCAGTGGTAGAGCATCGGCCTGGCGTGCGGAAGTCCCGGATTCGATTCCTGGCCAGGGCACACAGGAGAGGCGCCCATCTGCTTCTCCACCCCTCCCCCTCTCCTTCCTCTCTGTCTCTCTCTTCCTCTCCCGCAGCCGAGGCTCCATTGGAGCAAAAGATGGCCCGGGCGCTGGGGATGGCTCCTTGGCCTCTGCCCCAGGCGCTAGAGTGGCTCTGGTTGCGACAGAGCGACGCCCCGGATGGGCAGAGCATCGCCCCCTGGTGGGCGTGTCGGGTGGATCCTGGTCGGGTGCATGCGGGAGTCTGTCTGACTGCCTCCTCGGTTTCCAGCTTCAGAAAAATACAAAAAAAAAGAAAAAAGATAAACAGAATAAACCCTACAGACTAGTTAGAAGGGAATGTAAAGGCAGGGGGCCCAGAAGATGTAAACATTTAAGAGAAATAGAGGATGGGGCATGTGGCCAAATAAGAGAGGACCATTTGTCCCAGCCTGGTCAATGCCTACTGTCCCCATGTCATTATTTACAGCATATCTTTCATGCTCAAAAGTACCTCAATTTCAACAGCAGATTATCTGGTCGCCCTAGAACCTCCCTTGAGGATAAAGCCTGTAGTGGCTAAGCCCCCCATGAGGAATTTAGGGTGTCTCGCTATGTCAAGTCCTGTAATCAATCCTTTGCATCTCACACAAAATTCCATGAAGATTTAAAGCACTTTTCAAGATTCCTCATCTTTTCGAAATGTGTTTCTGTTCACCTTTCTTCCTGGCACCCGGCGGGGCCACGGCCTCCAAAGGGGTCAAGGTTGACCATGTGAAAAGCCCCTCATTCCCTATGTCAGTTAACCTCAGCCATTTGTCGGGCTTACGATCCCTGAGCAACTTCCACCAAAGGCCCTCCGGTGCTTTAAGATCAGATACCATAGATGGAAAAGAAAAAAGTACCTTGAACAATCTGTTCTCACTTACCCGCCCCTCTCTCAGCCTGCTTCTTGCCTTGAATTCATGTCCACTTTATGTCACCTTCCCCTGCGGTCTGTCCTTGCCACCCTCACAGCCCCATCTGGAAGGACAGAGGTGGAGTGAGTGCAGCTTAACTCAGTTTCCTACCATTTAGCCTTCAAAATTTTGAACTGACGTTTATACAGCTATATATATATATATTGTCTCCCAGTAGATCAAACCACAGAGAAAACCATACAATGTCATTTGAAAACTCCAACTGTCCAGGATTTCTTAGCGACCGCAGAACACAGGGAAATATACCCCGGACTAAATTTGGAACCCAAAGGAACATTCGCTTTTAAATAGGTTTTATAAAGCAATACTTGCTCCAGGAACTGTGGTCCTAGAAAATTTAATCAACTGCAAAAGAACCATTACGGCCGGTGCAAGTTTAAGAGTTAAATGGCTTGAAAGACTTGGACCAGAAGGGCCTCCTGGTTTCTTTCAAACTAAGTTGCTCCAGCAAGGGTTACCTAAGTGCAAGCAAGCCCAGGTGACAGTTTTATATTTCCAGGAAGCCCTCGTGCCAAGACTCAGCCTGCAGAGAATGATCAAATCTTCATTAAAACTCCCCCCGGTAGGAACCGAGACCAGGAAACAAGATGTTCTCACTTCACCAGCGTGGTTAGCACCAGGGCTCACGTTGAAAGGGCTGCTCAGGAAACAGGATTTAGCTCTGATGGAAGGTGTGTTATAAAGCCCCCAGTGCGCCCAGCACCCTCCCCTACTTCCTGCAGTGGGGACAGGGGGTCAGCGCAGAGTCAGCAGGCAGGTGTAAAATGGCTTCACTGGAGTGGCCCCCTCGACCTGGTGTCCTGTGGGACTGAGAATGAGGCCCAAAGACAAACCTGGGGCATCAACCTGAGGTTTCAAAAAATGGTGCCCTCCCTTCTCTCCCACCTGCTTCCTCCAGCCCAGGGTCAGGCCCTGGCCAGGGGTGACCTGCTAAGGGTCTGGACCAGACTCACCTGAGCTTTCTCATGAAGCATGCTTCTGCTGTCACAGCCCAAAGAAAGTGCTTTGGCTAGCTACTTGTCGCTGATGTGCTCATTGTTGGTGGGGGACAGCCAAAATGAGGAGTCAGTTGCGAGGTGAACACTAGATGGGAAATCAGAATCTCTCTGGACCTGAATCCTGCCAGCAACCTCTCATGTGATCTGGGATGCAAGGCTTGGCCTCACGTGGACATCTTTTCCTTGCCTGTAAAATGAGAGGCCGGAGTTAAGGAGGTTAGGGTAATGGAGAGGACATGGCAATAGATGTCACCCTTTCTGGGTTTAGAACATGAAGCACATTAAGTAACCTCCCTGAGACCCCATCTTTCTTCCTTTAAAATGGAGATGAGAATACCCACATGATGGCTATTTCCCAGGGTCAAAACGCATAATATGCAAGGTCTTTAGCAACTTGAAAGTGATGCCTACCCATGCAGCTCTGGTCTAGTCGCTGCTGCTTGCCCATGGTCATCTAGTTCTCTCTGCAGGCTAACGTCTTGAGTTCAAGGCCTTCTGAAAGGAAAGGGTAGTTGCTATGCATAAAATGTCCATGATTCTTCCATGTACTGCTCTCTATTCTTGCCTGAAATGGAGATCTGACACTCAATGAAGCAAAATCCAGCACCAACAGCTACCTCTGCCTTGCTTAAAAATAAATAAATAGCCTGACCAGGCAGTGACACAGTGGACAGAGCGACGGACTGGGTCGCGGAGGACCCAAGTTCAAAACCCTGAGGTCACAGGCTTGAGCACAGGCTCACCAGCTTGAGCGCGGGGTCGCTGGCTTGAGAGTGGGATCATAGACATGACCCCATACATAGTCACTAGCTTGAGCCTAAAGGTTGCTGGCTTGAAGCCCAAGGTCGCTGGCTTGAAGCCCAAGGTTTCTGGCTTGAGGACTCTGCTGTAGCCCCATGGTCAAGGCATATATAAGAAAGCAAATCAGTGAACTAAGGAGACTAAGGAGCTGCAACAAAGAATTGATACATCTCATCTCTCTCCCTTCCTGCCTGTCTGTCCCTATCTGTCCTTCTCTTTGTCTTTCTCTCTGTCTCTGTCACACACAAAAAAATAGATAGACAGATAGATAGATAGATAGATAGATAGATATACTGCTCACAAAAATTAGGGAATATTTTATAGCTTCTTATTCATTTTGAAATATTTCCTAATTTTGGTGAGCAGTGTAGATAAATAAATAGATAAATAAATAAATAAGAGCTGATGGCTCAGGTGTGCCCTGGATGCAGCAAAATCATTTAAGTCCAAACTGTCCACCAGGCATCAGAGTGTTTAAAAGCAATTTTTCTCCTGTTAAATCTCCATGTCCATTGCAGCATTATTTTCTTTTCTTTTTTTCTTAATTTTATTTTCAATGGGGCGACATCAATAAATCAGGATACATATATTCAAAGATAACAACTCCAGGTTATCTTGTCGTTCACTTATGTTGCATACCCATCACCCAAAGTCAGATTGTCCTCTGTCACCTTCTATCTAGTTTTCTTTGTGCCCCTCCTCCTCCCCCTTTCCCTCTCCCTCTCCCCCTTCCCCCTGTAACCACCACACTCTTATCAATGTCTCTTAGTTTCACTTTTATGTCCCACCTACGTATAGAATAATGCAGTTCCTGGTTTTTTCTGATTCACTTATTTCACTTCGTATAATGTTATCAAGATCCCACCATTTTGCTGTAAATGATCCGATGTCATCATTTCTTGTGGCTGAGTAGTATTCCATAGTGTATATGTGCCACATCTTCTTTAAACAGTCATCTATTGACGGGCTTTTTGGTTGTTTCCATGTCCTGGCCACTGTGAACAATGCTGCAATGAACATGGGGCTGCATGTGTCTTTACGTATCAATGTTTCTGAGTTTTGGGGGTATATACCCAGAAGAGGGATTGCTGGGTCATAAGGTAATTCTATTTTCAGTTTTTTGAGGAACCACCATTTTTCCTTCCATAATGGTTGTATTACTTTACATTCCCACCAACAGTGTATGAGGGTTCCTTTTTCTCCACAGCCTCTCCAACATTTGCTATTACCTGTCTTGTTAATAATAGCTAATCTAACAGGTGTGAGGTGGTATCTCATTGCAGTTTTGATTTGCATTTCTCTAATAACTAACGAAGATGAGCATCTTTTCATATATCTGTTGGCCATTTGTATTTCTTCCTGGGAGAAGTGTCTGTTCATGTCCTCTTCCCTTTTTTTATTGGATTGTTTGTTTGTTTGTTTGTTGTTGAGTTTTATGAGTTCTTTGTATATTTTGGATATTAGGCCCTTATCTGAGCTGCTGTTTGAAAATATCATTTCCCATTTAGCTGGCTGTCTGTTTATTTTGTTATCAGTTTCTCTTGCTGAGCAAAAACGTCTTAGTCTGATGTAGTCCCATTCATTAATTCTTGCCTTCATTTCTCTTGCCATTGGAGTCAAATTCATAAAATGCTCTTTAAAACCCAGGTCCATGAGTTTAGTACCTATGTCTTCTTCTATGTACTTAATAGTTTCAGGTCTTATGTTTAGATCTTTGATCCATTTTGAGTTAATTTTAGTACAGGGGGATAGACTGTAGTCCAGTTTAATTCTTTTGCATGTGGCTTTCCAGTTTTCCCAGCACCATTTATTGAAGAGGCTTTCTTTTCTCCATTGTGTGTTGTTGGCCCCTTTATCAAAAATTATTTGACTATATATATGTGGTTTTATTTCTGGGTTTTCTATTCTGTTCCATTGGTCTGAGTGTCTATTTTTCTGCCAATACCATGCTGTTTTGATTGTCGTGGCCCTATAATATAGTTTGAAGTCAGGTATTGAAATGCCCCCAGCTTCATTCTTTTTCTTTAGGATTGCTTTGGCTATTCAGGGTTTTTTATAGTTCCATATAAATCTGATGATATTTTGCTCCATTTCTTTAAAAAATGTCATTGGCATTTTGATGGGAATTGCATTAAATTTGTATATTGCTTTGGGTAATATGGCCATCTTGATTATATTTATTCTTCCTAACCAAGAACAAGGTATATTCTTCCATCTCATTATATCCTTTTCAATTTCCCTTAACAATGGTTTATAGTTTTCATTATATAAGTCCTTTACATTCTTTGTTATGGTTATTCCTAAGTATTTTTTTTTTTTTGTTGCAATCGTGAAGGGGATTATTCTTTTGAGTTCGTTCTCAAATGTTTCATTGTTGGCATATAGAAAGGCTATTGACTTCTGTATGTTAATTTTGTATCCTGCGACCTTACTGTATTGGCTTATTGTTTCTAGTAGTCTTTTTGTGGATTCTTTGGGGTTTTCGATGTATAGGATCATGTCATTGCAGCATTATTTTCCACAGTCAAGATACACAAACAGCCCAAATGCCCAGCAATAGATGAGTGGGGGGGGGGGGGAAGCTATGGTGCATATATACAGTGGAATACTACTTGGCCATAAAAAAGAATGAAATCTCACCACATGAGACAGCACGGATGAACCCAGGGGATACTGTGCTAAGTGAAATAAGACAAAGACAAGTACCACACATTCTGACTTATATGTGGAATCTGAAGCACCATATACATGAACCAAGTAGAACCAGACTCAGAGTTACAGAGAACAGACTACACTGATGGTTGGCAGAGGGGAAGAGAGTTGGGGGGGGGGCTGGTTGAAGGGGTGAGGGGATTGAGAGGTACAAGTGGGTGGTTGCAGAAGAGTCACAGGAATGTGGAGCCCAGCACAGGGAACAGAGTTAATAGTATTGTAATAACTAAGTGTGATACCAAGTGGGTACTTGAAATATTGGGGGGACCACTTTGTAAAGCACATAATTGTCTAGCCACTGTGTTGTACACCTGAAACTGATACAAAATAATACCGAATATAAAATGTAATTGGGGAAAAAATATTTTTTAATAGTAAAAAGAGCACTATGTAGAAAATACACCTTCAACTCAGCGAGTACTGGAAATGGAATCTGGATTCAGGAATCCTCAGCATGTGGGTCCTTACAGCATGGAAACATGCCCGATGTTTTCCACTCTTGTAGAACTAGAAGATCCAAGACAATGATTCTGCTTTAAACTTTTGGGGGTGGCAGTGATGTTCACACAGTGATGGTTTCTCAGGTGTGGGCATTTGTCGAAACCAATCAAATGAGGCACCTTGCACACATGCCGGTTATTCTATGCCCATTATAGCTCAATAAAGGTGTTTCTGAAACAGGAGAGAGGGTGTTCAACCTAGACATCTTCAAGGATCCGGTCCAGGTGCTGACTGGCTATGGAAATGAAGGAGAGGGGTTGGCCCAGGGGAACAGAAACAGAAGTTTTGCTTCTTACTTTCAAACACTATTGCATGGATGGGTCATCTTAATGCTCATGTACTTCTGGTTTTATAATTTAATAAATTTCTTTTCAAGCATTATCATGTGAAACTGAATTTTTTAAAGATGTGCTTATTTTAATATCTTACTTTCCAATTGTATAGATTTCTGAGAGGGGAGGAGACTAAGCATTGATTCGGTTCCTAGGTGGACCTGGGGTGGAGCCCAGGAATCCACACTGCAGCTCTGAGTGATGCTGACGCACAGCTGGCACGGGACTACTGTATGTTTAAAACTGATATTCCAGCCTTTAAAAATGGGTAGAAAATGGAAGATGTATTTTTCTACCAAAATTGCCCTTAGATGGCAGAAAAAACAGTTTAGGTTCCAGAAGTCTAGAACAGGGTTCCCCAAACTGCGGCCCCCTGAAGTTATTTATCCGGCCCCCACCGCACTTCCGGAAGGGGCACCTCTTTCATTGGTAGTCAGTGAGAGGAGCATAGTTCCCATTGAAATACTGGTCAGTTTGTTGATTTAAATTTACTTGTTCTTTATTTTAAATATTGTATTTGTTCCCATTTTGTTTTTTGTTTTTTTTACTTTAAAATAAGATAAGTGCAGTGTGCATAGGGATTTGTTCATAGTTTTTTTTATAGTCCGGCCCTCCAACAGTCTGAGGTACAGTGAACTGGCCCCCTGTGTAAAAAGTTTGGGGACCCCTGGTCTAGAAGGTTGGTGGCCAATTTCATTTACAATAAAAACTTCCCAGTAGATGGCACTGCTCTCTCTAAAACCCAACAGAAAACCACCAAATTGACCACTTCTTTCCCAATAAAAAAGAGTTGGGAGAGCATGGTTGAAGCTGGGTTGTGGAGAGGCTCAACAGGCAGTCACAGAGATTTTAAGTGTATTGTCCATTCAGTGCGAGGTTGGTCCATGCAGGGAGCCAGAGAAAGGAGTGAGGAAAAGACTTCACTGGAAAGGCTAATTTGATGAAACATCCACGGATGAGTTGTTGGACAGTGACCGGTTCAGGAGCGAAAAGGACAGAAGGACCTTGAACCTCAAAGTGTACAGATGAATAATAAAACCAGCAATAGTTATTGTGATGACTAATTACTACTCTGTATTGTTATTGATGATGAATATAACATTAACATATAATAAAGTACTGATTATTTACTATTACGGTTCTTACAGAGCCCTGACTCTGTGACAGGCACCGTCCTGAGCACTTCAAGTAATATGGGGTCTATTTCGTCCTCACAACAGAACTGTGAAGGAGAAATCATTATGACCCCAGTTTACAGAGCAGTAGACTGAGGTTAAGTTGCCCAGAGTCAGCTGGCTGACAGAAGTGGTGGAGGAGACCTGAGCTGCCGGGCTCCGCAGTCGGCTCTGCTCACCTGCACTGCCTGGCCGTATGTTTTCTAGAATCAGTGGTTAACGATAATAATCACATGATGGCCCAAAGTGGGCAACCAGGAAAGAGAGGAAGGGCAGAGAAGAGCATGAGGCAGGCCTTACTCACTCTGAATGCAAGGTCAGGACAGGGAGACCTCTGGCCCACTCTCGTTCCAAATCGGATTCTCTTTTAATGGCTGTCTGAATGGTTTTTAGAAAGTATAAAGTGGGGGTTAAGGGGATCAGGCCCCTTTCCCCAGAGATATCTTCATCATAAGCTGGTTCTCCCCCATTTGTCAGGATTGCAGACAATGTGACAGTCCCCTTAGCGCTTCCTCCAAGTATGAGACAGAGCAGCTTCATCTCGGCTACCCCACCCACCCCATTTTGACACGGCCACAGCCTGACTCCTTGTAGAAACAAGGACAAACTGGAGGTAGAGGAGCATGGTATTTATTGCTCAATGTAAAAATATATTTTGTCTGACCCTGGCCATTGGCTCAGTGGATAGAGCATCAGCCTGGCATATGGGTTTCCTAGGATCGACTCCCAGTCAGGGCACACAAGAGAAACAACCATCTGCTTCTCTCCCTCACTCTCTCCCCCTTCTCTCTCACTTCCCCTCCTGCAGCCAGTGGCTTGATTGGTTCAAGTATGGCCCCAGGTGCTGAGGATAGCTCAGCTGGTCCAAGCATCATCCTCGGGCACTAAAAATAGCTCGGTTGCAAGCATGGCCCCAGATGGGCAGAGCATCAGCCCTACATTGGGGTTGCCAGATGGATCCTGGTCAGGGTGCATGTGGGAGTCTGCCTCACTTTCTCCCCTCCTCTCACCTAAAAATAAATTTTTTTTAAAAAATACATTTTGTCACTTTCCATTTGTATGTGCATTTGCATGTCATTACAAAGTGCTCAAGTCACTTTCTCCTGAAGGCCAGAAAATATGTTAAATACAGGTATATTAAAAGTAGCCTCTATGTTAGGCTTTCCAAGTAACAGAGAGTAAATCAATACTGTGATTCACTAGGCACTCAGGGAATACAATTTGACTCAGATCTTTGAGATTCTTTGTAATGACATTTTAATATGTTTATTAAATCATGAAGAATTTAGTCCTTTAAACAAAGTATAAGTTGGGTTTAGGATGAATCTTAAACAATGTATTTTTTTCCTGTGTTGGCAATTTTGGTAGAAAAATACATCTTCCATTTTCTACCCATTTTTAAAGGCTGGAATATCAGTTTTAATCTATGCAAAAGAGTCCAAATGTGGGACAAGTGAGTCCTCTTTTTATACAGGAGATAGATGGAATCTGAGGACTGAGAGTTTGGAGGGTTCAAAGAAGTCCATGTTCTTGGCAGGACTGGGGTGAAGGTGGAGAAAATAGCTAAGGGACATGCTCTGTGACAGTGGATCCACCTCCCACCTTTATTGTGACAGAACCTAACGCCTGTGCCTCTGCCATCTGTCTAGAATTCTCCCCAATAAATCGACAATGCACACTCAACACAGACATAATATCAACTAATTGAATAGCAGAATACCAATTAATTTCTTTCCCTTTTTCAGTGGAAAGGGGATGTATTTGTTCACTTGAAATTCTCACAATTCAACCAAGAAATGAAACTGGAAATGCTACATAATTAAAGCTATTGAAATAGTCAATATTCTTATTCCAGCATTCAGCAGAAATAAATGAATACAGTTGACCCTTGAACAACAGGTGTTTGACCTATGAGGGTCCACTTATATGCATATTTTTTCCACCAGATACTGTAAATTTTTCTCTTCCTTATGATTTAATTGATAACAGTTTCTTTCTTCTAGCTTACTTTGTTGTAAGACTACAGTACATAATACATATAACATACAAAATACATGTTAATCAACTGATTAGTAGTAGTTAAGTCAAAAATTAAAGACAGGTTTTCAATTTCATGGGGATTAGGCTCCTTGTCCCCCATGTTGTTCAAGGGTTAACTGTATTATTCTCTTTGTTTCTAGGCAACCTTCCAGCCTACATTGCTATGAATTCCTTCCTCCTTGCCCACAGGGGTACAAGGCGGCCTGCTGCCATGTGACTCAAGGGGAGCAAACCACAGACACAAGTTATCATAAAGCACAAAGACAGTGTGTACAGACTTCTTCCTGTTACCAAAAAATATGAGAGAAAGCTGGGCCCCTGCACAGAGGCTCAGCTACTACGTGGGTTCCTGTATAGGAGGTTATTCATTTAGAGGTAGCTCTTTGAAAATACACGAGCCCTGGCCAGATGGCTCAATGGATAAAGCATCAAGCCAGCGCACCAAAGGTTGCAGGTTCGATTTCCGGTCAGGGTACATACAAGAAGCAATCAATGAGTGCACAACTAAATGGAACTAAGTGGGACAAGTTGATGTTTCTCTCTCTCTCCCCCTTCCCTTCTCTTTCAAACCAATGGGGGGGGGGATAGAAATAAAAAATAGTTTTAAAGAAATAATAAAATGCTTGAGGTCATCAAACAAAAGGAAAAATAAGAATTGTGTTCCGCGCATCTGTCCTTTACCTGAGCGTGCCCCTTCGACTCCTCCTCCCCTGGAGAACTGCTTTCAGGGAACACCTTCGGCTGAGCAAACGGACGGGGAATCTTCTCCTGGCTAATTCCAATTCAGCAGCTTTTATGGGGCTGTTATCAGGCTAAGAGTCTCACACCTAAGGTCAACAAGTCTGTCTGTTATTACCCCCAGTATTTGCTTTGGCAAACCCTGGTTGCAAGGTTAGTTTGGTTCCATATCATCAAAATATAAGTTGTATACATATATTCATTGAGTCAAGCTGAATTCACTATTCCCCATTAAAGATCTTAACTTATTCTAAATATTCATAAATGAGGACCTAGGGCTCAAATATCTGGGTGATGCCCACCTATCCCACCACCATCTCCCAGATTCAAGCGGCATGCCCCAAGAGATTGAATCAATGAGTCTATATTTATAATCAAAAGAAAGTACTCGTTTTATATTTTTCATTTTACTTGTTTCACAAACATATAAAACTGCAGAGTAAAGCTCACTGTATGGTGGGCTCAGGCATATTCTGCATAATCCTGCCCTAGCTTTATTTGGAATCTGTGTCTGTAGTTGTAGATGTGGATGTATGGTTGAGTAACATGAGCATCAACAAGGCTACAACTATCCTATTACGAGGAAGCAATAGGAGCTGCTCCTGCTTCTGCCTTTAGCCTGTGGTTTGGGTTGAAGTCTGAAGTTTATGAAAGCAATCTGGCCTCCCACCTATATGTCATTGGAAAAGAAGAAATTATGTTGATAGACTATTCAGACAACTGTGGATAGTCTTCTTTATATAATATTACACAAGAACGCGACAAATGGCAATTCCTTTCAAGTTAGCTGCTGTACAGAATCTAAATTCATAGCAACAGATTCTTTATACGCTGTAACTAAAAATCATAACTCTCTTCTTCTCTGAGGAAACACCAAATGGCAGAGGATGCTGGTGTTGTGAGGAGACCCAGAGGTCTCGGGGGTCCTGGAATGGGAGGCCACAGTGGCCTCCATGAAGGGTCTGGCAGCTGCATCCAGGCTGTCTTGTCACAGACATGAAGGTCAAGTCCTTGAGAAGATTTCTCTCATCTCCCTGCCTATCAAGAAATCTGAGATCACTGACTTCTTCCTGGGGACATCCTGCAAGGACGAGGTTTGGTAGAGGATGTCCCTCCAAAAGCAAACTCATGCTGGCCAGAGGACTCGGTTCAAGGCTTTTGTCACCGTTGGGGACAATGGACAAGTTGGTCTGGGCGTTAAGTGCTCAAAGGAAATAGCCACTGTTATCCACGGGGCCAGCATCCTGGTCAAGCTCTCTAATGTCCCAGTGAGGTGAGGCTACTGAGGGAACAAGGAATTCCTACCTACGGGAGCATATACATATGGGAGCTATGACCTATGGAAGACAAATTCCCCCAGAACACACTACAGGTTCAACTCAAAATAGTCCCCCTACGAATCCTAAAGGGCTGCTGACCATGGCTAACCTACTCACCCCGTCATAAACTTCAAGCGTTCTCACAGTACAGCAGTACCCCTTATCTGCTGTTCCACTTTCTGTGGTTTCACTTACTGGTGGTCAACCACCATCAGAAATTATTAAGTGGGAAACTCCAGAAAGAATTGATACATTTTAAACTGCACACCATACTGGGTAGCGTGATGAAATCTCGTGCCATCCCACTCCCTTCCATCCAGGACATGAACCATCCCTTTGTCCACCATCTCCATACTGTATAGGCTCCCAGACCTTTAGTCACTTAGCAGTGGTCACACTGACCATTACCGTATCCCAGGGTTTGTGTTCAAGTAACTCTTATGTTTCTTGACCAGTGCCTCACTCACCTCACTCCATCTTACACATAGTCATCATGACATCTTACATCATCACAAGAAGAGGGAGGCGTACAGTAGAATAAGATATTTTGAGAAAGAGAGAGACCACCTTCACATAAGTTTTATTACAGTATGTTGCTATAATCATTGCCTTTCATTATTACTTACTGTTAATCTCTTACTGTGCCTAATTCCTAAATTAAACTTCACCGTCAGTATGCATATCTAGGAAAAACAATATAGAGAGAGTTTGGTACTATCTGTGATTTTAGGTACCCACTGGGATCTTGGGACGTATCCCCCACAAGGCAGGGGGGATGACTGTAATTTCAGAAGTCCCAGGTGTTAACCTTTGAAGGCTGAAATGCTGTCACCTTCTGAGCATGGGGGTGTCAAGCCTGAGTGCCCACCGGAAGCCCTCACTGGTGCTCTCTAGGAAGCTAATATTAAACTCTGTGCCCTTAAGAGATGCCTTCTTTAATCTGGTTACATCTATTTTATCCCCCCCCCCCCACCCCTCAAAAAAAAGCCAACAATTAGAAATGTTATGAATAGACCCTGGCAGGTTGGCTCAGCCATAGAGTGTCAGCCTGGCATGTGGAAGTCCCGGGTTCAATTCCCAGTCAGGGCACACAGAAGTGCCCATCTGCTTCTCCACCCCCACCCTTCCCCCTCTCCTTCCTCTCTCTCTCTCTCTTCCCCTACCACAGCCAAGGTTCCATTGGAGCAAAGTTGGCCCAGGCACTGAGGATGGCTCCATGGCCTCTGCCTCAGGCACTAGAATGGCTCCGGCCACAATGGAGCAACACCCCAGATGGGCAGAGCATCGCCCCCTGGTGGGCATGCCGGGTGGATCCTGGTGGGGCGCATGCAGGAGTCTGTCTGCCTGCCTCCTGGGTTCTAACTTCAGAAAAATACAAAAAAAAAAATGTTATGAATAATCACTACTGAAAACATTGCCACACAAAATGAAAGATCATTCCAGCTCTTAGATAACGTCGTAATATGGTGGGTTCTTTAGTTTTATTAGAGCAGTGCAAATGTTATATAACTTTATGATTTTTATGGCCCTTGAACCCAAGGACCTCCTCCTCCCTCAATACATGAACCCATTAAACCCTTTCAGTATTACTGGATTGGTGGCAAGTATTCAGTTCAGTTTCCTTGCACTGTGTACCAGTGATAGACCTGGTGAAACTGCTTATTCACTGGTGGTCACAGAGTTCAAGGGCAGGGTGGCTGGGCGGCACCCTGGTGGTGTGATACCTGGAAATCGAGGAATGGCCGGCAGCAGAAAAGACCACTCCCGGCTGCTACGTGGGTGAGGGCTAGGCTGAGAGCTGAGACAGGTAAGGTCCTCACCTGGGGGCAGAACTGAACAGGAGGGTTCAAAGACTTACTAATCAAGATAAATCACACATTGACGCAATGTTTTTGAAAACAAAATGCCAAAAGAAAATCTATGATGAGCTGGTTGTCGAAACTTTAACTGAAGACAGGAGTGGACACTGCCCTTGTACATTTCGGCCCTGCTCACCTCACCCTAACCCTAGCCCCTCTGTTCTTACTCAGGGGTACCGGACATGCCACACTTCTGAAACCCGTTTTTGCAGCATGGTCTAGGAACAGAATATTAAATCTCAGCCAATTATAACCTACTTTAAGTGGTCTCCCAAATGCCTTCCAAAAAGCAGATTTGGGGAAGTTGGAAAGAAAACAAGCAATGACTGGGTTGGATCTTTGGGGATAGTGATGTGACAGCATGAGGAAGATAAAGCCATTTTTGGTTTCTTACTAAAACTGGACATAATTTGTTGTCTATTCTAGTTCCTGGACATAAGGGGGCACTGTCAGGCCATAGGGAATGCTCAGAATTTCTGTGCTTTCTGCTTTTAACTTCCAAAATGCACTAGGATCTATTGCCCTAAGGCGACAAGAACGAGATTTTTCTCAATAGATAGATTCGGCAATTATAGGTCTTTGTAGCTGCTATAATTCACCTAACTCTTGAGGATCTGTAAATATTTATCCAATTCACAAGAACCTACAGAAACTTTCTTTGGGTCACAGGGTGCAAAATCGGCAAAGCCAGAGTGAAAATATCTAACTATAAGAGCAATCAGTTTCCTCCACCACAGCTATCAGTTGCTAACAATATAATGTGTAAAGGCCAGTTATAATATTTTATATGACTCTGAATTCCCTTCAAATGTTAAAAATGCTTATTTTTAGTTGACATTCAATAGATTATGTGTTTAAGGAATAGTGGACACTGTCTCGGCTCACCAATGTCAAAAAAAAAATGTGGAACAAGTAAGAATTTAGTCAAAACATCCCCAGTCTCTTCTGTGGGATTGCCCCTCGACCCCTACATAAATGGTCTCTTTTGTGGGGATGTTTCTCCTTTTTGAAGTGTCTAGAGATGCAAGAGCACGGTGGTCATTTCTCAACCTTGTCTGTTTTCATTTTTCTGGGTCCTACAAAAAATATACAAATATACAAAGAACAGATACAATATAGATCTTCTAAAACTAAAGACTCATTTTAAGTTTTGATGCTAAAGGGGGCAGGGCGCGTTGTCCTAAAAGAGAGAAAAATAGTTACATCAATATTGGAAAACTCATACATTATCCCTAGAGTAAGTGAAATAGGCAAAATCTGGCTGTGCACAGGGGTCCAATCGGCAGCAGTAAATGGAGGAAGCGGGGAGCTCAGCCTGATCATTTCTGACCTGACAAAAGTAAGCTTTTAGACATCACGTGATTTGTGCACAACAGAAGGCTCCACATGAGAAAGTTGCAGAATAACAGAGAGCAAATATGGGTACAAATTCAGAGGAAAAGAGGAATGAATGATCAGTATCTTCTAAAAATTAACTTACATGTCTATGTCTTATCTTCAGTTATCGTAAGAAATTAGAGGCAAAATGTGTGCGCAATATGTGACACACTTTTCTCGCAATGTAAATTGTGTGAAAGGCAGAGGATGTTTCTAGTTCTAGTTGATAAAGATGAAAATAAGATATTTAGCAAAATATTCATAAACATACTATCCTAACAGGTAAACTTTTAAAATGATAGGTTATCGAGCTTCACGTTGCCACATACTAAATTTATCTATATCAAAAAATTACTAAACTAATTGCTAATCAGTTATTTACCCAAATGTTTTCTTTGCTTTCATTTTTATACTATGCATTGATAAATACGAACAAATTTTGGGCAAATTTGAGCTCTATTTAGAGACATCTAAAATATATCCCATTTCTTTGAGAGTTGACCTTGGAAATCCTGATTTTGCTTGGATAAAACTCTTGATATGCTTATAAAACAAAACATGACCTTATCTCACACATAGGATTTAATTCCAAACTAAGCTTAGAGTGCAGTAGTCCCTTTGTGGGTAATTTATTTCAAGAGTAGGCTCTTCAAAATTATCTTCTAAAACACTCTTTCCCCAAAATTTTTCTCTTCATCTTGATGACTTACAAGGTTCTCATGCCATAAATAAAACAAAAATCTTCTATTTATCAAAGACTAGAGTTCGAAAAGTTAGCATTTGATATCAAAGAATCTTTGTTTTTCTATTTTTAGCTTGAAAGCATTAACTACTTATGAGCAGATAATATACTAATCTATCATGTTATAAATATATTTTAATAACTTGTAAATAAAACTATATATTAAAAATTATTTTATTTACACATAACATTGTCAAATAAATTTTCAATTCTTTTATCAAAAAAACATTCAGCAAATAGTGAATTACACTATAACCTATAAACTGATGGATCATTCACAGTTAAAATATTGAGCTGTTTAATTATACTAGTCATTTCACTTCAACTAAGACATTTTCAGAACAAAACCAAGTACTGCTCTATTATTCAATTCAAAAACATTAAATGAGAAAATGAAGAATGTGCTTAAAAAAAAGTGAAAGGTCTCCATCCAATTCTAGGGTATATAAATTCAAAACATCAGGAATAAATAACTAAACAAAGAATTACCCTGAAGAGGAAATGAGGAGGTGTGAATACTTTTGTTTCACCAAGAGTGTTTCAATTGACCATTCCTGAATTAAGGGAGGATTGATTTAAAGGATTATTTTCAGCATTTAATATCATGCTAAACTACTCCAGATGACATGAGATGTCTAATGGGAAATGAGAGATTCCTAAGAAGATAAACAGGATGTTTAGGAAGAAGATAATGCATTTCATATTCATTTCTAATTCATTTTATACATACAGGAGAAATTATTGAACTCACAAATCCATGACATCTTCATGCTAGTCTGATGTCAAGTTATCAGAATGCAGGGTATAAAAACTGGTATCAACAAAATAAAAACATGTGAATAAATTTAATACTATTTACATTGTATTATTATATCATTTGTATTATTACCAAATGTGTGATTGATTCTACAAGAGAATTAAATTACTGAATAAGCTCACTGAAGGTTTGGAAATCACATGAATATTTTATTTTAAAAACACTTCAAGTTTGAAACATTAATGAGTGCCATATTATCTGCTACATACTGAAAACTGACTCTTTAAAAATTACCTTCTTAATATAGTTAGCTTCCAGGCAACCCCAGATAAGTGAAAAGTTTTAAGAAATGTAATGAGATTATCATCAGTAGGAAATTCATAAATAAAAACCTCCTTTGCCTAATATAATGCTCCTACAACAATTACTACCATCAACTATTTATTTTCCCTTAGCTGCTAATCAAAATGTTTGGTTAATGTTCCTGGCCACCTTGCAAATCATAAGTAAATATGTAAATAGCAGTACATTACATCAATTCTCTTACTGTGTAACTAGTAACCATACACAGTAAATTTATTGTCTCTAACATAATGAAATGTCTGTCTTACTTATATTTGTTATTTGGGGGTAATTTTTTAATGGCCCCTGCATCTTGGCTCTGTTTTCCGAGTGAATTAAACTATATAACTGGAAATCATCTAAATTCTGAAACATTAGATCTTAATGCCCAGGATTTAGGTCTATCACCTGGAAACTTTCGTAGACTTTTTGGAATAAAACTAACAAAATTATTTCCTTTGCATCTGAAAATTCTTTATAGCCATTGCTCTGATTTTTAATAGAAAAAAAAAAAAGAAAAAAAAAAGTAAAACCAAATATTGTACCCTAATCTATCATATAGGAAAAGTACATGCCCATGGACTTTGTGCCCTTGCAGGGTTTTTTTACTGGGGGAGGAAGAAGGGTAAGGGGCTGGTTTTCTATGTCTGATACTTGTTTTTCATTTTACCTATTACCTGTATCTCTCTGTGTGCTCCTACAGCATATATATATATATAAAACGCATCCATAATAATGGTCTTCCTGTATTTAAATTATAGAAAGCTAAAAGTATTCCACTGTCATTATTTCCTGAATCCATTCTACCTTCTTGAAAATAAAGATAATAAGGAAGATTCTTCTTGCAATGACAACAGTGTACTGATATATTGTGTTTTTTTCCCAAAGCATCACTCATGAGAGCTGGGTCTTCAGCTGATATGTGAGGACAACACACAAGGCCACACAGCAAAAAGTTCCTGGTCAACCTCACCCTGTCTAGGTCAGTGGTAGTCAACCTGGTCCCTACCGCCCATTAGTGAGCGTTTCAGCTTTCATGGTGGGCGGTAGCAGAGCAACCAAAGTATAAATAAAAAGATTTAACTATAGTAATTTGTTTTATAAAGATTTATTCTGCCAAACTTGCGAAAATTCGACATAAAGTACTTGGTAAGTAATTATTATTATATGCTTTAACTTGCTGTAACTCTGCTTTATAAATTTTATAAAGTAAAGTTAC
Organism: Saccopteryx leptura; assembly: GCF_036850995.1. NCBI lineage: Eukaryota > Metazoa > Chordata > Mammalia > Chiroptera > Emballonuridae > Saccopteryx > Saccopteryx leptura. The sequence continues at coordinate 172,486,864 of NC_089503.1, forward strand.
TTCCCTACTTTATAAATCACCATTACTGTGGAACCGGTGGGCAGTTAGAAAATTTTACTACTAACAGAGATACAATAATGGGCGGTAGGTATAAAAAGGTTGACTAACCCTGCTCTAGGTCATCAAGCTGCTCCTGTTTTTCTGTCTCCTGCCATCTCGGTGAAACAGAATGAGTCACTGAAGTCTGCTCATCTTTCCTCCTTGGAAGAAAGACACACGGAAAAGGGACGGGTATCTTACCCATCTGTAATCGTGATGGGAAAATGCACCGAGTTTCTTTAAGAACCACAGTGCTGGCCCCTTGGCCCCCTCTTCCCCGAGCTAAACAAAGAGCTGCCTGCGGCAGCAATTGGAAGCTGGGGCTATGCCTCTGCAGGGCTCGGTTACCTAGGCAGCTGGTGCTCTTTCTGCTGATTCTCCAAGAATCCCTGCATGCAGTCTTTTTAGCCAGAATTACAGTTCTTTTGACTCATACCAGGAACTTTCCCATACAACCAGAAGTCTGGTGAATGCGCAGGGGACGGAGAAGGGAAACAAAGGTCCTCTTTCTTCCATAGAAGGAAAAGAGACTTTTTTAAAAAATAAACTACATTAATATGTTTTATACTTGAGTAATACTCAGGCTGTAGGGACATTTTTTCAGGACTTCTACTGTTGGTTAAAATGATATTGGTTAGAATAACATTAAGTAAAGATACAGAGATGTAAAATTAGGTTATATATTTTAGCCCATTTGCAGCTTTAAAAACAAGCACATTTATGGCTGAGTAGTATTTCATAGTATATATGTACCAAAGTTTTTTAATCCACTCGTCCTCTGACGGACACTTGGGCTGTTTCCAGATCTTCGCTATTGTGAACAATGCTGCCACAAACATGCGGGTGCATTTCTCCTTTTCGAGCCGTTCTATGGTGTCCTTGGGGTATATTCCTAAAAGTGGGATAGCTGGGTCAAAAGGCAGTTCGATTTTCAGTTTTTTGAGGGATCTCCATACTGTTTTCCACAGTGGCTGCACCAGTCTGCATTCCCACCAGCAGTGCAGGAGGGTTCCCTTTTCTCCACATCCTCGCCAGCACTTATTCTGTGTTGTTACTACTCAGCCATAAGAAATGATGACATCGGATCATTTACAATAACATGGATGGACCTTGATAACATTATACGGAGTGAAATAAGTAAATCAGAAAAAAAACTGAGATGAATCCATACATAGAAGGGACATAAAAATGAGACTCAGAGACATGAACAAGAATGTGATGGCAACAGGGGCGGGGGGTTGGGGGAGGGGGGATGGGATGAAGAAGGAGAGAGGGGTTAGGGGAGGGGAGTGGCACAAAGAAAACCAGATAGAAGGTGACAGAAGACAATTTAACTTTGCGGGAGGGGTATACAGCACAATCAAATGTCAAAATAATCTAGAGATATTTTCTCTCAACATATGTACCCTGATTTATCGATGTCACTGCATTAAATTTAATTAAAAAAAAAACAAAAAAAAAAACAAGCACATTTAAAATCTGAATGTCAACAAACAGATGCCATTAATTTAATACAATCAATCATATTTTGCTAAAACCAAGTCTAGTGCCCATAATGTGAATCTAGTTCTGATGGAAAGTAGAACTGATGGGTAAGAGACACAAAGGACACCGTGAGAAGGTCTAACACATGCATACTCAGAAGAGACGAGAAGAAGGAACAAAAACAAAATCTGGAGAGATCATAGCTGATAAAAAAAATGCAAATGATTGATTCAAACCCTATGAACTTCCAGTAGAAAAATATTTTTTTTAATCCACACTTGGTCCATTATAGTAAAGCTAATGAAAACCAAGGACCACGAGAAGATGTCAAGAGGAAATTTTAAGGATAAAAGGAAAACGGAAAAAGGAAAGATGTCATCAAAACAATAGAATGAGAGCTGACATTTCAACAGAAATGACAGAAGACAATGAAATAATATATTTAAATTCTAAAAGAAAAATCACTGCTAACCAAGACTGCTATCTCTGATGTAATCTTATTACAAGGCTATAGTAATTAAGACAGTGTGGTACTGATTGAAGGATAAACAAACACACCAATGTCAGATGACAGTTATAAAACAGATCTACATATATATATGGACACTTAGTTTATGACAAAGGTCACACTGCAGAGCAGGGGAGCCTTTTTTTTTTTTTTAGTATCTTTTTAATACATCATATAGGGTCCATTGGTTGGGTATATAAAATTAAATGAATCTTAGCTCCATCAGGTATATTCCAGAAGAATTGTATATCTAAATGTGAAATGTAAAACAAAGTCCTTAGAAAATAGCATAGGCCTGACCGGGCGGTGGCACAGTGGATAGAGTGTCGGACTGGGATGCAGAGGACCCAGGTTCGAGACTCCGAGGTCGCCAGCTTGAGCGTGGGCTCATCTGGTTTGATCAAAAGCCTACCAGCTTGAACCCAAGGTCACTGGGTCCAACAAGGGGTTACTTGGTCTGCTGAAGGCCCGCGGTCAAGGCACATATGAGAAAGCAATCAATGAACAACTAAGGTGTTGCAACATGCAATGAAAAACGAATGATTGATGCTTCTCATCTCTCTCCGTTCCTGTCTGTCTGTCCCTGTCTATCCCTCGCTCTGACTCACTCTCTGTCTCTGTAATAAATAAATTAATTAAGACTTAAAAAAATACTTTATAAAAAAAAAAAAGAAAAAGAAAATAGCATAGGAGAGTCTCTTAAAGTAAGAAAAATGCAGTTTAAACAGTACATGATAAACACCAACTGTGTAAGAACTGATTTGAATAGCATCAAAATTAAAATCTTGTTTATCAAAAGACACCATTAAGAAAGTTGAAAAAAAATAAAAAAGATGAGCACCAAGTGGAAAAAGATATTTTTAGCACTTACAATTAGAATAACCAAAGTCTATTGGGCTCTGGCTGGCTGGGTAGCTCAGTTGGTTGGAGCATCATCCCCCTATGCCAAGGTTGCACATTCAATACCCAGTCAGGGCACATATAAGAATCAACCAATGAATGCATAAATAAGTGGAACAACAAATCGCGCGCGCTCTCTCTCTCTCAGATCAATAATTTCTTTTCTTTTTTTTTAATAATTTTATTTTTTTAATGGGGCGACATCAATAAATCAGGATACATATATTCAAAGATAACATGTCCAGGTTATCTTGTCGTTCAAATATGTTGCATACCCATCACCCAAAGTCAGATTTTCCTCTGTCACCTTCTATCTAGTTTTCTTTGTGCCCCTCCTCCTCCCCCTTTCCCTCTCCCTCTCCCCCCTCCCCTCGTAACCACCACACTCTTATCAATGTCTCTTAGTCTCACTTTTATGTCCCACCTACATATGGAATAATGCAGTTCCTGTTTTTTTCTGATATACTTATTTCACTTCGTATAATGTTATCAAGATCCCACCATTTTGCTGTAAATGATCCAATGTCATCATTTCTTATGGCTGAGTAGTATTCCATAGTATATATGTGCCACATCTTCTTTATCCAGTCATCAGATCAATAAATTTAAAATAATTAAGTAAATAAATAAATGACTATAGTTTATTGGTTATAAAATGGCTGCATTTCTTTACCCCCTCCCTGGGTTCCAGCCATCACATCTGCATTCTAGCAAGCCAGAAAGAAGGAAAAATTTACACACGTTACTTCTACATATATTCCATTTTCCAAAATGTGTCACAAGGCCATATCAAACTGTAAGGGTGACTGGGAATATAGTTTTTATTCTGAGTATCTATGTACCCAGCTCATCCCCAGGGAGAGAAGTAACTATTATAGTAATCTCTGCCATATTCTTGATTGGATAGATTTCTTCTGGTGAAAATCAAGGTAACAATGATAAGCTCTGGGCAACTGACACGAATTTCCTAAGATGCTGAAGAGCGTATGATCTTTTTCACTTTTCCATTTTCCTCTATATGTTTTTCACCACCTCCAAGAACATCGTGAACAATCTTGGGAAAGTAGATTTTTTAAAACTGATAACTGAGCCCTGGCTGGTTGGCACAGTGGTAGAGCGTCGGCCTGGCGTGCAGAAGTCCCGGGTTCGATTCCCGGCCAGGGTACACAGGAGAAGCACCCATCTGCTTCTCCACCCCTCCCCCTCTCTTCCTCTCTGTCTCTCTCTTCCCCTACCGCAGCAAGGCTCCATTGGAGCAAAGATGGCCCGGGCACTGGGGATGGCTCCTTGGCCTCTGCCCCAGGCGCTAGAGTGGCTCTGGTTGCAACAGAGCAACGCCCCGGAGGGGCAGAGCATCGCCCCCTGGTGGGCAGAGCGTTGCCCCCCTGGTGGGCATGCCGGGTGGATCCCGGTCGGGCGCATGCGGGAGTCTGTCTGACTGTCTCTCCCCGTTTCCAGCTTCAGAAAAATACAAAAATAAATAAATAAATAAATAAAATTTAAAAAAAACCTGATAACTGGATCATTAATGTAGAAGATTATAAACCAACCTTTGCCTATGTCCTGAGTTTGATGAATACTGATTTCTCGTTTGGGAAAGGAGGAAACTAATGCTTCGATTATAATCTGCTTTAGCAATCAGATGACGTTCTGAGTTGATCTGTTTCATCTTTGGGAGCTAATTTCAAGAGCATGAAACTTGAGCTGTATATTGGATGTCCTAATTGCTTTCCAGGCCTTTGGGAAAATCAATTATATGAGAGATAAGGTTAGGCATTCCCAGCAATACTATGGATGGAGAACTTTAACCTCTGGGTAGTCAAAGCAAAACACTGAAACCCAATCACAAAATGTATAAACATTTCTCTCCGAAACAAATGCAAGGCTTCTTCCTATGAGATTATGAAACCACAGTTCAAGACAAGTTCAAACATCTAGTAAGAACATATAAAAGACACATCATTCTGCTGCCTTATCCCAGGCTAAATTTCACCTTGCTGTAAAATGACAACGGAAGAGAAATTAGCCATCTAACTACTTGGAAAGCAAATGAAAAATGTGTCAGTTTTAAAAATGACATTGGTTCCTTGGCTGGTTGGCTCAGCAGTAGAACATTGGCCCAGCGTGTGGAAGTCCCGGGTTCAATTTCTGGTCAGGGCATACAGGAGAAGCGCCCATCTGCTTCTCCACCCCTCCCCCTCCTCATCTCTCTTTCTCTCTCCCCTCTCCTCCTGCAGCCATGGCTCAAACGGTTTGAGCAACTTGGCCCCAGGTGCTAAGGATGGCTCCATGGCCTTGCCTCAGGTGCTGAAATAGCTTGGTTACTGGTTACCGAGCAATGGAGCAGCAGCCTCAGATGGGCAGAGCATCTCCCTGCAGGGGAGTTGCTGGGTGGATCTTAGTTGGCGTGCAAGAGGGAGTCAGTCTCTGCCTCCCTGGCTCCCACTTAATAAAAAGATATTGCTTTGAATCTTAAATATACATAAATTGTGGATATATGTTATGTTACAGTAAATCCAGGTCATATACTTATGAGTAGGCTTTAGTGTCTGAATGTCTGAGTTTGTTTCCTGCTTCTACCACTTAACACTTGCTGTTTTGGGAAAACTACTTAGCTCTCTGGTATCTAGTTTTCTCCACAAGAAGTAGGGGAAAAGAGATAGGTAATAAGACTACCTCATGTGATCATGTGATCATTTGGAGGATTTAATGACTTGGCATTACTCTTATTAAGTGCTTGGAACAGTAACATTCAATAAATGTTAGATATTATTATTATTATTATTATTATTATACACACTCAATGTTGTAAGGTAGCAAAACACTGAAAATTGATATTGATATTCTGGGAGGAAAGGTCAGGCTTTCCTATCAGATTTTCCTGTCCCATCCCTCTTTTAGGGAGGGGAGGGAGAAGAATGTAGAAGTTTCTGGCTTGCAAGAACAATGGGTCAATTTTAAATCTAAAATAAAGGTTAACCTAGAAACTTCTTCTCTTTCAATAGGAGGCAGAATTTACATACCACCTTGCATTGCTTGTAGTTCCTCCCCCTTCCTGGAATCTTGAGAGCAAAATGGGTCGTCAAACTTTTTATAAAAACCGCCCATTTTTGCAGTGCTGGTCAACCTGGTCTCTACCACCCACTAGTTCCAGCTTTCCTGGTGGGCTAATCTCCTTGGTCCGGTAGGGACCAGGTTGACCAGCACTGCAAAAGTGGGTGGTTTTTATAAAAAGTTTGACGACTCCTGCTCTAGGCTAATGAGGGAAGATGAACCCTAAAAGATTTGTAAACATCATTCATTGTGTTACCTTGAAAGTCTTAATGTTTCTGTGTATCCCCTAAACAAATGTTGCCAGCCTATACCATGATGTCATGCTCTCCTCTGCCCGTGTGTGATCAAGGGTATATAAGCAGCCCCTGAACTATTTTTGGCACAGAACGATTTGGGCTTGCAGATTCCCTGTGTCAGCCATATGTGGCTGGCATATTTAAATTTTTCTCCTCTAATAAAACTCTTTCAATTCATCTGGACTGGGTGTCTCTATGTGAACTCGATGAAGTGAGGTACAGTGCCTTTCAGAATCTGGGGTGCGGTACTTTATACCATCAGAAAGAGCATGCCCAAGCCCCATCGAAGACCAATTAAATCAGAATCTTTGAGAGTGAGGCCCAGGCAAGCTCCCCACACAATTCAACTGTACATCCAAGGACTGAGGTGATACAACCATGAACAGACCATATTATAATTTAAGCCTTCAATTAAAAGGTTATATACTAATATGTCAGATATCTTTCCTCTAAAGTCTAAAATTACTAAGGCTTTTTATTTCTTTTTATGTGTGTATGAGGGGGATGCTTCTCTGCAGTTTCAAATTTTCCTATAATGAACATGTATGACCACATTAGAAAACATGTTACCAAAAAACATATTACACAAATATATTACGTATCAGACAAGTGATGTTGTAAGGTCAGTGGATAATGAGGAAAGGTCACATGGGGAACTCAGGCCCGGGAACTTTGGTTAGGACCACCCACAACCAAATGCGCCAAAAGAAACTTCCCAGGAACCCTTTGAAAAAGAACGATACCTCCGTCAGCCAGTGAGATTTCACCACGTCATATTAACTTGACCACCCTAGGGACCCTTTAAATATCCCCCATGTGGGTCACCCTCTGTGACTTCCCTGGCCTCTGTCCCTGGGGTTAGGGAACATCATCAGACGGGAAGCACTCTGTACTCAATAAAGCCTTTTATTATTCCATACTTCGTGGCTCCAGCCCCTTCCTTCCTTCTCGGTGGGGAAAAATACCTTACATTTTGGTGCTGAAACCCGGGAGGAGTTGAAGTCCACAAGGACCGCTCCTCTTCCCTTCCCCTCTGAAAAAGAACCAGGACCTCCGACCTTCCACCCACTTCGACGCACAGTGCGGTAAGTCCCCTGCCTCCAGCCTTCCCCTCAGTTCTTTCTGCCAAGATTTCCTGTCCAAAACCGTAGCTACGTCAGGGATCTCTTTCCGTTCTGAGTACTTGTGCTCATGGAGATGTCCCGAGCACATCTACTTTCCCTATCTGTCCATGGCCAGAGCTTGAGTTTTGGGATGCCAGTTCTCAAATCTGGCCACTCCGAGGACTGAAGGCGGCCGTGGGGACACAGGAATCTCCATTCCTAAAGAAGAAGAAACTGTTCTTCTTCTCCGCTGTGGCCAGGCCACAGAACCTACTGAATTAGCCTCCTGAAGGGACTTTCGGTCTTAACACCAATTTAACTATCGCCAAAAAAGCTGGGAGCTGGTTGGAGATCTCTTACATTCATGGCTTCTAGTTATTCGCGCACCCATCCTTAATCTCTGTGCCACCTGTTCCACCACGCAGGCCCTTTTTCTGGTCAGAGAATCCTCACCTAAAACCTCCACTCCTGATCTTTCCTTCTTCACAGACTCCCAACTCTCTCCCACTCCTGCCTGATCCCCGGGGGCGCCCCTCTCTTGGGACTTCTCTCTGGTCCCTCTGCAGACCTCTCTTGCTCGGACCTCTTTCACTCGGGTCTCTTCCCTCCGAGAGCCCCCTCCCCTCCCTTTGCAAAATCCTGTTTCTTATTCACCACTACCATTCTCTCTTTCTCCTCCCTGCTGGCCAGGGGTCCCTCCCTTCTCCACTGTGTTGTTAAGTCCCTCCTCCGTCAGTCCATTCTCCATCTACTATTGGCTCTTACACCTGTTTTCAGGACGTCCAACCCCAATTTTCTTGCAGGAAGTTCTGGCCCTGTCCTGCCTTTGGCTCCAGTGTTTCCTGCTAGATCTGGGTGCCGGGCTCCCCATGAGCCCCCTCCTCTTATTCTCAACCCCCAAACCCCTATTCAGGACCTGTGAACACGGCATTTAAAGTTTTTAATGGTCCCAACTAGTAGAAACAGGCCAAGGTTGTTCGCCAGGCCCACATGCAGCAGAAGGTAACGCTCCAAACCCAGGCTCTTGTGGCAACTCTGAGGCCAGCAGAGCAACAGAGGCAAGGCACAGGAAGTGCCTGATCCAAGTCCAAGCCGCAAAGAGAAATCCCACCAGCAGCTTGCTTTAAGTGTGGCAAGCGGGGTCCCAGCAGGGCCCCTGCCCACAGCTGCCCACTGAGCCCTGCCCTGACTGCAAGCAGTCCGGTCACTGGTGGAGTGATTGCCCCTTTGTGCAACAGGCTTTTTCTCAGCGCCTCTGCATGGAGGACAAGCCGCCCGAATGGGAGGCCAATCCGGCCAGGTGGGCACATTGCTCAAACTCCTAGGACACTGCCTGGACTCGGAGAACCCAGGGTGTGCTGCAACTAGTGGGTAAGTCCATCTCATTTCTTGTGGACACGGGAGCTACCTTCTCTGTTTTGCCATCACACTCTGGACCTCTAGTTCCCTCACAGGTCTCGGTTATGGGAATGGATGGGATACCCCTTCTTTTCCTCTTTGCCCACCACTCCTGACATGCAGATTTTCCCCCTTCATATGCCACTCCTGGCATACAGTTTTGCCTCAAGCCTGCCTCCTTATAGGACCACTGGCGGTCGGAACCACTGGCCTCTACCTATCTCCATCTCACCAAAAGGCTGGACCCTACAGATCCTCCTATTACTCCTCTTTTTTTTTAATCCTTACAGGACCGCATCCTCGAAGTTTCTCAACTCACGGCCAAACAGATGTTCCTCCTGACACCCCTCAAAACCACCACTGGCCAATCTCCCCTCCCCACGATACCTCTAATCAGCAGAAAGTAGCCAGACGAATAAACAGCACCCCTATTCTATTTAACACAAAAGGTCAGAATGTAAGGTCGGTGGATAATGGGGAAAGGTCACATGGGGAACTCAGGCCTGGGAACTTTGACTAGGACCATCCACAACCAAACGCACCAAAAAAAACTTCCCAGGAGTCCTTTGGAAAAGAGCGATACCTCCGTCAGCCCATGAGATTTCATCACGTCATATTAGCTCGACCACCCTAGGGGCCCTTTAAATATCTCTCACGCGGGTCACCCCTTGCAACTTTCCTAGCCTCTGTCCTCTGGGCTAGGGAACATCGTTGGGCAGGAAGCGCTCTGTACTCAATAAAGCCTTTTATTATTCTACAGTTTGTGGCTCCGGCCTCTTTCTTCCTTCTTGGCAGGGAAAAAATACCTTACAGATGTCATAAGTACCAGGAATGAGATTCAGATCCTGTTGGGCAGATAAAATATATATATTATGCTCACTTTGTTAAAGATGGCACTGCCCATGTGGAAGCCCATCTCCCAGGTGATGATATAAGTTGCCCTTATGCTCGGAATGGGCATAATTATATTAATGTGTGTAGGGGGCGGGCTGTGGGCAGGCAGGATCCTTGTAGCCTGGGGCTTCGTTTTAGGACTCAGCCTTTCCCACCCTTTTTGATGTGGGGTGGACTTTGTATCAGAGACTTCCCTATTTTGTATATTGGATTAAAGGTTTTGATTTCTGCACTATAAAATGGGGGTAGACTGGGAGCTTGCTCTCTCTCAGTTTCTGGGATTAGCATTAGAAAGGAGAGCAAAGAAAGGCCAAGTAGAGGAGACCAGGAGAAGCAGCCAAGATGGTGGAGTGCTGAGTGAGAAGCCAGTTTGCGCAGAGTTTGTGCAGGGAGAAGGAAGGAGATGGGGAACACACCCAGGGTGTGTGCTCAGAATCCTTTAGCTAGTTCCCATTGTTTACAGGAAATGCCTCAAATTCTAAATGAAAATTCAGGTGAACTATTTTACCTTCTCTTTCCAATGGCTTGAAGTGCTGTTTCTCTCTGAACTTCTGTAGCATTGCATCTGTAAAGCCAGTACCACGGCCACCATTGCAGCCGCCTGGCCCATGCAGGTTCGCATTGGATTCGGACAGTCGGTAAAGAAACAACGGAGCCAAAAACTGGTGGGCTATCATCTTTAACCCTAGCTTGCACCCGGTGGGCAAGTAAAACACACACTGGGCTCCAAAACCCACTCATTCAGTGCTCACAAAGCTACTGATTTATCCGAGTTTCCTAGAATCAAATGTTTCTAGCTTACCAGACTTATTCACTTCAGAGCAACTTGTGGCTAGACCTTCTCAATGGAAATACACCCATATCTAAGTGAAACAGTGACCATCGTATGGGGACTCTCTCAACTTACCCATTCCTCAGCTACCCATTCCATCACCTCTTTACTCCTCTTCTTTCTGACCTCCTAAACAAATGGATACGCTTACTTCCACTTTACATACCAGGAAAACTCATTTCACACAATCAAGTCTGTTCTCAGTAAGAGAACTCTAGAAACATTTGTGCAAGATGAACAAAAAGAAGAGACAAACATCCAGGAAGCTAGAAGTATAGCTGACCCTTGGACAATGGTGGAGTTAGGGACTCTGGCCCATTGGAAAACATCTGCATATACATGGACCAATGCAGTTCAAGGCCATGTTGATCAAGGGTCAACTGTCTGACAGTGGGGTGAGCTCATGCTATCCAGTGCTGTTACCTGTTAGCTGTCTCCTAGCCGATCAAATTCCCACCTGCTGGTCTCACCTGTTGTCATTTTTTTTTAATTTTGGCACTTATTTGACATTTTCTAATCTTGCCATCATCCTAGTAAATTCCGTCATACAAGTGAACGCCCATCCAATAGCCATGCTTTAAGTTCTTGATTCAAAAACCTTCAACTGCATTCCATAGCAACCACCCAGTCGGAGGCTCCATCCACCCTTCTCACCAGGACTGTCCCACCTCTGTGATCTTAAACTTCAAGTCCCCACTCCTGGGCAGTCACCTCTCATTACCTATTCATACTTTAATCTCATTAAACCTTTCCCTCTGGTCATCCCTAACTCTTCTGTACTTCAGAGCAACTTGTGGCTAGACCTTCTCAATGGAAATACACCCATATCTAAGTGAAACAGTGACCATCGTATGGGGACTCTCTCAACTTACCCATTCCTCAGCTACCCATTCCATCACCTCTTTACTCCTCTTCTTTCTGACCTCAAGATAGTTTTCCTCCTAAACAAATGGATACGCTTACTTCCACTTTACATACCAGGAAAACTGAGATGAACTTGCTTACCTCCAAGTCGACAGAGTGAGGAGCCATTAAACTAACTAACTTTGAAAACTGAAATTGAGTGACGTCACGGAAATGGCGCCGTGAGCAGCGCGTCCAACAGATCTCCCCAAAATCTCAACAAATTTATCAACTAGAAACAGAAAAATTTATCCTCGGAGCATTCCGGAGTTCCACACAAACTGAAAGCGAAAGGACTGTTATCACCTGAATCTGAGAGAGGAGGGTGTGGAGGAGGCTAACTACCGCAGGGACGTTCATTCAAGCTGCGGAGGGAGTGTGCCTGTGGTGAGTCGGCCCACACTCGGGAGCGGCGAGCAGCCGCCGGCGCGCGCCCGGTCCGGTTGCAGAGCAAGCACCGCCAGCTTCCCCAGCAGCCCGCGCACTGCGAGTGAGAGTCCCCAGCCACCGGTGCCCGGAGCACCCCATTCGCGCGCGTGCCCTGGGCATCCTACGCGCCCAGAGTGCCCTACTGGACCGCACACCCAGGTTGCCCCATTATCCTGCGCCCGGTGCGCCCCAGCCGCCAGCGGCGGGGTGAGTGGGAGAGGCACCAGGGCGGTCTTCCCTACTTGGGAGATTCTCTCCGTGGGCGGGGCACCTCACCCAGCCATTCAAGCTAAAAATCAAGCGTTGGGGGAGGGGCGCGCAGGCAGCCTGAAATACCTTCGGGAGCACAGCTGCGACCCAATCACTGAAATTAGCTTAACCCATGAAATCTGCGCACCCACGGGCTCTAATTGATAAGATCTCTCTCAGTTCAGCGATCCAAGACAAGAGGCGTGATATTTTTTAGTGCCTCTCGCTAAAGGGGCGGGGGCAACTTCTGATTGATACAGCCTCCATATTCAGGGATAAACGCTAACAAGAGGGACTTGGCAGATAATAAGATCTATACTACACTAGTCGCAAGCAGAGACTAGTGCCTCTTCTTCCCAGCCAAAACAGGCTACAAAGTGTGGAAAGCCTGGGTTGAGTGGTCCAACTGAATGCTAGGCGCTGAACAGTCACCTTGACAAGAATTGACTCCCACCCCCGCCTGATTACACTGGAGGCTCTGACTGCCAGAGCCTTTCCCAAAGCCTTGTGCTGAGTGGGGAAAGAGTGGGGATTTCCTAGCTCTTTGAGCCTCTTACTCCCCAGGCAGAAGCAGTAGCAGCCTTATAGCTGGATCACCAGGCTGCTAATTCAGGAAGGGGGGACTAGGAGAGAGACTCCAGGAAAGCAAACTCTCTCATCGTTGGACCCTGCAAACGCCAACAAGCCTTGACTACCAGCAAGACTAAAGCCAATTATATGACATTGCCATAGAATCCCATCAACTGCAAATCCCTACCTAAGTGTGACACAGGGGCAGAGCCTGGGGTACAGAGTCACCAACCAGGAAGAGGGAGAGAAAAGAAAAAGGAAGAAGTTAACCTCTCAAAATCAAGAAAAATCCACAGACTTTACAACTTGTTCCACTAATTTTTTTGTTGTTGTTGTTTGTTTCTTCTATCTTATTGCCTTTATTATTATTATTTCTATTTCCTCCACCTCGGTCCTTCTATTCTCTGCCCATCTTATGCTTCCCTTTTCTTGAACTACACTACCCATGAGTGTTACATTTTATTTCTTTCCTTCATCCTCACCCTCCTTTAAGGTTATACTCCAAAACACTTAACTCTCACTCTCTCCTCTTTTGTTTTTTTTGTTTTGCTTTATTTTGTTTTTTTCTCTTCCTTCATTTTTCTCTTTTTCTTATTTTTTCCTTTCTATTCGTTTTTTCTTTTCTCGTTTTACTTTTCCTCCCATTTAATCCTCAATCATGAACAAATTACTTAATTTGGGACTCAAGGGTTGTTTTTTTTGGTTTTATTTTTCTTTTTCGCTTTTGTTTTTGGTATTTTTTGTTTGTTTGTTTGTTTTTGTGGCATTATGGGTACTTTTTACGTTGCTTTTTAACTCACTAGCATTCCTCCCAACCCAAGGTCTCCATTGTATTTAGTCTTTGCTCCACTTAATACAACAGATTTTTACTTATTATTTTTATTTTTTTCTTCTTTATTATTCTTTTTTTTTTTTTCTCCTTTTTTCTGGTTACCTCTTATCCCTCTCACTATATCTCTTAGTCGACCATCACTTACAAGCAAATCATCTTATGCTTGTCTAAGATTTTCTTCCTTTTTTTTTTTTTTTTTTTTTTTTTTTGCATTTAGTAGGTCCCTACTCCCTTTTTTTGCCCCTTGAACTCTTCACCCCAAATCAGGCCCTCCATTATAGGCAGTTTTTGTTCCATTTAGCATAATATAATTCACAGGTCATCACGATATTTCCCTGAGGAGGGGAGAGGAGGGAAAGAGAAGAAAGAAAAAAGGGGGAAATAATAAATTATTACTGGGGTTTTTTTTGTGGGGTGTTTTACCTTTTTTTTTTTTTTCTTTTTACTCTTTATTAATTCTAATTAGTGCTATCAACAAGACCACCCTCAGATGCCAATAAGAAAGAGGAAATCGAATATTATGGATACAAAAGAAAGAGAGGTAACACAAATAGATGTGGAAAAATCTATGGAGAAAAGACTTAACATATTGGAAGCCTTGGAGCTAAATGACAGAGAATTTAAAATAGAAATCTTAAAAATACTCAGAGATATACAAGAAAACACAGAAAGGCAATTTAGGGAGATTAGAAAACAACTCAATGAACACAAAGAATATATTACCAAGGAAATTGAAACTATAAAAACAAATCAAACAGAAATGAAAAACTCAATTCACGAGCTGAAAAACGAGGTAACAAGCTTAGCTAACAGAACAGCCCAGATAGAAGATAGGATTAGTGAAATAGAAGACAAACAACTTGAGGCACAACAGAGAGAAGAAGAAAGAGACTCAAAAATAATAAAAAACGAGAAAGCCCTACAGGAATTGTCTGACTCCATCAGAAAGAATAACATAAGAATAATAGGTATATCAGAGGGAGAAGAGAAAGAAAATGGAATGGAGAATATACTCAAACAAATAATAGACGAGAACTTCCCAAGCCTGTGGAAAGAACTAAAGCCTCAAATTCAAGAAGCAAACAGAACACCGAGTTTTCTTAAACCCAACAAACCCACTCCAAGGCACATCATAATAAAGAGGACACAAACCAATTACAAAGAAAAAATTCTCAAGGCAGCCAGGGAAAAGAAGAGTACAACATATAAAGGAAGGCCTATTAGATTATCATCAGATTTCTCAGCAGAAACTCTACAAGCTAGAAGAGAGTGGACCCCAATATTTAAAGCCCTGAAAGAGAGGAACTTTCAGCCAAGAATACTATACCCATCAAAGCTATCCTTCAAGTACGAAGGAGATATAAAAACATTCACAAATACAGAAAAGATGAGAGAATTTATCAGCAGAAAGCCCCCACTTCAGGAAATACTAAAGGGGGTCTTCCAACCAGATTCAAAGAACAAAAAAAAACAACACCACAAGTAACAGCTCCACCAAGAACACAATAAAACCAAACTTAAACTGTGACAACAAGGGAAAAAAAGGGGGAGAGGATGGAGATTAACAGTAGCAAAGGACGATGAAGTGCAGAAATACTCATAAGATAGGGTACTACAATGAATATGGTAGGTACCCTTTTCATTACTTAATGGTAACCACCCTTGAAAAAACCACCACAAAAACACTTGACTTAAAAAAGGTAGCAACAGAGGAAAGAAGTATGGAACACAAACAAACAAAAACAAATGATAGAAAAACAAAAGAGAAGAATCAAACAAGTTACAAAACTAACAGAAAGCAATTTATAAAATGGCAGTAGGGAACCCACAAGTGTCAATAATTACACTAAATGTAAATGGATTAAACTTACCAATAAAAAGACACAGAGTAGCAGAATGGATTAAAAAAGAAAATCCAACTATATGCTGCCTACAAGAAACACATCTAAGCAACAAGGATAAAAACAAATTCAAAGTGAAAGGCTGGAAAACAATACTCCAAGCAAACAACACCCAAAAAAAAGCAGGTGTAGCAATACTCATATCTAATAATGCTGACTACAAGACAGAAAAAGTACTCAGAGAAAAAAATGGTCATTTCATAATGATTAAGGGGAAGTTGAATCAAGAAGACATAACAATCCTTAATATATATGCACCAAACCAAGGAGCACCAAAATATATAAGACAGCTACTTATTGACCTTAAAACAAAAACTAACAAAAATACAATCATACTTGGAGACCTCAATACACTGCTGACGGCTCTAGATCGGTCATCCAAACAGAGAATCAATAAAGATATAGTGGCCTTAAACGAAATACTAGAACACCTGGATATGATAGACATCTATAGGACACTTCATCCCAAAGCGACAGAGTATACATTTTTCTCTAGTGTATATGGAACATTCTCAAGAATTGACCATATGTTGGGCCACAAAGACAATATCAGCAAATTTAGAAAAATTGAAATTGTACCAAGCATATTTTCTGATCATAAAGCCTTGAAACTAGAATTCAACTACAAAAAAGAGGGGGGAAAACCCACAAAAATGTGGAAACTAAACAACATACTTCTAAAAAATGAATGGGTCAAAGAAGAAATAAGCACAGAGATCAAAAGATATATACAGACAAATGAAAATGAAAATACGACATATCAGAATCTCTGGGATGCAGCAAAAGCAGTAATAAGAGGAAAGTTCATATCACTTCAGGCCTATATGAACAAACAAGAGAGAGCCGAAGTAAACCACTTAACTTCACACCTTAAGGAACTAGAAAAAGAAGAACAAAGACAACCCAAAACCAGCCGAAGAAAGGAGATAATAAAAATCAGAGCAGAAATAAATGAAATAGAGAACAGAAAAACTATAGAAAAAATCAATAAAACAAGGAGCTGCTTCTTTGAAAAGATCAACAAAATTGACAAACCCTTGGCAAGACTCACCAAGGAAAAAAGGCACAGGACTCAAATAAATAAAATCCAAAATGAAAGAGGAGAGATCACCACAGACATCATAGATATACAAAGAAGTATTGTAGAATACTATGAAAAATTATATGCCACCAAATACAACAATCTAGAAGAAATGGATAAATTCCTAGAACAATACAACCTTCCTAGACTGAGTCATGAAGAAGCAGAAAGCCTAAACAGACCAATCAGCAGGGAGGAAATAGAAAAAACTATTAAAAACATCCCCAAAAATAAAAGTCCAGGCCCAGACGGTTATACTAGTGAATTTTATCAAACATTCAAAGAAGACTTGGTTCTTATTCTACTCAAAGTCTTCCAAAAAATTGAAGAAGAAGCAATACTTCCAAACACATTTTATGAGGCCAACATAACCCTCATACCAAAACCTGGCAAGGATGGCACAAAGAAAGAAAACTACAGACCAATATCTGTAATGAATACAGATGCTAAAATACTAAACAAAATACTGGCAAACCGAATACAACAACATATTAAAAAAATAATACATCATGATCAAGTGGGATTCATCCCAGAATCTCAAGGATGGTTCAACATACATAAAACGGTTAACATAATACACCATATCAACAAAACAAAGAACAAAAACCACATGATCTTATCAATAGATGCAGAAAAGGCTTTTGATAAAATACAACACAATTTTATGTTTAAGACTCTCAACAAAATGGGTATAGAAGGAAAATATCTCAACATGATAAAGGCCATATATGATAAACCATCAGCCAACATCATTTTAAATGGCATAAAACTGAGGACTTTCTACCTTAAATCAGGAACAAGACAGGGTTGTCCACTCTCTCCACTCTTATTTAACGTGGTGCTAGAAGTTCTGGCCAGAGCAATCAGACAAGACAAAGAAATAAAAGGCATCCATATCGGAAAAGAAGAAGTAAAGGTATCACTTTTTGCTGATGATATGATCCTATACATCGAAAACCCAAAGGACTCCACAAAAAGATTATTAGAAACAATAAACCAATACAGTAAGGTCGCAGGATACAAAATTAACATACAAAAGTCCATAGCCTTTCTATATGCCAACAATGAAATATTAGAAAACGAACTCAAAAAAATAATCCCCTTCACGATTGCAACAAAAAAAAATAAAATACCTAGGAATAAACATAACAAAGAATGTAAAGGACCTATATAACGAAAACTACAAGGCATTATTAAGAGAAATAGAAAAAGACACAATGAGATGGAAAAATATTCCTTGTTCTTGGATAGGAAGAATAAATATAATTAAAATGGCCATATTACCCAAAGCAATATATAAATTTAATGCAATTCCCATCAAAATTCCTATGACATTTTTTAAAGAAATGGAACAAAAAATCATCAGATTTATATGGAACTATAAAAAACCCCGAATAGCCAAAACAATCCTAAGGAAAAAGAATGAAGCTGGGGGAATTACAATACCTGACTTTAAACTATATTATAGGGCCACGATAATCAAAACAGCATGGTATTGTCCGAAAAATAGACACTCAGACCAATGGAACAGAATAGAAAGCCCAGAAATAAAACCACATATATATGGTCAAATAATCTTTGATAAAGGGGCCAACAACACACAATGGAGAAAAGAAAGCCTCTTCAACAAATGGTGTTGGGAAAACTGGAAAGCCACATGCAAAAGAATGAAACTCGACTACAGCCTGTCCCCGTGTACTAAAATTAATTCAAAATGGATCAAAGACCTAAATATAAGATCTGAAACAATAAAGTACATAGACGAAGACATAGGTACTAAAATCATGGACCTGGGTTTTAAAGAACATTTTATGAAATTGACTCCAATGGCAAGAGAAGTGAAGGCAAAGATAAATGAATGGGACTACATCAGAATAAAAAGTTTTTGCTCAGCAAGAGAAACTGATATCAAAATAAACAGACAGCCAACTAAATGGGAAATGATATTTTCAAACAACAGCTCAGATAAGGGCCTAATATCCAAAATTTACAAAGAACTCATAAAACTCAACAACAAACAAACAAACAATCCAATAAAAAAATGGGAAGAGGACATGAACAGACACTTCTCCCAGGAAGAGATACAAATGGCCAACAGATATATGAAAAGATGCTCAGCTTCATTAGTTATTAGAGAAATGCAAATCAAAACTACAATGAGATACCACCTCACCCCTGTTAGATTAGCTATTATCAACAAGACGGGTAATAGCAAATGTTGGAGAGGCTGCGGAGAAAAGGGAACTCTCATCCACTGTTGGTGGGACTGTAAAGTAGTACAACCATTATGGAGGAAAGTATGGTGGTTCCTCAAAAAACTGCAAATAGAACTACCTTATGACCCAGCAATCCCTCTACTGGGTATATACCCCAAAACCTCAGAAACATTGATACGTAGCCCCATGTTCATTGCAGCACTGTTCACAGTGGCCAAGACATGGAAACAACCAAAAAGCCCTTCAATAGAAGACTGGATAAAGAAGATGTGGCACATATACACTATGGAATACTACTCAGCCATAAGAAATGATGACATCAGATCATTTACAGCAAAATGGTGGGATCTTGATAACATTATACGGAGTGAAATAAGTAAATCAGAAAAAAACAAGAACTACATGATTCCATACATTGGTGGAACATAAAAACAAGACTAAGAGACATGGACAAGAGTGTGGTGGTTACCAGGGTTGGGGGGAGGGAGGACAGGGGGAGAGTTAGGGGGAGGGGGAGGGGCACAGAGAACTAGATAGAAGGTGGCGGAGGACAATCTGACTTTGGGCGAGGGGTATGCAACATAATTTAATGACAAAATAACCTAGACATGTTTTCTTTGAATATATGTACCCTGATTTATTAATGTCACCCCATTACCATTAATAAAAATTTATTAAAAAAAAAAAAAGAAAAAAAAGAAAACTGAAATTACCTTACTTATCAGTGTTGTGCCAGTCCTGTCTTGTACTCAACACCTGACTAAAGTCACCCCTTCCATGAAGCTTTCACTCTTAATCCCGAACTATCCAGTCTACCTCAGAAATGATACTAACATTTCTACAACTCATTCGACAAGACCTTCACATGCTAGACACTACACTCAATAGACTCAGATAAATTGCCAACAAGGCAAGCCAAAAATCAGATAAAACACGTTTAACAAATAAAGGAAATAAGAAACCAAATTCCCGTTGTGGTAACAGGGGATACAAGGTTCAGTTTGATTACGAGATCTCCCCAGTGTCTCCCAAGGACAAAGAATCAGGGTTGGGATTCGAACCCTGCATGGAGGGCATCATCTGAGCTCTACCCTTTGCCTCTAATTTCCCACTCAGATAATAAGGTACCTGATCACAGACAACTTCTAAATACTATGCATAGTGCTATCTACAGAACAGGGACTCGATAAACACATTTATTTATGGGAAACCAGTTGAGAGTGTGAGGTCACTAGAAAAATAGCATAGTTTGTTGGCAGAATGGAGGAAAAGGGAGCATTTGGTCAAAGATGTAATGAGTTACTGCCACCCTTCCTCTTGCTTCCTCAAAATTACATAAGTGCATTTGAACTTTGCATTTGATTCAGGGGATAACTGAAACAGAAGCTTGGTTACCAGATTAAATGGTTAAAGTAGGAGTTATGACTAATGCAATTTACTAAACCTTTTGCAATTAGTAAATGTTAGATCTTCTCACTACAGTGGTTCACTATACCTAATAAATTAATCTTAGCTACCCATATAAGCAGACCCAGCAGAAACTGGGACCTGACTCAATCATTTCTTTTGAAACGCCTTTTTGGACTAAGTTTACCACATAATAATTTGTGTGCTATAAATCTTTCCTATAGGCTGTCTACCTGTACATTACCTGCGTTCTCGGTCCATAAGTTGTTTTTAGGGGTTTTTTTGTGTGGTTTTTTTTTATTTTTTTTGTATTTTTTCTTAAGTGAGAAGCGGGGGGAGGCAGAGAGACAGACTCCCACATGCGCCCGACCGGGATCCACCCAGCAAGCCCACGAGGGGGCGATGCTCTGCCCATCTGGGGCATTGTTCCATTGCAACCGGAGCCATTCTAGCACCTGAGGCAAAGGCCATAGAGCCATCCTCAGCGCCCGGGCCAACTTTGCTCCAATGGAGCCTTGGCTGCAGGAGGGGAAGAGAGAGATAGAAAGGAGAAGGGGGAGGGTGAAGAAGCAGATGGGTGCTTCTCCTGTGTGCCCCGGCTGGGAATCAAACCCGGGATTTCCACATGCCGGGCTGATGCCCTACCACTGAGCCAACCAGCCAGGGCCTTTGTTTTTCCTTTAATCACAGATCCTTTCGGAAATGATGAAGGCTATGGGCTTTCCTTGCAGAAAGTTGATACGTGCACATATATGCAAAGTGTGGCATATGATTACAAAGACCCTCTGAAACTCATCTGTAGACCCCTTAAGAAGCTCATGAGCCCCCAGATAAGAGTGTCTGCTTTTCCTTTATGTATTTGGAACACTACACACACACACGCACAGAACTAAAACTCCATCAAAAGTTTCTTTTGCCTCTCATCTAATATCGGTGAGTACACATAGCAGGCACCTAGAAGCCTTGCCACAGATGGAAAGACATAATGAAACAGTATTCTGAATTATTCCTTGGGGGCCTGGCTCAGCGGTAGAATGTCAGCACGGCGTGTGGAACTCCCAGGTTTGATTCCCAGTCAGAGCACACAGGAGAAGCGACAATCTACTTCTCCACCCCTCCTTCTTTCTTTCCTTTCTTTCTGTCACTCCCACCATCCCCAACCCCTTGCAGCCATGGCTCATTTGAGCAAGTTGGCCTTGAGCACTGAGAATGGCACCATGGCCTTGCCTCAGGCACTAAAATAGCTTGGCTGATGAGCAACAGAGCAACAGTCGCAGATGGACAGAGCATCACCCCCTAGGGGGTTTGTCAGGTGGATCCCTGTCGGGGCACATGTGGGAGTCTCTCTGCCTCCTTGTCTCTCAATAATAATAATGATGATAATTATAATAATAATAAATTACTCCTTGGGTATTTTCCCCCTAAAAATGTCCCTAATTTTCTCCCAAATTAATGAGATTTCACTTCGTGTTTACAAAACAAAACAAAAAGATAAACACCAGTACTAATCTTCAATAACCATCAAGGTTTACATTGAGCAAGCCAAAACTCAGTCTCCGACTCCTGCATCATTGCGGCTCCTGCATCATTGCGGCTCCTGCATCATTGCGGAGTTAAGATTCAGGGAGATGAGGAAAGACACACAAAACGTGACAGGGGGAAACGACCTGGTGTCTGAGGAGAAGACACAGGGAATAACAACATCTTGTATTTTATGACACATCATAGTTTTCAAAACACTTTCACGTGTGTATTATCTCCAATGATAACCCCCACCTTAGCCCTGTAAGATAGGGCAGGCATCATTCCCACACCCCTACTTTTTTTTTTTGTATTTTTCTGAAGTGAGAAGCTGGGAGGCAGAGAGACAGACTCCCACATGCGCCCAACCGGGATCCACCCAGCATGCCCACCAGGGGGCGATAATCTGCCCATCTGGGCCATTGCTCCGCTGCAACCAGAGCCATTCTAACACCTGGGGCGGAGGCCATGGAGCCATCTTCAGCACCCAGGCCAACTTTGCTCTCATGGAGCCTTGGCTCTGGTAGAGGAAGAGAAAGATAGAAAGGAGAGGGAGAAGGGTGGAGAAACAGATGCCATGCCCCACTTTCTTGATAAGAAACCCCATTCCAAAACAGTTTCATGAATCAAACAGCTGTCTTAAATGGAAGAGCATGGATTTGAATGTAGAACTTTAGACCCTGATTCTGTTTTTCTCTATGTTACAAAAGTCAAGGAGAAGGAAGAATTTTTTTAAGACACATATCTCTATAAGGGGAGAAGGACACTTTATAAAATTATAACCTTTTCCTATCAAGGTACATGAAATTTCCTTTTCAGTTATTATATCAGGGCATCTGGCTAATTTCAAAATGCTTAGCAAATCAAACTTTTTCCTTAAAATGCAATTGCCCTTGCATTAGTCATCAAGGTTTAATCATTCATGGAGAATAAAATGGCCCTATCTTTACCAAATGCCACTGTAATCACTTAAGTAAATAGTCTGGAGCCATTTGTATTATTCCTTATGGGATAATGGGTTCAAAGTTGTAAAATCTGGAAATATTTTACCACAAGAATGCTGCTATAGGCATTTCCCATTCTGAACCTAAGCTGGCCCTGTTACATCTTGCAGGTCCAGAAACCTCACTTTAGGATGAAACACGTCACAAACAAATGAATTCCAAAGCTACTCATTTATGAACTCCTAGACCTGCAACTGCCCCGGGAAATCATCATGCAGCCGCCGCCCACTCCCTGCCATTCTGACGGAAACACAACCCTAATCCCTTTCCTATCAGCCAGCCCAGATCCAAAAAGGGACCATTCCTTCTTTCTGGCTCTGGTTACCCTTGTATTTTGGTATCTTTCTGGGGAGCCTGGCATCTGTGAAATTCAGCATGCTGCCCCTGTGTTGGTCACTGATGGGGAGTGGAAGAGAGGGACCTTTACTTAAAGCATGATGGCAATTGTAAATGTCAACATGTCACTATGAGAGGCCAAGAAACTGGAAGACATGAAGGTGTATTTTTCGCAGACACCTACTATGCACTGATAGCTATTACTTTTTCTAATCTAATTCACTGATACTAGTAGCTTACAAATAAAAGCACTTAGATTCACAGAGAGGAGAGGGGATTAACATAAATTAAAATTTAGGAGGCCCTGACCGGCTAGCTCAGCAGTAGAGCATCAGCCTGGCATGAGAAAGTCCTGGGTTCAATTCCCAGCCAGGGCACACAGGAGAGGCACCCATCTGCTCTTCCACACCTCCT
This sequence comes from Saccopteryx leptura, assembly GCF_036850995.1. Taxonomy (NCBI): domain Eukaryota; kingdom Metazoa; phylum Chordata; class Mammalia; order Chiroptera; family Emballonuridae; genus Saccopteryx; species Saccopteryx leptura. The sequence continues at coordinate 172,510,236 of NC_089503.1, forward strand.
CCTCTCCTTTCTCTCTCTCTCTCTTCCCCTCCCACAGCCAAGGCTCTATTGGAGCAAAGTTGTCCTGGGTGCTGAGGATGGCTCCATGGCCTCTGCCTCAGGTGCTAGAATGGCTCTGGTTGCAACGGAGCAACACTCCAGATGGGCAGAGCACTGCCCCCTGGTGGGCATGCTGGGTGGATCCCGGTGGGGCGCATGTGGGAGTCTGTCTCTCTGCCTCCCCACTTCTCACTTCAGAAAAATACAAAAAAACACCCACAAAAAAAACAACTTAGGATATGATGAGCATTTTACATTTTCTCCAGCCTTTGAAAAGAGGTTAAGTGATGTATCCAGAAATACATAACTGATCAATAACCAGTCTGACACTAGAGATTTGTCTAACTCCAAAGCCCATGTGCTTTCCAAACTTCAGTCATTCAAATGACTTATGTTATGTTTTCTTGACTTTTGCCAAAACTTTGTACCATGTACTCTATTATTTCCTTTGAGGCAGTATTGTTTAGTGGTTAGAACACCGTCCAGAAGTGAATCTACCAAGTTCCAAGCCTGGTGCTGTCTCTTACTAGCTTTGTAACTTTAAACAACTAACTTAACCTGTGCCTCTTTCCTCATGTTTAAACTTGGGGTACATAATTAAATAAATTAATACATATTAAAGTCCTCTAGAAAGTGCTCAAAGTTAAGCAGTAAACTTTCAAAATTTTCTTTATATCAGGCCTGTGCTACCCAAGGAGATGCATTTAAAAGGCAAGATTTTTTTTTTAGCACAACTGTGAACTTACAAATTTGATGTGACAGTTACATTTCAACAAACCTCAAAATAAATACATAATATTTAATTTTAATAACTATGTACATTGCCAGCTGGGTACTAGAAATATCAGGGGGAACAATCTGTATAGATAATCTAACCACTATGCTGTACACCTGATATCAATACAAAAGAATACTGAATGTAAGCTGTAATTTAAAAAAAATTTAAGACATAAATAAATAATATTTACATAAAAATGTTTGTTTGGGTATCATTTCCCATACCTAGGTCCTTTTCGGAAATATCTCCCCACACCAGGCTGTTTGCTATCCATAAAGAAAATATAGAAAGTTAAATATTTAAAGCTTAAAGGTAATCATAGAGGAAGTAGTTTTAAGCTCACTAGATGTATGGAAAATAAGATAAAAAAGCCAAAGGATAGAACCGGAATGGAATGGAATGGAATGGAATGGAATGGAATGGAATGGAATAGAGCAGGTGCCAAAATCATTTAGCAAAAAAAAAAAGAAAAAATTTTCACAAAGCTACTATTTCCATAGATCCAGCTTGACAAAGAAAGGGAGAAACACCTCAAGTGCTCAGTGAGTAACTATGGGCTCAAATTCACATTCCTGAATGTTCCTTGAAACTCTGAATCAACTTCTAGGTGTCTATTAAAAAAAAACAATAGCTGACCGAGCCCTGGCTGTGTGGCTCTCCTAGTTATAGCATCGTCCTTATATGCCAAGGTTGTGGGTTTAATTTCTGGATAGGGCACATGCAAGAATCAACCAGTGAGTGCATGGATGGTTGGAACAACAGACTGATCTTTCCCTTTCTCTCTCTAAAGCAGGGGTAGTCAACCTTTTTATACCTACTGCCCACTTTTGTATCTCTGTGAGTAGTAAAATTTTCTAACCGCCCACCGGTTCCACAGTAATGGTGATTTATAAAGTAGGGAAGTAACTTTACTTTATAAAATTTATAAAGCAGAGTTACAGCAAGTTAAAGCATATAATAATATGGAATGCCCACTAGTGGGCGGTAGGGACCAGGTTGACTACCACTGCTCTAAAGCATAAAAATAAATTAAAAAAATAAAAATATAGCAACTGCCTCAGCATTCTGCTTGTGCATGAACTTTTCAGACTCTTGTTCACAACCATTCAAGAGGCAGTAAATATTTCTTCCTTACACACTGGGCACCTATGCCCCTTTTTTTCACCCTCGTATCTATAGCCAATGTAAATTCTTTCAAACCAATTTACATCTTTCTTCCCCAAACTCATTGTCTACAAGAACCCTGTCAGCTCCAGGACTACGGACATATTACTTTTCCTCCAGCCCTGCTGCTGGTGGCCCAGACTGCATGTCCCAGGACCTGGTTCTCCTGGCCAATAGAGGGCTCAGTCAGGGAGGTTTAGGATGAGATGAGAATTTAGACTGAAAGTACTCAGCCCCCAATACAAGTAAGGCTAGGAAAACTCTTGACACAGACATGGTCCTCCCTGACTTTCACAAACTATCTTTGTCCTCTTATAGTATCAAATGCTGAGACATAATTTCAGATAGAACAGCCTAGAGTACGGAAATCAACTGAAAAGATCATGATTCTCGAAACGTGATTTGGCAAGACAAAGCTGAAACAATGGACAGTCCCCACAGGCACTATCAACTGTTAGTATCAATGCCATGCACAGGATAGTGTTTGTGAATGGGTAAATAAGGAAGTTAGGATGCAATGAATCAGTTAGGAACACTGAGCTTCAAGTAACAGAAAACCTAACAAGATTTTTAAAGGAACAGAGGTTTACTCTACTCATCTAAAAAGAAGCCTAAGAGATCAGCAGCTACTAACTTTGCTTCCATAGCCCAATGATATGAAGACCTAATCTCCCCACGGCTATTATTTTTTTTGGTGGTGGTGGTGGTGGTGGTGGTTAGGGGGGCAGGGAGGGAACTTTCCTGTTTTTGGTCACAATAGGGTATCTCTACTCTGTGCATCCAATCTGTAGTTAAGTGAAAAAGAAGGGAAGTAATAGTTTCTCTCTTTCTCTCTTTTTTTTTTTTATAAAAAAAGAAAGGCCTTCCCAGAACTTTTCCCTCCCCCATCTCACTTAAGCACTTGCCTGCTAGAAAATGTTTACAATACCCCCAATTCTGAAAACAACCTGTTCATTCACTTTGAGTTTTGCTTAAACAGATAATCCTTACACTACAAGGCACCTTGTTCCTGAGCCAAATGTGAAGACTCGGAGTCATTAACCACTGCCTTCCAGGGTTCCCACACTCCATGGCACCCAGGCTTTCTGGAGACTTGGGAAGTGGGGGTAAAAACGCCTTTAGGATCCAAAATGGAAACGCAGGAACTTGGGGGCTGAGCACTTTCAGTCTAAATTCTCATCTCATCCTAAACCTCCCTGCGTTGGGGAACCTGTGGGACCTGCACTCTGTGGAGAACTACTTCCCAAACCTGCTCCCAAGACCCAGCCTCCAGTCGCCTCCGCCCTCTGGTCATTCACTCCGCAGCCCCTGCCCTCACTGTATCCTGGCTCCTCGCAGGTATGCAGGTACGCCAGGGTACATGCAATCTCAAGGCCAAGGTTAATGTCCCTCATTTGCTTTTATCTTTCCTAAGAAGTCCTTGCAAACAGTTCTAATTGTGCTCTGTCAACTGTTTCTTCCCTCTCTCTCTTCACTCCCTCTGCGCCACATTACCCTCACAGGAGTTGGCATGCCTTCTGCGTGCTCTAGAATCTCAATTCTCCCAGACCTTGCAACAGCGTAACCCTTCTTATGCTCGAATTTAATAAAATAAGAACTTGCAGTTAAGGACAGATGACTATAAATCTAACACAATTAGAGATGCCGAAAGAAAAGAGAGAGAGAGAGAGAGAGAGAGAGAGAGAGAGAGAGAGAGAAAGGAAGAAAAAAGGAAGGGAGGGAGGGAAGGAGGGAGGAAGGAAGGAAGGGAGGGAGGGAGGGAGGGAGGGAGGGAGGGAGGGAGGGAGGGAGGGAGGAAGGAAGGAAGGAAGGAAGGAAGGAAGGAAGGAAGGAAGGAAGGAAGGAAGGAAGGAAGGAAGGAAGACAAACCATGGTGGGCCAGAGAGAAGAAGAAGAAAGACCAAGGCACGACTTGTTGCCTGGATGAGATCGTCATGAGGTGTGGCTCTTCTCATAAAGAATATGTTCAAAAACATTTAAAAAGTCCAGTTTGTGCTTCCCCAGCAGTTCCCAATGCAAGCCCTCTTTTATGACAAGGCAATTAGGAATCCTAATGAAAACTGTTAGATAAGAGGGTCAATCAATAGGTGCCCCCACATGTCACCATCAATCACCAGGGCTCCAGGGCAGTAACTTGCTCTTACCAACTGAACATCACCCTCTGTCTTCCAGCAAATGTTTCCAGTTTCAGAAACCAATGTACCTTGTCCGCGGCTGCTTTTTTTCCTTCCTCAAGTCTCACATGCGGTAGAGAATTCAGTCGCTCCTGCTGGAAAGAAAGGAAGTGTGAGTGGAGCCCCCTGTGGTCAGGGCATATCCTACAGCAGGGATAGTCAACCTTTTTATACCTACCGCCCACTTTTGTATCTCTGTTAGTAGTAAAATTTTCTAACCGCCCACTGGTTCCACAGTAATGGTGATTTATAAAGTAGGGAAGTAACTTTACTTTATAAAATTTATAAAGCAGAGTTACAGCAAGTTAAAGCATATAATAATAATTACTTACCAAGTACTTTATGTCAGATTTTCGCTAAGTTTGGCAGAATAAATCTTTATAAAACAACTTACTATAGTTAAATCTATCTTTTTATTTATATTTTGGTTGCTCTGCTACCACCCACCATGAAAGCTGGAATGCCCACTAGTGGGCGGTAGGGACCAGGTTGACTACCACTGTCCTACAGGCTTGGTCTTTGGGGAGACTGGCTTGGGTATGCTGGCTGGGATATGTCTTTAGAGGAAGTACTGTCTGTCCCTCAGCACAATCAATAAGTTGTAACCACACATATATTGTGTGATTATCCTTGTGCTACTTGTTGCAGTGAATTCCAAAGCAAGGGACCAGGCACTAGAGTAGAAGAGACCTTGGTTGTAATCCTGCCCCAACCACTGAGAGAATCATTTAAACATTCTGAGCTTTATTTTCCTCATTACTAAAAGGGGGAACTAACTGGCTTTGCAAGAGGTTTAGGAGAGTTGAGTGAGGTCACATATACATGTCAAGCACATGGTACCCAGAGGCGCTGCGTCAGTGTTATTATTAAGATACACTCCATCTTCTCAAAGAACATCCTATTTATTTGAAGAGATGAGACATGCAATCAAATATTAGAGGAAATAGTAATAGAAGTACCACTGGAATTCCAAAGGAAGTAAAACATTTGTGAAATGAATATCATTCTTAAATTACTTTTTCTGATATTATGTAAGTATCACATACTCATTATACAAAATGGGGTGCAAAAAGTATAAAGAATAAACATTGTAATGACATTCATTCCAAATCCATACACACACATTATCCATAAGTGTTACAATAATGCCAATGAAACTTAAAAGTCCACATAATTTTCTAAAGGAAGTAAAACTCCTCAACAGAAGAGTAATATTTAACTTGATAAAGCTATACAATGGCATATTATATAGGTATATAATAAAAAAATAGAGTCCTAACTTGGAAAGATACAGAATATCTTGTTAACTTAAAAAAAGCAAGTTGAAAACTGATGGTTGCCAGGTGACAGGGGACTTGGGGGTGGGGTGGGGGGCTGGGTGAAAAAGAGGAAGGGATTAAGAAGTACAAACTGGCAGTTACAAACTAGTCACAGGGATGCAAAGTACAGCATAGGGAATATAGTCAATAATATTGCAATAATTATGTATGGTACCAGGTGGGCAATCAACCTATGGGGTGGCAGGGAGGATCACTTTGTAAGTTACATAAATGTCTAACCCCTATGTTGTACACCTGAAACTAATATAATACTGAATGTCAACTGTAACTGCTTAATTTTTATTTTAAAATGGAACACAAAAATGCAAGCTGAAGTCCAAAATATATAGTGTGAAAATGGCTATTTTATTAAAGCATGTTTTCCTCTGGGGTTTGGGATGATTTCAAACACTTCATACGTGTCTGTACTATTTTGGGTTTGTTTGTTTGTTTTAGCCTGCAGGAGAGAGAGACAAAGAGACAGAGACAGATAGGAAGGAGAGAGATGAGAAACATCAACTAACCCATAGTTGCCTCACTTCGGTTGTTCATTGATTGCTTCTTATATGTGCCTTGACCCATGGGCTCCAGCCCAGCCAGTGATCCCTTGCTCAAGCCAATGACCTTGCGCTCAACCTAGCGACCACGGGCTCATGTTGATGACCCCAACCTTAAGCCCGCAATTCTGTGCTCAAGCTGGTGAGCCGGGCGCGGAGGGTCTATACCCTGCGCCACCACGGGTCGGGCTGTACCGTTTTGTTTTAATACTATCAATATTTAGTAATTTGGAAACTGTTCTGAGCCATTGGTGGGCCTTTCTGAACAACCTGCCAGATGGTAAAAGTGGAGCAGAAACGAAGGAGGCGGTCCACAAGATACCTACCGGGCGAGGGCCGGAACCAGCGCTGCCTGCGTCCTACGACAGCGATGTCGCTGCACGAAACGCCCGTGCAGGAAGCGGCGCAGGCTGCGGAGGCGCCTGCGCAACAGCCAGGAAGGCGCCCTGCCCAGGGAGAAGCCCCGCCCGTGAACACACACCTGCGGGACTTGATTATCATGCTCTCGATGGTGGGCCACGTGGTGGACGTCTACTGCGGCAAGACCTTCCAGCAGGTGCAAATCAAGCCTGATGGTCAGCCTCCACCTGGGCGAGTTCTCCATCACCTTATGGGCCAAGAAGCACCGTCATCCGCTGCCCCCCACTTCATCCCTCAAGGAGCCAATCAAGGCACAGACGACTTCTCTGGGGAAAAATATGTTCTAAGAAAAACAAATAGAACAGGCCTGGCTGGATAGCTAGGTAGGTTAGAGTGTCATCCTGGAGCACAGAGGCTGCTGGTTCAGTCCCAGATCAGGACACATAAAAAAGACAGATGTTTCTATCTCTCTCCCTTCCTCTCTCTCTAAAATCAATAAATAAAATTTTAACAAACTAAAAACAGAAAAACACAAAGAATATATTAAAGGAGGTGCGGAAGAAGGAGGAGCAAGAGATATCACAGCCCCCAGAGTAACAAAAGGACACTATCTTATTAAATGGACAACAAACAGGGCTCAAACCATCTGCTCAGACGTGAGGGTCTGAGCGCAGTGTGGGTGTGGTAGCCCCAGTCGGGCTCTGTGAAGACGAGATAGGCTGTGCTCCTCCCAATACTGGGTCTCTTAGCAACGACAGATAGCTCCCTGAGACCTCTCTTTGCATTGAAGTGTTGAGCGTGCCTTGTTACCTGTACAATGGAGCCTATTTGAATGTCAGTGTCAAGGGACAAAGAAAATACTGGCTTGGTAGACTGTGAAGTGAAAGGTGAACTGCACCTCTTTGTTTTCGTTCGTTCATTCGTTCCTTCCTTCATTCACATATTCAGCGTGAATGGATGATTGGCAGAGAGCTGGGTACTTGGAGAACAGTCTGGCCACTCACAAGCCATGCAACCTCCAAGTTATGACACAGGTACATTAGCCAAACCTTGTCCTGTCCATATGGTCATAGTGGGAACGTTGGTGATGGTGATGGTTGAAGTGACATGAGAGTGTTCCTATGAGTGACACAAAGCAATAAACAACATTGGGCATCTGGCACATCTTCTAATTATGATATTTAAAGTTTTTTCCCCCTACTCCCATGATGGAAGGAAATAAAAATGAGGCAAAAATAAAAGAGTGCCTTTGATTTATGTCCTAAAATGAGACAGTCACAGAGGCACATATACACAGAGAGACTAGACAATACAGCTGGCATTTTAAATCATGGACTCTGCCAGGCACAGGCATGATCTCATTTAATTTTCAGAGCACCCATGGAAATCGCTATCATACCTCAGACAGAAAGCAGGAAGAGTACTGACACTCCCAAGGAACTTGCTCAGGGTCCCACTGCATCTAAGTGGCCATCTAAGCAGGATTTAAATGCTCATAACCTGCTTCATCAAAATGTACTAACAAATATAGTATCAAAATATAAGAAGAAGACCAGCAGGCCCTTGACACCCTGGAAGTGGATACATCTCGGCCTTGGCATTGCTAGGACAGGCCGGGCACTCAGAGCTAGGCTGGGGTATTCTCCTGTCGAATGCAATTTCCCAAAACACTAAAACCAGACATGAGGCCACTCGTACTCTTTTCTAAGCACAGACAAAAAGAAGAACATTCTTCAAATCACAAAAATAGCAGACATTCTCTCGTCCTGGATGCTACGAGTGACTACTGCCTCTTTCCCAGTTCAAGTTTGAGGCTTCCTCCAGTCTTCTCGCTACATAGATTGGACTTATTAAGGGACTCAGCCATACAGAGTGGGGGTGCTGGAGGGGGGAAGTGGGTGCAAGGGGTCAAAAGATACAAACAACCAGTTATAAAATCACAAAGTCATGGGCATGTCATGTACTGCATGGTGACAGAGGTACCTCTGAACATCAAATGACAGCCACAAACTCACAGAGCTCCTGCATGACTTCCTGTAGGTCCCCAGTTTCCCAAGGCAGATGGGGACCCTGATTATCATCACCACTGCCAGCCAGTATGGGCACAGGCCACTTGAGAATTTTCTCCTCCCCCATCCCTCCTTCCCTGAGACAATGTAGACAAGATGTCACCAGCCCTGCGGCAATAAATCCTGTGCAAATTTATATCTTGCGTCTCTGTGCCTAAAAATTATTTTTTAAAAAGATTAAACATGAGTGTGGCCACGTGGTGAAAATATGAGACGAAGGACAGGCTGCCATCCTTTTTGCCCACAAAGAGATGACTGAGATCTGGGCTCTGCTTCCCTTCCGGGAGCAGGCCACATCAGTTTCAGAGCGCGCTCCTAAATCAGGACGCCAGGCCTGGGAGGGTAGCAATCTGTCCTCCATGGGCAAAGGGACATGCCAACAAAGAAAAGGGAAGAATTTTTAAAAAGAGAGAGAAAGACCAGAAAGAAAATAACTTGGTGAATGTTATTCAAAACTCAAAAAGCTGAAAATTCCTTTTTAGCAAAAAAGAAGCAGGCTACTGTATAATATTCCTTCTCCAACCCAGGCAACGCTCAGCCTACTCGTTCACACGGGAACCATCCTCACATTCGCTGGTGTCCTAACTTCTGTAGGCATCTTTGTGTTCTTGTCTGCTGAAGAAGATAAGCTTGTGGGCTGCCAGGCGGCGTTTCAGTGGCAGGCTGGGGGTTTGTCTGTCACCTGGAGCAGAGAGAAGCAAGAAGGTTGACAAGAGGTTTGAAGGTGGCCAGGAGGCAGGTGGGAGGTGATCAAGCTGAACCCAAGACATGAGACACGGGGACAGGAATACAAAAGGAGGGGCTGACATCCAGAGTCCTTTGAAGGGACCATCAGCTGAGCATAATGACTGAGTTAGTCCTCAGATGAGAGTAAAGGCAGCATTAAGAATGGCAGCCAGGCTCAAGCTGGTTTGGGGGGATCAGCATGGGGGAGGCAGGGGGGCGGATGCTCCTTTCAGCCAATAGAAAAGCATCGCAGAAAGCTGGTTTTAGAACTGGGATTAACTCCCAGTGAATCTGGATTGTCTGCGGATGCCTTGAGGACAGTGCACATGGAGTCCTTAGCTTCAGGTGGTGGAGCTCAGGATCCCAGACAGGACAGGAGGTGAGGTGACAGGTGCTGGGAGCACTGAACCACAGGGTGACATGGAGCATGGTGGGGAAGAAATCTGAGTAGAGTTGGCGCCCAGAAATATTCTATTCCTGGCGTTCCCCTAGTGTGCAACCCACACCTCCCTCCTACGAAAGCTTTAGGGCCCACTGCACCAAGGACGGAGTCTAAGCCCTCAAATCCAATTGTTCTTCCCCTCTTCCTCCACCCACTAAGCTGTCCAAGACCAGTTTCAGTGCTGAGTGAGTGCTCTGTGAGGCCACCCTGGACTGCCCGTTCTTTCTTCTTCACTTTCTGCCGCATCAATTGCACCGCTGTTTCATGTTGTGTAGCTTCAAATGGTGTTAATGGACAAAATGGAATTACAGAGGTGAGAGAAGGCTGGATAAGGACAGGGAGAATGTGAATTCTAGACTGAGCTGGTATGATAATAAAGTCCACTGACATTTTTTTTTTAATTCTGAAGTGAGAAGCAAGGAGGCAGAGAGACAGACTCCTGCATGTGCCCAACCAGAATCCACCTGACAAGTCCACTAGGAGGCGATGCTATGCCCATCTGGGGTGTTGCTCCATTGCAACCAGAGCCATTCTAGAGCCTGAGGTGGAGGCCATGGAGCCATCCTCAGCACCAGGCCAACTTTGCTCCGCTGGAGCCTTGGCTAAGGGAGGGGAAGAGAGAGATAGGTGACAGGTGCTAGGAGCACTAAACCACTCTTACCACTGAGCCAGCCGGCCAGGGCCTAAAGTCCATTGACATTTACCTCTACTCTCATATGTTTTATGTCCTGGGATTCCTACAACAACCACTGGCTTCCCTCACCAGCCCCATTTGCAGATAAGAAAAGTATAGCACAAGGAAATTAAATGATTTGTCCCAAAGCCTGTAATGGGTAATGTTAAGTGTTGAACACTTTTATTCACTTATTTATTCATTCATTCAATAAATATTTACTGAGCTACTACTATGTTCTAGGTCCTGTGGCATTATTCCAAACACTGTGGTAGGGGATTGATGAACACAGTGGTAGACTGGACAAAGTATACTCTAGTGGGGAAACAAGAAATAAGCAAATATGTGTTGAAGGGAATGTAACAGTGTGATAGCGCTAATGAGAAACAGTAGGCAGGGTAGGAGACCCGGAGACAGGCAGGGTTGTCTTTTAGATGAAATAATCAGAGGTCCTGACTCTGAGCCCAGGGCTCAGTCCTCTGCTCCATACTGCAGATGCTGAAGGAAGCTGACTGTCATGAAACAGCCTATAGACTTCTCCTTCAGGAGGTGCTGCCCAGGATTTAGAACGTGCACCTCTGAGCACCAGAACCATCCTGAACAAGATCCCCCTCTACCTGACTGTCCCTGGCTGTGGGTGTCTCTCCTTGAACTTCCACACAGTTGGGCTGCCTGACTTAGCTTGACATGTTGACAATCAACTCCTTAGAGGCAAGAACATCTTGCATGCAGCTTATAGTAAGTACACCTGATTGATAAACTAAAAGCAATCAAAAGAACTGGAAGGCAGCTCCCCTTATTCAATATTCATAAAGATGACATTCAGCTGATCAAAGAAATCCCCAAATCCATGGGCATCTCTGCAAAGAAGCCTAGCCTCTTCATCATTCCCTGAATCCCGGGAGCTCCCCTCTTACGCAAACCAGGGCCAAACAGACCCCACTAGAAAACCAGGTGAGACTAGGAGACAGAAAATATGGCACCTGGGCCAAGTGGTGACATTTCTGCCAAGATGGGCCTGTGACTGCAGGTGGTAGAGAGTGACAGGAAGATGTGGGGGGAAAAACAGCAAAATGGAGACAGAGTGAGCCTCAAATTATTAAAACTAATCTGAAGAGTGACTGAGCAATAAATTGACTAGAGTAAGTGACAGAGACAAAATAACTTCAGTGACTGAATTACCTGTTGAATTTCCACAAACATCTCAAATGTGCGTTTCCTTTTAAATTTTTTATTTACAGCACCATCGAACATGTTTCACTGTTAAAGGTACGCATATATGCATACATTCCTGGGGGTTTTGCATACAACTAGCACTGAGTTATTTAAACTGTAGACCTTAGAGTTTCAGTAATTCCCCCAAATGTGACAATTACATTTTGGCAAAAATCACCAGTGAGAACAGAAGGAAGACTTTAAGCAACAAAACTCCACAAATACTGTAACATAACTTCAGACCTCCAGGAAGGGGGTTGCTCTCCCTTGGAAATTATCATCCTTGCTGAATTATGCCCATTAGAATGCCAAGCAGGTTCTGAGTCTATGGCCTGGCTCCGGATCAAGAGGAGACAGTTGATCCTTCTAGCAACATTCAAGAAAGTTCCGTGGAAACAGAAAGGTCCTGAATAAAACACCTGAAAAGAGAAGCTTTAGACAATGACACATCTGCATTATGTAAACGCCCAATTCATAAGAACATTTAGATTACAGTACAGGGCAAGTTCCACTTGAGCAACTAATTTCCTGAATCAATAACTTCTTTCTTCATTCCTGGGCTACCCATGTGCAAATACACTCAGAAGCACAAATAGGTGACAATTTATCGGGTACATGACAGCTATGGGATAGGCAATCATTCAGCAGTCATTACACAATCTAAGTTCAAAACACAAATCAGGTCACGTTTCCTTATGTTTTTCCAAACCAGTCCTTTTTTTGCAGCCTTCGATTGCAAAAGTGTGGAGACATGTATTAAAGCAGGATAATTTCAAAGCAGGAAATGCATTTTGTTCCATTAGGGGGAAAATGGATAATGATTTGGCAAAGGTTAAGGTAGCTATAAACGATAAAGACTTTCCATTAACATCTGAACTTGATATTGGAACTTGTCACTAGCACTAACATGAGCTGCTTGTCAGGGACCAATAACAAGAAACATCACTGAGATTAAAACTGGTGGAGAACTAGGCACCTTAACCCCAAGAATCAATTGGTCTGATATAGTCCAGTCCCACTTTGAATTTTTTATTTATTCATTTAGAGAGGAGAGAGAGAGTGAGAGAGAAAGAGAGAGAGAGAGAGAAAGGGGGGAGGAGCAGGAAGCATCAACTCCCATACGTGCCTTGACCGGACAAGTGCAGGGTTTTGAACTGGCGACCTCAGTGTTCCCAAGTCGACACTTAATCCACTGCGGCACCAGAGATCAGGCAGTCCAGTCCCACTTTGTAATAGGTTCATCACATTAAGACTATTCATGAGTTGAACAAATCATCATAGACTAGTGAGAGCAAATGCATTTTTCTTCATTTCACTCCGTGTTATAATGACTGATCTATATATAATCAAATATGTAAGGGCTTTTTTTTAACCAATTATATTTTTCTTTAAATATCTGAAGTTCTTATGTAGAGGTGACATGATTATAATTTTTATAAATAGTTAGATCTCATGTTTAAAAATCTTTTTGAAAAGAGTGAATCCTGCAAAATTGATTACAGTAAAAGGATTATTGGCAAAAATAAAGAGGGCAGGGTTTTTGTCAACAATGTCCCTCAAGTCCCCTTAGGTTAAGTCAGTGGTTATATTCCACCACCCCCCAAGGGACATGTTGCAATGTCTAGAGACAGTTTTGGTTGTCACAATTTGGGGGGCTGCTACTGGCATCTCGTATGTAGAGGCCAAGGGTTCTGCTAAAATACTACCATTCACAAGATAGCCCCCCACAACAAGGGACCACTCAGTTTAGTAATAAGTAGATGGGGAAAGCTCTTAGCAGCTCAGCAAACAACTGCTTTCGGATCATCCAAACTCTACCCAGTCAATTCTTTGATGTTCAAAGCATTCATCCCGACTGAAGTTCCTGATTTACCCCCACAAGAGTTAGGTTAGCTGGTGGCAAAAAAAAAAAGTAATTAAATATGGAGAATAGTTTTAATTCCTCTTCAAACAATCATTCCCTATTTTATCAAAACATGAGCAGGCTAATAAATTTTTCCCATCAACAATAGAGCCTGGTAGTCCTATGCATATCCATAATGGCCAATTACCATGAAAATAAATTAACCTTTATTTTCAAAAACAAATTGAAAGTTAGAAAAGAAAAACAGGTATAGTACTTCCTGCAGTTATGTTGAAATACCGTGGGAAGGACTCTTTCTGGAGAACTCACAGGACAGAAGAGCAATGCTAAGTGTCACCCCTGTGCCCTCCAAGGTAGCCTGCATGATGACAGGTCTGTGACCCACCACACAGACGAGGCCCTAGTCATTTTAAAAATTATTTTCAGTTCTAAAAATAAAAGAGAGAGAGAAGAGAGAGAATTTTCTGGAATTAACCTAAGCACACGGGAACACTAAACTGGGTGACGGGTTTTTTTTTATTTCCATCTCATAGAAAAACAGTGTTGTTTTAGATCCACTGTTTATCAGTGGCTACCACCACTAAGCAGGGCTGCTTCGAAGGGAGAGAGAACACCTTCAAGTTTCCAGGGAAGAATTAAAGTACAGGATAACCGAAGGGCTAAGGAAACCCAAGTAAAATACCCCACGGCAGGCATCACAGGGCCTGAGATGGTAAGTAAAGCCCCAACCCTATACAACAACATTGCAGGTGCTCAGCCTCTGTGGACATTAGTAAACTCATGCACATCAAATGTCTTAAAGTGGCATTACTTCCCACTGGGTCTACTCCATAATGTGGCATGTACCTAAGTGCTCATCAAGGTACTTTCTGAGGTTAGACTGAGTTATATTGGCATTCAGTGCCTTCTCCTTTCAAGAAAAAATATACTTTAGGGAATCATTAAAGGGCATTCTTTGGATGCAAACAAATAGGCATTCCTACAATCAGCTGCACAAAAAAGATCAAAGTAGCATTTTTTCCCTTTTCAAAAAAGCAGGAATGAAATTAGACCTTCAAATTTGGAAGTCAGAGACAAATTTCTTCTTTGGCTTCAGAAATCATTTTAGGCAGCATTTATCGGGGAGAACTGGGTCCACACGTCACTGTGGTGAGCTTCATAGAGAATCCTGTTTTACATGAGCACATGCCACACTTTTAATATTAAAAATAAAACGCTGCTGTGTATTTCCCCATTTTAGCGATAAAGCATATATATAGCCAAGTCCAATACACTCCTAGGGATAAAACATATCTAGTTATTTTTCTATTTGCCTAATTCATGGCCAATTTAAGCTCAAGTGATAGATTTTCAAGGAAATAAGAGAAATCTTATTCCACTGAGGACAACTGTTAAGCCTTAGAATTTAAGACTAAGACATATTTTTTTAAAATGGCATTGGTTCTGACAAATCCTGTGCCAGACTTGATGCTTAGGGCCCCAGAGGGGATTCTTTTTTGGTCCACTTGCAACCCATCAAAGAAGATTATAGTTCTCTTGTGAGGTACCTCCTATTTTCTCATGCCTATGATGAGACTGTTCTGGTTACAACATTGTTGCCTAAACTATTAAATACACGACAGATCTTCCCCAATACTAAGATAGGCCAGTTAAGGTTATAGATCCAAATTAGATTCTAATGAATGTATTTGAACTTGGTAACATTGGTCAGAGACATAAGAGCATCAACTCCTCAAAACAGATTAAAGCCAGCGATGAATTTCTTTCTTGTTTCTCCCTTGGGCATACACTTTCCCATCAGGTTACTAGTTGGCAACTGTCATAAGTACTTTTAAAATATGCATCATTAAAGGAAAATCAATCTAGCTTAGTTTGGGGACAGTTATGGGTATTCAATGTCATATATTCTTCTATCCCAGAAATGTTCATTTTTCTCCTGGTAAATGCTATATAGATTAATGTGATCACTTAAAACAGACTCAAAGGAAATTGGGCGGATGAGGAAGTCATTATGAAGCCATAAAGGAAAATAGTACCAAAGGACTGACTCTAAAAGACAGTACTTGTGTCGTACTTAAGGAAGTAGGACTGTCCCTATACTTCTGAGTTAAAAAGAAAAAATAGTTCATGTATTTAAACATTCAAAACACCCAGTGCACAGTAGCAAGTCAACATTCATTTTCTTTCCACTTCACAGAACGACACAGTCAAAAAGCATTTTCTTCCTGCCCTCTTCCTGCACTTACCACCCCCACCCCCCAGAAAACCTCTACTTCCTCTAATGTTCTGAAATTATTTTCTATCTCAATGTGTCCATTTGATATTTAATCAAAAAGGAGTCAAGGAAAAAATTGGTGCAGTGACAAGACTATTTTTCCTCTTTTATATCTTCCAGTGGAAGGGGTTGGGGTGGGGAGGAATATTCTGTGATGCACTTGGCAATGAGCTCACCTGAGAGTCAGCTAGAAGTCCTAATCAGTGTAAAACAAAAACTACTTTGAGTCTCATGTTCATAGTCACTGAGTCCCAGCCTTCAAGGTCCCTGATATATATATATATATATATATATATGCACACACACACACACACACACACACGCACACACACACACACACACACACGAGCACATGAGTCCAATTTGCTTCGGAAAATAAATGAGCAAACTGAAAGTGTTGAAGAGCAGCATGAGACGTCCAGGATCTTATAAAGGGTTGTCATATCAGTCACATAAAAATTAACAGACACAGTCAGTTAACCTCCCAAAGAGCTGACCCCTTACTGACCACAGAGAGTGTTCTGTGTGAGTTTGATCAGTGCCTACAACCCACAAAGCTCTTTTCCACAAGCCAAGCCGGTGGTTCCAGAGGGCCTCCTCTAGCCAGTCTGCTGATGTGGGTACCAGATTAAAAATGTGTGCTGTTGACATAACATTGGTCCTCCTGAGTTTTGGAAAAAGCTTGTCTGTGGCCACTCGCACAGCCATCCAAAGAGACTTCAATAGCCATGTCTGTGATTTCTCGTCTGTCAAGCCCTTCGCTTTGGTATATATCTAGAGGGGGAGAGCCGTTGTGCTCAGCACAGCCATTGACGTGGGCCAGGGGCAGTGCCCGGGGGGGACAGCACAGATGCTTGGCACAGCCCTTGGAGATGCAAGGTGAGCTGCAGAGTGACAGTGTGTCCTTCTGCTCGGGGGCCTCCTGCAAGTCCACGCTCTCAAACTGGATGGTCACATTGTGGATTCCCGCCTTGTGGAAGATCTCCCGAATTTTCATACTGGCGTCCTGATATCCCCTGTCCTTCTGATACTTGATGTGCAGGGTGGCAATGATCTTTCCACTGATCAGTTCCCAAACATGCACTTCATGGACACTGCTGATGCCTGGCACGGTGGAGAGCTTACTCACTAGAAGAGGGAAGAGCAAACGACAGCCCAGGTGAGAGCTTGAAGTGAAGGTCCCTTTAAGCATTGTCACCAAAATCATGTATTTACGAAGAATAACGGGAAGAAAGATAGCCTTGCCTGTACAAACACATTTCCCCACCATCTTCTTTCTCGTCTCTGAAGTCCTCTACCAAACAGTGTTAACCCATAAAATGCAGTTCAGGAAAATAAGTTTACAACAGCAAGTGCCCAGGGTTGCTGAGTTTACATAGGACTGGGCACTCCAATGGGCAGCCAGTGGGGCTATAGAGTAGGATGCTTTCACTAAAGGGGGTAATTGGGGGTATGGACCTAAAATCTTTACCAGCAATTCTAACACTAGCAATTGAACCTAAAAGGGAATCACCAAGTATTTATGTACAAGAATGGTTTGTTTGGGCAATGCTGTTTGTAAAAATGGGAAAAAAATAGGAATATGAGGAAATAGGTGAATCAATTCTATAACAGAATATGATACAGGCATGAAAAATGAAGTTGTGTATTTAAGGATACAACAAAAAAGGAAATAGCTAAACTATACATAAGGCATGATCTTTTTTCCTTTTCTTTTTAAAGAAGAACATTAGTGAGTATACACCAAATATATTTTTTAAGGCAGATAAAGGCTTGTTTTATTGAATGATTGATACAAAAATATTATGAGTGGTCATTTCCAGGTGGTCAAGTTACAAGAGATTTCTCTTTTTCTTATTTAGGTTCTTCTGGTTTTTGTGTGTTTTTTTCCATACTGTCTTAAATCAGCAGAGAGAGAGACAGTATTCACCAGTGATTATGGGCAGAGAGCCGGCAGCTGACTAGAGACTAGGTCCCAGGTAGTCATTTACCACCTGCATGACCTTGGTCAATTTACCTAGGTCCTCTGTGCCTCAATTTCTTTGTCCACAAAGGAGGAATGATAAAAATAGTACGTCACAGGATTATTTTAAGGATTGAAATGAATTCATTTAAGGAAAGCACTTAGAATACTTAGCATATAATAAGCGTCATAAAAGTTGCTGTTGTGATTACTATTTTTTTAAATATCTGTGTTTAAGTATAGATAGATAGATGAGTAGGTAGATAGATAGATAGATAGATAGATGGACAGATAGACAGATAGGTAGATATCTGCTCCTCTATATCTCCTCCCACTCTGCCCACAGTACAAAGAGTAGGTACAGGAAATGGAGGCTGATTATTTCAACTCTGTCCGTGGAAGCAGCCAGAGACATCCACGCATAATTGCCTCCCAGAGACACGGATCTAACCAATGCTGCCAAAGAAGAGGCCAAAAGAAAAAACAAATAAAAAGAACATCCAGGAGATGTTCCCAAAAACTGCATGAAACGTTTTTCTGCAGAAACAGACTCTCCACTTAGAAGCACGGGGAATAAAGGTGCACATTCAGTTCCTCACTCAATCGGGACCGTTCCCACTCAGGAGTTGCACAAAGTTGGTAAGTTTTTTACCCTCAGGTGCACATCACTCAAGTGAGAGTCTGACTTTCTGTTTGAGCCAAGCAAAAAATAAATAAATAAGTAAATCAGATTTCATTAAGGAATGAGGTCGTGAAGGAGCTGAATATTAAACACCGCCCTTTTACAGGGCTTTGAGAGCCTGGTGACTCGTGTGGCTGGCAAAAACCAATGAACTACAAGCAAAATCTAAAATACAAGAGACTGATGGTTTCAGAGGGAGGAGAATAAGAACCAAGTTCTTGGCAGAGTGGTCTTATTTGAGTGAAAACATATCCTTGCCATGAAGGTAGAGAGCCCAGGAACAGACGTTGCCTGGCACTACATTCTTAAAACTGTGAGGTTGAGTCACAGAACCATGGGTCACAGAAGGACCTTTGGTTTTGGAGCTGTGACTCACCCTATGAAGCTACAAAACACACAACGGTGTCCCCATTGCCTGCCAATGTGAAGTATTTCAGGACTCACAGAGCAAACACTGCCCTGAATGAGGGTTGGCCCTTTGGCCTGAGCAGCAGGAAGTGAACCGTGGTCCTAGATCAGACTCATCTGACTTACTCAGCTCTTCCATGTTGACCTCCTTGGGGACCATCTGCAATAGAATGACGGCAGTCTCCTTGATGAGAGGGAAGGCAGACGACAGGATGATGATGACCATGATGACGGTCAGGCTGGGGTCAATGTAGCACTGCCAGTTACACTGGTCCTCTGGTTCCAGGGGCAGCACATAGAATATGATGGCCGTGATCACCACCACCACCGAGCCCAAGGCATCTCCCATCACGTGCAAAAGGACACCTGCCAGGAAGAAAGCAAGACCGCTAATGCACAGATCCCAATGTGGGGCCACATGGCACTTGGTGACTCGGGGTCCCAAGTCTGTAAAGACCTGTTGCTATTCATCTTCTTTTGGGTTTGAACAATGGAACGAATTCAAATCTTTAAAAAAATAGCAGGCCCTGGCCGGTTGGTTCAGCGGTAGAGCGTCGGCCTGGCGTGCGGGGGACCCGGGTTCAATTCCCGGCCAGGGCACATAGGAGAAGCGCCCATTTGCTTCTCCACCCCCCCCCCTTCCTCTCTGTCTCTCTCTTCTCCTCCCGCAGCCAAGGCTCCATTGGAGCAAAGATGGCCTGGGCGCTGGGGATGGCTCCTTGGCCTCTGCCCCAGGCGCCAGAGTGGCTCTGGTCGTGGTAGAGCGAAGCCCCGGAGGGGCAGAGCATCGCCCCTTGGTGGGCAGAGCGTCACCCCTGGTGGGCGTGCCGGGTGGATCCCGGTCGGGCGGATCCCGGTCGGGCGCATGCGGGAATCTGTCTGACTGTCTCTCCCCATTTCCAGCTTCAGAAAAATACAACAACAAAAAAAAAAATAGCAACCATTTTGCAGAAAACAGAACTCCAGGCCACCAACCCAGGCCCCTGAGAACTGGGAAGAGGACTGGCTTGGAACAATTCTGAGTTGCGGACACCTGTGGGAAGAGGGACTAAGCCAGCTCATGTGTCACATCGCTGCCACCCGCCACCCATCAGAGGACCCCAAGCCGGTAAACAGAGGCTGTGCAAATGATGTCTTTTCTTTCAGACTAGACTTTCAGTTGTCTTAAAACATTTTTAAAAGGAGAAGCAATTAAGATACAGCCTTTATTCTTTGTCTTCCCTTTACCTGATTCCATTAAGTACATGGGAAATGGGGTGCTAAATTTAAAGTCCTCATGAGCTATGGACTGCGCACAAGTCACCCTCTCTGAGCAACGAGCCCCGCGTCTGTGAAGTGGGGATGATCACAACATCCGCCTTGGAGCTCTGAGGTTCGATCTGAAAGTCTGAGAACCACCTCTAAAAGCCCACTGAGAAGTCAGGGTGCAGAACTGATGGGGACTGTTGTTTGTTGAGTGGGTCCTCAGGTAACTCCCACAACCACACAGTGATGTATTATCTCCAATTCACAGATTAGAAAACTGAAGTCCAGAGAGGTTAAGTGACATGCCCAAGGTCACTTAGCTACTAAAAGGCAGAGACAGACAAACCAGCTCTGCCTAAGAACTTCTCCCCATGTGTCCCTTACGTGGTGGGGGACGGGGAAGGTGGTGCAGGGGTAAGGGGGAGGTGAGGCAGTGAAGAGGTACAGGGGAGGACAGAAATATCGACAAAGGAGTGCTGGCACCAGAACACAAGCCCTGGAAGGTCAGCAGTGTTGGGACCTTATGTTGGAGACAGGAAAGGTTTCTAAGCAGGCTCTGTGGTCACACCTGTGATTCAGAAAGATAACTCGGACAGCATTATCTGAGAGACAAAGAGCTCGGCGTAGTAGACAACTCAATCGCCTGATTAGTCAGAATGCTCACAAGGTAGTTTCCAAAGACAGAACACCCTACACGCTTGACCCTTACTTGCTGTCTCTAGATAAAAACAAAACTCAAAAACAAAAACAAACAAACAAAAACTGGCACATATCAGGAATTGGCAATTGGATATCAGTGGAAATTTGATGCGTGCCCCAGCACTTGCAAAAGCCATCTGCACTGTTGAATTCAATGTATAACTGGAAACCCAGTTCATTAGCTCTGGGCATTGACAAGTGGTTAGGGAAGGAGAGATCTTTCTTATCAGAAAGAAAAACAAGAATCAGAATGAAACATCTCGTCCAAGGTGATTTTCTTTCAAATGGTGTCAGGATCGATCTTCACCTATTTATAATTACAGTGAAATGCAAGGGGCTCTGTTGTCTTTCTGACTTTCTGTTGCAAAACATGAGCACTGAGCTCACCCTTACTGAAGCCACTCAGATTTGAGCCAAGCAATTCTACTCCCTACCTGAATGACAACAGGATCTACCTGGTAAGATTGCGGTGCATGCAGACTCATTCATGAATGGGGCCTGGATCCGAGGAAGTTCTCCATAAATATCTGAGCTAGTTTTCCTCCCAGGAGCCTGGGCCCTTTACATGCATTCTCTCACATCACCCCAGGGAGGAGAGGTACACTATTATTATCCCCATTTTAAAGATGAGGCAATCAGAGGCTTAGAGAGGAGATCCCATAACACGTCCAAAGTTACATAGTCTTGAGTGGCAGAGCCAGGACCCAAACTCAGGCAGTTGGAGCCCAAGACCCAGTCTTCTAGCCACTGTATTCGTCACTTTTGTGGACCCCAGGGCTCAGTCAGGTACAGCCAGGCACTTTACCCGACATTTTTTTCTACCCAGGAGCACCAACGTTTTGGACTGGAAATTAGTAAGATGACACAAGTTTCCCTTTCATTATGCTTCCCCAAAACTAGGTCATGCTATCTATTAGTGCCTGCTCTCAATTCTTCTTTGCTTCTTTCCACTTACATGTTCTCTTTCTCTGTAACATAAGATAAGAATGCCTAATTTAAAAAAAAAATGAATGACTAATGAACAGAAAATGCTTTTAAAGTTAAAGTGACATGGTGACCTCAATCTGAAAAACCTACAGTTTATGTTTTTTAAACTAAACCTACAAAAAGAAAGATAAATGAAAGGATAGTGATTTTTTTATTACAGATTCTCTTTTCAAAAAGATTCACCACCAAGCTCTTTAGAAATTCCTCTGTTCTTATAAAGTATATGACTGTCTAACCACTACACTGTATACCTGAAACTAATACAAAATAATATTGAATGTTAACTGTACTCAAAAAATAAAAAATTTTGCCCTGGCCGGTTGGCTCAGCGGTAGAGCGTCGGCCTAGCGTGCGGAGGACCCAGGTTCGATTCCCGGCCAGGGCACACAGGAGAAGCGCCCATTTGCTTCTCCACCCCTCTGCCATGCTTTCCTCTCTGTCTCTCTCTTCCCCTCCCGCAGCCAAGGCTCCATTGGAGCAAAGATGGCCCGGGCGCTGGGGATGGCTCTGTGGCCTCTGCCTCAGGCGCTAGAGTGGCTCCGGTCGCAACATGGCGACGCCCAGGATGGGCAGAGCATCGCCCCTGGTGGGCAGAGCGTCGCCCCATGGTAGGCGTGCAGGGTGGATCCCGGTCGGGCGCATGCGGGAGTCTGTCTGACTGTCTCTCCCTGTTTCCAGCTTCAGAAAAATGAAAAAAATAAAAATAAATAAATAAATAATAAAAAATTTTAAATTAAAGAATAATAGAAAACAATGGGTGAGGGACCAAAGATCTTAGAGAAAACTTTCACAACTCCTGAGAAAAGCAGATCAGCCCATGTCACAGAATAAAGACAATGTCACCGAGTCATATATCATTTCAAACCCCAAAACTACTGAATAAGCTTATGCTTTCATCATCACTGGCTGTTTCTGTGGGATCAAGACTACGTAGCTTCATGGTATTAATTCGTTATTCAGAAATGTCTATATAGTTCTCTCAGAACTTTCCCTTAGTTAATTTCATAACTCCCATACTTAATAAAATAAAAGCTAAACAATTAAATATTAAAATAAGAAATTCTTCTTTTGGGATTAAATTTCTAAAATTAATTCATTTAGAGTTTTTAAGAGCTTGTGCATTGTTGTTATTTTCTAATTTTCCCTATAGATTCATCCCAGGTATCACTTCGTAAAACAGATGTGGGGATCTCAAAAATAAAGATGTTGCTTGGATTATTAGTTTTTCTTCATATTATTTCTATCTAAGCCCACTACAGTATTTCCCAAACCATTTGAAAGTAAAGGATAGCATACTCTTCATTGAAATCCTCTAAATAAATAAGGTTGGGGATTGACCCAAAGCAAAGCAAAATCTGTGCCTGAAATGTTGGATAGGTGAGATGTTGGGTACAATGTTGGTGCCCAGTGAGAAATGCACCTCTGAACTCCCTGGGCTGGCCTTTGCCCAGGGCTGTGACCTTGAGCACTTGGTAGGAGGAATGCTAGGGATGTGTCTTCCACGTGCCTCTCCAGAACCTCCACTTTGGATCCGGAAGTGATGACTCAAGTGAGCCAACAGACCCATCACGGAAGCAGATTTTTGGCAGCAATAACTGCAGTGATGAGGGTCATTCATCAATGCCACCTTGGATATCTGCCCACCTACTCACTTCCCACTCTTTACCAAAATGACATTTAATTAAAATAGGTTGCATTTTTTGTTAGCAATAGCCATGGGTGGGCAAAATCAACTGCAGTGAGAACATGCCCCTGATCTGTGAAGCTCTGGAGCAGGCAGCATTAGCAAGGTTCTAAATGGAGCAAAGGTCAATCATTAGCAGTGAGTGTCTCCCTCGGAATCAACGTGGCGATGTAACAAGAGACCGGGTCATAGTCTCTGCACGTTACCTGCCTACTTTCTAACACATCTGATTCAAAGGCAAACAGAAAGCGAAGAGTACAGTACCATGCAATATGTATCACTGAGAAGGACTTTCGTCCACCCCCGGGGAATCCTACCTCTGATATTCAGGGCTTCCGACTTCTTCTCCTTTCTCATCGTCTCTTCTGGTTCATTTTGGGTGTTCAGGGAACCACCTGCATTCAAAGAAGAAACCTTGTGTTGTGTATAAGTTCTACAAACAAAAAGAACCAACAGACTCAAAAAAAAGGTTTGTTATTTGAAATTCCTCCTAGCTTATCAGCACCTCCCAACACACCTGTAAACACACACACACACACACACACACACACACACACACACACACCCAGGAACAGTCCATGCTGGCCTTGACATAGCCTTATGATCCACCTTTGGACTTCATTCACACCTCTGTACAATTATAACAAAAAGAGGCAAGTGTGGGACCCCATCTACACCCTCCAAACCCAAAACTCCCAAGAGAACAGGAGGGTGGCAAAGGGAGAGGAAGAAAAAAAGTGCAGAATGCATCTGAGGAAGGGGGAGGAGCAGAGAGTACTATCTATCTGTTGCCCAATAATAACTGATTTCCAAGGAAATCAATATATTCCTGTACAGAAAGAATAGGGGAAAGGTATACAGTACACGCCAGGAGAAAAAAGAAATCGTGGGGAATATGTTGAGTTAGCAAAAGAGGACTAAAATGGGACTGCAGAGGAAATGAATTTTTCTTTTAACAGAGAGGAAGGAAAAGAGGGCGTGAGAAGAGGAGGAGGGGACCGCGCAAGGGAGGAAGAGGGAAGGGCAAAGTGACCCAGAGGATGCAACCGAAAGGCACCTGCTATATTAGCGAACACGGTCGCCCCCTTCTCCGAGGTCTTTCCCAGCGAGGCCACGTGCAGGGTCACAGCGGTGTCCAGGCCGGGGCCTGCGAGGGTGCCACCCTGCAGTCCCCCAAAAGCGCTGCCCGGGCTGCCCTCAGCCACCTGCTGCGGGTGGCGGCTGCGACGGCGGCGGCGGCGGGGACAGCAGGTGATCCAAGTGGCGCAGTCCTGGAAGACGAGCAGCCCCACCACGTTGACCGCCAACCCCAGGGTGCCGACGATAAGCACCAGCTCGGGGTCGTCGATGCGCTCAGGCCGGGCCAGGCGCAGCACGGCCTCCACGAAGATCGTGAAGCAGAGCGCAGTGAGGAAGACGGCGTTGCTGAGCGCGCCCACCACCTCCGCGCGCCCGTAGCCGTAGGTGGCGCGGAAGCCACCGGGGGTGCGGCGTGCAATGTAGCCTGTGCTCAGCCCCACGCACAGCGAGATCAGGTCCGACAGCATGTTGAACGAGTCGGAGAGTAGCGCGATCGAGTTGCCCAGGTAGCCCGACACCAGCTCGGCCACGAAGAAGACAACTGTGAGCACGAGCATGAAGAGCAGGCGACACGTCTTGCCGGAGTAGCGACCCATGTTCCTGCAGCGCGTGCGGCAGCGCCCGGCCCAGCCTCCGTGACAGGTGGCGCCCCCTACTCCGCCGAGCCCGGAACCGCCTCCCGGCCTCCCGCCGCCCTGCGCTGGGCTCTTTATAACGCGGAGGCAGACCGTACAGTCAGTCCCCACAGGGCCAGAGTCTAAGGGAGTGGGCTGGGCGGCAGCCGTATCTACAGAGACCTTACACCGCCTCCCATGGTAGCCTCTTCCCCTCCCTCGCCTCCCTGTCCTCTCTTGGCAGGCAGCCACGAGCCAATGCCTGTCCCTCTAGGACAGAACTGGGCAAAGCAGGGTGTCGCTGAAAAGAGGGGGCGTGTCTGGGTGTCACTTCTCACAGGCCGCCCCCACCCTCAAGCCGAGGTGGGATCCACCCAACGACTCTCTCCCTCTCTCGCTTCTCCAGTCCCTTCCATCATCGAAGCCCTGTTGACCCTTAGTGATAAGGGCCTTGCCTGTTGTGGGTGTGATTGCTGTGGTGGACGTGGACTCCCTCGCCTACGTGCCCAGATGCTGCTTGCATTACACACTCCTTATTACCATTACCCGTAAGGCCTGGATGCACGAGCCTGGCCAGCCATGCTCTTCAGTGCGCTGCCTGCTTTGAGCTTTGTGAAGTTTGAGCTGGCCCCTCACTCAGTGCTCCAACTCCATGACCAACCGTGGTATAACTATTTTATCCTCTCTGCTCACTCCCAGCCTTCATACAGGGCACATTATCATTTTGGTCACCCCCTCTTGGCACAGCGTCATCTCTGAACCCCTCACTCCCCCTTTATTCCCAGGGACTCCTTTGCCTGGTGAACTACAGACAGCACCGAGAATCTCAATCACTCTGTTGTAAGCATGGTACTGCTACCCAGCACTCAGAAATGAAATTCTTTGTGGGAGGCACAAGTTCCTTGGCCACCAAAGAAGCCAGGGCAAGTCTGTTCTACTTGTATCATTCTCCACCTGGAGAGAATATTTTGCTCCCTCTACCTTATGTGTCCCTCACAGCATGACCTGATACTCAGGTCGATTGACTGACCTCCATGAAGGTTTATTCCAAATAAACCTTCGTGTTGACAAAAGGATCTGTTCCAAGTCAAAGTTATCCAAAAGCAAATCATCTGCAGGACAGCAAGAGAGGCCCAAGAAGGGGACCTTTGGAGATGGGTATTTGCTCTTGGTCAGTTTAGGGAGTGGGGTTGGGGAACCCTTGCAGGTTTCTTTATTGGTTTGGTTTTGTATAAACTTGTCTCATTCCAAAGAGGATTTGAAGGCGAAGTCTGGTGACTTCTATTCTCTCTCCACTCTCCCCAAGCCCTGAACTTTAACCATTTCTGCAAAAACACATTGCTTTCTGCTTTGGAAATGGCCAAAAATGTCTCACTCGAAAAAAGCGTAGAATTCATTAGCAGAACATTCTGATTCTAGTCCCATTCACTCACTGCCTTAGCCTGAGAAAGCACAGTCTTGTCTTTTAACACTCTCTGTGCCAAACCATCCTTGACCTGAGGGCTCCACCTTCTACCAGACAAGCCTCCACACTCAGGAAACCTATAAGCAACCCCTTCTCCCCACCTCGGGGAAAATATCCCAATGCAGAGAACTTGAGGAAACTGATCATTTAAGCATCTCTAAAAATCAGTGTTAAAATGATCAGTGATTTAGAAGAAGTAAGGAGATGAAAGTTTTGAAGATGTGTGGACTGGTATGAGATAGCCGTAAGTGTTTGAGCCAATTTTCACTGCTATGGAAAAGGAGTAAATAGCTTGGTCCAGGGGTTACAGTAGTGAACCAGACAGACAAATATCTCTGCCCTCCTGGCTCCTACATTCTAGACAGACATTAAGCAAACAAAAGTATTGTGAACCCTGACAAGAAGACACCTACTAAGAAGGGCTCTTGGTGGTGAAGTGGGCTCAAATTAAATAAATAAATAAATAAAACAAAAAATAAAAAATAAAGCACCAACAGCCATTTCCACTCAGGTACACAAGGGCCTTTCATGTAAACTGCACTCCAGGAAGAAGCCTACACTGAATGCCCTGTCTGCACTGTGTTTCAGCATCTGAGTGGGCCTTTATAAAGGAGTTCTTTTTTTTTTTTTTTTTTTTTGTATTTTTCTGAAGCTGGAAACAGGGAGGCAGTCAGACAGACTCCTGCATGAGCCCGACCGGGATCCACCCGGCACGCCCACCAGGGGGCGATGCTCTGCCCATGAGGGGTGTCACTCTGTCGCAACCAGAGCCACTCTAGCGCCTGGGGCAGAGGCCAAGGAGCCATCCCCAGTGCCCAGGCCATCTTTTGCTCCAATGGAGCCTCGGCTGCGGGAGGGGAAGAGAGAGACAGAGAGGAAGGAGAAGGGGAGGGGTGGAGAAGCAGATGGGCACCTCTCCTGTGTGCCCTGGCTGGGACTCGAACCCGGGACTTCAGCACGCCAGGCCAACGCTCTACCACTGAGCCAACGGGCCAGGGCCAAGGAGTTCTTAAAATCCTATTTCAACCAATAGGACTAAGGCTTTCCCCATCCAATCAGACTTCTACAGCTTTGAACAATCAGAGCAATCTAATCTGACCAATCAGGACAGTACCTTTTGGGCCAATCAAATTGCCAGGATTTGGAGTCCTCATTTGCATAAGGATGGACCAATCAGAGAATCAGGAGCAAGGACTTCTGTCCACATAAGCCAGCTTGCTTCTAGCTCTGGGTGCTCACTTTTCCTTTCCATGAAGATGGGAGATTGCATCTCCCCAATTGAGCTGAAACATGGAAAATGTCTTCTCAGAGCAGAGGGGAGCAGACCAGTGCAGGCCAGAACAGACTAGGATAGAACAGAGTAGACCAGTGCAGCTCAAAGCAGTGCTGTTTTCACAGTCGTGCTGCTTCACAAGTGAGTTACTTTGCACTGAATAAAGTTTACTTCTTTACTGTAAAAAATAAATGAGTGAATAAATAGAGTAAATATCATAATAGTAAGGATTAAATGGGTATAGGTGTACAGTGATTATAATAGCACCTGGCACATAGGAGGCACTTAATAAACATTAGCTGCTTATTAAAAAGAAAAGAAAGAAAAGAAAGAAAAAAGCTGACGGGAAGAACATGAGGTGCAGGGTGAGGAGAAAGAGACAAGGCCGGAGGAGGGAAGGGAGGGGTCAGAGGTTCCTGTATTATCATTAGTGTATTAGTATTAGTATTATCACAGCGTAGGTGTAACAATCACCATGGACTCACAGGTGATACACTCTAACACACGGAAAGGTAAGCCAGGCACTGCTCCCTTCCCTGTTTCTTATACTGTCTTCAAACTAAGAAACCTCGGACACATGCAACATGACATCCAGGAAAGCCATCAAACGAGAGAGAAAGGCCTTTGGGGAACCACTCCTACGATATTCCCCACTGACTGCACTCCTTGGTCATTCACAGCCAGAAGAAAATCCTGAGGTCAGCAGAAATGTATTTCAGCAGATAACAAGAATTATGTCATCACCCCAGGAGGTCAGTTGAGGAAAATAGAATACAGTGGCTGGGGAACACAGGAGGGAGCTGTCTGTAGTGCCTGCCCAGGGCCTCCCTCCTGACTTTAAGAAAGGCCAAAGGTGTCAACAAAATGCACTTAAGAAGAATGTTTTGAGGTCCATCCATGATTTCCTGAAAGGTAAGATTTCCTTCTTTTTGACGGCCAAGTCGTATTCCATTGTGTAAATGTACCACAACTTTTTTACCCACTCATCTACTGATGGGCACTTGGGCTGCTTCCAAATCCTGGCTATTGTAAACAATGCTGCAGTGAACATGGGAGTGCACATAATCTTTTGAGTCAGTCCTTTGGGTTTCTTTGCATATATTTCCAGAAGTAGAATCACTGGGTCATAATACGAAGTGAAATAAGCCAGTCAGAGAAAAACACACACCATATGTTTTCACTTATATGTGGAATCTAATGAACAAAATAAAGGAACAAACAAAATATCCTCACAGACACAGACAACAGTGTTTTGATTATCAGAAGGAAGGAGACTAGGGACAAGTAGTAGAGGGTAAAGGGGGGACAGACGATGGAAGGAGACTTGACTTGGGGGGATGAACACACAATACATATATAGATGATTTGTTTTAGAATTGTACCCCTGAAATCTACATAACTTTAGTAACCAATGTCACCCCAATAAAGTCAATAAAAATACATTTAAAAAATGTTTCAACTAACTCTATTTTATATATAAAATACAAAATTATATATACATATTTACATATATATTTTATAGAACTACATATAAATATTTATATATACATATACACTTGTATATATAAATGCATATATTTATATATATTTATATAAGTATATGTCCTTGTATATATAAATATATATAGATATATACACACTTCTATCAAATATTCCTATGTGTAGAACTGTGGTGGATTTATATAATTTATATGTTTGTAACACTTGGTAACACAAAGGTTCTTTTTGTGCCCGAAAGGAAGCATTTTGTCCCTTGAACTTCATTAGAATATGTTAATTTTAAGAGACCCTTTACTTGAGGTCATTACTCTTTTTCATGACAGAGGCATGGGACATGAAAAAGAAAAGCGAAGTGGTGGTCAAGCCACTTTGAATGGGCTGTTGACGGGGACACATCCTCAGCAGCACTGTGAGTTGCAGCCACGTAGAGGGAGGTAGCTCCCATAGGAATTCTGGGCTGTGCCCAACAGTCTGCTGAGTGGCACCTCCATAATTTCTCCAAAGTGCCACTTGTTCTTACAGCAAAGGGGTGTGTGTATGCTTGAACACAAGTCCAGGAAGTGGTAAGAATGCCAGCCCCACCATAACATAACGATACAACCTGCTTATTGAGAAAAGAGCAGAACTCCAGATAATTTCAATTTTGCCCTCACTCCAGGAAAACTCGAAAGGTAGAGTTACACAGCAGTTAATTTAGGAGCTTTGGAGTTCAGACAGACTTGGAACCAAATCTGCTCATCTCCTGCTGTGTGACCCAGGGCGGATTCCTGACAGCTTCTCTTGCCCAACCTGGGAACTAAGGATGACAACAGTGTATCTCATGGGGCTGGCGTGAGATTTCAGTGAGAAAACTATGTAGATTGCATTTAGTATAACCCCAGATTCTTCAGAACGGCTTAACCAATATGGACAAAAATAACCACCACTTTAATTTTTAATCCAAGTCTAAAAAAAGGGAAATATGAAATATTTCTCTTCACCAAAGGATTCACATAGGGTCCCTTTTAGAGAACAATATATACTTAAAGATTTGTCTTGCTTGGCTTCAGAATGAATCACCCCCCAAAATGTGCCCTGTAGTGTGGGGATTATTTCAACCTAAGAGCAACAGAGACCCTGCAGGCTCAAGAGAAGCTTCTGTCCCCACCTCCCACCCATTAGCTACCTAGATGAATTTGATTTAGGGATATTGCTCCTAATAAGAGATTATCAGAGATAACTTTTTTTACCTGTCCACAGGGCAGGCCAAATTTCTGATTGCTGAACATCTGCTCTTTTTATGGTCCCACTAAGTCAAAGAGTATAGGTATGTAAAGTTATGTATAGCTTGCCAAATTGCCGCATACATATATTGTACAAATTCATACTTCTATCAAAAATGCATGCAATCATCCTCACTTTATTTTCCAGTTTTTTGTTGCCAGTGTATAAGAATGTAACTGATATTTTACATTAGCCTTCCATCCTCTCACTTTGCTGAATTCACTTATGAAAGTTTAGAGTTGTGTCGTATATACCCTGGTATTTTTAAGGCGAACAATCCTATCATCTACCAATAAAGACAACTTTAACTTTTCCTCTCATTTAACAAAATGCATGAGAGTACCATTTCCACTGAGCTTTCAATCACTATCCCATACTTAATACTTTTTATGGGGAAGATTTAACTTTATTCCATAACTTTTTGTTGTCATTGGCCTTCTCATTAGCATCTAAAACATTTACAATTACATTCTGTTCTGTACCTAAAATTCTGAAGTGGTTTGGCCACAGTTCCGCATTTAACCTAGTTCATGCTAACAGTCTTTTCATACCATGGCTTTCAAATTCCTAAATTCCTCTCGATTCATATTTTGGCCAGTTGAATTTCATTTAGTGGTTTTTCTTCAAGAAGGGTTCCTGGGTTTTATGAATAACCTTTTTATAATGCCTGTATGCTGCCAACAATAAATGAACAAAACTTAGATGGGTATAAAATTCTTAGTTTCAAGTTATATTTATATTTTATCTCTCGGGACTGTGTCGACATTGATTCACGTCTGAGCATTGCATGTTGCTGTGGAGAAATTTGAATCCAGCCTGGTGTTTGCTCTCTTGTAGGTGATGGATTTTATTCTGCCTGGATGCCTATGGAACTTTTCTTTAGGCTTGAGGTTCAGAAACTTTTCCAGAATCTATGCATTGATGACTCCATATTGATATTCTCTTTTGATTTGCAGCTTCACATTTTCCTTTAGTTCAAAATAAATTCTTCTATTATATCTTTTTTTAATGTTTATTTTATTGATTTTTAGAGAGAGGAAGGAAGAGAGTGAGAGAAAGAGAGACAGGAGCATTGAGCTGTTCCTGTATGTGCTCTGACCAGGGATCGAACCAGCAACCTCAGTGCTTCAGGACAATGTTCTATTCAACCAAGCTCTGGCCAGGGCTCTCTATTATATCTTTGGATATTTTTTCTGGTACATTTATTTGTCTGAGCTCTACTTCAGGAAACATCTAGTCTGTATAGGGAGTATCTGTATTATCTTCCTTCCAATTGCTTTAACTTCCTTGGTCCATTTCTCAAGCTTGTCTTCCAGATCACTGGTTGTTTTCCATAGTGTCTCCCTGCTTCTGATGTGGGTTTTCATTTCTCTCATATTTTCTTATCTTCCTTTTCTCCCCAACCCTAATTTCTGACAGTTCATGTTCATGGTTTTATCTGAAAATTTCTTCAGCTACCTGCGGTAATTATTATTCTGCCATGTATTTTTGCTGGTTCCTTTTTAAAAACAAAAAAGCAAAACTTGGCCCTGGCTGATTGGCTCAGCGGTAAAGCGTCGGCCTGACGTGTGGGGGACCCGGGTTCGATTCCCGGCCAGGGCACATAGGAGAGGCGCCCATTTGCCTCTCCACCCCTCCTTCCTCTCTGTCTCTCTCTTCCTCTCCCACAGCCAAGGCTCCGTTGGAGCAAAGATGGCCCGGGCGCTGGGGATGGCTCCTTGGCCTCTGCCCCAGGCGCTAGAGTGGCTCTGGTCGTGGCAGAGCAACGCCCCGGAGGGGCAGAGCATCGCCCCCTGGTGGGCAGAGCGTTGCCCCTGGTGGGCGTGCCGGGTGGATCCCGGTCGGGCGCATGCGGGAGTCTGTCTGACTGCCTCTCCCCGTTTCCAGCTTAAAAAACTTAAAAAAAAAAAAAAAAAAGCAAAACTTTTCTCAGTAGCCACTCTAAGCAGTTCCACAGTGACTCTTCGCTATTTATTGAGCATTATTGAATGGGGCACTTAGGTCCAAACCGGCTGTGTGGAAAGGGGTGGGGCAGGGATCCACGACACGGCTGTCTGGGGACTTCAAATGGAACATGTCATCTCAGAACGTCTTTCCCAAATACGCTTCTTCCCATCAAGAGAAGTAGGTCACCAGCAGCGGGTCTACACGGTTCAGTTTGTTGCCTCCCAACTCAGTTCTGGGTGTGTGCATTAAGGAGACGCTCCACCGCAGAGCTTCACGTTTCTACAAGGGCACCTTGACAGGAGTGATGCTCCAGGTCTGTCTCTTTCACTTCCCCTGCGTTTGTCAGAGGCAGGATAAGGGCTCAGACTAGAAAGCATGGGGGAGAGAGCCGAGTACGCTCAGCTACACTCTTCTGGGCTTTTCTTTTTCTGCCTTCCCACAGAGACCTGAAATCCTGGTCTGCATGCCCCTGAGGGCACCTACATGGGGCAGCTGTGCCCTGCGCAGGGAGGTCTGGGAGCGGGTGAGTTTAATTCTGGCACGAACTATTCAGGAGCTCCTCACTGCTACCCATCTAAGCCACAGCCTTCAAGATCTGCAACAAAATTGATATTTTATGTTGTACCCGCCCCTCTTTCTTACCTTCCAACTGCTTCCAAACTCAGGAGAGTAAGGAGTGTGGGGTGGGGGGGGGGGGGAGCGAACCGAGGTACACAGATGTGAGTGTGTGAAGCAGAGTTGCATTATTATTGATTAGTTATTGTATCGTTTTCCATGCAAACAACTGTAAGCCTCCTTCTGCCCCACCCTGGAGTATTTATGAGTAACTAAAGCCCTCACATCCTGATGAGTTGGCAGGAACCTTGGGAAGGATAAAGGTGAGAAGCCAGAGGCCAAAGTAACATGAGGAGACTGGGGCTCCCGGTAAGACCAGGGCGCAACCGCCGGTTTTGAGGCTCTGTAAGCACGAGCCAGCCAGTATTTTGACCTTGGAAGATCTTAGCAGGCAACTCCTCTGGATTGCCTACAGAAGAATGGGTGTTGTAGATACAGGACTGTTTTTGTTTTGTTTTTTTAAAGATTTTATTTACTGATTTTTACAGAGACAGGAGACGGGGTGGAGCGAAAAGTATCAAGTCATAGTTGCTTCACTTTAGTTGTTCATTGACTGCTTGTTGTAGGTGCCTGGACCGGGCAAACCCAGGGCTTCAAACCAGTAACCTCAGCGTTCCAGGTCAAGGTCTATCCACTGCACCACCACAGACCAGGTGATACCAGCGGCTTTAATAGGCCTTTAAGACTATGAGTTTTGAAGAATGGATTTACTATGTGTTTCAGTCTTAACTGTGCAAAGAAAATGAGAGGAAGAGTAGTTTGCAGTTAGAAACAACAAACAGATTGAGCCACAGGAAGGAAGGAAGGAAGGAAGGGAGGGGAGGTGAGGGGAAGGAGGGAGGGAGGGGGGAAGGAGGGAGGGAGGGAGGGAGGGAGAGAGGGAGGGAGAGAGAAAGGGAGGAAAGGGAAGGAAGGGAAGGAAGGAGAGAGAAGGAAAAAGGAAGGAAGGAAGGGAGGGAGGGAGGGAGGGAGGGAGGGAGGGAGGGAGGGAGGAAAAAGGCACATATATCTAAATATTCTTAACAAGATTGGATTGGATTGGATTGGATTGGATTGGATTAGGAGCTGGGCTATAGAGACATGAGAGGCAGGAAGGCAAGATGTCAAACAGCAGGCTGAGATCTGGAATGCACCCACCAGCACAACCACAGGAAACCAGACCCAGGAGCTATAAAAAGTCATCCCTTAAAACTATGGATCCTCTCCAAACTAAAAGCCACTGGGACATATGGCAGGTTCCCGTGTCTATCCTACCACTGTGTGTTGGGTGTGTGGACAGCAGGTCCTTTGGTCCTTTAGTTCACAGGTCTCAGATAGAGGGAAGACACTCGAGGAGCTGCACCTGAGGAGCCTCACTCGCCCTGGCCCTGAGTAAGACGGCAAGATCCGGGATGTGATGCTGATGCTCCGGGGATAGGGCCTGAGGGGTCTTGGGGAGAAGTGTGTGTATTTTGTATGTGGGATTGATGTGAATTGTAGCCGGGGGACAGACTGTGCTTTTCCCAAAGACGAGAGCCAAAAGTTGAGGAGAGGAGCCAGTATCTGTGGATTGTCTACTATATACCCGCCTCAACTATATCTCTTATCCCATGCACTCTTCTATAGGCTGACCTTGATGTTCCTTCCAGCCAGAAGTGCGGTCTACAGGCTTGACACGCCTTCCATCTTGTCACTTGCTTGTAATCCAGAGACTCCAAGGTTGGGCCCCAAACGGCACGGAAACATCTCCCTTGTTTGGAGGAATGCTTACGTTGGAAACTGAACCATCACACACCATGTCCTGAGGCCACTCGAGTGTGAGGAAGCCAAGCCACTTGGAGAGGTTATGTGTAGGTGCTCCAGCCAGCAGTCCTAGATGTTGAGACTGCCCAGGCCAGGAGTCACATGGGAGAGAATGAGCCGTCAGAGGATGCAGCCTCCTGCTGTCAAGTCGTCCAGCTAAGGTCCAAGACATCGTGGAGCAGAGACAGTTCCCACTCTGTCCTTTCCCAGGTCTGGCCCACAGAATCCTGACCATTATAAAATGATTGTTGCTCTAAGTCACCATTTTGTGGGGGTTGTGATGCAGCAACTGGAACAAGAAACTACCGTGGAAAGGTAGGCACTGTTATGCAAAGCTCCCACAAAACGTGGAACTATTTGAGAGGGCAAGCCCAGAAGGTGACTATAGACACTCATGGTATTATCAGGTGAGTGTCAAAGCGAAGCAGTGATTTTGGGTGTAGGGGCTGCCTGTGCCCCGTAGGGACAGGTCAAGAAGCGGTGGAATCCAGGACGGCACAGGGAGAATGAGACACCTGGAAGGGGGTCGAGGAAAGACGAGGATAGTTTGGCTTGGCTTTTGGTTTAGTTGGAAAATGCTTTTCGAGTGAGATGGTCCAACTCAGAGAGGTGTGAGTGGACAAGATTTGTTTGGATAACAGTTGCTTTTGGCAGCTCTGTAAAACACTGACTTCATTTCTCTCACTGTGATGAGAAGAAAAAAGAACTACATTGGAAAAACAAATGTCTTACCCAAAAAACAATGAAAAAGTCAAAGGGAAAAAGTCCAAGAAAAAACACCAGCCTTCCAGGTGGTGGAGAAGGAAGGGAACAACTTAAAGAACTTGATTAAACCATTAAACATTAACAACTCAACCAAGCCCTCCTGAGAAAAGAACACCAAGAAAGCAAAATAAAAGAATCCTCTCCCGAGCTTCCGGATGAAAGGTTTAGCAGGATGATGCACTGCTCAAGGCCCACAATATGCAGAAGCCAGGGAAAGCAGGACGTAGTGCAGGCATAGGTGCCAAAGAACAAGCTTCAAACCTTCAAAACACCTTCAGCTGAGAAACCTGCTCAGGCTGACCCTCAGGCTGAAACAAAGAAAGGAGAAGCCTCCTTAGGAAGCAGGATTCACAGGTCCCAGCACCTCAGGGAAAGGGTCGCAAAAAATAATAAAAAATCTGGAGCCTAGGCCCTGGCCAGTTGGTTCAGCGGTAGAGCATCAGCCCAGCGTATGGAAGTCCTGGGTTCGATTCCTGGCTAGGGCACACAGGAGAAGCACCCATCTGCTTCTCCATCCTTCCCCCTCTCCTTTCTCTTTCTCTCTCTCTTCCCCTCCCGCAGCCAAGGCTCCATTGGAGCTAAATTGGTGGTTCCATGGCCTTTGACTCAGGCGCTAGAATGGCTCTGGTCGCAGTGGAGCGACGCCCCACATGGGCAGAGCATCGCCCTCTGGTGGGCATGCCGGGTGGATCCCCGTCAGGCACATGCAGGAGTCTCTCTGTCTGCCTCTCCCCCGCTTCTCACTTTGGAAAAATACAAAAAAAAACCCCAAAAAACTGGAGCCTAGAACATCACAGATATTTCTAAACCCTGCAGTAGGCAGGAATATTGTCAATGTCCTTCCCTAGGACAGGATGCAGTGGTTTACCAGACACGGGGAGAGAGGTGGTGAGCACAATTTGGAATCAAAACAGGAACAATTCAAATAACATCAAAGGAAAGGCATTTTTAAAATAACAACAACAACAATAATAATAATAAGCAGATACTTCAGATGTAAATTTGTCATTTATAAATTAAGTAAATGGAAAGCCTGATCTATCCTTGACAGAACTGCACACAATCACTTTTGTTTTTAAAATAAAGTCCAGCCCAACCTGTGGTGGTGCAGTGGATAAAGTGTTGACCTGGAAAACTGGGGTCGCTGGTTCGAGGCACCAGGCTTGCCCGGTCAAGGCTTATACGAGAAGCAAGTTTGAGCTGATGCTTCCTGCTCCTCCCCTCCTCTTTTCTCTGTCTCTCACTCTCTCGCTCTCTCTTTCTCTTCCTTCTCTCTAAAATCAATAAATTAAATCTTTACAATAAAGGCCAATGGGCAGCAAGCTGATACGTGTCCAAGTGCAAACCAAGGGCACAGAGAGATTTATCAGTGACATTTTAAAACTCAAGCCTGAAAAATGATCAAAAATAAAACACAAGCACAAAAGATAATGTTGAAAATAAAGAGAACAAGAGAAATTAAGCAAGGCAGGGGAGGGGTAAGCATGTAAACAGACAAATCCAGTCCCTGAGCCTAGGGCAAGAAAAGGGTGGGGGCGGCGAACTTCCCAGGACCGGATCCTAGGAAGGTCATCTTCCACCCCCTCCCTTCTCCAAACACACACTCGCAGACAGAGCAGTCTGAATTTTGGACTTTAAATATATTTTGTTTGTTTATTGCTTTCATGCTTGTAATTTTTTTTCTTTTTTTTTTTCCATTTTGCCTTCACTTTTGCCCCAAATACTTCGTCACCATCGCTTTTAACTGTCGGGGGTGAGCTCACACTGGCAAGATACTGATCTCAGGCCTGCAGGCCCCCTGTCTCAGCAAAATCTTTCAGACACTGTTTTCTCCCAAGTGATTTTTGGTTTTTGTTTTTAATTTCTGGCTCATCATCTGACCCTCCAATGAATCTTGCTCCACAGGTCCCAGGGATGTTCCAAGTCTTAACTGTATATGCAGTCTGTGTTGTTAATATTTAATTTAAAGTTTGTGGTCTTTATTATTTTTCTAGGCTCTCAAACATAAAATATAACTGGTATCATCAACTCCTATACCAGACAGATGAAACAGAATATATATATATATATATATATATTAACAAACAACCCACAGAACCAGGGGAGACCAAAGGCTTGCTAAGCCACAAAATCTCTGATAGATGTGATGATCACTAAACCAGGAGAGACCCTAGTTCTTTAGTGGACAGGCACTTTAACATGCTTCAGGCTAGTTTAGACATACATATAGAAGTTCCTTATCCCAAGTTTGGGTTGAATCCTTTGAAGTTAAGAATCCTTTTTCCCTTCATATTTTAAACTGCCTGGTATGAATCAATATGAATGGATTGATTACATTTCTTCTTGGAATAGAAGACAATTAAAACTGGGTTAATGTCAATTTTTGAGATCCGTCTAACCCAAATATGTATTCATTACTTTAAACTTATTTGGGTGATAGGAAGAAAATAAAAATGTGTGTTTTAGCAAAAGTGATGACTACATAACTTGAGACATAAATGCTAAGAAGCTAAGTAGCTTAAACTACTTGGAATGTTTAAGCTCTCTAAAATTTCTAACAAAAAAAAAATCTACAATACCTAAAGCTGCCAAAGTAACATTGTTACTATAGAACATGGATCTTAAAGCACTAGCTATATGTGCATAGTACTTATTATACTCAGTTTTCAAAGTAGAATACTATGTAACATCAAACACTTCAAAAGAAGATATTTTGAAATTAAGACAATAGAAGCCTACAGGATCAGGGCAAAATATTTGTCTTCAGCCTCTTGTTATCTTAGCAGGGGCACAAACAAGAACTGAACTAAGACCTGTCCAGTAATAACCCAATTTATGAAAATAGAACTATGGTTGTCTAATTTTCCTGTTGGTCAAAGGGTCAAACCCTTTGCCTAAATTGTTTTTGTTATGTGCAGGACAATATCATGTCAAGAGTAAAGGCAAAAATAAGATACATATATATAGAACTAAATAATGGTGAGTTTAGTAATAGTGACGCGTCCATTGTCTATATGAAGCATTTGTTTGATGTCAGCTTTTTGCCTTAAATTTATAGTTATATATATATATATTACATAAAATATGTGAATTTTATGATGTGAAAACTCAAGCAGTAATTTTTATGATGACAGATATAAACAAGGCAGAGAGACTCACGTTAACAAATTATTCTTTTAAAGAAGATGAGGCCCTGATCAGTTCCTTAATTTGAATAAAAATATAGACTCTAGCCTCGTGTTTGTTCCTTTTTATAGTTAACATATACCATAGGTGCTCTCATAACATGCATTCTGCCGATGGGAAAATTTAGACAGAAATAGGGATAAAACACTGGACCTACCTCACATAATTTACAGTCAGTTGTAGCGAAAACAGGAGAAATCCAATAAAAAAGACAAATGGAGGCTCAGTCCCCCCATGTGAATTAATGCCCCCACTAGTGAGAGGAAACTGATCAGCAACAAATAAGGAAAATCTTAAAATTGCTTAAAATCCATATCAGCTCTTAGAACTCAACGATTCTGAGTTACCACATAATTCTAAGGCTTGCACTGTGGTATTAGAAAAACAAATGTTATTCTTTACCAAGTCCCTATTAGCTGCTAAACACTCAGTACCTCATGCAGCCCTACAAGCTCCCACATGACAGGTGGGGTAGGCACACAGGCTAGTAATGACTCGCCCACTGCCCTGTGGTAGAGCTGGGATTTGAACCTGGTCTGTTCACACCACAGGACTCCTTTAAAAAGAACTAGAAATTTTTCTTCTGCCAGAGCTTATATGTTTTTCAAAAAAGAATTCATCTTATGGCAATAAAAAACATGGTTCTATCTAATAATGAATCTTGTAGATTATTTTTAGATGTATTGTTCTCTTCCAAGATTTAAAATTCCATCTTTTAACAGATGATCCTATAAGTTCGGTACTCTTAACCCCTCCCCACCTCAAAGATTCACATAAATATAGTTTTCCTTTTTCTCACATAGGACAGATTTTTAATACAATAAACACATACAAGTATTTCCACCCGAAAGAGAACTACATTTAATGGATCATCTTTTTTTTACCCCTTCTCTATTTTATTTAACACTCCTTTCATATATCCCTGAGGGTTTATCATCCCAGCCAATTGTTCAATACCTTGCTTGACAGGAGCTAGTTATATAGTCCAGTATTGTTATTTCTTGGAACATACATTATGGGGACAGTAAAATATTTTTAAATTCAAACAGAGCCGTGCCATTCCTGGGTAAACAAAAGTAACTAATTTAAGGAGACAGTTCCCAACGCCATGTCCACCGTCTCTCCCGTCGCCCCCTCCCGTGGGTCCGGTTAGCACCTTTCTGGACACTGTCATTCCCTGCAACCAAAAGTGAAAGAAGACCCTCAGAGGAAAGAGGCCAGCTGCCACCCAGCTTACAAGGAACTTCGAACTGGAGGCGACACTCTTGCAAAGTCACGGGGACAAGAGGCTGGCCAAATGAATCAGATCCCTCTCGACAGTCCCAGCAGAGGGACCCTCCAGGACTGCACCCACCAGGAGTCTGACCGAACTGCCTGCCACACCTGAGCCGCTTACCTGCATCAGCCTCTCCCTGGGCCCCGTGGGCTGAGCAGTAGCAGCAGTCCAGGAAAATGTAGTTGAGCACATTGAAGAACAGCCCAATAATCCCAGCGCTGAGAACCAGCAGTGGCTGCTCGGTCTTCTGGGGACTGATGTACCTTTTGATCGCTTCCACCAGGATGCTGAACATCAGGGCCACAGCGAAAACAGAGTTGCCAAAGGCTCCCACAACGTCGGCCCGCAGGAAGCCGAACGTGCTCTTCCTGTGCTGCTGGATGTTGCTGACCCTCAGGCCGAACAGGGCTATGACCATGGACAGCAGGTGGGACAGGACGGCGAAGGCATCAGACGCCAGGGACAGGGAATTGCCAATGTGGGCGATGGCTAGCTCCATCACGAAGAGGAGGATGCTCACCAGGAACATGAAGACCAGACGGAAGCTCCTGCCGGAGTATCGCCCCATGGTGCTGGGCCCCGGGGCAGCTCCTCTCCCTCCCCTGGGAAGGCCAAGCTCGTCAGGGGAGCTACTATCGAATTTGTGATTACAACTCCTGGAAAAGTCTCCCCTTCGGCCTTTCAGCACTTCTCAGATTTGGAAATCACCTTTTATAGGCTGCCGTAAAGCCATAAAGCAGTTTAAAGGGCAATTAAACGGGAGATGTCATGTGAGCCAGGACGGTGGAAAGGGAAGGCACGGGCTTCAGGGACTGCAGGGATTTCTTCGGTTTGTAGGTTTAATGAAAGAAGTCAAGAGTCTCTGCCTTTGAATCATGCCGTTGCTCCTCCGTGGCTGCAGCCCTCCCAGCTTTCCCACTCACCCAGT
This sequence comes from Saccopteryx leptura, assembly GCF_036850995.1. NCBI lineage: Eukaryota > Metazoa > Chordata > Mammalia > Chiroptera > Emballonuridae > Saccopteryx > Saccopteryx leptura. The sequence goes on from NC_089503.1 coordinate 172,551,253, forward strand.
AACTGGTGAGACAAGTCATCTGACAACACCTTCATATCCTGTCCACCCAGTGTGTAACCGGCTCTGAGTGCTGTTTGCGGCAGGGGGCAGGGAATCTTCTAGATAGGAGCTACAGCAAATGAAACCCACAGATGACACGAGAGTGCGTTTTCTACTGCCTTGCTCACTGATCAGAAATAAACAAGCCCCCTACTTCCAAAGAGTCTCCTGAATAAGACCAACAACAACAACAAACACACTTCCTCATGCTCAGCAAAGATAAAACACCTTCAGACTAGAGGATCTGAAGACATAACCTCAGTTTCAGGAAGATAGCCAAAGTATAATGACTTCACTGATAGAAGGAAATCCTTTTGTTTTTAATCTTATCGTCTGTCACTTATAACCCTTAAAGGTTTACCAGTTCCTGAATATGTAAGACAATAGCGGCCTCTATTGTTTTCAGCTGCCTGCCTAGAGTCACTCCTTTATAAAGAAGCAGAGATGGATGACCAGGCTTCATCTTTTCTGAATTTTAACTGACTGTCATGGTTAATTTTTTTTTTTTTTTTGTATTTTTCTGAAGCTGGAAACGGGGAGAGACAGTCAGACAGACTCCTGCATGCGCCCGGGATCCACCCCGCACGCCCACCAGGGGCGACGCTCTGCCCACCAGGGGGCAATGCTCTGCCCCTCCGGGGCGTCGCTCTGTCGCGACCAGAGCCATTCTAGCGCCTGGGGCAGAGACCAAGGAGCCATCCCCAGCGCCCGGGCCATCTTTGCTCCAATGGAGCCTTGGCTGCGGGAGGGGAAGAGAGAGACAGAGAGGAAGAAGGGGGGGGGGTGGAGAAGCAAATGGGCGCTTCTCCTATGTGCCCTGGCTGGGAATCGAACCCGGGTCCCCCGCAGGCCAGGCCGACGCTCTACCGCTGAGCCAACCGGCCAGGGCCTGTCATGGTTAATTTTATGTGTCAATTTGAGCGGGCCACCAGGCAGCCAGACATTTGATCAAACATTGTTCTGAGGGTTTTCTGTTGAGGGTGTTTTGAATGACCTCAGCATTTGAATTGGTAGACTATGCAAAGTAGACTGCTCTCCCCAGTGTGGGTGGGCCTCATCTAATCAGTTGAGGGCCTAAAGAGACCCACTTGATTCCTCCTGACTGCTTTCAAGCTGGTACATTAGCTTTTTCCTGCCTTCAGGTTTGAACTAAAAGGTTAGCTCTTGAGCCCATGTGCCTTCAGACTAAAACTCCCTGAGTTCCAGGGTTGTTAACTCACCTTGCAGATCCTGGGACTTCTCAGCTTCCATAGCTACAATTCTTTATTATAAATCACTATTTATTTTTAAATTTTTATTTATTGATTTTAGAGAGGAAGAAAGAGACAGACATGAACACTGATCTGTTCCTGTACGTACCCTGACGGGGGATCAGACAAGCAACCTGTGCTTCAGAATGACGCTCTAACCAACCGAGCTATATGGCCAGTGCAATAAATCTGTATTTATATACACATACTATTGGTTCTGCTTACCTGGAAAACTCTAATACACTAGGACTAAATCCTCACAACTTAGATGTAGCCCTAATGATTTCCTTAGCATCTCATAAGTAATCTCCGCTTCCGTTAATAGTCCAATAGACTTCTAACACAACCAGACTATGTATCAAATCTGAGACCATCTTATTCACCCATTCATGCGACTGTTTACTGAGTTCCTACACATCAGACACAGTTCTAGGTTCTGGGGAAGACAGCATTGAATACAAGACACAACTCCCTGCCTTTATGAACTTACCTTCTAGTGGGGGTAGGCAGATAATTAACAAAAAAAGTCACAGACTGTATTGCCTGTCAGACAGTACTAAGAATGGAGACAAATAAAGCAGAAGAGGAAGGCAGTGTCGCATAGGAGTGGAGCTGTAACTTTAAAGGGATCGAAGAATTTACTAAGATGTTCCCTGAGTCAAGAACTGAAGGAGGTAAGAGATTCACTTATTCCACAGATATTTCTTAATCATAAAATTTGGTTTGGGTGACATACTTAAAATAGATTTTGAAATATCCCTATCACATGAGATTTAAAATCTTTTAAAATCATTTCAGTGCTATTGATGTTCCAAACTCTTAAACCTTCTGATAAGTTGAATACACTGGTTTAACATCACCTACTGAGCTGTAGAAAGAACGGTGTTTATAGCTGTTATTTTAAGTCAAATAATGTGACAGAAGACTGTGGATTTAATCTCCCAGGTATCATCTCAAGGGCAAGACAGCTCTCAGCATGCTGTTATTGGAGGGGATGACGTGATCACGTCTGAGAGAGGTCACTGGAGCAGCAGCCTCCTACTACTCACAATGCTCAGCCCGGTTCACCACCCCATCTCCTTGTCCACTTGACCACCTGCTTCTGCATCTACAGTAGGACTACTTCATGGAGAAGGCCAAGAAGAGGGAAAAATCATACTTGGTTTTATTCCTTCTCTGGTACTTTGTCCAGAGCAGGCACTCAAATTCATTAAATAAAGGGCCAGAGTTTCCTAGACACAGTGAAAGTGTCAAGTGAAGGGCCAAGGATGTGTTTAAAGACAACAGGGCAGAGGTAGCTGCCTCCCCATAGTTCTCATGCTACTGACAAACCCCAAGCACCACAGTACGTGACAGATGACCAATATTATTAAATAGGATCAGATAGAGGTAGGGTGATATGCCCAGACTGTTTGGTCCAAATGCCTTCTCGTCACTTGCTTTGTGGAGTGTTTTCTGCTGCTGATGTCAACACTCAACAACTCTCCACTAGAGAAGGCAGTCGGCAGGAGGAACCAGAGGTCTGCTCAGCCCTTCAACTGATCAAACCTGGCCCACCCACGCTAGGGAGGGCCATCTGCCTTACTCAGTCTACAATTCATCAATAGGTTTTAGGACTTACTTGCTGTCACCCCTACAAGAATTTGCTGTTACTGTCTAGCAACACTCACTTCTGTCGGCCATGGATCTAGTTAACAGCTCTCATCTGCGGGTAAATTGGCCATCATTTCTTAAAGGGTGCCGCTTGGACTCAGGTGAACACACCCTGTTGAAAAGCCACTTTAAGATGCTTGAAAAGGTTTTTGATATTTTAGCTGAATCTCAATTAGGAGCAAAGTCTATCATGTGTAGATGTGGAGTGAGAGCCTCCTTCCTTAACATACTTCCTGCAGAGCTCCCTTCGGTCACGGCTCTCTTTAAACAGCCCACTTCGAGCTTTCCTGCAATCAGTTCTCCTCATTGGAAGCTTCAGGAAATTCCTATGAAGAGGTTATTTTCAGTTATTTTTATCTCTCCATAGAAATTTCCTTGGAGCACATAATTCCAGTATTTCAGAAACAAAACAACCCATAAAACAGTTAAGTTCATAATATTTATTACGGGGCTGTTTACAGAAAAGTCTCTTTTCCACTGGTACTTTAGGCATAAGAACAGGTGATTTCATGGGACTTCCTTTTTGGACTTTTATTTTTTTAAAAATCATAAAACTTTATCTGGGATGGTATGTGTATCCATTTTTTCCAAAAGCGAGGTGGTCTGGAGACAGGCGCGGTCCGATCTCAGTAGCTGCGACCAAACAGGGTGTAGTACTTGGCGGGGCTGCGGCCACAGATGCAGTGGGCCCCAGGCGGCAGGCCACACAGCGGCTGGAAGGGGATGCAGAGGCTCTTGGCTCCCATGGAGGGGGCACCGGGTTCAAGATCCTGATCCCTGAAATCAAACAAATGAAAGTTCTGTTCACTGAAGCTGTGCGTTTCTTGTCCGGCTCACAGCCGCATCCCACGCGTCCCACCTGCCAAAGACACTTACCTCGCCGTGGTCTTCTTGATCCAGTCTTCACAGTCAATTTCCCCGCAAAAGGGGATCTGAGCAATCTATTAAGAAAGGGGACAATATTCTGTGTTTGTAACTCCTATGCTGTAAGGAACGTGCAGGTTCTCTATTACACATACAAGTGTAAAAGCTAGGTCTCCCAGCCCTTTCCGGGCCATGGTACCCTCCTCGGCAAACCTCTAGAAACGTAGCTCAGAAATGTTAAAATACAAAAGAATTTTTCACATCTAAAACCCACACAGCATAAGGCATCAGAACACTTAAATGCTCAAGTAAAGTGGCTACAGCATAGCGCCTGAGAGAAGGGACCAAGTGTGAGGACACCTGTGTCCAGAACGCAGCTGTACCTCCCTCACGTCACATCCGGACCAATGCCTGCTCAGCCTGAATGGTGATCAGGGGGACAGTGGGGCCATAACAAGTAGTGACCTGATTTTAAAGTGGTGTTAACAGCAACAACCAACCATCAGGTAAACCTCACTTTATGCCACAGTTTCAACAAGTCATAGGTGAATTATTTTTAAAGTTCAGAGATATTTGGCTTGGCCTGTGGTGGCGCAGTGGATAAAGCGTCGACTCAGAATGCTGAAGTCGCTGGTTCGAACCCCTGGGCTTGCCTGTTCAAGGCACATATGACAGCAATCAATAAACAACTAAAGTGAGGCAGCTATGAATTGATACTTCTCGCTCCCCTGACTCTCTCTCTTCCCTCTGTAAAATCAAAAACTAAAATCTTTTTTTTTTTTTTTGTATGTTTCTGAAGCTGGAAATGGGGAGAGACAGTCAGACAGACTCCCGCATGTGCCCGACCGGGATCCACCCAGCACACCCACCAGGGGCGTCGCTCTGCCGAGACTAGAGCCACTCTAGCGCCTGGGGCAGAGGCCAAGGAGCCATCCCCAGCACCCGGGCCATCTTTGCTCCAATGGAGCCTTGGCTGCGGGAGGGGAAGAGGGAGACAGAGAGGAAGGAGGGGGGGGTGGAGAAGCAAATGGGCGCTTCTCCTATGTGCCCTGGCTGGGAATTGAACCTGGGTCCCCCACATGCCAGGCCGATGCTCTACCACTGAGCCAACCGGCCAGGGCCAAAAACTAAAATCTTTAAAAAAATAAAATAAAGTCCAAGGATATTTGAAAGCTAATTCATTTTGTAGGGGGGGGGCTTTCAAAATATTTCTTTTTCATAGACCATACAAAATAATAAGCAGAATCAAGAGTACTGGGATTTTATCCTAATTTTGAAATTCACTGCCTATTTGAAAATCTCTAGCCCCGAGTTTTCTTTCTTAAAATGTAGATATTGAGCTAGATAAGAATGAAGAATGAAGATTTCCCTCAGCTGTGAATCCTTGATTTTTCATAGCATGCCTACTTCAAAAGGGGGTTCGTCTGCAATAACGCTGATGCAGTAGTCCTATAAAGTGTCTCTGGACAGATGCGCGGCAGCGGGGCGAGCAGGTGGGGATAATCCCCAAACGCTGGTGTGAAGTTCAGAAGCAGCTGGACTGTTTCCCAGCTTCCCCATCAGCTTCTGACCGACTATCAGGCCATGCATGCTCACACTAGTCCTCTGAAAGCCCTTCCTTGCACTTGGGACTTGGTTAAAACAAGTTCCAAAAGGCTTTTCTTTAGAAAATCTTACCTTAACTCACAACAGCTATTTTTTTTATAACTTTAACAAATTTTATAGTAATTGCCTTATTTTCTTTTTCTCTTAAGAAAAAAATCACTAAGTCTTTATAATAATTTTTAAAATTTAAAATGATGTAGGATGGGGAGAAGTTTCAACTGCAGTTGTTATTAGACGTATTTGGACTCATAAATAATAATTTTGCAAAAAGCCATGTTTCAATTCTTTGTAGCTTCAATGTAAAGTATAGATGATAAAGACCTAAGTTTTCTATTTATGCATATAAAGCATTAATATGAAAGGACAGTATACATTTTTAGGCTATCTATTCAGTCATGAAAAGGTTCTTCATTTTTGTTTTTTATAATTTCTGTATCTATGTTTTAAAAAGATACAATCCTTTGCAATATATAGTATCTTGTCTTCTATAGCTGATAACATTAATGACATGGCCCTGGCCGGTTGACTCAGCGGTAGAGCGTCGGCCTGGCGTGTGGGGGACCCGGGTTCGATTCCCGGCCAGGGCACATAGGAGAAGCGCCCATTTGCTTCTCCACCCCCCCCCCCTCCTTCCTCTCTGTCTCTCTTTTCCCCTCCCGCAGCCAAGGCTCCACTGGAGCAAAGATGGCCCGGGCGCTGGGGATGGCTCCTTGGCCTCTGCCCCAGGCGCTAGAGTGGCTCTGGTCGCGGCAGAGCGACGCCCCGGAAGGGCAGAGCATCGCCCCTTGGTGGGCAGAGCGTCGCCCCTGGTGGGCGTGCCAGGTGGATCCCGGTCGGGCGCATGCGGGAGTCTGTCTGACTGTCTCTCCCCGTTTCCAGCTTCAGAAAAATACAAAAAACAAACAAAAAAAAAACAAAAAAACCCCACATTAATGACAAAAATAACAATTCTCAAAAATTATCGATAGATTAGTAATGCATGTCAACAAGAAATATATATTATATGTAACTATATATAAATAATCTTTAACTTTCATTTAGGTAAGACCATCCCCTTAGAAAATTACTAAAATCAAGTCCCAGGCATAAAAATTTTTTCATTTATACCAACAGGGAAAGAGGAAAATCAAACTTTCACCTATATTCAAGTTCCAAAGGTCCCTCCCACCATCTCCCCTCCTAATAAATACAGTATTATTTACAGTAACTTCAAAGGTCACCTGGTGGTCAGTCCACACAGCTATACTGGACCGACACAAGGTGAGATGGGCGATGGAACTGGCTACTGAATTCAAGAAATAAAATTTGCTTTGGTCTCTATGTGCTCTGCAGACACACAACTAAAATAACTACATTCTGCTTTAGAACAGATATTGAATCTGTGACTCCACTAATATCCGCTGAGATTCACATCTGTGAAAACAACCGATTAATTAACTGGTGTTTATGGTATTGATTTATTAACTCTTACACAATGTCTTCATAGACTATTGCAGCAGTAACCACCTGTATTTCTATAATACAGGGAATTTTAAAGCCCAGAAATGGAATTCAAAATTCAAGAATAAAATTCAAAATTAAAATAGCCAGAAGTCACAGTGAAAGGACAAAGAGACACGGTATCAGTGGCTGTCCCTTCCCCAGCCCTCTCCTACAAGCACGGAGTCCGAGTCATTAACAAGTTATGGACACCAGAAAGGGGCAGATTCCAAAGGCAAGGCTCCATGAATAAGCGAACACTGAACCCTGAAGAATTATGGACCTGAAGGGCATATTGATTTGCTGTATTTTGTACTCATTTTACAAGTTAGTAAACTGAGAGCCAGAGAGAGTGACATTTCCCCAGCTCATGCAGTAAGAGGTAAGTAAGAGGTTTTGATCATAACCAAATAAACTGCCTTAATATTGTCAGCATGAATTTAAAAAGAGAGAGAGATGCAGAGGGCAGTGCATTAAATCAAGTCATGAGAGGAATCTAAACTCTAGCAGCAGGTCTGCTTCTGCACAGCTTGGGGTGATTCATCTAGCCTCTGGCCTGGGGTTTTCTCATTTGTAACATGGGGACATAGGCCTGGTTGCATAACCAAATGTGCACCAGAATACTAAAGTTCATAAGTGATTCATCCCAGTAATTAATACTTTCGCAAATCATACCTCTTCACTATGAAAATCAGTAGGAACATGTATATACGCACAACACATACAGCTGATAAAATCTTAAAGGGACAGTTACTGCCTAGTTAGAAATCTTGTGTAGCTTTAAGGAGCCAGAAGTAATGAGAAACAGTGTTTCCTCATTACTCAGGAAGTTCAATCAATTAATATCTGGGTAAATATGCAGTCAGAGTTGAGAGAAGCAGACCTTTAACCTTTCAGGAACCTGCACATGACATCTCTAAAGCTAGAACAAGGCTTGCATTAGGAGCGGACATCAAGCTGAAACACAAAACAGACTTCCAATGATGAAAACATCAGGGTCACACAGCATGACGGCTGCCACGCCAGCACGGCAGGTGCAAGAAAAGCATTTATACCATCGGTTCACACAGAGCTCCCGCAAAGGACACAGGGCCCCAAAGCTCCAGGGAGGGGAGGCCAGTGCAAAGTGGATGACGCAGAGCAGGATATGACCTTTCTGTGTGACTGACCTTAAAAAAGGGATTGATATCATGCTTACATTCGATGAGTCTTAACCTAGCATTTACTGAAATAGTTTTATCGCCAAATTTCAGAAGGCCCTCACCTTTCCAGAGTCCAGTGCCTTTTGGAAGTCTTCCATTGAGTTAGCCACCACCATGTGAGTCTTAAGGTCTTCGGAAGCCCTATCAAAAAATAAGTAGAAAAGAATACGTAATTTTTCTTATTACACTGCTCACAAAAATTAGGGGACATTTTATCACTTCATATTCATTTTGAAATATCCCCTAATTTTTGTGAGCAGTATAATATGATGCTATTTTTACATAAGCACAATAATCTGGACAATAAAGGAATTCAAACTGACCCTCAACTTTGTCACCAGCAGTGACAGTCAGTAAACCTCGGTCAGTTCATTATTGTGCTCTTGTGCACATTAAATTAAATAAATGAGGGGTTTGCCAAGCACACAACAGGCAATCGTTACTTTTGTTACTGCCATTTAGTGACTCTCTATTCCTGCCCATACCCCTGACTACCTATGAGAATCTGGGTTCTAGTCTAAACCTCTCTGGTCTTACTTTTCTAGGTTTCTACAAAACTGGGAAAATACTCAAGGAAGTCTAACTGCCATGGAGGATTATTGTGAGAATCAAACAAAATTAGTTCACTCTTTAAACGCAAGATATGTGGAGGCCTAACATGAGGCAGGCACAAGGTATCAGCAGACCGATGAATGAATACAAGGCAGGCGTTCCCCCACACGGAGCCTCATCCCCAGTGGCAGTGGGCAGCCCCTCTGCTTTAGGCAGGTAGAAAAGAAAATAAGGTGCCACACATAGGCCACCAACCCTCTAGTGCCACTGCCTGGAGGTCTGTGATTGTAAGAGGGCCCCTCCATAGGCCAGGGCATCCCTGAGCCCTCCCCTCAGCCCCAATCCCCACAGGAGGTTCTCAGCTGCAGCTGCACAGCATAACCACGTGTGGAGTTTTCCGCTCTGGACCAAGCACATCAGCATCTCTGGGGAGGGGCCAGGCACTGGTTTGTAAAGCTTCCCAGGTGCTGCTAATGTATCTCTAGTAGGTAAGAATCAATACCTTAATTCCTCAAATTTCTGTCATAAAAGCCTGGATCTAAAATGAACCCAACTTAGTCCATGGGACAGACAGCCCACTGCTGCAGACCAACTAGGGAGCAGAGAGTACTTAGAAAAATAATCATGAAACGAGTCAAAACACAGACAGAAGGTGAATTAAGAGCCACGGGAGTTCAGAGGAAAGACGACTTCCCATTGGGAAGATGACCTCAGGGGTGTGAGGGGCCGGAAGGAGAGGAGAGCCATGCTAGGAACTGACTTTCTGAACAGGCTGACGTGGATGTCCTCCAGAATGGCCCGCAGTCTGGTCTCGGCCTCACTTTCCTCAACCGTCAGCTTTTCTCCCGTGTCTCGTCGGACAACCACAAACTGGCCACTCTTCATGTCACGGGGTCCAACCTCCAGGCGGATCGGAACACCCTAGGACGCAGGAACAGCTAAGATGACACGTGCACGTCTCCACTGAGCACAGGGCGGGCGGAAGTGGGCTTACAATCGTCAGCACGCACAACACAGAGTTGATTCTTGTGTTATTATTTGGCGTATTTCTCTGTAGCACAATTGTGAACCTATCTTTGCCCACCCCATATACAGACTTACTTCATGGCTTTATTGCCAATTAATCATAAAAATCCAAAAAAAAATACAAAACAAAAAACCAATAACAAAGGCATACACGCATAGGAAGGAAAAATAGGATATTCCTGAGATAGTATAGAAACCTACTCCAATAAGGTGTAAACCTAAGAAAAAACTGTACCACCTGAGGTTCAAGATCATTTTCTATTCTAACATAAAATCAGCTCTCTCAGATACACTTTCACATTTAGCAAATGTGCTCAACACTTAGTTTCATTGAAGAACTCACAACTATCAAATCAGAGAAGAGTAATGAAAAAGACATTTTATAAAAACACACATGAAGACAATCTACTACATTCAAAGCAGAGTGACAGCCAGGACAGCAGGACACACCTTGAGCTCCCAGTGATTGAACTTCCAGCCCGGCGAGTAGTTGTCACGCAGGTCGGCGCGGACCCGGATGTTGACATCAAGCAAGCGCCTCCGGTAGTTGTTGCACTTGGCAATCAGAGCATCTCTGTCTTCTTCAGAAAGGGCGTTAGTGATGCCGCAAGGGATGACCACCACCTGCAACACAGCACAGCAGCGGACATTCGTGCAAAGCCACGGCAGACTGAAGGGACTAACTTGTTGGTGATTTCTAATCGATAACATCCACCAATTAGCTGCACATTACTTGTCCACACTACATGCATTTTCATTAGACCTACATTTCATTTAACCTATTAGAAAGCATTTCAAAAAAGTTCATATCAAGTGGCTAAAAATTAAGAGTAAAACACAAGAACACAAGAGATAAACATAGTTACACAGTACTAAGGTCTACTATGTTGTTTCTGTATCAGTGGGAACTACTTGGATGATATTCAAAAAATCACCTTTTCAAATTCCTGTTTGTAGATATGGCTTGAATTTTATAAAAGCCGTGCTAACCAGGAACATCTTCCTCACCTGAACACAGGCGACGCGGGGAGGTAACACTAAACCCATGTTGTCCCCGTGGACCATGGTCATAACACCAATGGTCCGCGTTGTCAGGCCCCAGGAGTTCTGATAGGCGAATTGCTTCTCTCCTGGTGTCTTTGGATCTTCAAAAATAATCTCAAACATTTTGGAAAAATTCTGCCCTAAATGGTGTGACGTTGCTCCCTGAAATAAAGGGAAAAATGTAAGCTTTAATTTTAACAACCTGTTATGCCTTCGAAAATTATTTTAGGACCACACACGTTAAAATAGAACTAGACCTATTTTATCTTCCTTGACTTTTTAATATTAAATCAATTTTCAAGCGTAGCCGGTGCATCAAAGAGACTAGATATAGTAAAAAAATACTATGATGTGCACTGCTGTGGGTAGCCCCTTTCACAGGAGTAACGTCAGTGACAAGGTTAAACAGGACTCCCCACTTTGCTAATTCTGGACTCAAGCCTTCACTTAACCAACCTGGAGACTCAGAAATGAGACAGGCCTGCCTGCAATTAGAATGTGGTCTAGAAAGCACAGGAACTACCGATGTCTTAAGTCAACTTCTCTGGCGACAGGAGAGACCTGCAGGCTCTGCCCTCCAGCTCCACTGCCAAAAGCACCCTATGGCCCCCAGGAGGCGGACCCCCAGGCGACCAGCTGGTGGTACCTGGATGGCTCTCCCGCTGGCTGATATAAACGCCTCCACGGTTGTCGTGTAGTCTCCACCGGCAAACTTCTCCTTCTCAGTCTTCCTTCCTTTTACGACAGGAATGGCCAGCAGCTCTTCATACACCCGAGCATACAAGTCAAGTATCTGCAAGACCTGGAATGACATTTTAAACGCAGAAGGGGTCAAATATTGTATATGGTATACTTATGTATAATAGATCTATAAACCTGTACTATTTGGGAAAAGCACTATAAGCAATAAAAACTTTTTATGAAAAGGTTAAAGCAGCCAGTGTGAATTATTAAGGAAGACATTCCAACAAAGCAGTATGAAAAGAAGTTGAACAACTTTTTAAAACCTACTACGTAAATTTTGAATATAAGAGAAAATCAATGCTTTTGAAAGATACACAGTAACTAGGCACTGAAGACTAATATTTTACCCAGGGCATTATAACTTATGCTATACACTAAAGTCTAAATATACTTTCACCTGAAAATTTGAAACAGCATTTCTAAGAAAATTTTAATAAGCATTTTCAAGTCCACACACATCTACATTCATTAGTTATTTTTCTAACATTAAGGTAATACAATTTTAAGTAACAAAGTAATTTATACCCAGAAATTCTTTTAATGTTACTTTGTGATCAGATCAATGTCAACGTGGAGACAGTATGTTATTTGTGATCAGATCAGTGTCAACGTGGAGACAGGACCGCCTTCCTTATGCTGGAAAAGGAACAGAGAAAGACACACAGAATTGTGCGAGGGCGTGCTGCCCCTACCTCCTCTGCCGCCTCCTCAAATGTGGCGAATGCACTGTGCCCCTCCTGCCACAGGAACTCGCGGGTGCGCAGGAAAGGCTGCGGGTGCTTGAACTCCCAGCGCTGCAGGAGGCAGGAAGACGGTGGGTCATTAGAGAGGGCTTTTCAATTCTTAATGAACAATTTTTTGTGTAAGTAATCATAATTGTGATCCCAAGTACTTCAAAAATGCTTCCATCTTCCCAATCCATTCAATACACAAATGAGGGAAGACCCAGCGTGCTTTCTGTAGATGGGTGGGTGAGAAGGACAGAGGGCAGGAGGGGCATGCACCTACCACCACGTTGCACCACTGGTTCAGCTTGATGGGCAGGTCTCTGTGGGACTGCACCCACTTGGCATATGTGGGGTACATGACTGGAGAGACACCGGAAAGCACAGTTAGTCCCTGATGGCTTATAAGAGCTAATGTAATTAAAAGGAATTGGAGTGTTGTGTCTGTGTAAACGTGTTTCCAAATTTGCAACGGTCAGTGGAATGATTATGCATTTCATACAACAAATTAGTCAAGAAAATAACTCTAAACCTGGCCATATTCTGCGTTCTTAGCAATGAGATTTACCTTCAAGAGCTAATTTGCTTTTCTGCTGTACTGGTTTTAACACCACTAAGTGAAGGTGTTATACACCCACTCTGAGTGTTAAGTTCTTCGCATTCACTGTCCCATCCAGTTCTCACAGGCACCCACAGAGAGCCATTACAGTCTCAGCACTGAGGATGTGGAGCCCTAAGTTGCAGACCTTGAAGAACTTCCTGACCCCAGCACAGTTATTGCATCAGAACCCGAACTCAGGTTAAATCTGTCTGTCTGCTGGATCTGCGCAGAGTAGGAAGCCCTTGCCACGAAATGATCATTGAAGGGGAGGTACCTGTCTTATCCAGGCCTCCGCATGACTACCCAGAATTAGTAAAACGAAACTCTGCCCATCTGGTATGTGAAAAAAAGTTGGTGTCATGATTTCAACAATGCATCACTACGCTACTATATAAGAGTATCACTACAAGCACCAAGGCACATACCATCCCTAACTAAAGACGGATCACCACCTGGAAAGGCACTGATTCTCCCAAAGCCTAAACTTCCCATGTGGCCCTTCCTCTGCCTGTGTGCCATCTTAGGAAAGTCACCTAGCCCTTCAGAGACCTTCTATTACCTGCAAAATGGACATAAGAGCTGCCTTATCCTTCCTCACTACAATGTTCTAAGAAAAATACAAGATGTAAATAAAATCACTTAGTAACCCATAGAAAGCCTCTAAGAATCTAAGTGTAATATTAAAATGAGAAAATCTATAGCCTGACCAGGCGGTGGTGCAGTGACTAGAGCATCAGACTGGGACACCGAGGACCCAGGTTCGAGACCCTGAGGTCACCAACTTGAGCACGGGCTCATATGGTTTGAGCAAGGCTCACCAGCTTGAGCCCAAGGTTGCTGGCTTGAGCAAGGGGTCAGTCTGCTGTAGCCCCCAGTCAAGGCACATATGATAAAGCAATCAATGAACAACTATGGTGCCACAACAAAGAATTGATGCTTCTCATTTCTCTCCCTTCCTGTCTATCTGTCCCTATCTGTCTGTCTTTCTGACTCTCTCAGTCTCTGTCACAAAAAAATAAAAAATAAACATGACATAAAACACTACTGTTAGCAATTCTATAACTAATTCCAAGAATAAAAGTTATTCTAAGAATATGATTCCTTGGGTAGTTCTAAAAAATCATACCAGGAAAACAAAAGGATGAAATTATTTAAAAAGAAAATCCTGGCCCTGGCCGGTTGGCTCAGTGGTAGAGCATCGGCCTGGCATGCAGAAGTCCTGGGTTCGATTCCCGGCCAGGGCACACAGGGGAAGCGCCCATCTGCTTCTCTACCCCTCCCCCTCTCCTTCCTCTCTGTCACTCTCTTCCCCTCCCGCAGCCAAGGCTCCATTGGAGCAAAGATGGCCTGGGCGCTGGGGATGGCTCTGTGGCCTCTGCCTCAGGCGCTAGAGTGGCTCTGGTCGCAACAGAGCTATGCCCCGGAGGGGCAGAGCATCACCCCCTGGTGGGCACAGCTTCGCCCTCTGGTGGGCGTGCCAGGTGGATCCCGGTCGGGCGCATGCGGGAGTCTGTCTGACTGTCTCTCCCCGTTTCCAGCTTCAGAAAAATACAAAAAAAAAATAATAATAAATAAATAAATAAAAAGAAAATCCTTATCCTATTGCTAAAGAACTCTGTACTGAGAATAAATTCTACAGAACCTCAGTTCGCACTCACCTTTACATAAGCGTTCAGTAACCTTTCTACATCGTGAACAAGGGCGACAAACATCCCAAATGAATGCCGAGACCCCACCCTGGACTGCCTCTAACGCCGTCCTGCGCCCTTTCCCGCTCCGATCCTGTCCTCACCTGTCTCACTGGTAGGACGGACAGCAATGGGCTCTGCCAACTCCGTTTTGCCAGACCGTGTCACCCAAGCAACCTAGTGAGGGAAGTCATGTTCACACATTTTTACCAGCACTGAGAGAAACAGCATAAAAGCTCGCAAATCGCTAATTCAATTTTTGCTCTATCAATTTAGGCAACTTAAGATCATTGCTGCTGTTCACTGTGACAAAGGGTACATACTTACTGTCCTTACAAATATCAAGAGAAAAGAAAAAGCCAGTTAATTACTTAATGCAACAAACAGAATCATAACTTGCCCTGAAAGTAGATTTTTAAAATGGCCTTAAATTTTTTAAGGCTTCTCTAAATGTGTGACTGTAACTTGCCTTCTGAATTACTATTCTCGGGCAAAATGAAAATACACTGTTGAGTTTATGAGGAAAAGTGGCCAAATAACCAGAGCGCACCCACCTCGGGGGCGAAGTCAGCAACGTGGGTCTTCTCCTTCTCCAGA
Organism: Saccopteryx leptura; assembly: GCF_036850995.1. Taxonomy (NCBI): domain Eukaryota; kingdom Metazoa; phylum Chordata; class Mammalia; order Chiroptera; family Emballonuridae; genus Saccopteryx; species Saccopteryx leptura. The sequence continues at coordinate 172,566,322 of NC_089503.1, forward strand.
GCACCTTGAGACACAAACATGGGGAAGTAGCAGTTCTCCACACCCAGCTTCTTGATCTCGGCGTCGAAGAAGCCCTGGATGGCCTCCCAAATGGAGTATGCCCAGGGACGGAGGATGTAGCAGCCACTTACATCGTAGTACTCAATCATTTCCGACTTGGTGATGACCTTTTCAAAACAATAGTCTTTAGGGCCCACAATGAACCAAAATTATAGAACAGGTGCCACGAGTGTGACAGCCGAGCTTCCAATCCGGAGGCACCCCCACCCCAGTCCACCCCTTTCATGTGCGTGTAACATGGACGTTTCTATACTCAGAAACACCAGGGTGCTGCACTCCCAGGAAGACCTGAACTCTATCTACTACCTGCTCCTGCTATTCCTATCTTTGTGATGCTGGACTAATCCTTTTATCTCACCATAAAAAAAAGAAAAAGAAAAAAGAAAGAAACCAAGTAATGACTATCACCATAGGGCTACCTCTTGATCCAACACTTCAGGTGAACATGCTCTAAGAACGGGGACATGCTAAATGACTATGCTATGTACTATTAAAGGCATGCTACCTTACTACTTTGCAGCGGACTTCAAAACCTAAAGTTGCTTTTGAGAAATTTAACACATAAAAGTCAACTGAATGCACACTTACTTGAGAATACCAGTCTGCAAGATTTTCTTCTTTTTTTGCCTCAAGCCCCAACCTGCAGATGTGCAAAGTAAAATTTAAATCCCATTGCTTAGCAATTGCTTCTAGGGTGAATGGAAATAAACCTCTAAAGTTCAAGAGATTCCTTTTTCTTCTGTATGAGTAATTTCTGTATTTAAATCTCGTCTATATTCATTCCTGAGATGATCTTTTAAACCTAGAAAGCAGTCAGTCATCTCATTTTGTGAGATACTGTCCAAAAAATACGAGGGAAGCCAATCCTAAGCTATGAGTTTATTGCAGACATCCCGTTATCTCATCCAAGTCTTAACAAGGATATATTATATATTTGTCTATTTCCTAGTCACGTGGCATTCTCCTACTAAAAAATAAGAAAAATGTCTTGCCAACCTGAATCCAGGCAAAATTATAGTTAGTAAGATCAGTGTCTGAGAGTAACATGTAAAAATAAAAACAATAGCTCGATGTGTACACACGTGTGCACATATAGGTATGTATTTCCTAAATAGTCCATAAATATATTTTTAGGTGTAGTAAGTAAAAGTTCTAGAAATAGGTGCTTCTAAAATACATTAGATCTGCAATAAAAAACTATTCTAGACAATAATCCTTTTCTGGAAACACCAACAATTATTCAGGAACTGTGGTCTCATGATCCATACAGAAAACTCTACCCATGAGTTATAGTTTATAAAAAGTACATCTTTTTCAAGTTTGTAAATAAGGATCTCTTGATTTAAAATCTTGAAGTATTTATACTTGAATTCTCCATTGTTTTACTTCGACATATTTCAAAAAGTGGCTATATTGACTCTGGCCCTTGCCCACAGTCAGATGGTAAGGGTGGGAAGTTCTAGTCCCTCTGCCACTGTCTGTGCATCTGATCACGCCATCAATGGGCAAGAAAATAGCTGCTGTGTTCTCTTTTTTAAGGAGAGACTGTATATGACGGGAGTGATGAATGAGAAGCAGAATCTGAATTTTAACTAAACAGATCTAAATCACAGTATCTCAAAATGGAAGCTGCTGGTAACAGCTTTTTCTTCTGATTAAGCCATTAAAAGAGCCAAGAGCAAGGTTCACTCTGATTTTGGGATGGGGCTATAGAATAATCACATTATTTACAAAGGTTGGAAGGTACTGAAACACCATCTCGCCCACCACTGCTTTGTTCTGTATCTAGCCAAACCTACTGCAAAATCCTATTGAAAATGAAGTTCTCATTGAGGCCCAACAAAAGAATATTGTTTGAAATATCTGTTCAAGGTATAAAACATGTTGGGTTAGGTACCAACTGCGCTGAAAGGAGAAGACAGACACTTATGTATGTTGTTTTTACTTATGTAATCCGATGAGAATCACTCAATGGACACAGAAAAAACTACTGACAGTGGTTTCCAATTCACTGAGTGGGGAGGAGAACCCGGGAAGGCAGACAACTAGCATAGGATTGAGACTTCACTGAACTTCTACATTCTGAGACTCGTGAATCAAGCCAGTGTGTGTGCTACCTGTTTAAATTAACAAACAGAAAAGTAACAAAAGCTCTGTGCTGACACTACACCTTCAGCATTCTCTGACTTAGTGTGACAGTCAAACTAACCCCTCCCCCAATGTTCTTTCAATGTAAGAGTTGACACATTCAAATGCCGCTTCTAGTCCAGGGGATTTCCAAGCTTGTTACCTGGTCTGCTTGCGGGGTCCCTGCCCCTCTCCTGCCCCGCTGGGGGCCAGCCCCCCACCTGGGTTTCTAAGGGGGTCCTTCTTTGAGCCATCATTTTGTTTTTGTGACTTATTCTGCTTTTCAGATTTATTTTCTTTTTCTTTCTTTTTCTTGTCTTTGTCCTCAGCGCCAGTGGCAGAGACTGGCTTGTAGTCGATGCCAGTCAGAGACTTGTACTGCGCCTTCAGCTGAAGCAGGTTCTGGACAGCTGAGTCCACCTGATCCTGCAGACAACAAGAGAGAGTAGGGCATGGCGAATCACCACCCCTGCCTAGGCACCGCCTTCGGAGCTTTCTAAGCAGATCTGAGAATGCCACTGGAGGCAGGGAGGGGGGGCGTGTAGGTGGTAGGGTTGGAAAATGTCATGTATACTAACTAACTTCTGAAAATGAATAAAAGGATATGATAAACAGGGACAGACTTGTGCAAAACAGTGACTAAAAAACAGCACTATATAACTGTACTGTCCAAAAAGTAGTCATAAGCCCCATGTGGCTATTCAGATTTAAATTCATCTAAAGCCAAGAAAGTTATAAATTCAGTTCCTCAGTCACAATGGCCCTGTGACTGTACTGGACAGAACTGTCACAGACCATTTCCATCTCACAAAATGTTCTATGAGCAAGCACTAGTATCTAACATGTACTCTACTGCAATTTAAAAAATCATTAAATCACACAAGTTGGACATTTCACCATTATAAAGATGACAATAGTCATGTTTCTATATTGCTAGTTCAATTCCAAAACCTATAATCAATTGTTGTTTTCCACTCAAATGAATCTGTCCCAAAAGTCCTATTTACATAAAGATAATACAATCGGCACAAACCACACCGAGGTTCAAGATAAAATCTGTCGCTTCCCAAGGAAGAGCTTTAGGGGAATGAGTCAAACAAGGAGTCTGGTCTGTACCAGGGGTCTCTAATAAGCCAGGCACTGCCAGGGTCTAGGTCCCTGTTCTCAAGGATCTTACAGACTAGAAAGAAACTGGCAATTAAAACACAATGTATTTAATTATTATGTCAGAGAAAGGCAGTGTCCTATGAGAACATCCAGTCAAATCCAGCAGGGGGTGGGGTGGGAGGATCAATGAAGACTTCTCTAGAAGACAAGATAAATGAGCTGAGAACTGAAGTCAGCCAGATCTCATGGGGCAGAAAGTGATCCAGGCAAAGAAAATAGCAGGTAATGTGAAAAACAAAACTACACACAAAACACCACACTAACCTTAGAGGCTTTTTCAGCTTTAAGTTTTCGAACGATTTCTCCCTGAGCAGCTACTTTGTCAAAAAGTACTTTGGCTTCTGGAGTCTCGGGGCCACCAGGCCCGGAGCTTCTGGTGGGACTTGGATCTGGAGCTGGAGGCAGCGGGGGCTGACCAGGAACGTACTCCTTCCCGGTGCTCTCCTTATACTGCGCCTTCAGGGCAAGCAAGCACTCCACAGCCTCAGTTACCTTCGCCTGACAGCAAAGGGGAAAAGAGAAAACTATGAAAATGTCAATCCTATATACAAGTCATCAAAACAAATGTACACACATGTACTCGTAATACTGTCACCTCCCATCTCACACAGGGAGACAGACAAGGAACAGAAGAACACCTCAGCAGAGAGCCTGCGCCAAGCCCGGGGTCTGTGAGGAGAGGGGTCTGAGCACAGATCACTGTAACGGCTTTGCCGATACAAGCCTTATTATCTTAATTTCTAAAAGGACAGGAGCTGGAACACTGAAAAAACACAGTCTGGGCCCAACTAAAGAACAGTCACATCCCTCTTTTAAAAAATTATAATGAATGAGAAGGTATGATGAAATTTTAGACACTCACCTGTATATCTCATCCTCTGCTACTTCAACATAGCATAGTGAACAAGAATGGGAAAGCCCCACTGAGACACCTGTGACTCCGGCAGAGGAGGCCGGCAATGCAGGCCAAGGACTCAGGCCAGAGGCCTTACAGAATAGTACCTTCTAACCACAGACTAGCACACCACCGGGAAGCCAAGGCATCAATAAAACAAAGTACTGCAAATCACCCTATCCACGTTCTAATGGCACATTATTAGAGCAGGGCCCCAGAGAGCCGAGAGCCCCCTCAGAAGCCAGGATGCTAACATGGGGGCAGAGGACCACAGGAAGCTCTGGCACATCTACAGAGACCTGGCACCCACAGATAGCAGTCATGCCTCCCTGTGCAGCTAGTCTGTGATGCAGAGCTCTGCGGTGCAGAAGGGGAGACTGCCCAGTAGGCAGCACACAGAGCAAGTAAGGGGTGCAGGAGGGGAACCGCGGGGGAGGCAGGAGCCACAGGGAAGAGGCTGGGCTGTTCGACTTGTACTCCTTCCTCTTGTTTCTTAATTCTTAGAATTATTTATAATTAAGAGCATTTCACAGCAAAATCTACCTGATCCTAAGAAAAATGACATATGTAATCAGACATACAAGAATCAAGAGCCTGATCAGGCAGTGGCACAGTGGATAGAGTGTCAGACTGAGATGCCGAGTACCCAGGTTCAAAACCCCGAGGTCACTGACTTGAGCATGGGCTCACCAGCTTGAGTGTGGGATCACTGGCTTGAGCGTGGGATCATAGACATGACCCCTCAGGGTCATGAGCTTGAGTCCAAAGGTCGCTGGCTTGAAGCCCAAGGTTGCTGGCTTAAGCAAGGGGTCACTTGTTCTGCTGTAGCCCCCCAGTCAAGGCAAATATGAGAAAGCAATCAATGAACAATTAATGAGACTAAGGAGCTGCAACGAACTGATGCTTCTCATCTTCCTTCCTGTCTGTCTGTCCTTGTCTGTCCCTGACTGTAAAAAAAAAAAAAAAAACCAAGAAAAACAGACACTTCCATCAGTTTAAAGAAAATGGGGAAAAAGTTGAGGGGCTTTTCTGCAACCGTTTCTACCAAACAGGTCTATTTGAAAGAGGTTCTAATTCGCACTGTTAAGTGTTCCCTTGAGTTTCAAGTCAGATGGCACACGTTTTGCACACACACACAAAACCGCACCTTTGCTTGGCAAGATTAAAACTAAGGTGGACAAACCAGCTCATCACTGAATAAAACATTCCAGGAACCATAAACATAGAATAAAATTCTGAAACTAGAGCATGTCTCTGAACACAGAATTAGGAACCACTGGGCCTGACTTCAAGAAATGTTACCTCCATCCCTGCCACTAAGCGCCACAAACAATTCTCAGAGAGTTATACAATCATCACGTGATGCAGGATTATGTCAGCATGCATGTTTCTTCCCCAGCCCCTCCCCCTGCCACTAGATGGCGAGCTGCTGCTTATTAGTTAGTACTTCCAGGTGTTAATAGGCCTATCAGCAGGTCTCAGTAAATGCTGAGTGTTACATCAAAATGCTGGAGAGCAGACAGTGCACAAACAGCATGCTCTCCCAGCAACTGGAGGTCACAGGCTTCCCCACAACCTCATGGGGCCCCTTCCAGCCCACTAACCTTAGGGGCCTTCTCAGCTTTCAGTTTGCGGACCAGCTCTCCTTGGGCAGCAACTTCATCATACAGAGCTTTAGTCCCCGCAGTGCTCACTGGGGGCTTGGGAGCAGACTTCTGCCCCACCATGGCTGGGGGGCTGCCGGGCTTGTACTCCTGGCCCGTTTTCTCCTTGTAGTCAGCTTTCTGAGCCAAAAGCTGCTTCACCGCCGCATCGACATCTTCCTTGGCTGCTTTCTTGGCCTTTAACTCCCGAACCACATCCCCCTGAGCAGCTACTTTATTGTAAAGGAGCAAGGCGTCCTCCGAGGGCGCGCATGTGTCAGTCAGAGGCGGCGCTGGTCCCTCCTTAGCAGGAGTGGTTGTCTACGGGGGCAGAAAACCAAAAGTAAGATTAATTCATGTCAATGGTCTCCCCACAAAATTAAATCAAACTGATAGTTTTATAATGCTTCAAATTAAAACAAAGCTTTAAAATCAGAGACCAGTTTTTCACATGTGTAAATCAAAAGCTCAAGGTGTGACACTCCCACTGGAAAGTTTCAGACTCGTATTTCCTCGTGAACTAAGAGCTCCTGCTTCCCCCCATCACCATTTATTGACTAAGTCACCCAAAGCAGAACTGGAGGTCACTGTCTCACCAATTCTACGTCCTGATTCGTGTGTGTCCCGCTCTGCATCCTCCATGGGCTCAACCTCTGACCACCTACACCGCCTTACCTGTCTCTTCACTGATGCTCATCTTCAGTGACCACCCAATTGCCGACATCTATCAGTCCCTACTGTGCCCCGCAGCGCTCAGGTGCCCCGGGAGCTCAGATGCTGGGGACAGTAGAAATAGCTGAGGTAAACCGAGCAACATCCCCAACATCTGTCAAACACCATGTGCACCACAAGCAGTGGTAACATCAGAGTGTGCTACACTACTTCCCACAATGCTGTGTCTTTGCAAAGCTGGGTGTCCCACAGCTGCTGTGTTAAAAATCAGATACCATGGAAAATCACTGTGGGACAGGAAGGGGTGTGTTCAATTAGAGCCCAAGGTTGAAGGAGAAAATGAAATTATTGTTTTTCTTTCAATTTGTTATCATTTAAAAAGTAAAATAAAAATAAGATGAAATATATTTAACAGCAAAATATTTTTTAAATGAAATTTAAGGTTTTTTGTTTCAACTTATACACATTATTTTTTCAAATGGCTAAGTTACTTGGGCTATAAGTGTGTATCTAGTTGTTTGGACTTGGCTACTTAATGAACAGAGGGACCTGCTAGGAATTTCATTAGGCCTCGAGGGGCCATGAAGAGCTGAGCACCAAGGGTGCTGTGACCTGAGAGAGCGTGAGGACCCCTGGCCTTCTCAACAGACTCAGCTTCTGCAGACATGTCACCATGTCCCACACGATGGGGACGGAGCTGTCTGCACCAGGCACGGGACCCCAGGCAGACTGCTGAGTCACTGCTGCGCAGACAGACAAAGCGTGAGCTCCAGGATGAAGTGAGGAGAGGGAGGCAGGCCCGGTCCTACACTCCCAGCAACCACACATCCCTTCCCGTCCTTCCCCTCCAGTAGCACTGACTGCCGGGGCTCTTCCCCAGGACACTCTGGACTGTGGAAGGTGCAGACGGGAAACAGAAGACCATCGCTGTCCTGACACCACTAGCAACTGTTAAAGAGTCCTGGGCTAGGCTTCTCGTCCAGCTCACGCACAAGGCGAGCAGCTGGTGCAGAGGCCCTGGAGAAACCCCAGCCAAGCAAAGCTCAGACAAGCACACTGGCTGTCAGAAAGGAGAGGGTCTGCTCCAGCTGGACTAGGGAAGAAAACCTGCTAGAAGTATTCTTTTAATCTAGTCGCTGACTTTTTCACATAACATTGGAAATTTTAAAAATCTTGATTTGTAAGGTTATTTTAAACTCTTACACAACAAAACAAAACCCCCAAAAGTAAGAGCTATTGTCTTCTTCAGTCTCCACAGCGAGAAAGGCAACCATTTGTAAAAGAGTATAGCTTGACCAGGCAGTGGCGCAGTGAATAGAGCATGGACTGGGACACAGAGGACCCAGGTTTGAAACCCTGAGGTCAACGGCTTGAGCATGGGCTCATCCAGCTTGAGCGTGGGCTCACTGGCTTGAGCACAGGGTCACTGGCTTGAGCCCAAAGGTTGCTGGCTTGAGCAAGGGGTCACTCACTCTGCTGTGGCCCCCTAGTCAAGGCACACATGAGAAAGCAATCAATGAACAACTAAGAAGCCACAATGAAGAGTTGATGCTTCCCATTTCTCTCCCTTCCTGTCTGTCTGTCCCTATCTGTCCCTCTGTCTCTGTCACAAAACACACACACACACACAAACACAAAAAAACTAAGATTCTAAACCCAAGAATAAGAAAGATCAATGATTAGAGACATGTCGGTAAAAGGCAACACCTACCTCATTTTTTATTGTTTCTATTTTGGTCTTTTCCTTTGACCCAGATGTCGGCATTTCCTTTGTATGCCCATCAGGAATGTATATTAAAACACAAGGGGCTTCTCTGCAGCTATGCGGGCTACAAGGAACATGAGGGGCCAGAAGAGTTTACTTGAAACAAGTTACTTGAACAGCAATTAAAACCAAGTCCTCGATTCATTCAATGGCATTGTGTTCATGCTCTTCAAAATATGAACAGTGCATTCTCTTATCTGAATCAGAGGTTCTTCAGAGTAGTTTAAAAACAATGTATATATTAATAAAAACTGACCATGCTAATTATAAACACCCAATTTATGAATGTGCAGAGCTGTGAACATGCTAACCCATGAGGCACCAGAGGCACCAGTGACGATGACAGTCTCACTCTTGACTTAGACAGCAATTCATTACATATAAGCAGAGTAACTCCTGCAGAACATTTATTTAATAAGAATTTCTCAATTCTAAAGGGTAATTAGCAAAATCTACTGCCCTAAGACCATTCACAAGCAAAGATTTTCCTCAAATTTTATAGTAAAACCCAACATAAACATAAAGAATGTAGTAACAATAGGATCTCCACATCTTGTCAATATTTTTTCTTTTTTTTTTGTATTGTTCCGAAGTTAAAAGCAAGGAGGCAGTCAGACTCCCGGCATGCGCCCAACCGGGATCCATCTGGCATGCCCACCAGGGGGCAATGCTCTGCCCATTTGGGGTGTCACTCAGTTGCAGCCAGAGCCATTTTAGCGCCTGAGGCAGAGGCCACAGAGCCATCCTCAGTGCCCGGGCTAACTTTGCTACAATGGAGCCTTGGCTGCGGGAGGGGAAGAGAGAGACAGAGAGGAAGGAGAGGGGGAGGGGTGGAGAAGCAGACAGGCGCTTCTCCTGTGTGCCCTGACCAGAAATCGAACCCAGGACTTCCATATGCCAGGCTGACGTTCTACCACTGAGCCAACCGGCCAGGGCCTCGTCAATATTTTTATCAACAGTTTTATTGAGATAAAATGTATAAATCAAAAAACCCTTTGAAAGAACACAATTCAGTGATTATATAAAGTGTGCAACTACCACCACTATCTAATTTTAGACATTTCTATCATCCCAAAGAGAAACTCTCAACCCTTTACCTTCACTCTTTCCAGTCCCCCATTCCTCCAGACCATGGCAATCACTAACCTACTTTGTTTCTATGGATTTCTCTATTCTGTACACTTGATATTTAGACTGGCTTCTTTTATTCAGCACATGTTTATAAGGGTCGTGCATGTTGTAGCATAATCAGTACTCATTCTTTTTCATGGCTAAATACAGTAATATTCCTTTATTGATGAACCATTTTGCTTATTTATCAGCTGATGAACATCTGGGTTGTTTGTACTTTAAGCTATAATGAATAATGCTGCTATGAGCCTTTGTGTACAAGTTTTCCTATGAACACATCATTATTTGTAAGTACATACTGAGAAGTGGAATTGCTGGGTAAAACAGTGACTCTGTGATTTAAACTTCTTGAAGAACTGCCACACTGCTTTCCAAAGTGATGGTATCACTTTACATTTCCACCAGTAATTATGAAGGTTCCAATCTCTTCACATCTCTAACACTTGTTATCATCTCTGATTACAGTCACCCTAGTGGGTAAGGAGTGCCATGTCACGGTGACCTTGACTTGCACCTCCCTAGTAACTACTGATGACAAGCAGCTTTCCATGTGTGTGCTGACCTTTTGCATATCTGCTCTGGAGAAATTTTTTCTTTATAATTGGACTACATGAAGATGAATTATGAGATGGTTTAGTTTTAGAAGTAAATTTGTTAATATTATGCTGTTTCTAAAATACCACTGATTAAAGTCAAGTCTGCAATACTAAATACAGAAGAACAAATCAAACTGGACAGAGGATTGCTAGGTACAGTATTTTAGTGGAAGTTCAATTCAAAAACATGATTTACTAGAAGCACTTCCCACCTTTTCATTCAGCTGTTCAGTGACATTCATTTACCTGACAGGCTCATATGGCTGATCACATATGAAGAATCCCCTTCTCTGGAGCTGTATAATGTCTCCTTTCTTCAAATCCTTAAGGCAGGGATCCCCCAGCATGAGTTCCTCGTGCTGTAAAGATGACATAGATGAAAGAAAATATACTTTTTCAAAATCAGAGCACTAAAAACTCTACTATGCAACAGTTTTTCCAGAAGCTGAAACATTCCTGTTTTAAACATATATGTTAAGAACTTTACTACTTAAGACATACAATAAAACAGAGAAGTATTAAAATAAATAACTATATTTATTGTCATTTTATAAACTGGCTTCAGGAAACCTTTACACTAACTTGCTCGTTGTCCCACCATGACTATGAAGCACATGGACCGAAAAGGCCCACTAACGAAGCCCGTTAAGCATGGGAGCCCTCGAGCCAGGATGCCTGGGTTTGGATTCCAGCTCCCCCATGCCTGTCTGTCCTCGGGCAACTCACTATGACCCTCACTATGCCTCACTCTCTACCATCTGTAAAATGGGAACATGACTCTTTTACATCTTTTTATTTTAATAAAAATCCTTTCCATTTTATTTGAGGAACCAAATACCTAACACTAATTCTAAAACTTCTAGAGAAGTGTCCAGAGCAGGGAAGCTGAAGCACCGTTTCCAGGTTACCTTACTGTTCTTGTTGACATACTGCTTGAAGTCCTCATCTTTCCCCAGCACGGGCTTCGTGATCAGGTGCTCATAGGTGACACAAACCGCTGGGATGGGCAGAGCCCGGGCCGTCTCCGCAAGCCAGGTGATCTTAGTGGTTTTCTTGTAGTCTTTGTTCTCCAAATTCAGCTTTGCATCAAGAGATACAATTTTTCCATTCGCATTTCTAGGTATAAAATTGAAAAGTTTTTTTTTAAAAAAAGAAACCCTAACTGCTGTAACAGCATCTGTAACAAAGGACAGGGGATTTTCTGTAACAAATAATGAATATTTGTAAAAATATCAAATCACACATTTATTTGCATTTTTCAGACATATACTGGTTAAGAGATAAATAAAATATAATCCCTGCTATCAAGATACTAATAATCTCCTGGACAACAGAGCCACACACATCTGATGAAGAGCATGAATACAGTTACAAAATTCAAAGTCACCTGCACGAAACATCAAAAAATCTAAAATAATATATTTTAAAACTTTAGCAATTACTTAAAATCATATGAAACTACTAGACAATTAAGATGCCAGAGTTTACATAAATTTATCTTAGCATACTATGTTCCATTTATGTCATCTTAAAATCTATTTAGTAAGTAGAACACACCATAGTCACTGGAAAGTTCACGGTCATCATTAAACACTTAATTTTAAAGCATATTTTAGGATATAAAAAATATATATAAATTTTTCAAAGAATTCTTCCATCAGGCCCTGGCTGGTTGGCTCAGCAGTAGAGCGTCGGCCTGGCGTGTGGGGGACCCGGGTTCGATTCCTGGCCAGGGCACATAGGAGAAGCGCCCATTTGCTTCTCCACTCCCACCCCCTCCTTCCTCTCTCTCTCTTCCCCTCCGGTAGTCAAGGCTCCATTGGAGCAAAGATGGCCCGGTCGCTGGGGATGGCTCCTTGGCCTCTGCCCCAGGCGCTGGAGTGGCTCTGGTCGCGCCAGAGCGACGCCCCGGAGGGGCAGAGCATCGCCCCCTGGTGGGCAGAGCATAGCCCCTGGTGGGCGTGCTGGGTGAATCCCAGTCGGGCACATGCGGGAGTCTGTCAGACTGTCTCTCCCCAGTTCCAGCTTCAGAAAAGTAAAAAAAAAAAAAAAAAAAAAAAAAAAAAGAATTCTTCCATCAGGCACCTGTGTAACGCAAATTAGATGGTAAAATGGGACCCTAAAACATTAGAACTATTTATGTCTAGATGAAATAATTTTTAGCATCACAGGCAAAAGCTACCCCGACAGCCTATTATTAGTCAACTGGAACCTACATGGAGAGAACAGCACCATCGGAATTTGCAGCATGTGTGCCTGGGCAGGTGTACAGTCAGCCACGTGAATGTTGCGGAACTAGTCAATTTTTAATAAGCGAACAGACATAAAATACCTTCCCTCTATATTTATTTGAAATCAAAAGTTCTTACTTGTGTATTTTAGTAACGTTGATGTTGCCCCAATTTATGAACGTCACCATCTCCCCCTCTGAGAACGTCTCTGCATCGGCACCTTCAATGAAGACTCTGGGGCTGTACCACATGGGCTTTAAGCCCACGTCAGGATTCTGATTGATAAAAAGGGGGAGTGCTGGTTAAAATAACTTACTCCCTGACCAGGCAGCGGCGCAGTAGATAGAGGGTCAGACTGGGATGTGGAGGACCCAAGTTCAAAACCCTGAGGTCGCCAGCTTGAGCGCAGGCTCATCTGGTTTGAGCAAGGCTCACCAGCTTGAGCCCAAAGTCACTGGCTTGACCAAGGGGTCACTAGGTCTGCTGAAGCTCCCAACCCATCAAGGCACATATGAGAAAGCAATCTAAGGTGCCACAATGAAGAATTGATGCTTCTCATCTCTCTCCCTTCCTGTCTGTCCCTATCTGTCTCTCTCTGTCACAAAAACAAAAAACAACTTACTGAATCTTGGGTGGAAATTTCCATATTCCTCCATTTTAGCCTTTACCAAAAAGTGTTATCTGTGTTAGTTGGAATCCCAGCTCTGTGACACTGGCTACTCAACTGACCAGTAATGCCAATAAATCTAGACAAGGCGGCCTGTCCGTGAGACAACTCCCAACCCAATTCATTCTGCTCTGAGATGTGACAGTATTTCCTGACCCTCCAACCAGAATCTGCTCTGCTGTCCTCAGAATCCCACTGCTTTGATTTTGCAGCAAAGAAGAAAATAAAGTCACTCCTGACCAGCAGCCGCAGATGATAGCACAACAAATATCACACCCTGGCAGGAAACTGTGAACCTTTCGTATTTTGGAAGACAAATTTTAAAGGTAGAACTACAGTATTTCCCCCGAAGTAAGACACATCTTAATTTTGGGGCCTGAAATTTGAAAAAAAAATGTACTACATAAAGTTATTGAACTCAAGTTTTATTCATCATAAAATTCATACAACTCCTCATCACTGTCAAAATTTCCATCCATTAGCTGGTCCTCATCTGTGTCTGATGACGAATCACTGCCTTCATATATTGCCTCATCCTCAGTTCCACTTATGGCATATGTCCACAACTTCTACAACCACTGTATGAGACACACACAGTTTTTAGACCCCAAATTTTTCGGGAAAGGGTGCATCTTATACATGGGGAAATACAGTATATATGTAACAAAGTTTCTGCCTTTTCAGTATAGATTACACGAAGAAGATATATTTCTGGGGAATTAAAAGAATATTAGACTTGTTAAATTTCAGTTTTAGAGAGGATTCAAAAGAAAAAATGTACAAAGATCCTCTGAAACAAATGTTAGACAGCATGTATTTAATAATTTCAATAATTAAACCAATGCATTTGAGAAGAAGCAGTATTTTGTGCTAGGCTCAGAACAGAATACTGACTGACAGGCTAAGTATGGGAAACGGTAATATGTAATGGAAATTCCAGAGATCAAACTGAGTAATCCAGTCATCATTTAAAGTGCATTTCCTTATCAATTAATTCCAGTTTAATGATGAGCAGTAATTTCATTTATGCTATTTGACTGTAACAATCATTTTAACAAATAAGCACCCTTAAGGAGTTTTATTCTCACCATTTACATTTTAAAAATGTCACCCTGGCCGGTTGGCTCAGCGGTAGAGCGTCGGCCTGGCGTTCGGGGGACCCGGGTTCGATTCCTGGCCATGGCACATAGGAGAAGCGCCCATTTGCTTCTCCACCCCCCCCTCCTTCCTCTCTGTCTCTCTCTTCTCCTCCCGCAGCCAAGGCTCCATTGGAGCAAAGATGGCCCGGGAGCTGGGGATGGCTCCTTGGCCTCTGCCCCAGGCACTAGAGTGGCTCTGGTCGCAACAGAGCGACGCCCCGGAGGGCAGAGCATCGCCCCCTGGTGGGCAGAGCATCGCCCCTGGGCGTGCTAGGTGGATCCCGGTCGGGCGCATGCGGGAGTCTGTCTGACTGTCTCTCCCCATTTCCAGCTTCAGAAAAATACAAAAAAAAAAAAAAATGTCAGTAAACTGCACATTTAAGCTAACTGTAGTGGCTGATACATACATCAGACATCATTATTCACCTAATCAGATCAACTAATGTCTTACACACACACACACACACACACACACACACACACACACACACACACTCACTCTCTCTCTCTCTCTCTCTGTCTCTTTTCCTCTCTCTCCCAAATCTTATTAGGGTTCCCCTTAAAATAACTCAAATCTTTCAAATTAAAAAATATGTAATGTCAAACATAGACAATCACTTAGGACAGGATAGCTCTTCATGACGCACATCACCTAATATAAGTTAGTCTATGAATATAACATAACTCTGATGTATCAGTCTGTTAGTGTATGAGTGAGTCTATGGACACAATCTTTATTATATAATAAAGATATTTATAGACAACTCACAAAACTGGAAGAAAAGGATCTCCTTTTGCCTCAAAGCACCCAAGAAAGTCAAGACTACCCAAGACAATAACTATGGCTGATCTAAGAACTTCCTCCTGCCCATATCTGAGATTTACATTCGGAATTTAGTACAAATTTAGCAAAGAACACTGTGACAAACTGGATACAAGTCGTGAGTTAGCATTACTAGATCCAACGTTCTGGCTTAAAGACAAAGGCATGAGTTAGTGAATGACCTGGTTAATGGAGAATGTGCCTCAATTTCCACATAAAGGTCAGAGTGTGAACCGGAATGCCTCATCTCTCAAGAGTCCCAGAAGAGATGGATTCTTACTACACAATAATGTTACCTCCACAGAATAAAAAACAGACACCAACCGAGAATAACAGTTCTGTGTGATGCTCTGTAGATTTTATTTTACATACTTACTTTTTTTAAGTGAGCAGAGGGGAGATAGTGAAACAGACTCCCTCATGTGCCCCAATTAGGATCAACCCGGCAACGGCCATCTGGGGCCAATGCACTGCCCACAGGGGACCTTTGTAGGTTTTACTAGAATAAATTTCTCCAGCAAGAAGGCCACAAATATATTTACTCCAGTTAGCATCAAATCCTGACAAAATGATTTCCAGACCACCGTATGCCACCAGAGCACACTGTCCCTCCCTGCTTTTATCTATCCTGCCCCTTCGATGAGAGAACAAGGTGGTGAATCTGCAGTCACCTTTGGGTGTTTGGCGACTTCTTTCATCTCTTCCCGAGCTTCTGGGATGTTCACTGGAACCACCTCCTTCTTCAGTAACGCAACGTATCGTGGCGCCACCGGGTCAATAACCTGCAATGAGTGCATCCTCGTGTTACAGCATTCAGATATTCTTTACGTCTCATAAATAATAGCAGCACAGGAATACTACCTGGCTTTCTCTGTTACTGCATTTACTAATTTTTTTATCTTCTAACTCTTTTCTAGCATTTTAACTGTCAGGTAGAACAGAGAGGAATGATCATAATGAAGACCACGTGAAGAACTGGGAGGTCTTTTCCAAGAATGGGCGCCAACAGGGGAAGAGAAACTGACTGGTTAAAGCATAACAGAGTATTTTGAAAATAATCTCTAACTCTGGGATTAGAAGATATGGAAAACTTATCCTGTGAGGTAATACATTAATCCTACATGTGAATATGATATTCAATTTTGTATTGTTGGAAAAGTCCATTTTGAAGGAATACAGACGTGTTTTAGCATAATTTTCCAAAATCAGTTTTAGGCAATGCATCACCATCAAAAGCAGAATAGCATTAGGTCACTATAATAAGGCAATTGTATAGATTAAAAATAGAAACAAGCACTTCTACTTGTCTGCATGCTGTATATACAGAGACCACTGTATTCCCAGTACCTAGTGAGGGTCTGGCACATATAGGTAATCATTAAATACTTGCAGATTAACTACTAGTTTCCTGGCAAGATGAAAAGTCAGGCTAAGAAAACAAAAATTAACAGCGTTTTCAGAGGGATGCTGAGATTATGAACCACCCCTATCTTGCTGTGTCCTTCATTCATTTCTCCCTTCTCTTCTCTTCCACGGAGAATACACTTTGTGAATAAAGCTCTTTCCCCAAAGCCATGTGTGAAGCGCTGCAAATAAGCTGAAGCTAATGCCCTTGTGCTTTAGCAGATGATGCTTCAGAAAACACCGAGTTACTAAGAGCAGGCAAATGTCCAAGGATTGATGCTTAGCACTTACTTCACAACGCAATGGCATGAAACTTAGTTCATGGACACTTCCCTTACGTTTTATTTGCAGAGCTTGGAAGGAAAGACAGAGCCAGCTATAAAATCTCAAAGCAGTAATTAGAGACTGAATGTGATATGAACTCTAAATAAGAGATGTGCCCCAGAGGCCACAGGGAAGGGAAAAGTAAAGGAATGTAGAAAGGAGTCACGAAGGCAGCAGCAGGAACAAAACACAAGTACCTGAGCAGAATGACTTCATTCTGATGACCATCACAATCTTATACTGAACTGTGCTTTTTAAAAAGTTTCCAATTATAGATGAGATCCAATATTATTTTATATTAGTTTCAGGTGCACAGCAGTGATTTGACATTTATATAATTTACGAAGCAATCCCACCTCTAAATACCCACGTGACACCACGCATAGTCATTACCATATTATTGACTTGATTCCCTGTGCAGTACTTTACAGCACCAGTAAAACTGTAATACGTTTATAAGATGGTGCTTAGCGATTAAAGATCCCAGACTCAGGAAGGATAAAAAAGCAGATGGAAAAATCCTCATCTGCTTTCCCTCCCACACTGCCACTGGGAAGACAGGAGGGCCTGGTTTTGTTTAAAGACACCAGTGCACACACGTATCAGTAGCACAGAAGAGATAAGAGCATCGACTCCTGGAAACTGAGACATATGGACACGTCACTTCTCTGCTCCATCCACCCAGGCAGCTGGCTCTCCCCCACATTAGCAGAAGGGCCGCTCAGTCTGTGAGAAAGAGGGTGTCTAGATCCTGAGAGTGTCTAGATCCTGGCTGACACCACATGCAGCTGGCGGAGGGGAGCAGGGATGACCGAGCTAAGGGTGCCCTCCATGGGCCCCGTCTGGTCCCAGATCCCTGGCAGCCCGATCTGAACACTCAGGCAGGTAAGTCAAAGACACAATCCCGGAAACTCTTCCTAAACTAAGAAATAAGACATGAAGTCACTGACAAGGGGACTCTTCAGCTAACTGGCCCAGCCAGCTCCCCCCCACCCCCCTTGAGGCTCGGCTGACATATCCTCATCCTTCCCTCAGGCCTCCAATTACTGTTAGTCCCCCGTGTTAAACATGAGCAGACAACCAGGCTAACCAGACATCTGAAAAAATGCCTTTGATAGCAAATAAAAACCCAAATAAACAACCTGGAGGAAATACTATTAGTATTATAACCATGAAACAGGAAGAGGAAGTTATTTTGAAAATTCAGGAAATAAAAGAGAAATCTTGGAAACCCGAGAGCATAAATGAACAAGTTAACAGAAGGGTCACAGGGCACGTCTACCAGGGGGTCACAGGGCAGGTCTACCAGAAAGTAGTCGAAGACAGAAAATGAAGTTTGAGGACCAGTCCAGGAGGGCCAACACTTGCTCAGGAAGAGTTACAAAGAGAAGGAAGAAAACAAAGTAAATAAAACACACAAGAAAAAAATTTCAAGAAACCTTCCAAGAACTGCAGGAATGTTTACAGAATGCAAGCCACGTTCTTCCAATGGCTATGAATAAAAACAGACCCACCCCACGGCACGACGTCATGAAATTTCAAAGTGAAAAAACAGGTCATAAACGAGTCTCAAAACTCTTCTTCCTCCCAGGCCCCTTCTCAGGGAGCTGCCGAGGGTGCAGCAGAGCACAGCGAGAGACGATGAAAAGAGAAGGAAGACCACAAAGCAGACGAACCGCCCCAAAGCAAAGCAAAGGGAACTCTGGGAGACGAGGGAGGCTGACTGCGGAGACAGCTGTGCTCGGAAGCAGACCGGCCACTGGTCTCGGCCAGGTCCCGGCAGCAACAAGGCTGCGGCAGACACGTCTCCAAGGGGAAACTGAAAGAGGATCTGAGGCATGTGGACATTTTGGGAGAAAAGGTTAGACAATTTGTGCAGTCTGAGACAGAAAACTGAACAAATGGGGGGGAGGGGGACCAAATCAATCAACTACAAGAAAGCCAACAACTTATGAGAAAAGTTAGAGAACTCATCTCCCATTGTGAGAAGTCAACTGATAATGTCTAAAATTTAAAAATCAAGAAGTAGCATCATATGTTATTTAAATAAATGGGCAATGAATTCCAAAAGAATTACCTAATGGAGCTGAAAGTGATTTCTCTAGGGAGAGAAGATGGAAGGAAGAGAGGAAGGAAAACGGGGTATGCTGTCCATCTTAACAGACTCTACAGACGGCTGGACTATAGGGAAACGTGCTTCATAAATCTCAACTAAGCGTACGTCTGTACCCTTATCAAAACTTAAAACCATTCAATTTTGGGTGGTTAATAAAAAGTACAGTAATGTTCACTTTGCCTGTAAATTCTGCTTGTATTTATTATTAGTAACTGCAGCAACAGAAAGAACCAATTAATAATTCCTTTATGTATCGAAAAACTAAACACAAAAGACAATAAAATAAATTCGAGACACATGCGAGACGAGCATACTCGAGGCAAGGCATCAGCACATTCAAGCAGCAACACAAACAAAGAATTTACAGCACACAATCACAGAACAGAAACAGTGTACAACACGGCACGGGAGGGATTTGCCTTATTATAGTGTCTGAGCACCTGCTTCCAATTAGTAATATCAACCGTGTCAATATGCAGTATTCCTCATTTGATGTTCATTTAAGAAACACTTTTCAAAAAGCCAGACTCAGTGAGACACAGGAATCGTGGTTATGAACCTTCAAAGTGACTCAGTGGAAGCCGTGACTTTCAAACCCTGTTCTCTCTGCACATAGGTGACAGGAGAACAGAGTCAGCCAAATCTTTCCTTTGCCACTAAGAAAACGAGACTGTGGTTTTTGAAACCAGGAATAGTGCATTCTCAATGGGTTTGTATGAGCAAGTCTTCCATATAAATGTGATTGTGCTCCTGAGCTATTCAACAGCTCAGGTTATAACATGGAATATGCCAGAAGCTATGTGCTAAGTAAGACAAACAAAAGCATCAAGTAATACCTTCTTACAGAGAGCTCGCAGCTTGGAAGCAGAAAAATGAAATGCAGAGTGTTCATAAAAGATTTCTGGAAAAAGCTCTTACTGTTCCCACAACTCCAAGTAAACTTGTTTGAATCACTGTTACTCATTTGGTCTAGTTTATAGTATTAACGCTCTCTATGTATTTAAAAGAGGAAAACATTCCATTTTCCTGAAAGACTGCAAAATAATTTTTAACAAAATTTTCTCTACTATGAGCACACTAATGAAATCTATATGTCGGAGTTAGGCACGAGAAAACAGGGTTAAGAGCCAAAACATGTACCTTTTTGTTAAATGCCCAAATTTTGTCCCATTCCATGTTCACAACTGAACGTGAAGAGCCCTAGAAAACAATAATAAAATGATTTAAAGAACAGAAGTGTTCATTAGAATATTTTCTTTAACTTAAGCTATGCCTCTTAGAAAAGAATAAGCCCAATAGTTCCTTGTAAGTTCATTTCTGCTAGAATATAAACTTATGTACAAGCTAATTTGGTACTTCCACAGAGTCAACAGCAACCTACTGCACTGGGTAAAAACACCACCGCTGCCTCTGTCCAACCCTAACTTGGGAGTTTAGGAGAGTCTCAGTTCCATTATCAACAGTGCTAAACATACTCTTTTTAAACATTATTCTGCCCCTGCATTGTAAGGAACAAATCAGGAACAGAAAAAAAAAAACAATAAAGACCCAAGGGCTGTAAGGAAACACCCGAAAATTTAGACAGAGACCCTGGAAAGCACTACGCACCTGTGCAGCAATAAACTGTTTCAGTCCTTCAACTGTCATCCCTCTTCTCAGCACACCGCGGACCGTGGGAAATCTTGGGTCGTCCCTGGGAAACAGGGACATTTGTAAGTGCCAAGGAGGTCTTTTTTAATGTGTAGATGCAGAGAGTACAAAATACGTTAATGAATAATATTACATTCAGCTTGTTAAATATCTGGAGGAAGAGCTGGCTGGAATAATTAGGTAGGTCCCAACACCAGAGAGCCCAAGAGCATGGAAGAAGAAAACTGCTGACTAGGCAAATACTGCTCAGTGAAATAAATGCACTACCGGAAACTGTAAAGGAACATTTGAGGAGAGACACAAAGGTAACATCTTCAAATACAGAAAATCCAGGCACTAAAACATCAGTTGATTTTTATTTAAGAACATTTGAGGTCCCTATTCTATATATGCCCACAAGACCAGCTGTGAAGGACTAGACTCACAAGCCCTTTCCTACTGAACACTGAGGTCTGCAAGGGACGCACCACCTGTTTATTTGTACGTGCCATAGTCCACACCCTACTCTGTGTTTGCAGCACTGAAACAATGCACGGGAACAAACAAAGACAGGGACCAGCACCCCTAGAGGCCAACACCCCACCCTCCCCACCCCTCAGACAGTGGAAGTCATGACACACCACACCCTCACTGCCTCTCAATTCCAGGCCACAGCGAACATACCATCCATCCACCAGTCCTTCATTCACAAACCAGGTGAGTTTCCTTTTGGACAGCACTGTGTTGTTGAGATTTAGCCGACTATATTCCCAAATATATGGCTTTCTTATACCCAAAGCTTCAATAATCCAGTAAAACTGCTCATCTCTGTCATGGTACTCCGTGGTTCTCAGGGCGTGCGTAACGCCTTCAATGCTGTCCACGATGGGGCAGGCAAAATCGTAGGTCGGGTAAACACTAGGAAGAAAAGGAAGTCTTTTTTAAAAGTCAACATGAAGCATTTGACACTTCCCATTTTAGATTAGGCATTATAAGCAGCAATGTTAATTTAAATATAATTCTTTACAAGTTAGGAATTTCTTAAAACCAACATAGGACTCATAATAATCAAAATATATCAAAACATTATCAGACTTTGAGAACCAGGAATCAGTTTCCCACTCAATATTCAAACAGTAAAGCAAATCTGCAATTTGAAAGACACTTGGGTATTGGTGCCACAATCTCTATAAGTTTCCACAATGACCAATGTATGCCATTGTCGGAAGCAATCAATATACATAACAATTTTGAGGAGATTTAGCTTTACAATATCTTAATCCCACACTCAGGTATACTGAATTACTTTTTTAATTAACTGCTTTCAAGAACAAGAGAAGAAAAATTATTAGGTAGTAAATTAGAATTCCATAAGATAGGATACCCCTAAGAAATTTCTGCCTAAAAAATGTACATAACACATAAGTTTTAATTTAAATTTAGAAAACATATATTATTGCATTATGACCTCTAATTTTTAAGCTACAATTGCATTAGGCTTTGCAATTATTTGATACTGAAAATGTGGATGCTAATTCACTTTTCTAAATGTTTTCCAAGTGTTTACTTAAAACAGGAGAAATCACCTGTTAAAATGAAGGACACACAGAACACAACCACACCCATAAGTATCTGTCTATAGACACACATACCAGCATCCCAGAGTTTAAAGAAAGTCACATTAGCTAACCAGGTAATCATTATAGTCACCAAATTCTTCAGAAGTTATAATTCAGTATGTGTATGTAAGACTGCTTCAAAGTATAAAAAACATATTCTACAGTTACTTTATAAAGTAATTTAATGGGCCCTGGCCGGTTGGCTCAGCGGTAGAGCATCAGCCTGGCGTGCGGGGGACCCGGGTTCGATTCCCGGCCAGGGCACTTAGGAGAAGCGCCCATTTGCTTCTCCACCCCCCCCCCCTTCCTCTCTGTCTCTCTCTTCCCTTCCCGCAGCCAAGGCTCCATTGGAGCAAAAGATGGCCCAGGCGTTGGGGATGGCTCCTTGGCCTCTGCCCCAGGCGCTGGAGTGGCTCTGGTCGCAGCAGAGTATCGCCCCCTGGTGGGCAGAGCATCGCCCCTGGTGGGCGTGCCGGGTGGATCCCAGTTGGGCGCATGCGGGAGTCTCTCTGACTGTCTCTCCCCGTTTCCGGCTTCAGAAAAATACAAAAAAGTAATTTAATGAAGGAGGGACCATTTAAAGAAAAAACCTATCAACCTGAGAACCCAAAAAGAAAACTAACTGAAAGTAGAAAAAAAAACCCCAAATGATTCTTTTACTGTTTCTACTTTTATAAATCTTCATTCTATCACATTTATGAATTAATTTATGCCTAGCAGAATCAACGTTTATAATAGGAAGAACCTTCATCTACAGATACACACCACAGTGTACCTACTCAACACATTAAAAAGCCATGGTAGGCAGCCTCAAGGACTCTTATAGATACAGGTGACCTTAACCTGAATCAATAGGTAACTGCCTGAGAGGCCTCCTGCTCTCCCAAACATCTCCTCATGTGTGATGTATGACAAAGCAGCACAGTCCGGAGCAGTGCACAGACAGCTCGGAGGAGAGCCCAGAGGGGACCCTAGAGGAGAGCCCAGAGGAGAGTCTAGAGCAGCACCCGGAACAGCACACTCCGAGCGCACAGACGGCATGGAGCAGAGCACATGAAGACAGAGCCTTACTTGTATTTGCTCCCTGTCCGGGGGTGTGGCTGGATTTTGCAGCGGTACAGCGCCGGGTCCCTCATGCACCCATTGTTACTGCTCATGTCAATTTTTGCTCGCAAGCAGCAGGACTGACCAAACTGGCTCCCTTCTTTCATTTCTTCCCACATTTGCAGATTCTTCTCAACAGCTATAAAATGATAGTGATGTTAGTTTATCTAACGCATTCCTAAATTGGGTTGGGCGCAAATTATTTTAATAGTGCTGTCACTTGATAGATATACATGTTCATGTTCTGGTTTTATGTTAGAAGCACACCCCACTAGTTTAAAAGTGCTGTAACAGTTCCAATATCTAGTACCAAGAGCAAACACATTGCCTTTTATGCAGAAGTCTCCCAGAACACTTAGGAAATGCTCCCTGTAAATGTGTTTTGGAAGGAAAGTTAATACATCCCATATGTAGTACTAACGAAAGCTAAGAGAAGTGCTATGAGGTCTCAAGGTTTCCCTCATCTGGTGTCCCCAGCTGCCATCACAGCCCAACTAACTGGCTGGCCCCTCAAACTGTGCCTTTGCAGCAGAAGCCTTCTTCCTTTGCCGCCTCGCGCCCAGGGGACAGACCACAGGCATCGGCGCTACAGCCCGTGCCCATCTGGAGAACACGGCTCGGGCTGAGAGCCTCAGCCCGGGGGCTCCCTGAAAGCCCCGTCTGTCATTCCAGTGGGAAGCAGGACACTCTTGGATCCGAGAAAATGAGAGATGGTAGAAAACAGAGAGCCAGACAAGGAATGCTACATCACAAGGGACGACAGCCCTAACTACTTCAAAATACCAAAGCCTGCCCCACACCGATAAGACACCTGTCAAATGAGGGTTCTCTGTGGACACCGCCGAAGAGACAATGGACACTTCACCTTCTCTCAAAGGATCAAATTAGGGCTAAAAGTCCAGCTGGTAACTGAGAAATAGGAAAAAACGAAAAAACTAAAAAAAAAAAAAAAAAAAAAAGACTTCTGTAACAATTTGAACTTACTATACTTCCCAAATGTAACACTCAAGACTTTGATATAATAGTGTGGAGGTTCTAGCAACATAATTACAGAATGAAAACAGCCCAATTCTGAAGCTCGGGGACAAGTGACCAATATGTTGTCAAGTGTATTCCAGAGATACAGAGTAACAGCAAGCTTATGTACTTGATTCACATTACTCACATGCTGAAAGGAAGACTTAGGTGAGAATAATATTATCACCAAACATCTGAGAAAGGCAAAGCATTTAAACTGAGAAAGACACAGAAATCCTGCAGGAGGAATCACTCACACAGAACGAATGAAACGCAAAAGCCTACACTATCGCAAGTGAGATGTTGGCTTCACAACCTCACGTGCAGTTGTGACACTAACAAGTAACAGAGGACAGAGAAAGGAAAAAGGTCTCTAAGAGATAAACTAATGTATGCATCGTATTCCTGAATGTGTTTCAAACCATCATCTTTCACAGAAGAGACAACCCATTGTACTAAAAGCACAGAATACAAGAACACCGATTAGAATATCAAACACTAAATGTGCCTTACAGTTTTCTCTGTGTTTGGACTCTATCCTCTGCTCACGTTCGGCCTTCATCTGCTCAGCAGGAGTGTCATCCACATACGCCTTCCCATCCCGAATGAGCTTCTCGGCATATTTCATTATCGTTTCGAAGTGGTCTGAGGTGTAAGTGAACTGATCGGGTTTGATATGCAACATTGCGACGTCTTCCAGGATCACCTGCAGTAAAAGCCCAAAACCATCATCAGTACCTTCCACCGTTGCCCTGTGTGTTTTCAATCCTTGATACTGCATTTGGGCAAATATAATAATACACCATCAGTCTTATTTAGCCTGAAAATGGTTGTGCAAGTCATATGGTATTAGATCAGAAAAAGAAAAGAGAAATTCATTATACTAGCCTCCAAATGCTCAGCTGAGAAAGCTGATCTCATGACGGGGCTTACCATTTACTCTGGACAAGCTGGTTAATATTGGCCAAACTGACAATTATTTGCCCTCTGAATACAATGCAGTGCTTCTGAATCAAGATGAAATAAGAGGCTAGGAAACCATTACATTTTCCAATACCTAGTTAGTGTCGGTTTCATAAACTTAGAATTACGTGACAAAAAGGAAAACTGCCTCTAGTTACCAATTCATTTAAGAAAATGGTACTTACAGGAAAATGGAGCAGTTAGGTAAATTCTACAATAATCAAGGAAGAAAAAAAAACAGCAATTCGGAGTTTTTTGCTATGGGAGCTCAGTATTGTTTGGCTTAGGTCTCAGACACAGGATACAATGATGAAGGGAAAAAGCATCTATGAGAACAAACTTAATCTATTTTCATGAATTAAGTTTTCATTCAATTCACATACCATGAAGGTATCGGGTCACTTCTAATTTTAAATGGCTTTTCTGACAAAGGGTCATCACTACACCTTTAATTACCTTCTCAAAATCTTCCTTTTCTTTTTCAGGATTTGTGTCATCAAATCTCATGATCAGTTTCCCTTTAAAGTTAACCTGGTAGTGCTGGTTCAGAAGAGCAGCTTTCGCATGCCCAATGTGTAAGTAACTAAAACAAAAACATTTCACAAAGAAACTCATTAACAGGTTTTAACTAGACTTCAACTTAACCTTCCTGAGGAGATGAGAACTATACACAAAACTCCTTCTAGTTGGTACGCCAGTTATATTTTATTTTCTAATAGAAAGTACTGTGACAGAAAACATGATCCTGACAAGAAGAAAGATTACATTTATAAAATAATCTTAAGAAATACCTGCATGTGTAAAATCTCACACAGAGACAACTTATTTACAAACATTACCACACTATGGAGAATCTTATTTTTCTCTCTTTTTTTTTTACAGAGGAATCAATGGTCGTTTAGTTAAACTAGTCCCATAACTGTTTCAAAGCTACATGGTAGTGTATCTTCAATAAGACCTGATAATACCAAGGACAGAGCACCCATAATGCACCTCTGAGACTGCCAATGTCGCTGTGGCAACTAAATGAAAGAGCATGGGAATCAGGAAACCACAGAAAAGCTGCTTTCATTTTCTATGAAGCCTAATTAAAAGAATTTTAACTACATGACCTTGAAGGGCAGCCAGTACCAGGGTCTCACTTACCCCATGACCCACAATCTAAGGAAACATTACTCTGTTCCCATACTACACATACAAACAGCCTCTGCTATCACTGACATGGGTAAAAAGAGATACCCCATACTACTGCTGTTGAAAATACAACATATCCAGCAGCAAACGAGGCATGAAGCATGCAAATTTAATGGCTCTCACTTGTGTTAGTTTCAATGGAAAACGGCAGCTGTAGCCACACAGTTCTAGAGTCCCCAGTGCCACACACACACACACACACACACACACACAGCTTCTGAGCTAGGCTGACAGCAATGGGGGAGGGATCTAACACTTTACATGTCCTTGTATCATTTTTAAAATCAATCCTTTTTAAAGAAATTCATACAGCATTCTAGATCAATTATTCCATTTTAAGAAGGGTATATTATATATGCACAGGTTAATGCAAACAAGTAAGATGCGATGCATTTGGGGTTATTCAAAACTTTCTAATAAAGGGCTGTAAGTGGGATCCCAGATGAGAGTCTAGAACAGAAAAAGGACATTAGGAAAAGCTAATAAAATCCAAGACATGGAGTTTAGATGATCATAACAATATATCAATATTGGTTCATTAGTTGTGACCATAGTAATATAAGACACCAGTATCAGGGAAAACTGGGTGCACAGTGTATGGGAACTTTTTGTACTATTTTTGCAATGCTGCTGTAAATTTAAAACAATTCTAAAGTATAAAGTTTATTAACAATAAAAGAAAAAAACCAGAAATACTGTGTGCAGTTTTCACTGAAAGTGTTAAACCCGTAACATGCTACCCTCATTGTTAAAAAAGAGACTAATAATCACTGACTACCTACTATATGACAGTTAATGCTAGGTTTTACAAACAGAAATTATATTTAAAGATAGTATTTCTGAATCTGATATAATTTGTACAGTTCCAACAATTCAAATCCTCAAGAAAGCTAACAGGACTATAAGACATTCATTCACAAGACAGCTAAAACAATCCGCACAAGAGACAACCTATATTAGGATACCTAAGACAGTAAGATCATGCTGTTAGTAAGTTAGTATTGCTGCTGACCTGAGCTTTGTCGCAGGTAACAGACAGGCATACAGTGATAAATCATATGGAACCTAGCACCACATTGTAGGTCTGCATTGGCGAGTTAAAAAAACATATGAATCAGTTTCCGAAACCACTTGTAAAATGGAGATAATAGCAGTGCCTTCTTCATAGGACTGTTAGGATCAGGTAAGTTACTATCTGTAAAGCGCGTGGTAATATTCGCACAAAATAGGTACGTATGCGTGTTAGCTGAGAAGAAAAGGCAAGTGTCAAGCCTTCTGGCTTTTCATGCAAGACAGAAAAAAATGACTAAAAAATAATTAAAGAATTCTTCAGCAATATAAGGAAGTATGATAAAAAAATATAAAAAAGCTAAACATTGATTTATATTACAAATCTCAAAACTATAGTCAGCCAAGAGCATGGTCTCTGAAATTGACATAATTTAGAATAAATAATGATTTCACTATTCCAAGTGACAGAAAACATAAAGAGTCAAGGAAAAATAAAACTGTCAAATGGCATCGCTATAAAGTGGGTGTCAAATGGCACCCACTGCTAAGAAAGTGGCTTTTATCAAACCATGAAGACACTACCTAACAGGACAACCATGACCTCTCACACCAAATACACAGGAGCAGAAGAGTGTGGGAATTAAACCATGTAATAAGATGTTTTATTTATGTCTGGTTCTACTCAACTACCAATCGTTCACTTGATGACTTAGTGCATTATTTCTCTTTCATCTCCTGTACCCATCTATTAGCTCACGACTTCCATTAGCAAACTTGGAAAAGCAGAGGGAAAATGAGGAATTCAGAAACTGACTTCGCCGTTAGTGGTGCTTATGAAATAGTCTGTGAAGATCTATTAAGAACACTTAAAGCTGTTCATCTGCCACTTTCCACTGTCTA
This sequence comes from Saccopteryx leptura, assembly GCF_036850995.1. Lineage (NCBI taxonomy): Eukaryota > Metazoa > Chordata > Mammalia > Chiroptera > Emballonuridae > Saccopteryx > Saccopteryx leptura. The sequence goes on from NC_089503.1 coordinate 172,594,519, forward strand.
CACATCTCATTTGCCACAGATGGGTAAGAATTTGGCTATGCAATACAGAATCTGAAATTAAATAAAATTTTGGGGAAAAAAATCATCTCATTTACAAAATCTGGTAGAGTACCTTCCTAATGACTAAGTCCCTGTGGCTACCTGCTTTAGTAAGAGGCACTTTATTACAGCACTGTCATGGGAAGGGCTCTACAACAAAGCTTGCCTCGTCGGCTTCTAAAAGACTGACAGGTGTGCAAAGGCAGAGACTCCCTCAGCCATGGGGATGCTGGGCAAGGCTTGAACCTGCCCAGGCCGCGGGTGTCCAGCCAAAACCATCCTTGTCCTGATGAGCAATTAGACTCTTACCATTTCCTAAGGGTGCCAAGAGTGAAAGGGGGAGGGAAACCTGCTCAGATTTGTCAGGACTCCTCTTCCTTTACTGGGGAAAAATAACTCAATAATTCTACCATAACCTCTGCTAATGAAAAAACTGCTCAGAGTACAAATATAAATCCTTATTAAATGAAAGCCCCAAACTCTCAAAACATAAAATAAAATTTAAGCCTTTCTGTTTATGGATACTTTTCTATTATAATTAAAATTCTGCCTGGGGTAAAATACAAATGCTATCACTTTCATAAAGTTAATAAACTCAAACTACAAATTTAATAGATTAACTATCAATAATTAAGAAAGGAATATTTAAAATTTTAACTCTCACAATTCAAGTCTTATCTTTTCTTACATTAATGTATTAATATTAAAAATATTTTATAACAATCTGAAGACCTCCCACCAAATATATTAAATTGTAATTGTATATTTTCTTTTCTTACCCACTGGCCTCTGGAGGAAATCTAACAATAACCTTTCCCATCTCAGCACCCGGAAGCTCAACAAATTTCCCAACATCTGGCCTTTTCTGAGGTGCCTAAAAATAAACAACAACAAAATAGTTATATATTTAAATGTTTAAGAATATGATAATTCAACAAATACTCCCATCGAATTGACCAAAAGGCTCTGGAGAAGCCTAGCATTCAATGGTCAGTGGTTCCAAACCAAAGCATAGGAGATTTCAGAGGAAGAAAGGACGGTACAGCTAAAAAAATGAGATTTTAGTTACTTGGAGTTTGACTTTCCTAAGGAACACACACCAGAGGATCATAACCTGGTAGGCATGTAATTATGTAGATTAAAGCTTTATGTAGTTAGACAGCTGCAAAGGCAAGCCAAGACTTACAAGGGTAGATTCAACCAGAAAGATTCCTTTTCTATTCATGAAAAGAAAACTAACTATGAGAAGGAAGAATTTTCTTTTCAGATCTGGGGTCTCAGACAGACAAAGAGGTCAGCATTACAGTCAGAAAGGCTTACCCCTTTGGCTTTGGCTGTTGAAACATTCCACTTGGTACCTACTGCCCGGAAGGCCTGCTGGGATTCCAGAAAACCAAACCAGCGCTTTAGGTGAACTGGAGCTTTGTTCTCGTTCAACTTCTCCTGCCACGCTTCACTCCCTGTCAGCAAACAGAATGTAAAACCTTTCAGTCAGTCTGCAACTTCAAAAGCAAAGTTCCGCCCTGGCCGGTTGGCTCAGGGTAGAGCATCACAGAAGTTAATAAAAATATCTTTTCAGTCCAATTCACTAAATCTTGCCCCCACCATGGCACACGCCCACTGTGAGGCCAAGGCTGCATTCATAATTAAGAAACAGCTCTAAGTAGATCAAATGGAGAACAAAATAAAAGTCAAGATAAATAAGCAGTTCATTTCTTCAGATGTAATGGCAAAAACAAGTATTGAAGGAAAATCACAAAGCTACATCCTTGAAATATTCTTTCCTTCATGAACATAAGTCAAAAATCCAAATAGACAAAAATGTCACAACAAACCTACAGATGAAAATGTCCAACTAGACAAGGCCTTTGATTTATGTTGGCAATTATTACAACAATTTAATTTAATTTGGAGAAAAGTTTAAGCCATAAAAAAATATAGAAAATATTTTTTAAATCTCACATCACCCAGATTTAAAGAATAATGAAGGCCCTGGCCGGTTGGCTCAGTGGTAGAGCGTCGGCCTGGCGTGCAGAAGTCCCAGGTTCGATTCCCTGCCAGGGCACACAGGAGAAGCGCCCATCTGCTTCTCCACCTTCTCCCTCTCCTTCCTCTCTGTCTCTCTCTTCCCTTCCCGCAGCCGAGGCTCCATTGGAGCAAAGATGGCCCGGGCGCTGGGGATGGCTCCTCGGCCTCTGCCCCAGGCGCTAGAGTGGCTCTGGTTGCAACAGAGCGACGCCCCGGAGGAGCAGAGCATCGCCCCCTGGTAGGCAGAGCGTCGCCCCTTGGTGGGCGTGCCGGGTGGATCCCGGTCGGGCGCATGCGGGAGTCTGTCTGTCTCTCCCCGTTTCCAGCTTCAGAGAAAAAAAAATTTAAAAAAATAAAAAAAATTTAGAAACCATAAAAAAAAATAATAATAATAATGAAACGTTATGGCATACTTCCTTTAGCTTTGTTTTTACAGAAAATAAACAAAACCAAGTTCTCTTTGTACCTCTTCTCAATCCTATATCCCAACTTGTTGCAATCTAGTCACAGAAGATGGAAAAAGTGATCTCCTATAAGAACAATTCTAGCTCATCCCCCCCACCCCTACTGAGCAATCAGACAACAGGGCCTGAAGTAAGCAATGCGGAGATAGAAGAGGGCTAATGTAAATAGGATGAAGGCTTCTTCAGCAGGAACAAGGCCTACTCCAAAGGCAAGAGGAAAATCTGAGGTAGTGAGACAGAGATGACTTCCAGGGACGGAAGACAACATTGAACTCCTGTGACTGATATGAATAAAACGACTGGGGTGGTCATTTCTTTGTAACAAAGTCGTAAGTGACTGTCCATAAACAGATAGGTAAGTGGACGTTCATTCACATACACAGAAGCATGTGTACTTCTTAACCAGTAAAAGATTAAATAACTAAAACAGAATATTTTTCAAGAATTCCCGGTACCTTTCAGAGTAGCCCAGACACATAAATCTGCTAAGCTCAAGGAGTTTCCAACTAAGTACGTTCTCAGTGACAGGCAATGATTGAGCTCATTGATTGCAGAAGCCAACAAATCACACGAAGACAATTTGGTAGCGCTAAACTCCAACCAGTGATCAATCTGTGAACACAAAAGAGAAAAGGAATGCATCCCAGAGTTCAGAGTTAAATAAAAACAAACAAACAACCTCAGTTAGAACCATGCAGTAACAATGAGAGAATTTACCATTATGTGGATTTAATTCTAATTGCCTGGAATCTAAATTGGCACTAACATAAATCTATTTGTTGTTATTTTTCTGTTTCTTTTGTTTGCAGGGGCACTTACAGGGAAAAGAAAGAAAAAGATATGAGAACTGGCAGCAGATATGACTGAACCCAACAGGTGGTACCTAGATAAAACAGATCTATCCACTTGCAGAATGTAAAAGTAAAGACTTGGAATCTAATCTTTGTATTCTGAATTTTGTAAGAATTAGGAAAGTTAGAGCTAAATATAAACAGGGAAAAAAGAAAAAGGCACCTAACATGTATTGAAAGTTAACCTGCTATTGCTGTAATTAATAAGCTATATACACACACACTTAGAAAAGAAAATGGGGCCCAATCTATGTGTGTAACCCTGGGCAAACTTCTTCACTGTAACTTTTCTAGGCCTGTTGCCTCATCTGTAAAGTGAGGGAATTGCATAAGATGATCAATACGATCACATCCAGCTACAAAATTCTAGGAATCCAGGAAGAGGAAAGCAGTAATCAGTAACACAACAAACAGGACAGCTAGTATGTGATTTAAAGTTCAAAGTCAGGAGCTAAGAGTTCTTTTCTCAAAATAAAAACAAAATGAGGATTCCCTAACCTGATATAGAACTAACACGCTGTTAATATCTTTAAGTAGAATCATAGTACATAAGCCAACAATAAAATGAAGTTCTCAAAAGAGCAGAAGTATAAATCAAAACAAACCACACCCAAGAAAATGTTCATTCCATACCTCAGTATGTTCCATCAGGTTACAGCCATAGAGTCCAGCAGCGGCTGCAACTCTCGCCAAGTAGCGAAGTATGGAATTTATGTCCGTGAAGACCACATTTCTAGAATAAAAGCAGAGACAAAATATTACTGTTGCTCCAGCCAATCAGTAAGAGTCATGAGACTTGGGAAGAAAGATCAAATAAAAATCTTCTACTTCTATCAGATTCCAATTTAGTCTGAAATGTTCAACTAAATCCAGTAATTGATTTCAGAGATTATCTATACGATGTATCATCCTTCTACTAGTTTCTACACGTCTACTTGGTGGTGAAAATATGAAAATATAACTGGGATATTGGAAATAACTGGTGTAAGATAAATCAAAGCAACAAAACCAAGGATATACTGTCATAGAGAAGCTAGTTTTATCAATGTCCAGGTAAAGACATCATACCCCACCTAAACTGTTTTGTAAAAATTATAAAAGAAAAATTGTAAAACTATAAAGAAGAGGCTAAGGAGAAGAGACAACAATAAAATAATGCTTACCAAGTTTATATCTTATTAGTAATTATTTCTTATTTCAAATACTTCAATTTTCAACCAGAATTACAACAGAACTTAAAATCCTTATATATACATCTTTCTGTACATTTTTAGTTTTTTCTAAATAGATTACAAATATAATTTTGAATACAGTTCCTTTAGAATGAAGAAAAGCATACTTCTTTCTAGGGAATATCTACCAATTAGCAAGTGAAACAAGCATACCATATTTAATCCTGAATATTTTTAAGTGCTGTCCTGTACTGAACACAGAGATATAAAAAGCACCTACTCAGACACACGAAGAATATTCTCTTTCCCTTCTTCAACAGAAATGCTGACATTGTCTTTCACATGTTCTACTGCCAGCAAAGCACCTAAAAATAATAAGATGAAATGATTTCTCTTTATAAATACTGTTGTATTTAAAACTTGAATCATACAGCAATAAGGATGACTTAACAAACCAACAGGAAGTCCTGCAGAAGGTAAGCTTTTTTCCCTGGTAGTCTGTAAACAGAAAGCACTAGAGTTTTCTGATGTTGGAGAAGTAACAAATCAGAAACCATTTACTGGCACAATCCAACTGTTTTTGAAGCTGCTCACCTTCCTTCCATTAGGGAGTCTGAAATTAATCTTTTCCTCCCTCAGCCGACAGTCAGAAATCAGAATAGTGCCTTGTAGAAAAGCTATTGTTAATAGCATTGGAGCAAGTTTTATGTAGTAAGAGCTAATAATGCTTTACAGTCATAATTCTTTTTTTTTTTTTTAACAGAGACAGAGAGAGGGATAGATAGGGACAGACAGACAGGAACAGAGAGAGATGAGAAGCATCAATCATTAGTTTTTCATTGTGACACCTTAGTTGTTCATTGATTGCTTTCTCTTATGTGCCTTGACCGTGGGCCTTCAGCAGACCGAATAATCCCTTGCTCGAGCCAGCGACACTGGGTCCAAGCTGGTGAGCTTTTGCTCAAACCAGATGAGCCCATGCTCAAGCTGGTGACCTCGGGGTCTTGAACCTGGGTCCTTCGCATCCCAGTCCGACACTCTATCCACTGTGCCATCGCCTGGTCAGGCTCATTGTAATTCTTAATCTGTGTAGGAACTTTAAGAAGTAGACACTTCCCCTGGCTGCTGGCTCAGTAGTAGAGCATTGGCCCAGCGTGTGGAAATCCTGGTTCAATTCCCAGTCAGGGCACACAGGAGAAATGCCTATCTGCTTCTCCACCCTCACCCCTCTCTATCTCTGTCTTCCCCTCCCACAGCAGGGGCTCCAATGCAGCAAAGTTGCCCCAGGTGCTGAGGATGGCTCCATAGCCTCTACTTCAGGTGCTAGAATGGCTTCGGTTGCAATGGAGCAACACCTAAGATGGGCCAAGCATTGCCTCCTAGTGGGCATGCCGGGTGGATCCCAGTCAGGCACATGTGGGGGACTGTCTTTCCGCCTCCCCACTTCTCACTTCAGAAAATAAAAAGTAGAAACCTTTATCTCTATTTTCCAGGAGAGAAAACTGAGGCTGGGAGGGTCCTAGCCCGAAGTTCTTCACTAAATATGTGGTAGTCAGGACTTGAATGCAGTTCTGTGGTCGTCCAGAATTCCAAATCTACAATATGCAGAATCTACTTCTCAACTTTAGAAGTTTACTAAACTGCTTCACTAATCCTGTGTGCCTTCATTCTAGCAATCAATCCTATGTGGAAGATATCATTCCTCCTTTCTTAAGGAAACCTCAGGAGAAGCCAGACAAGGGACTTGCCTGGTCCCACAATAGTAACTTCAGGTCTGCAGAAGCCAATGTCTTTGCTCTTAACCATGAGACCACTGTCTAGTGCTTTTCAGCCCAAGAATTCAACCCATGGGGGCGGGGGGCGGGGGATTGTATGAGGTTAGCCCATAATTACTGGACCTAGTATGCTAAAAATTAGCATTTTTTAAATGTTTAGAGTAGCTATTAAATTGTGGGTCTTTGTTGTTATTCAATACACTAAGAACAACACCAAAGTTGAAAATATAAAACGTAATTCGTCAGCCCTGTGTGGCCAATTCTATCTAAAGACCTGGGATTCTTGAACATTAGAAATAGGCCCTGGCCGGTTCGCTCAGCAGTAGAGCCTCGGCCTGGCGTGTGGAAGAACCAGGTTCCATTCCTGGCCAGGGCACACAGGAGAAGCGCCCATCTGCTTCTCCACCCTTCCCCTCTCCTTCCTCTCTGCCTCTCTCTTCCCCTACTGCAGCCAAAGCTCCATGGTAACAAAGTTGGCCCAGAAGCTGAGGACAGATCCCTGACCTCCGCCTCAGGCGCTAGAATGGCTCCATTGCAACGGAGCAACGCCCCAGATGGGCAGAGCATCGCCCCCTGGTGGGCATTATGGGTGGATCCTGGTTGGGCACATGCAGGAGTCTATCTGTCTCCCCGCTTCTCGCTTCAGAAAAATATTTTTTTAAAAAGAAAAGAAAGCCCTAGCTGGTTGGCTCAGTGGTAGAGCATCGGCCTGGTGTGCAGGAGTCCCGGGTTCGATTCCCGGCCAGGGCACACAGGAGAAAAAAAAAAAAGGAAAGAAAAGAAATGTATCCACGTTTCAATCAACTAAATTATTTCCTGTAACTTTCTCTAAGTAATAAAAAAGCACAAATTCTAAGCCATCTATCCACAATACCCTTGGCCACCTTGAAAATGCAATTCTAAATTGAACTTAAAGAGTATTCGGTAGATGACAGTTCTGACGTTTCGCTGACACTGACTACATCTATAGGGAGCACAGTAAAGCAACCCCATCAGTCCGCAGCGGGCTTGGATGTTCCCGCAATTACCCTGCCATCTTCAATTAAAAAAAAAAATGCAACTTCGGTTGACGCTTCAACTATAATCGTCTGCCTTGGTCCCTTTGAACCCAGTGAAAAGTAAAGTCAAGAACTGAATTGCTCTTTTCTGAAAGGAAAAATGATAAATAGGCTAAAGGGAGGGACCTAAAAGATGACAAAGGAAGATAATGGATTTTAAACCTTAAAATGTGATTTCTACGAGCGTCTCTCGATCTCCGGGGACATCATTCCAGAGAGGGAGAGGAGAGTGGGCTGGAAGTCATCCCTGCGAGGGAAGGTCCCAGGGGAGTCCTGCGGTCGCGGCTCGCACCGCGCCTCCCTCCACGCCCGAGATAACTGTTTGGGAGCAGAGCCTCCTACCAGGGGACCGAAAGCGAGGGGTGCGGAACCCACCCCGAGCACAGGCCGGGAGAGGGGCAGGCCCGAGTCTCCGCGACCATGACCACCACTACGCAAAGCCGGGGCAGGGCGACCTTCCCGCCCCGCACCCTTCCCGGCTGATGCAACCCACGCCGGTCAGCGACTTCGGCCCCTTACCCAGTGGAGGATCTCCCGAATTCACCGTCAAACACAACGTCGCCATCTCCACGGGTCTGCGGGTCAACCTGTTAGTGCGCCTGCTCGGTTGCCCGAAGCACCTGAGACACGCCGAGAGGAGACAGGAACGTGTGCGCTTGCCTGACGCTTGCCGCAGCTTTCGCCCCGCCCCTGCGCCGTAGCCGCCGCGTCTTCGCGCACACCACTTACGTCATCTTTCCGCGCCGCTGCGTCCGTCGAACCACCCCTTCGCATCTAGGGATACGTGGCGTCCCTCGTCGTCATGGGAAAGACGCTGAAGCGGACGAGTTTTACGACACTTCGTAAAGCGAGGAAAGCAGGTGGTTAAGACCAAGTTCAGGTGAAATGCCAAACGAAATACCCAAACGGTATTATCCGTGAGCCTTGTGGATTTGTAAACGCAGAACAAATCGTGGAAATACACACGAAAACAACAGCCCTGGTCACACTGGGGATGTGGAAGCTTTTCTCATGTTTCCTCTTTTTTTTCCCCCCCAAAGGAGAATGTATTTTCAAAAGCGTTCTTTTCCAACTTGAAAATAATGGTTAAAAGGATTTATTGGACTGAGTGAAGGGATTGAGAAATACAGATTGGTAATTACAAGAGTCACGAAGATTTTTAAGTGCAGCATAGGAAATATAGTCAATAGTATTGTAATAACGTATGGTGCCAGGTGGGTACTGTAAATGTCAGTGGGAACACTTTGTCAAGTATGTGACTAACCACTGTGCATTACGCATGAAACTAAGACAAAATAATATTAAACGTAACCTATAATTGAAAAAAATTTAAAAATAAAAATAATGTAAAAGGATTTTTTTTTAAACAACTTTTTTTTTTTATTTATTTATTCATTTTTAAAGAGGAGAGAGACAAAGAGAGAGAGAGAGACAGAGAGAGAGAAGGGGGGAGGAGCCAGAAGCATCAACTCCCACACGTGCCTTGACCAGGCAAGCCCAGGGTTTCGAACCGGCGACCTCAGCATTTCCAGGTTGATGCTTTATCCACTGCGCCACCACAGGTCAGGCTGTAAAAGGATTTATTGATAAAAGGCATTACCATTAAAAGCCCCTACCTCAATTTGTCTTGGCATTGTTTGCCCGGACTTCCTGAGCTTACCTCTCACAGGGTCATCTGATTCCTGTTCTTAAGTCTTCAATGGAGGGTGGGGCACCTGGGGGGGGATTGAGGGAGGGGATGTCTGCCGCACCTGTGCTGCAGGCATATTCCAAGAATTGTTAGTCATACTCAAGGGGCCAAGAATTGATTGCAAAAATCATCTCAACCTCACCACCACCCCCACTTTCTCTTAACCTAAACACATCCCTATTTTTACTAGAGTGCTGCTTAAACGTGCTACTTTATGCAGCTATAAAGGAGTTAATCTCTGTTTCTCCCAACCTACCATCAAAAGTGACTACCTCGTTATAGTCAGCCTCAAGTGGCTAAATCACCTGCATCACAGCAAGACTTCTTCCCCACCCTCACCTTCCTATGAGAATCTCTAGGGATGGGATCTATCATCTCCAGTTGATTCTGTGCACACCAAACTCTGCCTTTCTACCTCCCTTTGTTGTAACTGATTCCTATTCTGCACACTCTGCTAGTTCTTAAGATTCTTGTTTGCTGAAAAACTTTGTCTTAGACACGATATTGAATGTCTTCAAGCATATAATGCTCTAGGGATACAGAGAATCCTGGAATCATTTATTCAACAAATGAAATAGCCAAATATTTCATTTTCCAAATACACTTCTGTTAGCGTGCCTTTTGAAATGTGATACTCAGTGCTGGACAAAATGTTCTAGGTGTGGTGTGATCAGGGCAGAGTGAAGACAGAAGCACTCTTATGTTGCCCATTACAGTGCTATTAATGCACATTAGCTCTTTATAGCCACAGTCAACTCTTGACTCATGTTAAGATTATAAACAACTAAAATCCCCAGAGCTCCCCATTTTCCAGCTATCTAATGTAAGAAATTGCATGCTTAATTTACGCTTGTCTTGATCCATACAGGATTCAGTAGAGCTATTTTTCTCATTTTAAATAGCATTGCTAAAGTTGAATGTTTGAGATCATTGAGTTCCATCGCTATCACTCAGTGCGTTCCAGTCATCTTTCATTGTTGATTCTGAGAGCATGGGATCAAGAAAATGGAAGTCATCAATAAAAATGACTTGTAATGAGTGCAGAGCTGTGGTACACAAATAGAAACTTAATTTCTGGAAAGCAAGACATAGCAAAAAGAGTCCTATTGTCACTGTCTTGTTGGATGCTTTTGTTAATTACCTAGTTCCAAGAGTTTTTTTAGTTAGGCTAGATAGATCATTTTTCTTTCTATCCAACATTTATATTGCTTATATGGTTTGTCTTTTATTGTCTAGGGATTTAGTATAATGTTGAATAGGAGAAATGATCATGTTCAACAAGAGCACTTTTTGTCTAATTCTTGACTTTAGTGGGAATGTTGCTGTTTCACTCTCAAGGATCGTGTATAGTGCTGATTTCTTATAGATATTCATTATCAAGGAAAACTGCTTCAATTCACAGGCTCGATTTCAGATGCTCCCTGTAAGATTATACTACACCATCTTATCCAGGAAGTTCTGAACTTCAGTGATTCTCAGATCCCTGGAGTAGTCTATTTAAATATATAAATCAGAATTGCTGGGATGGAGCCTGTGACGACTATTTTTGAAAAGCTTCCTAGGTGATTCTGAGAAGCAGCTGGATTAAGGAATGATGAAGTTCTGCCACTAGTTGAATTCAGTTACAGAAATTTATTTAAAAGCACTGGACATTAGATGGGTATGAGAATTATAATGGTGATCACTTCATAAAGTTATAGAAATGTCTAATCACACTATGTTGTACACCTGAAACTAATAGAAAATTGTATTTCAACAGTAATTTAACATTTTTTAAAAAATTAACAAAACAGAAAATAATATAAATAAAAGCACAGGACAGAGACCAGCTAGAATGAAATAATTTATTAAAGAGAAGCTTTTTCCATAAATCTATTTCATCAACATACATAATGACATTTTAGTGTATTCATAACTGGAGAAATTTTTTAGATTACTGTGAAAACAAGAATGGGATTCAGGTAGCAATTTGTGCTTCTGTGCCCTAAAGAAATCTGGTTTATGCAATAGGAATGTTGATTAAACAACTGATCAGGTCAGTCAGTTGGAACTAAACCTTTCTTTCATTTCTCCAAATTTAAACAGGAAAAGAAACTGAAAGTTGAAAAAGACTTTACATTTTCTACAGATGTCAAAATCGATCTGGTTGAATAATTAATAATAAAATTTTAAAAAATCTATTTTCTACTCCTAAATCACTGACCAACATAGAATAAAGGTGGAGTTCTAATTCCATCCAATTGTTTTTAACTTTATTATTTTGAGAACCAAGTCCTTCCCCTAGCTAGGTAGGTAAATGAGATGTTCCTTCAAAGAATGAGTACATTTTTTAGGGTGTCCATGGTTTATTGGTAATATTACAGCACAGCAGAAAGAGTCAAATGGCTCCAGGTAGTGCTTTGAACGTCATCCCAACTGTAGGCTGGGTAACCTGCAGCTTGGACAGAGTGCCAAAGTCCAAGAGCTTCACATGTCCTTAGTGTCAGGATCAATTTCAGTGATCTTCTGACCCAGGGCTGGGACCTCAGGAACACAGTTCTTCTACCTCTCTCTTTTCCTGCAGCTGTCCTCCTAGCTAAGTGAGTGAGCTGTTCCTTTAAGGAACAAGTGCCTTTTTGACAGATTCGGGAACTCGCCTGGCATAGTAGTCATGATTCCTCAGTGCGGCCAGGACCCCAGCGGAGTTCATGTGCTTCACTTCCTTGTTGTACTGAAGGGTGTTGCCATGGACATCAGTTAACTTGCCTATGGGAAAAAACACCAATACAACGTCAATGGCTGCTTCTACCATGATACTTCATTATTTGTAAGTGCCTCTTGCTTCCCGAGGCAGTAATATCCAATTCATTCTGGATAAAATAAGGAAGATAATGGTTTAAGTGTTAATTCAATTAAAATTTAAGACTACAGAACAGTTTTAACTAAATAATAAAACATTTTTTCTTCTGATTAAAATAATTTCATTTAGCATTTTCAAATTATATTTATTGGTATCAATTCATTTCTCTTTTCCTGAGTTGATTACTTTTCCTATTGGTTATACTTCATCACCACGATTCACATTCTCTTTTTTCTTTTTTTGACAGAGACAGAGGGACAGACAGGGACAGACAGAGAGGAAGGGAGAGAGATGAGAAGCATCAATTCTTTGTTGCGCTCCTTAGTTGTTCAGTGATTGCTTTCTCATATGTGCCTTGATTGGGGGCTACAGCAGAGCAAGTGACCCCCTTGCTCAAGCCAGTGACCTTGGGCTTCAAGCCAGCAACCTTTGGGCTCAAGCCAGTGACCATGAGATCATGTTTATGATCCCATGCTCAAGCCAGCAACCTTGCGCTCAAACTGGCGAGCCCACACTCAAGCTGGTGAGCCCACGCTCAAGCCGACTACCTCAGGGTTTCGAACCTGGGTCCTCTGTGTCCCAGTCCAACTCTCTATCCACTGTGCCACTGCCTGGTCAGGCACTATTCACATTTTCAAAAGTGTTTTCTTTAACACTTTATTTGGTAAGAATTTAAGTGAAGTATGTTCATAAAAAATAACCATTATATTACAGTTTCATTTAACATTCTAGTGAGAATAGGTTGTGATGAATTTAACTTCCTTGTCATATAATATGTTAATGAACACTGATACAATAATGTATTAGGAAAAAAAGATAGGTTAAAAATATCAAGGTGTGGGCCGTGACCGGTTGGCTCAGTGGTAGAGCGTAGGCCTGGCGTGCAGGAGTCCCAGGTTCGATTCCTGGCCAGGGCACACAAGAGAAGCGCCCATCTGCTTCTCCACCCCTCCCCCTCTCCTTCCTCTCTGTCTCTCTCTTCCCCTCCCGCAGCCAGGGCTCCATTGGAGCAAAGTTGGCCCGGGATGAGGATGGCTCCATGGCTTCTGCCTCAGGCACTAGAATGGCTCTGGTTGCAACAGAGCAGCGCCCCAGATGGGCAGAGCATCGCCCCCTGGTGGGCATGCCGGGTGGATCCTGGTCGGATGCATGCAGGAGTCTATCTGACTGCCTCCCCATTTCCAACTTCAAGAAAAAAAAAAAAAAATCAAGGTGTGACCTAATGTCTTTTCAAAATTTAAAAGTCGCCTTACTATATACATATTTGTAATATATTTTCACTCAGATTTTAAAAATTCTAAGTCTATGACCCTTAGCACTAGTACAGAGATATTTACCAACACAGGCTTAAAGGAAATCAGGTGGTATGATAAGGATATTTTACTTAAAAAAAAAAACAACCTAAAAGCATTAAAGCTATAAATAAGGATTTAATTAAATTAACTGTATAAAGATCAAGGTCCAAAAAGAGAAACTATAAGTAAAAAAAATTAATTGGCTAAAAATCTACCATCTAGTCTATGAAATGTGGGGGCTGGGCTGGATAACCTAACTTTCCTTCTAGCTTTTCTATCCTAAGAGTCTTGGTAAAGTAGTATTACTGAAATACTGTGTCTTAACATAATAAAAACTGCATAGAGACTCTAACCCCCTCAAATGACATGGACTGACCTCCTACAGCATGTAAAATAACTTCCGGAGCACAAGTATCCCACTTCTTACATCCGGGGCTCGCAAATATGTAAGCAGATGCTTTGCCTTCAATCAGCTGAATAATCTGTAAAGTTAAAGATAATAATTATCCCTCGACCATGAAATGAATGCAGTATAAGTAAAAGAAAATAGTTGGTTTCTATCAAATATATTTCAATTTCTCTGTTAGGCTCCACTTAGGTTAAAGCCATTAGCAGGTTTAAATGTCAAGAGTATTATGAAGAAACATACAAAATACACGCATAATAATATCTGGGGGGAGAAAAGTGGTCAATAAGCTCCAAAGATATCTGAATAATCTCCATATTCCAAGTTAGATAACATAGTTTTCTTTTTTATGTTATTTTTCTTACTGTAAAAACAAATTATACTGACTATAGAAAAAAATAAAGTTGTTTCATCTTGTCAACAGCTGACCGTTACTGTATAAAGGATAGGGAAATATCAATAGTATAAAAGTGTATAAAGTGTAAAAAAGTCCTAACAGATGTGTGGTGCCGACTAGTCAATAAGTAGTGAGTTACTGGTCTTTGGAATCATATCCGTTACTATGTGCACTATCAAAATAAAAACTTTGAAGCGGTCATCTTAATAATTCTCATCATACTCAATAAAACTGAGGTCACTGGTGAAAATTGCATGACTAAAAACAGTAACTTGCTATATCAAGCTTTGATTCATTACTTGATTCTTCTTTTGGTTATACTGTCAAATAATTAGTGCTGTAAAGCTCAGATTTCAAATATCCAGACTGGGAGAATGAGGGAAATGTCAGTGAACAGAATGTTACCGATGATTCCTTTCAGTGCTATTCAAGAACACCTTCATGATTATTAAACCTTGCTGTTGGCTTTTCTTAAAATTGATTTTAGAAAGAGAAAGGGGAGGAAGAAGGGTGAAAGATGGAGAGGGAAGTAGGATAGGGGAGAGGGAGGAAGATGGGGGGGAGAGAGGGAGATACTTAGAGAGGGGGCGAGAGAGAGAGAGAGAGAAAGAGAGAAACATCAATTTGTTCCACTTATTTATGCATTCATTGGTTGATTACTCTATGTGCCCTGACTAGGATTGAACAAGCAACCTAGGGGAATCAGGATGGGGTGATCTAATCAACTGAGCTAACGGCCAGGGCATTAGATTCTCAAAGAGATCATTGACATAAAAAAGTTAATAAATGCACAACAAAATCTTTTCACAAGAAAAGATGGTGTATGTGTGTGAAGGATGGGGACTAAGAAGAATGGTGCCCCTTGGGAATAAAAGAGGTAATGGGCTTTGTGGCCATTAACAGGAAAGGAAATAGGGAGAGGGACACAGCTGGGGGCAGGCAAAAGGATGACGCGCTCCCATTGGGCAGGCTGAATCTGAGAGTCTGAAGGAGGTCAGCATGGTGGTATCCAGGGGCAGTCAGATGAGAAAAGATCAAGGTTAGGGATTCAGGTCACATTGTGTTCCAAGTCACAGTTTTCTCAGGAGGATGGAAGCCTAGATAGAACTGTGGGGGAAGCAGGAAGGGGCGGCAGGCCCATCTTTAGAATATGTATTAGAAAGGTCTAGGAAGTAACCCAAGGGGGCTCTTGAGAAAATAAGAGCTGGCAAGAGGGACAGAATCTTATCCTAATGACTGAACTATCTTCAATAAAAGAGACTTGAACCTTGACGTTTTTGAAAAATTCAGATGTTGCTGAAATGTGCTTTGAGTGGCAAATTACGACCTTTCATCTCTTCTCCCAAACTCTTATTTCACGTTTGTTAAAAGCTCAGTATCTCTCCCAGTGATTCAGGTGCATTTTCCAGGAGCTGGAAGCTGGTTTCCTACCTTATTTCCTGCTCCACCCACTCGCAGCACTTCATCAGGGTTCATGGCAGTAACACAGTCAGTAACCAGCTTGTTGCTGTGGGAACGGGTGGTTGTGATAATGTGTTTCCCAGCAGGCGCTTCTTTCAGCTGAAACCCAAAGGCACCTAAACCTAAAACTCCCCAGATTGTCCTTCCCAGCTGAGTATCTGGTCCTGCCTATGTAAACGGGTGAGACAACAGCAGAGCTTTTAATTACTGGGAGAAAAAATGTTAGCCATTAATAGAGCATTTGGTTATATTAGCACCATAATTTTTAGAATGTACAAATAGGATAACATTATAGAATACAAAAACAATACTGTCAACAAAGAAAGTTTCCCTATAGATCAACAGGTTATTCTCGTTGTTTTTGGTTAATAATTGGGTTTCAAAGGTACTGAAGGGAACTGTGGTTATTCCTTGGAGTACTCAGGAAAGGAAATATCATAGGCTAATTCCTGTTGCTCTCTGAATCATAGAATAACCTCATTATTGTATTTGAAATAGTTTTTTGCAAAAGGTACTGAAGTCCCCAGGAAATGAAACACCCTCCCTCCCTCCCTCCCTCCCTCCCTCCCTCCCTCCCTCCCTTCCTTCCTTCCTTCCTTCCTTCCTTCCTTTTCTTTCTTTCTTTCCCTCCCTCTCCCTTCCCTCCCCTCCTTCCTTCCTTCTTTCTTCTTTCTTCTTTTTAGATGAGAGGAGAGGAGATAGTGAGGCAGACTCCTGCATGCACCCTAACTGGATCCACCTGGCAACCCCACGTTGGGCCAATGTGTTGGGGACCAAAATATAAACAGGTGTTTTTATATCCAGGGGACAGAAGTGCTGGGCCTAACCACTCATCTCTCCTGCCCATTTAACAAAAAGCTATACCTGATTATTGCTTGTCCCACCCATGTTCTCCGGAGGAGGCTGGAAGCTAATTTCTTATTAGTGTTAAAGTTAGATCTAAATGGTATGGTGGGGGTTGTCTTTGAGTTGTCTTAGAAACAACTGAATTGCTAATGGACCACGTTTTTTTCCCTGAATAAAGACAAATGCACTTCTGGGGGCCGCCATTGCATCGGCTTAGGAACAGTAGTGACTGTTCACCGTGTGGTCCTCACGAACCCATCTTTATGTATATATCTTTAATTCTCTATCTATCATTTATTAAATTCCATACCCTTTCCCGTTCGAGGACCCTGTAATAGACTCGTCATGGCTAAACCACAACACCAATGCCCAAGTACTGAGCTGTTTTTAGTGCCTTAGGCTGATGCATTCCAACTGAGCTATCCTCAGTGCTTGGGGCCACACTTGAACTGAGGAGCCACTGAGCCATTTCACCCACAGGTGTTGTAAAGTACCAAAGGCTACATAATTAATATTAATATTTTAGGAGGCTTGGAGAACATTTTATTAATTTGGGTTAAGAGAAATTGTGAGAATAGTCTCTGTGCTGTGTGATTAGCATAACTAGGATGGCTCTTGCCATTGTATTGTAAATGAAAAGGGAAGGAAGCATAGATTCCCTGACATTCCACCACTCCTGTGGGGAAAGGAGTGAATGGCTAGCCAGGTGCAGGAAGGGAAAAGCCAAAATAAACCTTTTCTTATAGCAATGAGCCATTTGCGGGCATTTGTCCCCACGGAAACTACCTCTCTTATGTAAATGCATGTGGTTAATACATCTGACTCTGGACAGAGAGATGGCGGATGAACACTAGAAAATATAGGAAGGCCTTTTAATATGTAAAGAGATATCTTTCTACCATTGTGTTGACTTGTAAATTTTGTTTTCTCCAAAATGATGTATGGTTTGCAAATTGAACGTGGTCCTATCATGTTAAAGGACATATGACTATAACCAATAGCGGTAAGGGGCTCCTAATTGCAATTTTTGCTTCTGTACTTCCCACTTACAAAACTATAAAAACTAAGTAGAACAAAGGGCCGGCGCGCTCTCCGTCAGATTTCTGTCGGAGTTCCCGCCGCTTGGCCAAGCTAGACAATAAAGCTTTAATGTGTAAACGACGGACCTTGCTTCTGTCTTCCATAATTCGGGTCCCTCCGAATTTGGATTAACAGAACCAACTGAACCATTGGCTGCAGGACAGGAAGAGGGCGAGAAGGGGGAGAGCTGGGGTGGAGAATCAGGTGGTCACTTCTCCTGTGTGCCCTGACCAGGAGCCAAACCCAGGACGTCCATACACTGGGCTGATGCTCTATCCACTGAGCCACTGGCCAGGACCAATTGCTACTTTTCAATACCCAAGAAACAATAAGGATCATGTTACCATGCAAATAGGTCATGCTGTTAATGCATTTTGCTGCTATAGAGACAGAACTACTGAATGCTGATGCTGAAGAGTATCATGGGTAATGGGGGTCAAGGTCAAAGATTTTACTGGCAGTCGTGGTGGTAAAGTGACAATGATAAAGCAATCTTAAAATCTATTTCCTTTGTAGAGTTTAAAGAATTTTCAATCACATTTTTTATAACTATGCATTTCATATAGCAGGGGTCAGGAAACTTTTTGGCTGAGAGAGCCATAAACGCCACATATTTTAAGATGTAATTCCATGAGAGCCATACAACAACCTGTGTACGTTATACATTATTCAATAAAAATTTGGTGTTGTCCCGGAGGACAGCTGTGATTGGCTCCAGCCACCCGCAACCATGAACATGAGCAGTAGGAAATGAATCGATTGTAATACATGAAAATGTTTTATATTTTTAACATTATTTTTTTTTATTAAAGATTTGTCTGCAAGCCAGATGCAGCCATCAAAAGAGCCACATCTGGCTCACAAGTCATAGGTTCCCAACCCCTGTCATATAGAAAGGCATAACCTGTTTTTCATAGAAAATAAGATTGATGCATAAAATGATTAACACAAAGTCATCAAAACACCATTATTTATCGTAATAGACATACAGACATATATTTTACTGAATACTTAACACATACCAGGCATCGTACTAAGTGCTTTTTTTTTTGTTTTTTGTTTTTTTGTTTTTTTAAACTCTCTTGTGTCTCTTCTTCTTTTTTTTTTTCTTTTTTTTTAATTATTTATTTATTTATTTATTCATTTTAGAGAGGAGAGAGAGAGTCAGAGAGAGAGAGAGAGAGAGAGAGAGAGGAGAGACAGAGAGAGAAGGAGGGGAGGAGCTGGAAGCATCAACTCCCATATGTGCCTTGACCAGGCAAGCCCAGGGTTTCGAACCAGCGACCTCAGCATTTCCAGGTCGACGCTTTATCCACTGCACCACCACAGGTCAGGCCCTAAGTGCTTTTCATCAGTGGTCCCCAACCTTTTTTGGGCCACGGACCGGTTTAATGTCAGAAAATATTTTCACGGACCGGCCTTTAGGGTGGGATGGATAAATGTATCACGTGACCGAGACAAGCATCAAGAGTGAGTCTTAGATGGATGTAACAGAGGGAATCTGGTCATTTTTTTAAAATAAAACATTGTTCAGACTTAAATATAAATAAAACAGAAATAATGTAAGTTATTTATTCTTTCTCTGCGGACAGGTACCAAATGGCCCACGGACTGGTACCGGTCCACGGCCCGGGGGTTGGGGACCACTACCTTACATGTATTATCTCATTTATCTCCAAAACAACCCATAAAGCAGCTATAATCATCTTTTTACAGATGAGAAAAAAGAGATTGGAATCATTAAGTAACCTGACCAAGGACACCAGGAAGATCATAACCAAACTTAGGCTCATCTGTGTTCAAAGCCAATATGACTCATCATTAGACTAGACTGCCTCAGTTTACTTGTGAAATGCTTTCAAAACCATTATCTCATTCATTGTCCTAGAGCAGTACCCTGAGCGTTGTTACAGCGCACAGGCTAGCCCTGTAGGCTGCATTCCTGGGGAGGCAGATTCTGACACTATGGGATGTATATGGAGACATGCCCTTGGGATCAACACTGGGGGAGGGGAGGGGAAAGGAGGGGAAGGGAGGGGAGCCCATGGGAGGGCAAGGGAGGGGAGGGGAGGGCAGGGGAGGGCAGGGGAGGGGAGGCAGCATGAGTAGACAGAGGGAGAAACTGAGCTGTGACAAAGACTCAACTAAGCTTCAGCAGAGCCGACCAAGAGCCCTGAAGTGAGCATGGCCCTTCTGTTGTACTGAATTGGAAAAAAATTCCAGGCCTTCACACCCCTGTAATAATCAGTCATTGCAAACGGGCTGCCTTGGGAAGGAGCGTGTTATTGGGCTGAATCCCAGACCTGCCACTGACAAACTGGGTGACCTGGCATAAGTTACTTGCTTTGGTTTCCCTTTCTTTAAAACAGGGGAAAGGTTTCCTTGAAGGATGATGGTGGGGCGTATTAAATGAGATAATGCTTGTGAACCCCAGAGTGTGGCAGCGTACAGTAAGCTCTTGATACATTTTTGCTGTTATAGTGATGATGATAATGCCTGAAAATTGAATATTCAGCCTTGAACACTACCAACAGAGCTGAGCAACTTTGTACTTGTTGCAGCATATTTTAAGGCACAAGCAAGAGAGAAGGAAGGAAGAGGATAAAGACAATATCCAGAAGGGAATGTGCTGAAGGGACAGGTAACGGAGGGAAGAAACGGAACAGGAGATGAGCTGGTATGTGGCTCAACAATGACTAGATGGGTACCACAGGTTTCCTTCCTCTTTGCTACCAACTAGTGGAGCCAAAACTCTAGCTATTTGTCTCACCTTTGCTTCACTCCCGTGTTCCCTTAACGTCCGCTTCCCATTGTTCTGTGGAAAATGAATACAATTTTTCTAAGCTCAGAAGTGATGGAAATTATTAACAACTTCTAAGCACTCAGACCCCTTTTTGATGCAAGGTGCCAGGCATTACAATGTTATCTATGGATTCAATGTCTCTCTTTTAAGTAACAGTATTAACTTATTTTGAAGTTTACACAATAGCTGCAAACTTGTGTCTGCATATAATACTACAGTATATAAACATTAAAGTCACTTGAAAAGAATGAATGGATTACTTATTAAGAGAAACTTTCCTAGTAATGCATAACTAGTTTTGCTAAATAATCCTAAAAAGCATAGGATTTATAATCTATGATTATAAATAAAAAATTATCATACAAATGGCAGAATAAAACAAATTTATTTTTGAAATAGAGATTAATCCTCCTATTAAACTCAAATTGGAAATTCAGAAGTAACAGTCCCCAATCTGGCTATTCTGTTTCTCTAAGGTGCTATCAAGGCCACACGAATGTGAATACCTGAAGTATATATCTCAACAATTTCCCCTAACATTTAATGATCTGTTCCTGCTTTGGAATCACACTAATCTCTTCCTGCTTCTCAGGAAGACAATTTCTTGGGAGTACAGTAGGAAGTCAAGGTAGATGAGAGAGGAAAGTAAGAAGAAAGAGTGAGAGAGCATAGTTAGCTCTGTTATTGTTGCTGACTGTAATTCAGGCACTACGTGTTACCTGGGAAATGGCATGGCTAGCATCTTTCTTGGCTGAAATGGTTCATTTCTTCAATGTGCTTGAAGAAACACCTGTAAATCAGGTGTCTTAATGACCAGGCTAATCAAGAACCACATCGGTAATTCTCAAACTTCTACATTTGAGTCACAAGGCATACATAAAAAAGTAGATGTAATACACACAGTGTATAACCTTCACAGCCCTGGTATTGATACTCCCAGGAGGTCTGATTCAATAGGTCTGGGGTGTGGCGTGGGGGCTGTATTTTGAAACATGAATGCATGTGCTAGAAACCACTAGATCAAATAATATCAGGAATCATGTAACACTATAATTATTTATCTAATAAAATATTTCTGTGCTACCCCCTGCGCCACCTCCCTGCCGATGGGGGCTGCCATTTGTAGGCAACATCTACTTACAAGCTCCCCATTTACAAGCAAGAAAGCACAGCCAGGTAGATGGTGAAGCCTCCGTCCTCACTGGTTGTTAGCTAGATACCTCCATTCCTTGGCACCTGGACCCCTCCATAGCCTGCCTGAGTGGCTTCATTTCCTGGCATCTGGTTTCCCAAAGAAGAAGCAATTCAACATGGAAAGAAATGTGAGCAGGAGCCACTGAGGGTCAAAGATGCTGGAACGTGGCTCATCTGTTGCAACATCAGGATTGGGAGACTGAATCTCAAGGTAATGCGGAGGAAACCTGGCAGACTCCAGGAAGTCTACATGAACAGATGACTCCTCTGGCACCATGGCAACACAGAAGAATTGGCACAAGAGTCCTGCAAATACTGAGCTCCACGCCCCATCACTAACCCCTTTACCGGATCTTTAGAATTGTTTAGTTCCTCTCCGTGTGCATGTCAAGCTCCCTTTCAAACTCCTTAAACACCATCATCCTTTCTGTCTCAGGGAAGTGGGCTTGGGTTTTCTCCCTGTCTCCTCATCTGGCTGCCTCCTTAAATAAACTCTTTCCTTACTGTATTAAAAATAAACCACATTGTGTCAATTGTAGTAATACCTGGTAGTTGTAATACGGCTGGTTAATAACTCCTGCAATGGCCTTTCCTTCATAAGCAATTCCAATAAGAACTGTTACATTGTCAAGAAGACCTGTAAAGAAGAAATGAGTATCAGTTATTATATAACTTCCTCATGTTATGACTCATTATCAAGACATGATTTGCTCCAAGTTATTTTTGCAGTAACGGGAAGGAATTTGTAATGATTCATCCATGATCGATCCAACCTTTGGCAAAATGCACAAATTATGAGAGAGAGCTGGCTAGAGACAAAAGTAGGGTCTGTGGCCACTAACTGAATTGATACACACAGTCTCATCAGTATTCTGAAAACTAATTAAATAAACCAGGCATACCTCCACAGCCATTCTTATTAGATCCCTCTGTACCCCCTCCGCCACCATCTAACTCACGCCTGCCTGCTGGCTCACTCTCTGGGCCAGGACCACTCTCTAGACTTGCATAGTAAGCCTCTAAAGCAGGAGTCCCCAAACTTTTTACACAGGGGGCCAGTTCACTGTCCCTCAGACCGTTGGAGGGCCGGACTAGAAAATAAACTATGAACAAATCCCTATGCACACTGCACATATCTTATTTTAAAGTAAAAAAACAAAACGGGAACAAATACAATATTTAAAATAAATAACAAGTAAATTTAAATCAACAAACTGACCAGTATTTCAATGGGAATTATGCTCCTCTCACTGACCACCAATGAAAGAGGTGCCCCTTCCAGAAGTGCGGTGGGGGACAGATAAATGGCCTCAGGGAGCCGCATGCAGCCCATGGGCCATAGTTTGGGGACCCCTGCTCTAAAGGAAGGTTTCACAAAGTGGCTTTCAGGGACCATCGAACCCCATTAGAATTAACTAACATCTTTTTTTTTCTTTCTTTTTTAGAGAGAGAGACAGGAAGGGAGAGGGATAAGGAGCATCAGTTAATCATTGCAACACTTTAGTTGTTCATTGATTACTTTCTCATATGTACTTTGACCAGGGAGCTCTAGCTGAGCCAGTGACCCCTTGCTCAAGCCAGCGACCTTGGGCTTCAAGCCAGCAACCACGGGGTCATGTCTATGATCCCACGCTCAAGCTGGCAACTCTGCGCTCAAGCCAGCGACCTTGGGATTTCAAACCTAGGTCCTCAGCATCCCAGGCTGACGCTCTATCCACTACGCCACCACCTGGTCAGGCAACTGCCATCATTTTTACAACACAGGTTCTCAGGTTCCTTCCCAGAGTCAAAGAATCAAACTATCTGGAGGAGAGGGGAGGCAGAGACCTGGACAAGCTGTGTAGGTGAAGCACCCTATGAACATTGACGCTTGGTGGAGCTTCCCTCTTCTCCTTGTGTTCAGGGCACACACACTATGCATGACTCACTCATTAAAGATATGTCTCATCCAAGGACAGAGAAAGATTTTTTTTTAAAGAGTTTCCTAGTAATTATGAGACATTTTCTTTTCTCAAGCCATGGAGCTGAAAACCAGCATAAATACCTATGTCGATCTTGATTTCAGAGCTAAAACTCAAAGCTGACGCTATGCTTCAAACACCTAAACCTCTGGCTCTGAGCCTGGTCTTCCTCACTTTAGCATTGCCCATTTTGTTTTAATTTGCTGCTTTATTGTTTTTCTCATCTCCGAGAGTTTTAGGAGAGAGAAATATTGCTCTGTGTTTCCAAACCCGTCTCTGAAGGTGAGGCTGAAAAGAGAAAGAGCGAGTCACAGGTGCGGGGACAGTGAGTGGGAGGGGCCAGAAGTGGGGGTGTCAGGACTGCTGTCCTCATCGGGGTCCTATCTCAACAGAGCTGGGCTTCAGTCTGGTAACACCGGTTTGATGCTATTCTCACATAAAGGACCTTAGCATTGTGGGGCTGGTGGACTGTGTATGGGAAGGTACTGGAAGGAGGTGAACTTTCTGCCTCTCTGTCTTGACACTTAACTGATGTACACAATCACTGCCAGCCAGGATGGGCACAAACACAGCTTAAGGGCCCAGACATAAAACATAACACTGGCTTCCCACTCAACACATGAAATGCGAAATGTTTACCACTCAACATCATAGACTAGTCCTCACTGCTTCAAGTATTAAAGACATACCAACCTTCAGTATATTCCTTGGTGCCATCCAGAGGGTCAACCCAGACCACAAGCTAGAAAAAATAAAAATAAATATCCAAGTGAAGCACACAAAATATAAAAAATAGATTTAAATAGACTAACGAAGACTATGGTTTTTTTTTCATTTTTGAAGTTATTTTACGACTGGCTTAAGGCAATGTCATCAGTTTTGTGACAGTAAAAACAAAGAACACTTATTGTTTTGTAACTATAGAAAAAGGCCAATTAAATTGGAGAAGTCTGATTTAATAATTTTAAGAATGAAGTGCCTAACTGATACAAGCTTACTGTTGGCTGAACACTAAACACACTGAACTCTAGAGGGCAATGAAGGAAAACATTAAGTGGCACCAAAGTGTGTTGAACAATGTGTGGTTGCTACTCATTTTCATAAGTAAATGCCGATTTAATAAATGATTAACTGAAGGTCCCTGTTTCTATATGGCAAATAAAAATAAACTGTTTCTATAACTAACAGTGGACTACAAAGGACGTCCCTATTATGTAGACTTTCAACACAATTCAGAATAGGCAGCCATGAACCCTAGAATTTTAACATCAGACAGTGAACTTGTCAGCTATTTCTGATGAAAGACACCATATCTCGTTTTCTTTGAATCCTTCACATCCCAGAGCAAAGTGCCTAGCTCACAGTAAGTATTCAATGAATGGGTGTTCAACAAATTAAAATTAGAAAATGAAAGGACTTTGGTAGTTATCTGAAGTCACAGATTTATTAAGCAGATATAAAGAGCCAAGTGATTTCTGTGGCCTTCTAAAATACAAGGCGGCTATTTGTGTGATCGTCAGTGCCTGTGAGATGTTTTCTTACCAAATCTATGTGACAAATTATATATATTTTCTCTCTAAGAATATTTTTAATCACCATTTTAGAGTAGAGAAGAAGCCAACAGCATGAGAAACTGAACTCTAGGGTGGCCTGATACTTTAGGTTGGCTCTGAAAGTTTTCCAGTCCTTGATGCCTCTATTTTATAACTACCAACTTATCATCATTATAGGCCAATGTTATTTCCTTTACTATGGCCAGCAAGAAACAAGCCCACAAAGATGAATAGAGAGTGAAGTAATAACAAGGCTCGTACATCTTCCTCTTCAATAGCACTGTACTGCGACGGGCACGGTTGCCTGAGTATTTCTTCCCATTGACCATCTTCAATCAGCTCCTGGTCCACTTCCTCAGAAGGCAGGTCCTGCAGCAGAAAAACACTGATGACTGATACTGCTGAGTACCCACAGAGGACCTCTGTGTCCATCACAGAAGAAACGCAGCATCACTGCTTTCACTAGTCCCACCATTTGTGTTTGCAGCTTTAAAGCAAACCGAGTAAAACTGCAAATCAGCCCTGGCTGGTGGCTTAATGGATAGAGCATCACCCCAGTGTATGGAAGTCCCAGGTTTGATTCCTGGTCAGGGTACAAAAGAGAAGTGACCATCTGCTTCTCTCTCCCTCTCTCTCCCCCTTCTCTCTCTCCTTCCCTCCCACAACCAGTGGCTTGATTTGTTCAAGCGTGGCCCTGGATGCTAAGGATAGCTCAGTTGGTCCAAGTACAACAGCCTCAAGTCCTAAAAATAACTCTGTACTTGAATATTGGCCCTAGCAGTTGCTGGGTGGAGCCCGGTTGGGGCACATGCAGGAGTCTGCCTCACTATCACCCCACCTCTCACCTAAAAAAGCAAAGCAAAACAAAAACTGCAAACACAACCAGATATGCCCCTTCAAAGTTGATTACAGAGAGTCCCAACTTCATTATTTTGAACAGTTTAGAAAGAAATAAATTTTTTTTAAAGATTAAAAAAATTTTTTTGAAACTTTTTTTTAAATTAATTTTTAAAATTTATTTATTCATTTTAGAGAGAAGAGAGAGAGAGGAGAGAGCAGGGGGAGTAGCAGGAAGCATCAACTCCCATAGGTGCCTTGACCCAGCAGGCCTGGGGTTTTGAACCTGCAACCTCAGCATTTCAAGTTGACACTTTATCCACTGCGCCACCACAGGTCAGAAATGAATTTTTAAAGTATTATATGCTTTTAAAAATAAGTGGTTCTGATATCAGATTTTTCTCTTTCAGAACACAGAATGTCAATCCTGTACCTTTCACAGTGTTAGAACCTTTGGATAAAGTATGTAAATAAGCTTAATTAAAAAAAAAAAAACAGGAACAAAATCCATTTTATTCTCAAGTTCTAGAACTCTACTCATCATATAGTTTGTATGCTGAATAATATCATGGGAACCATATCTCTGATGGTCAAGAACTGAGACATTTGGCTTTGAAATGGACCAAAATATTTCATAATCAGACATTTCCTTCAAGTCCAAGGAATATAACCATTTTTGTGTTAAAATAGTAGATAAAACATTTTAAATCGTAATAGTGGTCCATAGATCATTAAAGTGGCAGTCATAAATCCACATGGTAAACAGGCATTTAAAGATACCCTATCACTGACAAGTCTTACCTCCTCCCCTATAATTGTCAGTTTGGGGAACTTCCGTGCCAGCGAGGAGCATATGCTCATCTGTGCCAGCCTGTCGGCTTTGGTCTGTAGGTCTGTCGCACAGGTCTGCAAGCAAGAGTGCAAATTTTAGCAAGGCTAATACGCAACATTGTCCTCTGGTTCCTAAGGCATGAGAGTCAAGAGCATTTAAGTCCACTGTTCTTAGGTTTGTAGAACTTAACGCCAAATGAGCCAACACGTTTCTCGGTGTGGTTTTCCCATGGGAATTACAGGGGTTATAGTTTGGAAAAGGACTTTTCAACTATCAGGACATCTTCCCAGTTCAGAAATTCCTTTAGCAAGATCTCTCGATCAATCTTTTGATCGAGAAACAGGAAATTCATAACTAATTTATTATAGGTGGTTGAAGCTGAAACACTGTATCATTTGTTATTTGAAAGGTATCCCTTATATGGATTCTTCTATAACTTTCACTCACTAGTCCTAATCCCAGTAATTCCAGGGGTCCTTAGGACAATTCCTTGGTGTACAGAAAAAAATGCCTAATTCGGAAATGTAAAAATGAACAACTATAATATTTAACACACAGCTCGCCTATGACACTCACTCAACCCACATATCAGGCTATCATGCGAGTGAGAAATAGTGAAAACTCTGAATTGACAGGATAATCTCCTTTGTTAATGTTTTCAGAGAATTACACCACGCTGTAACCTATATATGCCTGGTTAGGTGAATTTACAGATTATACAGTGTGTCCGTAAAGTCATGGTGCACTTTTGACCGGTCACAGGAAAGCAACCAAAGACAATAGAAATGTGAAATCTGCACCAAATAAAAGGAAAACCCTCCCAGTTTCTGTAGGATGGTGTGGCAGTATGTGCACATGCGCAGATGATGATGTAACACCGTGTATATAGCAGAGCAGCCCACGGCCATGCTAGTCGAGATGTGGACGGTACAGAGGAAAGTTCAGTGTGTTCTGTGGCTCGCTAAATTCGAATCCGTGACCAAAGTGCAACGTGAATATCAGTGCGTTTATAATGAAGCGCCACCACATAGGAATAACATTCTCAGTGGGATAAACAGTTGAAGGAAACCAGTAGTTTGGTGGAGAAACCCCGTTCTGATAGGCCATCAGTCAGTGACGAGGCTATAGAGGCTATACGGGATAGCTACCTAAGGAGCCCTAAAAAATCTGTGCATGAGCCCACATCGCACTGCACTGAATAGGTATGAAACTGGGAGAGTTTTCCTTTTATTTGGTGCAGATTTCACATTTCTATCGTCTTTTGTTGCTTTCCTGTGACCGGTCAAAAGTGCACCATGACTTTACGGACACACTGTATTAACGTGAATAGCGGAATTTTTACAATGCTATGTAATGAGCTAAGGGATGATTGTGAAAATCACACAGATGTTTCCTGATTGTCTCATGCAAAGTACTATTCTGCAAGAACATAGTGTCACACAGGCACAGATTTTTGTTTTATTTCCTAAAGAAGTATGTCGGGCACACAGCAGACACTCTATAAACACCTGTTGAATAAAACATCTGAAAAGAATTACTGAATTTGAAGATGACTTATATATATCGATCAAGTTTAGAGACCATGCCATTTAACTATCTGAGGAAGGCTATCCCAACTCTTTTCATCTCTAGGATAAGTACTTCCTGCTCCTTCTACGAACCCGGCACCATCCCTCAGCATTCCGCCCTCTCTGAAGGGGGCCATTGATGATTTCTACTATTAAAGTCTATCCAGATTATTATGTCCTTAAACTAAAACTTCAGGGAACAAAGATAAGGTTGGTATGAAATACAGTGAAACTTTTCAGTACCTTCTCCACGACACCCAGGTCTCCTTCAGCGATAACGCGTCTGACTATTGCTCCTGCCTTTTGAGCAACAGAATACGCTGAGGCTACCAACCGCATTAACACAGTGGGACCAGAAGCCATGGTAAGCTCTAAGGGGGAAACGGGGAGATGAGTCTGGTTACTTTCGAAGCCAGCTACTGGTTTCATTTACTTGAATTCAACGCAGCACATATTTATGGCGCGCTCGCCTGGAACTGCCCCCATTAACTGCACAGATTCTTAAAAGAGGCTTGGAAAAACCTCCATTTCAAAGTATTGGTCGATTTTTTTAAAAATTTTTTTTTACAGAGACAGAGAGTCAGAGAGAGGGATAGGGACAGACAGACAGGAACGGAGAGAGATGAGAAGCACTAATCATTAGTTTTTTGTTACGACACCTTAGTTGTTCGTCGATTGATTTCTCATATGTGTCTTGATGGTGAGGCTACAGCAGACGGAGTAACCCCTTGCTCGAGCCGGCGACCTTGGGTCCAAGCTGGTGAGCTTTGCTTAAATCAGATGAGCCCACACTCAAGCTGGCGACCTCAGGGTCTCGAACCTGGGTCCTCCGCATCCCAGTCTGACACTCTATCTACTGTGCAACCGCCTGGTCAGGCTCCATTTCAGTATTAGCGCTCAGTCAATCCTATAGTTTTATTCCCCCCACAGATGGGGTATGTTGAAGCATGAGGGAAACGGCTCAGGCCTACAAACACGTGGAAAAGTTTTACGTATGACGTGTGTAACATGCAAAGACGATGGAAGGTGTTTCAGGGGCTGAAAAAATATAACATCTGCCTTGAAGTGCTAATATTTTGGTAGGTTTGGAGTAAACCATCAAAACCCAAAATTTCTACAACATAAAACGGGTATATGCTAAGAGAGGTATAACATAAGGGACGTGGTAGATGTGTAGAGTAATTAAAAAGGGGAGGGCCTGCACGTTGTTACAATCAGTTTCTGAAAAGTCAATGAATGTTCCTGGAGAGATGAAATAAAATTTAATCTGATGATTCTTTGCTTCCATCCTCATCAGTAGCCACACAGAGAGCACAAGCAGCAGCCTAACTAACGGGTGTGAAGACCGACCATTTACAAAAGCAGTGTGTCAGAGTAGGTCCTGGCCCCAGTGAAAAAATGCAGAGAAAACAGCCTGTAGGATCAAATATATTCATCTTTGAAAATACAAATTCAAGTCTTGCAATTTTAGGGACAGTCCTGAAGCTGGGATGCACCACCCAGAGCCCTTTCAGGACTGAAGGACTTTTTTTTTTTTTTAGCTGCTGAGTGTTCCCAGTAAGTGGCCTTTGTTTGGGAATGTATCTGCTGAGAATAGTCACTTCACCTGCAGCTGGTCAACACAGGGATGCAAAGGCCTCTCTCCACTCCAACTGGGCCACTGCCCCAACGCTGATGGGTCATCCTCACTTCCGAATGCCCAGTGTGGTCAGCTGACAGCATCACGGCCCAAGGTTTTCCAGTCCCCCTGCACATTCTTACCTCTTTCCCTTCCCTTTCATGAATCATCCCATGAACACTCCCCAATAAACCTCCAGTACTTTATCTCTGTCCCAGAGTACTTATGGGAACCAACCCATTGCAGAAAGTCTCACCACTCACTCAAATGAAGTTAATGTTATTTCAGTGCAAGAAGGGAACACGATATAGACATTATAGACATCAGTTCAGCAATATTCACCATTCGCCCACCAATTTCTGACTATTTATTTGATGTGATGTGCCTTTTAGCCTCTTTACATCTTTTTTCTATCATCCACATTCTATTCAGAGGGGTTATGAACATTATAAAACAATAAACAAAGGAAACCCTTCAGAAGAAAGTCAGAATTTAAATTGAATGCACGCTAAATTACATACTGTGCCCAATGCTGTCTGGAATTCAGACAAAAATAAAGTTCATTTCGATGTAGTTAAGTCCTATTTATCTTATTACATCATCATCAGGCTATATTCATTTTCCTGGCATACCAAGGGGTTACCCGAGGAAAAATAGTTATAATTAGGATTTCAGAAACACCTCAAACAGGAGAAATAACTTTGCAAACATTTTGCTGGTCTTATCTCTACTCCCTTATATCCATGACCAGCCATATATCTGACATATCCTATACTGGAAAAGGTAGCCAAGCAATTAATCTGTACTATCCAGATGTCTTAACCACTGAGGATATTTTAATGTGTTGGTATACACATTCAGTTCCTACCTTAGACAAGATGGCATGTGTGAAAGGCAAACCAGTGTCCCTAACTAATCACGGGTATCATTAACCTTTGAGCTACATGAGCAATCATTACAGCCTTCTCATGTTTCATATATGACTAACCTACTTCACTTCAGGTTTGCCAAGTCCCCAGTATTTTCTTCCAAAGAAAACATTTTAGGCTTTGTCCTTCTACTACATTCTTCATAAAACGTCTACTATATTTATGAACCACCATTTAAAGCTAACATCAGTTTTAAGCGAATGCAAAAAAAATAGGTTTGGTACAAAGCAACAATTATTTATAAAGAGATCCTGTAAATCACTTTTAGTTGGCAAATAGAAAAATATTTCCATGATTTTCTCTAAAGTATTTCTTTGGTACTGAGTTAATAAGGAAACATTACTGCCCCCAACTCCCAATCATCTTCTTACAAATTTTTTTAAACAAATGAATACAAGTTTGGCTCTTCGCATAAAAAAAATGTAGCTAATCATATTATCACAATGCAAAAATCTGTAAAAGAGTTTTCTTTAGCCTTTTTGTGACCCTTCCCAGAGCCCAAATGAGAATTATCTGTTGCTAATACAGGTGGATACAGAACAAGGCCCAAAAGCTCCCTGCAAGTTAACTACCTTACAGCAGTTCAGATTAAACTGTATTTCCTTCTCTACCATTTTTACACTTCTGGGTCCTAAAACACTAGCCTTTGCTTAACTGGTAAATAAAAGAAATGCTCAATTTCACTAATTAAGAAAGGAATGCAAACTAAAGACAAAAAACGATGTTTGGGGTTTTTTTAGAGATAGAGACAGACAGGAAGAGAGAGAGAGATGAGAAGCATCAACTCATGGCAGCACCTTAGTTGTTCATTGCTTTCTCATAAGTGCCTTGACGGGGGAAGGGGGGGGGGGGGCTCCAGCGGAGCCAGTGGCCCTTTGCTCAGGCCAGCGACCTTGGGCTCAAGCCAGCAAACTTTAACCTCAAGACAGGGACCATAGGATCATGTCTATGATCCCACGCTCAAGCTGGGGATCTCAGGGGTTCTAACCTGGGTCCTCAGTGTCCCAGGTGAACATTCTATGCACCGAGCCACCACCTGGTCAGGCGAAATCATTCATTTGTGAGATTGGCAGAGACAAGAGAGTTTGCCTAGATTTGGCTGGAGTGTGAGGACACACATCGTTCTGAGCATGTTAAAGTGATGGAACCTCTAGGAAGGGTTAAAAATCGTATTAAAAGCAAAATGTACACGTTTTGAATTATCAAATATGCATATTTTCAGGGAAACATAAACAAACCAAGCAAGTCTACAAATACGTAGGAAAGACAGTAGAAAGAACGCCTATTAAAAATAAATGGAATTTCAGGTGGAAAACAGTCTCTAAATTTGGATGCACAAACCCACAGTCTAGGTGCCATGAAGACCCCAGAGCGCGAAAATAAAATCACAGCTACACAATTAAACGTTGACACTCACGAATGTAGGTGAGAAATAGGAACATCTGGAGACGCGATCAGACTCACAGTAATCGAGTTTTCTTTTTTAAAACATAAATCCCTTCAATCTCCGCATATCTGTGCAAAGGGGTGGAGTTAGGAGACCCATGAACCACCCGGATCTGCCTATGCTCTGCCCTTGCCCCGGCCCGCAGGGGAAAAACTTACGGTGACACGTCTGGAACAAAATTAAGCGAAAGACACTTCAGGAATAACGTTCCAAAAACGTTATTAGGCAACAGGTTCCTGGTGGCGTCCACTACCTCTCTCTCCCTGTCAATAGGACTTCTGCGGATTTAAGACAGCCCTACCTCAGCTACTGCGCATGCGGCCCACTCGGCGCAGGCGCAGAGCAGCTGCGTCGCCACGTCCCAGTCCGACTCCCGACCCGCCGAAATTCCACTTCTTCGTGTTTTCTTTAAGCTTTCGGTGGGCGCTAGTAGCCTGCAAAGTGAGAAGTGTGCAAGATTCATCCTGATTTCCCAAGTCTTCCAGCCTACTTTGTACAAGCTATACACTCTTACTTTGTTCACGGGGTTAGAGGTATCCCCCGGCGGCGGGGCAATTAAGTAACATCAGAGGGATAACCGCGCCTCCACCTACGCTTCCAACAACAGAATAACTTGATGCAGAATTGTGTTTCTAGTGCTTACTTTAAAACAGAAAAAAGAAAGCATTCAATCATATTTTTTTTCTTTTTTTTTAAAATCATATTTTTAAAAACTTCTTCCGCATTGATTTAAGGGAGAGTGAGAGGAGGGAGGAAAGGGAATGAGAGCGAATTTGTTCTGATTAGTGGAACCCCAGACCTCAGCGCCCCAGATGATGCTTTTATCCACTGAACAACCCGGCCAGGGTCTCATCATATTCTTAAACAGCTCTGAAATCTTTTACATTTGCCTGCTGATAAATCCTGGGCAATGGCCGCTTTTTTTTCCTTGATGTACTGCGGAAAATAAAAAAAACAGGATAAACAAAAATTGTCCTGTTATGAGTGCGTTTGGGGGGGGGGGGGGAATCAGACATGCAGGAGAACAAACAGCAAAGCGCATAGCTGACGGCTTTTTTTTTTTCAATATTAAAAAGTAGGGCATTGTAATTAGAATACAACCGGTAGTGTTAAGTAAGATGGCAGAGTTAATAGCAAACATAGGGGTTATAAAAGTAAATGTAAATTTCTTAAATTTCTCTATTTGAACACAGTTCTGCAATTGATTAGAAAACCAAATTCCCCGCAGATATACCTCATAATACGCACCTTACTTTATTGCGCTTCACGGGTGTTGCGATTTTTATAAATTGAAGGCAAAATCAAACTGCACATTTGGGTTCCTCAATTTGCATAACATTGGACTAATCCAGGACCAGCGCGGGGACTTTCTCTATAAAATTGGGCCTCCACTTTGCCTCAGGCTCGCTCACTTTGAGTTTCATCAGGAGTCTACGTTTCTCACGTTGGCATTCAGATCATCCGAATAAAGTCTCTCCTCTTACAACACCCCAGACTGGGGACGGTTGTTGGTATTGGATTGGTGGCAGCAAGCTTTTGTCAACGTAAAAGAGGTACTACAAAATACTACTTTAGCCTGACCAGGCGGTGGCGCAGTGGATAGAGCGTCGGACTGGGATGCAGAGGACCAGGGTTTGAGGCCTGAGCTCGCCAGCTTGAGTGCGGGCTCATCTGGTTTGAGGAAAAGCCCACCAGCTTGAACACAAGGTCGCTGGCTTCAGCAAAGGGGTTACTGGGTCTGCTGAAGGACTGCGGTCAAGGCACATATGAGAAAGCAATCAATGAACAACTAAAGTGTTGCAACGCCCAATGAAAAACTAATAATTGATGCTTCTCATCTCTCTCCGTTCCTGTCTATCCCTCTCTCTGGCTCACTCTGTCTCTGTAAAAAATAAATAGAAAATTTTTAAAAATACTACTTTATTTTTAAACATTAAAAAAAACATTTTAAAATTAAGTAGCTCATGACTACATTTTCATTGTTACAAATAAAATAGGAACAGTGAAATATCCCAGGTCTTTTCTTAAAGCATGGGTCCTTAGATTGGAGTTTGATTTGATCTCGTTGAATAGTGCAGAACGTAACTACCATCTAGTTTTGGAGTTTAGACACTTATGAGAACTCTAAGCGCAGAACCTTTATACATCTTTACATGTCATGTTTCCCCCACCATTTTACACTTGTTTTGGCTCCACCTAATTCAACAGTACTTTTTGTTTTTTTAGATACAGAGCTTTCAACTTTTCCTAAAAGCACTTATCTTTGCATTAAAAAAACATTGGTTTGGGAGGGGAGAGAGTAGTTAGTGAATGCTTTTTGTGTCTGCTTTTCTGTAACTCCCAAACACTTGTAATTAGAAATACTTTCTATACTTTAAAAAATTCACCAGAGCAATATCAATAAATGGCTACCATTACATGGAGTTCTAGTTTGAGAAGGCTTTAGCCTGCACAACCTCATCTGATTTTCATAATAACTCAGTGAGTTAAGTAAAACCATTAATTTTATTATGCCAAAAAATGTAAGAAAACCTACCATTTAAAATTTTTTTTATTGATTGATTTTAGTGAGAGGAAGACAGAAACATTGAGCTGTCCCTGTATGTGCTTTGACTGGAGATTGAACCCACAACCTCTGTGCTTTGGGACGATGCTCTAACTGAACCATCTGGCCAGGGTGCAAATCTACCACATTAATGACACATCAATTTGTAGAAATTATATAATTACATAGCAAGTACAATTAGCATGAATTAGTTTAAGATTAAACACACTAACTATAGAATAGCTGATGGGAAGAGAAAGGCTAGTCCTACATTACTGTGCTCTGTTTAATTGTGTGTCATGGGTGTTGCATTTTTTTACAATCTGAAGGCAAGACCTTCCACCAGCAAAACGATTACCACTGGCTTTATGACTGTGGTCTGGGACCGAATCTGAAATATCTCCCAGGTATGCCTGTAGGCAGG
This sequence comes from Saccopteryx leptura, assembly GCF_036850995.1. Taxonomy (NCBI): domain Eukaryota; kingdom Metazoa; phylum Chordata; class Mammalia; order Chiroptera; family Emballonuridae; genus Saccopteryx; species Saccopteryx leptura. Next base: position 172,629,631 of record NC_089503.1, read on the forward strand.
TGCTCCAGAAAGTAGCCTTCTGCTTGAAGGGCTCAGTGGACACTCAGCACAGGTTTTATGCGGAAACGGAGCACTGTGAAATTCAGCAAGATTTTATGTAAATAAAGGTTGGTTGGGAGAGCTCCTGGGATTACATCTCAGTTTCCGTGAGACTGTAGCTAGGGAATGGGTGCCCCGCTGTGCAGCTGCGAGTAAAAAGTGAAAGGCAGCCCTGGCCGGTTGGCTCAGTGGTAGAGCGTCGGCCTAGCGTGCGGAGGACCCGGGTTCGATTCCCGGCCAGGGCACACAGGAGAAGCGCCCATTTGCTTCTCCACCCCTCCGCCGCGCTTTCCTCTCTGTCTCTCTCTTCCCCTCCCGCAGCCAAGGCTCCATTGGAGCAAAGATGGCCCAGGCGCTGGGGATGGCTCTGTGGCCTCTGCCTCAGGCGCTAGAGTGGCTCTGGTCGCAATATGGCGACGCCCAGGATGGGCAGAGCATCGCCCCATGGTGGGCGTGCCGGGTGGATCCCGGTCGGGCGCATGCGGGAGTCTGTCTGACTATCTCTCCCTGTTTCCAGCTTCAGAAAAATGAAAAAAAAAAAAAAAAAAAAGGTAAAAAAAAAAAAAAAAAAAGTGAAAGGCATTTTAAATAGTGGTGAATATTTACCAAATGGCCATTCAAAAGAGCAGTACAGATTTTACATTACTACCAGCAGTGTGAGAGAGTCCACTTTCACTGTCCAGCCTATGCCCTGTTGTCAAACGTCTTAATTTATGTTCTAATCTATTGGAAAAAAAACTGCTCTCTTGTTTTAACTACCTCTCCTTAATGACTCCTGAAGTTGAATATCTTTTTATGTTTATTGGCTATTTCCATTTTGGCCTATGAATTGCTTGTTTTCGTCCTTTGTCTGTTGGGTTGTTCATATATTTTTTAATTTGTAGCAGTTCTTTTTGCATTTTGGATATAAATTTTAAAAAATGTGTTGTAGATATTTTCTCCCGCTAGCACACCTCATTTTACCAAGCTTAGATTTATTGCCCTTCACAGGTGTTACCTTTTTGTTTTGTTTTTTAACAAATGGAAGGTAAGACGGTCCATTTGTAAAAAGATTACAATTCACTTAATTGCAAAACTTGCTTTATTACCGTGGTCTGGAACCGAACCACAATATTTCCACGGTATGTGGGGGGTGGGTGGGGGGTGGTAGAGGAGGCAATGTACCACAAGGATTATGCAAACAGGCACCAGAGGCCAGCTGCCTGGACTGAATGCCAGCTCTGCTCCTTCTTGGTTGGGTGATCTTGGAGAAAATTACTTAACGCCCTGTGCTTCAGCCTCCTCACCTGGAAAATAGGAGTACCCACAGTCCCCACCTCACCTCACAGACTTGTTCTGGCATGCTGTCTGCCCTGGGATTAAAGATTACATGAGTTAATACAAGTAAAGAGCTGGGGACAGTGCCTGGTGAAAGGTTGACACTGATGGAATGTTAACGATTTGCCACCTGGCTTCTCACTTTGGGGTGTCTTTTTCCGTGTAACAATTTCATTTTTGTAGAAAATCCGCCCGTCTTTTAATTTATGTATACCAACTCTTTGGGATATTGGGTTTTATGATTAGGAAGGCCGTGCCCAAGAGGTAACAGTCGTGCACTACGATGACCTGGACAACCACATGGAGGCAAATAGGGGTGAACTAGGGCAGGGACAGAGGGAATCTTGAAAATAATTGGGTTGGTTTACAATAGTGGTATGAACTTTGTACTCGCTAAAGCATTGCTACCCATTAAGGTTGCCATTTAGCCCCGTGTGGTTGTTGACCACTGGACAAGTTACTAGCCCAAACTGAGAATAGACTGTATGTATAAAATAACAAATTTCAAAGATGTAGTATAAAGAGAAAGAATGTGAAATATCTTACTTACAATTTTATATGAATTACATGAAGTGATACTATCATGGATATATTATATTAAATAATAAAATATGTTTTAAAGGCAGCACACTGTGATTGAAACAGGAGTCCCAGCGTGGTTCACCTGCCCCGCCCCTCGAGGCCGGCCCCACCCCTTGGAGCCAGGCTAAACCCCGCGGCTGCAGCCAAGACCCGGAGCTGGATATAACCTCGCGGACTCCGGGAGCCCGCGTTCCGTCCTTCCCTTCCGTACCCTGCGCGCGTGCGCATTCCACCATTCCACTCAGCTTGCGAAGGTTTCCTGGGTCCCTCCTTCTCCGAGCCAGGGAGGGAGCCAAGGACCCCGCGATCCTGGGGAGGCTGGGGTTGGCCCGCCATGCGTTGGGGGCTGTGCCCTCCCCAGCCGGGGCCAGCAGCCCTGGCGGCCGCCCGGAGTCTGTGGGGGCCGCCCCGCGTTCTCCGTGGCCCGGGGTGGCGAGGGACCGCCAGAGGGCTTTTGGAGCGATCAGTCACCGGGGCCAGTAACCAGCCTCAGAACTCGAGTAATGGCAAGTACCGAGATACCGTGCTGCTGCCCCAGACCAGCTTCCCCATGAAACTGCTGGGCCGCCAGCAGCCCGACACGGAGCTGGAGATCCAGCAGGTGCGGCCCGCATGTACGCGCGGAGCGGGGACCCGGGAGGGAGGCCCGACCCCGCCCGACGCAGGGAGGCGGGCTGTCCCGGGAGCCACCCCGGGTGGGGTGGGGGCCGGGCTGCGGGCTCGGAGGGAGGGGTGTGTGTGTGTTGTGACCAGATTGATGGAAACCATCCGTTTCCCACAGGCTTTACTGCCTGGAAACTTAAAAGTGAAGAAATTTAGAGGTTAGTCCCTAAGTGGTAGGCAGGTCCCCGAGCGGAATATGAAAGGGTAACTAGTGGTGCTCAGAGAGCAGCACCTGTTACAGTTAAGTCGCATTTTTAGCTGCAAAGCAGGTCGAATGGGGATACTTTTCCAGTGGCTTGCAGTAAGTAAAGTGAGCATGTATGCATATAAATATTTGGTAACGAAGTCAAGTGGAATTACAACTTGTTTGCAGGAAAAAGTAGGGGTACTTACCTCCTCTGACTCCCTCTCCTAAACTAGGCGTCTGCCTCCCTATTAGACTGAATTTTCTAAGGGCAGAGATTCACATGTTAGTTTCGGTAATTCTAGAAGTTTTTCAAGTCCCTGGCACTTAGTTAAGTAGAAATGCTTAGCTTACATCTGACGGTTGTCAGTTCTAGACTTATCAAGCTGTTTTGGCCATCTATCTATCTATCTAATCTATCTATCTATCTAATCTATCTATCTAATCTATTTATTATTTTTTTGGTATTTTTCTGAAGTTGGAAACGGTGAGGCAGTCAGACAGACTCCCGCATGCGCCCAACCGGGATCCACCCAGCATACCCATCAGGGGGCGATGCTCTGCTCATCCTGGGCGTTGCTCTGTTGCAACCAGAGCCATTCTAGCGCCTGAGGCAGATGGCTATGTCATTTTTAAAAGTGTTTTATCCAGTACCTTCTGGATGCCAGAAAATGGGACAGTTTCAGATGTTCTCTAGTTTCATCTTTGCATTAAATGGGCATTAACATTTTTTTCAAACAAAGAAACGGGCCCATTAGGAAAAGAGACTTGTCCAAGATCACACAAGAGATTGCATTGAGTGTTTTTGCAGATATAGAGAGTAGCAAGTGCTTAGATCAGAAGGTTGCCAGAATTAGATATGAGTGGGTCGAGGGCAGGTGATGGACAGGTCCTTCAGCTGGCAGGACTGAAGAGTGGAGGGTGGGGAGTGCTGAAAGACTTCCAAGAATTTAATGTACAGACTGTACATCCTGTATGCTATTTAAGGAGCTCAGAAGTCTATGCGGGACATTTTCAATAGAAAGGTTTTAAAAGAAGAGTACTCAGTTCTCAGAGGACAGGGGGTTGAGGGGGCTGGGTGAAAAAGGTAAAGGAATTAAGAAGAAAAAACAGACACAGACAACAGTGTGATGATTAGCAGAGAGAAAGGGTGTTGTTGGGGGAGGTAGAAGAGGGTAAAGGGGGATAAATGGAATGGAAGGGGACTCGACTTTTGGTAGTGAACACACAATACAATATAGAGGTGATGTATTATAGAATTATACTACTGAAATCTATAAAATTTTACTAAGCATGTCACCCAGTAAATTCAATAAAAATTGGAAGACGAGTACTCAGATGTGTACTACATTTCAGAAACTCACTGTGTCTGTTTTAGAACTGAATATATTGGAATGAGATAAGAAGTGCTGGCTGTTACTGATGCTAAGATGCAGGAGTGTGTGTTTATATAACGTTCAGACACTATCGCTCTTTTTAAACAGAAATGTGGATTTTCAGAACTTTATTCATGGCAAAGAGAAAGAAAAGTGAAGACAGAATTTTGTCTTCATGATGGACCTCCTTATGCAAATGGTGATCCTCATGTTGGACATGCTTTAAATAAGGTAATTCTAATTAAGTATATAAGATTTGGGGGGGGAACCTGTATTTCAATACTTTACAAAAGAGTATTCTAATACTTTGACAATTATGTCATTGACACATAAAATCAATGTCTTGATAGAAAGCAGCAATGAACCATTTCAGTACTGTGTGACAAATCACTCTTTGCTTTGAGCGTGTTGTTTTGCATTAGTAAACTTCATTTTGTTCTGTAAATCATTGAGCACGAACTGTGTGCCAGGCATTGTTCTAGACCCAGAATATCAGTGAAAAAAATAAAGATAAGTTCTCTGCTTTTGGAGCTTATGCTTAGTCAGGGAAGACATAATCAATAAGATAAATAAAATATGTTAGAGTTGCTATTTGCTTCATCTCTCTAATTCATATGTTGAAACCTAACCCCTAATGGGATGGTATATGGACATGGGGCCTTTGGGAGGTGATTAGGCCATCAATGGGATCAGTGCCCTTAATAAAAGAGACCCCGGAGAGCTCCCTTGTCCCCTTCTGCTGTGTGAGGGTCACAGCAGGAAGAGAGTGGTCAGGGAACCTGGGCACAGGCCTCCCGAGATGCCTGCTCTGCCAGCGCCTTGACCGTGGCCTTTCCTGACTTTGGAACTGAAATCAGTTTCTGTTGTGTAAGCCACCCAGATTATGCCATCATGTTATAGCAGCCCAAACTGGTACCCAATAGTGATAGGTGCAATGGACTGAAATAAAAATAGAGAAGAACAGTGGGGGGCGGGGTCAGGTGAGCAAACTGCAATTTTATGAACTTGGTCTTGGGAAGATGCCTCTCTCACTGAACAGGTGGCGTTTGTGTGAAGTCCTCAAGTAAGGGAGCGAGCTCTAGAGGCTCGTTGGGGTCAGAGTGGCCAAGAGCAAAGACGTGGAGGTCAGAGCTTTCCTTGCGTGGTATTTTTTTTTAGATTATTTTTATTTTTTTTTTATTTTAATGGGGTGACATTGATAAATCAGGGTACATATGTTCAGAGAAAACATCTCTAGGTTATTTTGATATTTGATTATGCTGCATTCCCATCACCCAAAGTCCAATTGTCTTCTGTCACCTTCTAACTGGTTTTCTTTGTGCCCCTCCCCTCCCCCGACCCCCTCCCTCTCCTCCCCCTGACCCCGTAACCCCCACACTCTTGTCCATGTCTCTGAGTCTCATTTTTATATCCCACCTATGTATGGAATCATATAGTTCTTAGTTTTTTCTGATTTACTTATTTCGCTCAGTATGTTATCAAGGTCCATCCATGTTGTTGTGAATGATCAGATGTCATCATTTCTTATGGCTGAGTAGTATTCCATAGTATATATGTACCAAAGCTTTTTAAAACACTCGTCCACTGACGGACACTTGGGCTATTTCCAGATCTTCGCTATTGTGAACAATGCTGCCATAAACATGGGGTGCATTTCTTCTTTTTAAACAGTGCTATGGTGTTCTTGGAGATTATTCCTAAAAGTGGGATAGCTGGGTCAAAAGGCAGTTCGATTTTTAATTTCTTGAGGAATCTCCATACTGTTTTCCACAGTGGCCGCACCAGTCTGCATTCCCACCAGCAGTGCAGGAGGGTTCCCTTTTCTCCACATCCTCCCCAGCACTTATTCTGTGTTGTTTTGTTGATGAGCGCCATTCTGGCTGGTGTGAGGTGATATCTCATTGTGGTTTTAATTTGCATTTCTCTAATGATTAGTGACATTGAGCATTTTTTCATATGCCTATTGGCCATCTGTATGTCCTCTTTGGAGAAGTATCTATTCATTTCTTTTGCCCTTTTTTTTTTTTTTTTTTCTTAAGCTGGAAATGGGGGAGAGACAGTCAGACAGACTCCCTCATGCGCCCGACCAGGATCCACCCGGCACGCCCACCAGGGGCAGATGCTCTGCCCACCAGGGGGCGATGCTCTGCCCCTCCGGGGCGTCGTTCTGCCACGACCAGAGTCACTCTAGCGCCTGGGGCAGAGGCCAAGGAGCCATCCCCAGTGCCCGGGCCATCTTTGCTCCAGTGGAGCCTTGGCTGCTGGAGGGAAAGAGAGAGACAGAGAGGAAGGAGGGGGCGGGGGTGGAGAAGCAAATGGGCGCTTCTCCTATGTGCCTGGCCGGAAATCGAACCCGGGTCCCCCGCACGCCAGGCCGACGCTCTACCACTGAGCCAACCGGCCAGTTTTGCCCCTTTTTTTTTTTTTTTTTTCATTTTTCTGAAGCTGGAAACAGGGAGAGACAGTCAGACAGACTCCCGCATGCGCCCGACCGGGATCCACCCGGCATGCCCACCAGGGGCGACGCTCTGCCCACCAGGGGGCGATGCTCTGCCCATCCTGGGCGTCACCATGTTGCGACCAGAGCCACTCTAGCGCCTGAGGCAGAGGCCACAGAGCCATCCCCAGCGCCCAGGCCATTTTTGCTCCAGTGGAGCCTCGGCTGTGGGAGGGGAAGAGAGAGACAGAGAGTAAAGCGCGGCGGAGGGGTGGAGAAGCAAATGGGCGCTTCTCCTGTGTGCCCTGGCCGGGAATCGAACCCGGGTCCTCCTCACGCTAGGCCGACACTCTATCGCTGAGCCAACTGGCCAGGGCCCAGTTTTGCCCATTTTTTTATTGGGTTGTTTGTCTTCCTGGTATTGAGTTTTACAAGTTATTTATAAATTTTGGTTATTAACCCCTTATCAGACGTGTTGTCAAATATATTCTCCCATTGTGTAGTTTGTCTTTTTATTCTGTTCTTATTATCTTTAGCTGTGCAGAAGCTTTTTAGTTTGATATAGTCCCATTTCTTTATCCTGTCATTTATTTCCCTTACCCGTGGAGATAAATCAGCAAATATATCACTGCGAGAGATGTCAGAGAGCTTACTGCCTATGTTTTCTTCTAAGATGCTTATGGTGTCATGCCTTACATTTAAGTCTTTTATCCATTTTGAGTTTATTTTTGTGAATGGTGTAAGTTGGTGGTCTAGTTTCATTTTTTTGCAGGTTGCTGTCCAGTTTTCCCAACACCATTTGTTGAAGAGGCTGTCTTTACTCCATTGTATTTCCTTACCTCCTTTGTCAAATATCAGTTGTCCATAGAGCTATGGGTTTATTTCTGGGTTCTCTGTTCTGTTCCATTGATCTATGTGCCTGTTCTTATGCCAGTACCAGGCTGTTTTGAGTACAATGGCCTTATAGTATAACTTGATATCCGGAAGTGTGATGTGTGATACCTCTCACTTTATTCTTCCTTTTCAAGATTACTGAGGTTATTCGTGTTCTCTTTTGGTTCCATATTAATTTTTGGAATATGTGTTCTATATCTTTGAAGTAAGTCATTGGTATTTTAATCAGTATTGCATTGAATTTATAAATTGCTTTGGGTAATATAGACATTTTAATGATATTTATTCTTCCTAACCATGAGCACAGTATATGCTTCCACTTGTTTGTATCTTCCCTGATTTCTTTTATCAATGTTTTATAATCTTTCGAGTACAAATCTTTAATCTCCCTGGTTAAATTTATTCCTAGGTACTTTATTTTTTTGGTTGCAATGGTAAAGGGGATTGCTTCCTTAATTTCTCTTTCTGACAGTTCATTGTTAGTGTATAAAAATGCCTCTGATTTCTGAGTATTAATTTTATATCCTGCTACCTTGCTGAATTTATCAGGTCTAGTAGTTTTTTTACTGAGACTTTAGGGTTTTCTATATACAATATATCATCTGCAAATAATGATAGTTTTACTTCTTCTTTTCCAATTTGGATGCCTTTTATTTCTTTTTCTTGTCTGATTGCTGTGGCTAGGACTTCCAGAACTATGTTGAATAAGAGTGGCGAAAGGGGGCACCCCTGCCTTGTTCCTGATCTTAAGAGGATTTGCTTTTAATTTTTGCCCATTGAGTATGATGTTGGCTGTGGGTTGTCATAGATGGCCTTTATCATGTTGAGGTATGTTCCCTGTATTCCCACTTTGCTGAGAGTTTTGATCATGAATGGGTGCTGGATTTTATCAAATGCTTTTTCTGCATCTATTAAAATTATCATGTGGTTTTTCTCCTTCCTTTTGTTTATGTGATGAATCACATTGATTGATTTGCGAATATTGTACCAGCCTTGCCTCCCAAGAATAATCCCACTTGATCATGATGTATGATTTTTTTCATATATTGCTGGATCCGGTTTGCTAATATTTTGTTGAGGATTTTAGCATCTAAATTCATCAGGGATATTGGCCTATAATTTTCTTTCTTTGTGTTATCTTTGCCTGATTTTGGAATCAGAATTATACTTGCCTCATAAAAGGAGCTTGTAAGTCTTCCTTCCTCTTGATTTTTTTGAAATAGCTTGAGAAGGATAGGAGTTAGTTCTTCTTTGAATATTTAGTAGAATTCACTTGTGAAGCCATCAGGCCCAGGACTTCTCTTTTTTTGGGAGTTTTTTGATAACTCTTTCAATCTCATTTGTTGTAATTGGTCTGTTTAGGTTTTCTGATTCTTCCAGATTAATTTTTGGAAGATTATATATTTCAAGGAATTTGTCCATTTCATCTAGGTTGTCTAGTTTTTTGGTGTAGAGTTCTTCATAGTATTGTCTTACAATATTTTGTATTTCTGTTGTGTCAGTTGTTATTTCTCCACTCTCATTTCTAATTTTATTTGAGTCCTCTCTCTTTTTTTCTCGGTGAGTCTGGTTAAAAGTTCGTCGATCTTGTTTACCTTTTCAAAGAACCAGCTCCTGGTTTCATTGATTCTCTGTATTGTTTTTTTAGCCTCTATGTCATTTATTTCTGCTCTGATCTTTATTATTTCCTTCCTTCTACTGGCTCTGGGCTTTACTTGATGTTCTTTTTCTAGTTCTTTTAGATGCAGGGTCAAGTTGTTTCTTTGAGCTTTTTCTAGCTTCTTGAGGTATGCCTGTAATGCTATGTATGAACTTCTCTCTCGGGACTGCTTTTGCTGTGTCCCGTATATTTTGAGTTGATGTATGCTCGTTATCATTCGTTTCTAGGAATTTTTTTATTTCTTCTTTGATCTCATTGTGAACCCATTCATTATTTAATAACATGCTATTTAGTTTCCAAGTGTTTGAGTATTTTTCAGTTTTTCTGTTGTGGTTGATTTCTATTTTCATGCCATTGTGATCAGAGAGAGTGCTCGATATGATTTCAATCTTCTTAAATTTGTTGAGACTGCTTTTGTGCCTTAACATGTGGTCTATCCTAGAGAATGTACCATGAGCACTTGAAAAGAATGTATATTCTGCTGCTTTAGGGTGAAAGGTTCTGAAGATATCAATTTTTTTTTTTTCCCCCATATTTTTCTGAAGCTGGAAATGGGAAGAGACAGTCAGACAGACTCCCGCATGCGCCCGACCGGGATCCACCTGGCACGCTCACCAGGGGGCAATGCTCTGCCCCTCCGGGGCGTCGCTCTGTCGCGACCAGAGCCACTCTAACGCCCGGGGCAGAGGCCAAGGAGCCATCCCCAGCGCCCGGGCCATCTTTGCTCCAATGGAGCCTCGCTGCGGGAGGGGAAGAGAGAGACAGAGAGGAAGGAGAGGGGGAGGGGTGGAGAAGCAGATGGGCGCTTCTCCTGTGTGCCCTGGCCGAGAATCGAACCCGGGACCCCTGTATGCCAGCCGATGCTCTACCACTGAGCCAACCGGCCAGGGCCGAAGATATCTATTAAATCAAGTTGATCTACTGTGTTCTTTAAGTCTGCTGTTTCTTTGTTAATTTTCTTTCTTGAGGATCTATCTAGTGATGTTAGTGGGGTATTGAAATCCCCTACTATTATAGTATTGCTGTTGATCTCGCCCTTTAAATCCATCAAAGTCTGCTTTATATATTAATATTTAGGTGTTCCTATATTAGGTGTGAAGATATTTATAATAGTTATATGTTCCTGTTGGATTGCTCCCTTTATCATTATGTAGTGGCCTTCTTTATCTCTTACTATATTCTTTGTTTTAAAGTCCATTTTGTCTGATATAAGTATTGCTACCCCAGCTTTTTTTTCATTTCCATTTGCGTGAAATGTTTTTTTCCATCCTTTTATCTTCAGTCTGTGTGCATCTTTTGTTTTAAGGTTTGTCTCTTGTAGACAGCATATGTATGGGTCCTGTTTTCTTATCCACGCAGCTACCCTATGTCTTTTGATCGGATCATTTAATCCATTTACATTTAAGGTTATTATTGATATGTAATTGTTTATTGCCATTTTATTCTTGAAAACTGTATTCCTCTTTTGCTATATATTTTTTCTCCTTTGATCTGTTTAAAACAGGCCCCTTAGCATTTCTTGCAGCATTGGTTTGGTTGTAGTGAATTCCTTGAGTTCTTTTTTGTCTGTAAAGCTTTTTATTTCTCCTTCAATTTTAAACGATAGCCTTGCTGGATAAAGTAGTCTTGGTTGTAGGCTCTTGTTCTGCATTACTTTGAATATTTTCTTGCCATTCCCTTCTGGCCTCAAGTGTTTCTGTTGAGAAGTCGGAAGTCATCCTTATGGGGGCTCCTTTGTAGGTGATAGTCTTTTTTTCTCTAGCAGCTTTTAATATTTTATCACTTAGCTTTGGTATTTTAATTATGATGTGTCTTGGTGTAGATTTCTTTGGGTTTCTCTTTAATGGAGTTCTCTGTGCTTCTTGAATTTGTGAGATGTTTTTCTGCCTTGAGGGAATTTTTCAGCTATGATATGTTTGAACAAAGTCTCTATCTCTTGTTCTTTCTCTTCTTCTTCAGAAACCCCTATGATGAGGATGTTATTTCTCTTTATGTTGTCACAGAGCTCTCTTAAAGTTTCCTCAGATTTATTGAGTCTCTTTACTTTTTTCTGCTCTGCTTCTGTGCCTTTATTTATCTTGTCCTCTAACTCGCTGATTCGATTCTCAGCTGCATCCATCCTGCTTTTAATTCCTTCCATTGTGTTCTTCATTTCTGATATTGTATTTGTCATTTCTGACTGATTCTTTTTTATTATTTCAGTGTCCTGTTTTATATTTGCTATCTCTTTATTTAGGTGTTCATAATGACCGTCTATTGTTCTAATATCTTTGAGCATCCTAACAATCGTTATTTTAAACTCTGCATCTGGCAATTTGGTTATATCTGACTCATTCAGGTTTTTCTCTGGGGATTTCTCTTGATTCATTTGTGTTGCATTTTTCTGCCTGCTCATTTTGTGTGTGTAAAAGAAGGTTTTGGCCACTGGAGTCCACTGGGTGTGGCCTCTGTGTTCCCTAGGTGTGGTCTGTCTGCAGGCCTGCCACCCGCTCTGCTGTTGCTGCCTAGGGAGTTCAGGTATGAGTGCTGCCAGTGCCTGCCGAGTGGGGCTGTTGCTGTGGTTTCCGCTTCTCCTTCTGGGGAGTGCCTGTGATCACATGCTTGGGTGTACAAGCCTCCGTGGCCTTGACCATTGCCCTGCCCCCGCAGGTGGTGTTATGCTTAGCCCTGAGGGCAGGGGTGAGCACCTTTGCTCAGCTGCAGATCTTCGCCTGATTCCTGGCGGAGGAGCCTGCTCGTGGGACAGCTGCAAGCCTTGGCTCCACAGGTCAGGTGGGACTGCATGCCCACGCTCAGTGGCGGGACTCTGCCTGTTCTGGGCTTTTGGCTCCACCCCTGCGGGAGGAGCCAGCTCTCAAGTCACGCCACAAGCATCAGTTCTGTGGGCGGGGCAAGGCTGTGCTCCTGCACCCTTGCTCAAGGGCTGGTCTCCACCTCTTCCGGGGTTCCCGTCCTTCTCCCGCAGGCTGGATTGCAGGTGGCTCATAGCTGGGCTTGACCACTTTCCCACGTCTCCTCCTCCCCAGCCGGGCAAGACTGAACTCACACCTGGGCCTCAGCGGTGGCCAGCCGGGCTTCTGTTCTTGCCGACAGAATCGCGCTTCCACCTGCGGCCACCTGCCCTCCGGCAAGCCCACAGCCGTGTTGTTGGGGGCGCTGCAGCTCAGACCCTAATACTCACTACTGTAGTCCTGAAAGCTCCCTCCTTCTAAGCGACTCTGCTCTGAGTGCTGTGGGAGAGCTTGTTTGGCTGGTGTCCTGCTTCCCTTTGCTGGTATTGCTGTTTCCACGGGAAATACTCACTTCAGATTTGGGGAGTGACTCGTCCCAGAGGTTAGGGTGGCTGTCTCTCAAAATGTTTCTCCCTGTGCCTCCTAGATTATACTCTCTTCCTGCTACTCCAGTCCTCTCCTCTCTCTCCGTCCCCTGGAGCTCCGGGTGAGTGGTTGTGAGAGAGGTTTTCTGCGCGGTCCCTTTAAAAAGAATCCTGAGTCTGAGAAATCAGTCTCTTTCTCACAAACAGTATCCTGTCTTGTTTCTAGCTAAATACTGTCCATATGCCTCTTCTAGGCTCTGGGGCTGCAGGCTGGGGCTTTGTTCCTGGGACTTAGGACCCTCCTCTCTCTGTAAACTCACTTCCCACCGGGCGAGTCTCTCCTGGCTGCCGTTCGCTCCGGGGAGCTGGGCAGCCCTCTCTGCGTTTCCGCTTTTCCTACCAGTCTCAGTGTGGCTTCTTCAGTGTTCCTTGGTTGAAGTGTCCTCTTAGTTTAGTCCAAAGTTGGTTTTTCCAGATGATGGTTCTTAAAATTAGTTTGTAATCCAGTTTGGTTCTGGGAGGTGGAAGTTGGTACGTCTGCCTACTCCATCGCCATCTTGTTTTCCTCCTTGAGTGTTTGATGAGGCTAGTGTTCTTGGCGGAAAGTGACAGAAGGGGGGACTAGTACATGAGAGGCAGAGAGGCCCTTGGAAGGTTAAAATTATTATTTTTAATAAAAAATTTTTAAATTACAGTTTGCATCCAACATTTTGTATTAGTTATAGGTGTCTAGCATGGTGGTTAGACAATTAAAATGATTTCTTAAACAGGTGGTATAGGCTGCCTATTTGCATATTTCAGCTTTACAAACAAATTGGTAATTTGGGGCATAATGTTTTTCTTTGAAAATTCTTTATTCTTTGATTTTTCTTGAGGTGGTTAAGGCATTTTAAAACTTTTAATAAGTTATCGTATTTATGTTGAACTTGGAATAGGAAATTTAATAGGTTACTTTATATAGATCTTTTTAAAATTGGGCTTTCTCGGTGTTTTAAAATATTATGAAAATAATATAAATTGTTGGATACAAGCTTCATGTTTGAATGGTGATTTCGTATTTTCTCTGCAGATTTTGAAAGATATAGCCAATCGCTACCAAATGATGAGGGGTTCCAAAGTACATTTTGTGCCAGGCTGGGATTGTCATGGGTTACCCATTGAAATAAAAGTATTATCAGAACTTGGTGCAAAAGCTCAGAATCTTTCAGCGGTGGAAATTAGAAAGAAAGGTAAGTGATCTCTGTTTTAAAGAGATATTTGTAAACACTGGTTTACCTTAGCCCTGCTAAGGTCTGGACTTTATCAAAGAGACCCATTGTATTTTGTATTTTGTTTCATGGCATCTGTTGGAAATCACTTGTGTCACAGAAAATTCAGATTTTTTTGTCTTATTTGATTCTTCAGTGGATTGGCTCAGCAAGGAATCATATTCGTATATGTTAATATACTGTATATTTGGATATGGTTGTGAAGATTTTTTACTTCCTTTTGAAACTTCTTGGATTTGACTAGATATACTGATTGTTTTCTGTATAATGGAATATATTCTCTGATCTTTTCTTAAATTAAGAAATTTGAAGAATACTTTTTCCAGTGTATTTTTTCCTAAATGTAAGGTCATTGTATGAAGTCTGGAAAATAGAGACCATGGTAACAAAATTTTAACTTTTTAAATTCTAGTTATTTTAGAGTTCAAACACCTTTAACTTTCCAAATGACTTTCCTATGTAACTTTGTAGTCTAAACCAGTCCTTTTCTTTCTTTCTTTTTTTTTTTTTTTTTTACAGAGACAGAGAGAGGGATAGATAGGGACAGACAGGAACGGAGAGAGATGAGAAGCATCAATCATCAGTTTTTCATTGCGACACCTTAGTTATTCATTGATTGCTTTCTCATATGTGTCTTGACCATGGGCCTTTAGCAGACAGAGTAACCCCTTGCTCGAGCCAGCGACTTTGGGTCCAAGCTGGTGAGCTTTCCTCAAACCAGATGAGCCCACGCTCAAGCTGGCAACCTCAGGGTCTTGAACCCGGGTCCTCTGCATCCCAGTCGGATGCTCTATTCACTGTGCCACCGCCTGGTTAGGCTAAACCAGTGCCTTTTCACCACAAGTGTGCAAACCAGTTCTCCAGAAATTTTGTGCTAGTCTGTGAGAGAGTTAAGCACTGATGTTGTATGAAAACTATAGACCCAATGATCTTAGTCAAATTCTCTTATGCTCAGGGTGATTTCTGCCTTAGTAATCTCCAAAATAACTCCTATTTCCACTGATCCCCAAATATAAAAAGGTTGAAAACCACTGGTCTAAACTGTGTACAATACTTGCATTTAGAGACATACATGCTAAACTATGTTTATGAATTTGATGTACTGTTATTTAAAAGCTTTTTCTTGTCTTTTTGTTTAGCTAGATTATTTGCTAAAGCAGCAATTGAGAAACAGAGGTTGGCATTTATTCGTTGGGGAATAATGGCAGATTGGAATAATTGCTACTATACATTTGATGGAAGTTATGAGGCCAAACAGTTGAGAATTTTCTACGAAATGTTTGACAAGGTAATAAAGTACTTTTTTTTTTTCCCAAGTGTGTTAGATTTTGTTACAAAATCCCAGCTTGATATAATATATTTGTCTCTTACAGGGCCTGATTTATCGATCTTACAAACCGGTGTTTTGGTCTCCCTCTTCAAGGTATTTATGTGTTTTTGCTCATTAAAGGACAGACTTTGTGAGACTTCCAAATATTTATGTCTAATATTTTCAATCCTAAGGACTGCATTGGCAGAAGCGGAACTTGAATACAATCTTGAGCACGTCAGTCGCTCAATATATGTAAAATTCCCTCTCTTGAAACCTGGTCCTAAGTTGGCATCTCTTATAGGTACGATTTAGTCATTGCTTGTGTTTATTACAGTTATGGAACTGGAACACTTAGTAACATGTTTGAAATTTTATTTCCACAGATGGTTCATCTCCTATTAGTTTTTTAGTCTGGACCACACAGCCTTGGACAATTCCAGCCAATCAGGCTGTTTGTTACATGCCAGACGCAAAGTATGTATCATTTCACCCCAAATAGGATTAGTTCCATTATTAGAATTATTTTGAATTCATTTTATCCTTATTCTCCTCTTAATAGTTGAAGTATTTATCCATATAGATTGTAAAATCCTATTTCCAGCTTTTTTGGAGAACAAAACAGAAATGTAAGGGATGAAGTCTATTGAAAATAGTACTTTCTGATTTTGAAGTTAGTTTTCTAAAATGTAAAACTTTTTATTATCAAACTTTTAAAACATTTCTTATTGAATGTATTAGGGTGACATTGGTCAAGAAACTGATGTAACACATTTTACATGTTACCTGTGGCTTTTTTTTTATTGTTGGTAATTTCAATCCTGCCATGTGATTTTAGGTATGCTGTGGTGAAATGTTCCCAGTCTGGAGACCAGTACGTGTTGGCCGCTGATAAAGTCACACCTGTGGCTTCCACTCTGAAAACAACATTGGAGGTTATTTCGACATTTTCAGGTGAAGATTTAGAGATAGTCTGACTGTTGTAGTCCTAAAAATATGGGGTTAAGTACTCTACTGACCATTGCTCATTCTGAGTCAAAACAATCGATATGGTTTCTGCCTTTCTAGAATATATCTTACAGTGATTTCACTGAAGGAGAATATATATTAAATATGATAAGACTATAGAAATATTTGCACAGTGACTAAGGCACAACAGATAAAAAAAATGTCTCTGGCAAATATCTGATGTAAAATTAGACAAACGTCCTTCGTACAAGATGTGGAATGTGCAAATATCCTGGGCACTTGTTATCCAAAATTAAATCGCTAAATATTCTTTATCTGATGTAATCAAAAGAACGAGGAAGGAAGTAAATATGTGTATTTTTGTATATGATTTTACTAAGGAAATTGAACACATTCTGAAAATGAGTTCAAAGACAATTTGGGACTGGCTTTGAAATATAACTCTGGAAACCGAGGGAAGTTTAAAATGACCTCTGATCCTTAGGGTTGATAGATCTTTGAGGTTCTTACAAAAAAATATTTTTTTATATGACTGAGATACCTCAAAATGGAAAGATTGCCTAACTCATAGGGAAGCCCCCTAAATGCATTGGTTGAGATATATGCCAATCAGAAGTTGAACAGGCTTAACAAAAAGGATTTCCTGGCAAATGCGGGAAAGAAGCTACAGGATGTTTAACATTTTATAGCATTTGGTCCTTATGGGTGCAATAGGAGGATCCAGTATATTCCTTACTCCTCGCCTGCCCCTCCCCCAACACCCCTACCCCCCTTTTAAGTGCAGACTGTGTTCTCAACAAGTGAGATGTCACGGAAGCTGTGTGGCCTTCTCACAAGGTGTTTGAAAGTATTCAGGTTAAACTGAAGATCCTTTTTCTAGATTGCCTAATTGTTTCAAATAATTCCTGTGCATAGAGTAATTGGGGTGCCGCCCCAAGCCCCCACCTCTCAGAGGTGTGTGTGTCCTTCTCATCCCTGGCTAAATGAGCAGGTGACCACTCGCTTATAGCTTGTTAAGTTGGGAGGAAGGTTGAACAGCTGAAGTGGAATTGTTTGTACGGCGTTTGTTTTCTGCGCAGACAATAACTCACTGCCTCTCATTCATCATGTAGAGCTCACAGAGCAAGTGAAGGGTGAGGTTTGGGGTGACCCATCGTGATGCTGAGTCTGCTCTTCTCCCCAATCTGTTGCTGCTCTTAGGCTGATAGAAGAAAAGCCAACTACAATGATTCTTACTAGTGGCTTTCTTTGCCCGCAGGGGTCGATTTGGAAGATGGTACTTGTAGTCACCCTTTAATTCCTGATAAAGTCTCTCCTCTTTTGCCTGCAAACCATGTGACCATGGCCAAAGGCACGGGACTGGTGCACACAGCCCCGGCTCACGGTATGGAAGATTACAGCGTCGCATCCCAGCACAACCTGCCCACGGTATTCGTCCTCTTTTCTCCATTGCATTGACTGTTTTTATAGAATTAAAGTGATCAGCTAACATCTTCATATATTTTTAATAATAATTGTTTTTGTCATAACTGTGAAATGCTCAGAGGTGTGCAATTCATTAACTCTTTAATACACACTAATTGAGAAAGATTTTTCAAGACTTAACACAAAATCAGTGCAAAGTTAAGACTGAAGAATAGTATTAAATGGGGGCCATTTTTTCTTTCAAGTATGAAGTCACATAGACTCATTACTTTCCATTCCTGAAAAATGGCATGTGGGTTTTACTAGTTGTAAAGAATTATTGATTTTAAGGCTCGATAGTCCTCTGTAAATTTATTTTACACACGTTGATTACTTTGCAAGTTTTTCCATGTATAGGTGAGTCTCAGTCATGACCGTGTGTGTACGTTGCCATGGAGTCATAAATTGAGACCAAATTAAAAATGACATTTAGTTATATTAGTTTTTGTTACTAAACTTATGTCGCTGCTTTAATTTTGCCTTTGGTGATGCAGATGTATAAATTATATTTTCTAGTAACTAAGTAAGCCCCCACATACTTAGTGTAGGGAAAGTCTAGACTGAAATGTTCTATATATATTGTCTTGCCAGGTATTATTATAAAATAAAATGTCTTGATACTTTTTCTTTTTTCTTATTTTATTTTATTTTTTTACAGGGACAGAGAAAGAGTCAGAGAGAGGGATAGACAGGGACAGATAGATAGGAACAGAGAGAGATGAGAAGCATCAATCATCAGTTTTTCGTTGCGAGACCTTAGTTGTTCATTGATTGCTTTCTCATATGTGCCTTGACCGTGGGCCTTCAGCAGACCGAGTAACCCCTTGCTCAAGCCAGCGACCTTGGGTGCAAGCTGGTGAGCTTTTGCTCAAACCAGATGATCCTGCGCTCAAGCTGGCGACCTCGGTCTCGAACCTGGGTCCTCGGCATCCCAGTCCGACGCTCTATCCACTGCGCCACCGCCTGGTCAAGCTATCTTGATACTTTAATTGTCCAAAATAACACCTTGTAGGATTGTTTAGTGGATGAAGATGGAATCTTCACAGCTGCTGCGGGTCCTGAACTTCAAAATAAGTCTGTCCTTGAAGAGGGAACAGATGTGGGTGAGTATTGGGTGTGTTGATGTCATACATCTGTATTTTCTGAAAAGTTGCCAGCAGTAACCTTGATTTATTCTCTCATCTTATACTTGGAACAAAAACAAAAGCTCGGATTCTGTCTTGTTTAGTCACATGGTTTAAATGGAGTTTGGAAGTTTTTACCTCCTGCCTGGAAGTTGCTCTGTTTAAGCCAATCAGGGCAGTTCACAGGGAGTGATGCTTTTTAGGACTATGGAGGTAATCATCAGGAGTATTAGTTTTGTGCATGGCTAATGTCAAGCTCGGGGCTAGATGATGACTGTGAATCAGATACCCCCATTCCTTCTGTCACCCTTGTAAACCACTGACCATCCAGCGTGGTTTATGTATTCTGATCTTGGCGGTCCTCTAGTCTTAAATGGTCCTTCTGCCTTCCTGGAATTATGGTCCAGGGATCAAGTACTATGGAGGCCGTTTTTTGCCCACAGTAAAGACAAAGTCAAATCACGCCTGATGTATTAGTTTTCCAGTGCTACTGTAACAAATTACCATGAATTTAGTGGCTTTAAACAGCAGGTTTATTCTCTGACTGTTATGGAGGCTAGAATTCTGAACCCAGGTGTGTGAGTAGGGTGTGCTCCCTCTGAAGGCTCTCAGAAAGGATCCTTCCTTGCCTCTTCCTAGTTTCTGGTGGCTTCTGTGATCCCATGTTTAAACCATTCCTTGGTTAATAGCTATGTTACGGCAGTCTCGGCCTCTGTTGTCACATGTCCTTCTCTGCTCTTGTATGTCTCTCTGCATCATTGGATTTAGGGCACACCCTAACCCAGTGGTCCCCAATCCCCGGGCTGCGGACCGGTACTGGTCCGTGGGCCATTTGGTACCTGTCCGCAGAGAAAGAATAAATAATTTACATTTTTTTCGTTTTATTTATATTTAAATCTGAACGATGTTTTATTTTTAAAAAATGACCAGATTCCCTCTGTTACATCCGTCTAAGACTCACTCTTGACGCTTGTCTCGGTCACGTGATACATTTATCCGTCCCACCCTAAAGGCCGGTCTGTGAAAATATTTTCTGACATTATACCGGTCCGTGGTCCAAAAAAGGTTGGGGACCACTGCCCTAACCCAGGTGGCTTCGTCTTAACTTAATTACAGCTACAAAGACTCTGTTTTCAAATAAGATCACTTTCACATATACTAGGAGTTAGGACTTGAGCATATTTTTTAGAGGGACAAAATTCAACTATTTCTGATTTCTAATGGAATATGTGGACATCATTTTGAGAACCTAAGTATGAAAGATTATGACTCTGAATTTCAAATGTAGAATTTTAAACGTACTTGTTTATCTTTCCCCTGAAGTTGACGGCATAACTTGGATTCTGATTAGGTGTTCCAGTCCCTTTTTTTTTGCCAGATGGTTCCCCGCTTTATGCCTCTGATACCTGGTAGGTGGCCCCTCTCGCTGGCAGCACCTGTTGGTCCAGATTCAGAACTCCCTGGGAGTTTACAGAGTGATTAGGATCCTCATCGCACTTTTTTTAAAAAAATATTTTATTTATTGATTTTTTAGAGAGAGAGAGACAGAGAGAGAGAGAGAAGGGGGAGGAGCAGGAAGCATCAACTCCCATATATGCCTTGACCAGGCAAGCCCAAGGTTTCGAACCGGCGACCTCAATGTTCCAGGTCGACGCTTTATCCCACTGCGCCACCACAGGTCAGGCCTCATCGCACTTTTAAATGATGTCTAATACAAATTGTTACTGACTTTTTTTTTAAGTCATAAAGATGCTTCAGGCTTCAAAGAATCTGTTGGTAGAGGAGAAATTGGTACACAGCTATCCCTATGACTGGAGGACTAAGAAACCAGTGGTAATCCGTGCCAGCAAGCAGTGGTTTGTGAATATCATGGACCTCAAGACTACAGCCAAGGTATAGAGAAGCAGCTTGCCTTTGTCCGGCTGGGTTTTCCGTGCACAGCAAGAAAGGGCTGCGTGGGAGGCCAAGGGAGGGTTTTGAGAGTAGAAGAGGCTGTTGCTGTTACGATTTGATTTCATAAAATTGTAGAATTATAGCATAACAATTTACATATTCTGTATTTGTATTGAGTGGACGATTGTGACATGGACTATTTTGTTTTGTTTTGTTTTTACATTCCTATGAAGCCCTTACTTGTGAATGTTAAAATTTTTAACGTCCGGTTCTGCACAGATCTTATTGGTTGCAGAACATCTCAGTCTGATGCCCTATGTGGAAGCTCAATTTTTTTGATGTCTTTATGTACAATTCTCAGTTGCTTTTTTGCAGAAATAGAGCAGAGTGATATACTGCCATGTTTCTATCACCCAAGTTCAACAATAATCAATGTACGACCACTTTCGTTTTTACCTACACCCTTCTCACTTTTTACTCCTTACCTGTTGGATTGTTTGAAGCATATTTCGGGCATTCTTTATTCCATAAGTATTCATCATGTGTGTCTGAAAGATAAAGACTATTGAAAACATAATTGCAATGCTGTTATCAGCACCTTAAAAAAATAATAGTTGGCCCTGGCCGGTTGGCTCAGCGGTAGAGCGTTGGCCTGGCGTGCGGGGGACCCAGGTTCGATTCCCGGCCAGGGCACATAGGAGAAGCGCCCATTTGCTTCTCCACCCCCTCCCCTCCTTCCTTTCTGTCTCTCTCTTCCCCTCCCGCAGCCAAGGCTCCATTGGAGCAAAGATGGCCCGGGCGCTGGGGATGGCTCCTTGGCCTCTGCCCCAGGCGCTAGAGTGGCTCTGGTCGCCGCAGAGCGACGCCCCGGAGGGGCAGAGCATCACCCCCTGGTGGGCAGAGCGTCGCCCCTGGTGGGCGTGCTGGGTGGATCCCGGTCGGGCGCATGCGGGAGTCTGTCTGACTGTCTCTCCCCGTTTCCAGCTTAAGAAGAAAAAATTAAAAAAAAAAAAAAAATAATAGTTATTCCTTGGCAAAATCAAGTATCTAAATTGGGTATTAACTAGTCGAGTTGAATAGCAGATGTTGCCATTCCACCAGTTGGTGGTGCTACAAATGGCTTTGGGGGGAGGGGGTGTCAGGTCAGTGAGGGAACTATTTAACATGAAACTAAATATAAAAATGCTTTTATTCATGGATGGAGAGATTGGCAACATGGAGTTAACATATTTGGCCTCTTTTGAGCTTATTGCCAGTCACTTTTGCTATATAATTTATCTTGGCAATTGGTGAATGAAATCAAATGCTTGCAATTTGCAGCTCTTGTGGAAAGAGGGAGGGTTCTTGTGGAAGGAAAGAGGGTTCTTAAGAGATAGTAAGTAAAGAGTAAATAACTGTTACTCTGAGAAAGTGCTTTTATGTTCTAAACTGTACTGTATGTAAATTAGGTTATATTGCAATCCTTGTTGGCCTATGATAGTAGTTTTTTTTAAGCACTTAAAAAATAGTTGAATTCAGACCTGGCCGGTTTGCTCAGTGGTAGAACATCGGCCTGGCGTGCAGGAGTCTGGGTTCGATTCCCAGCCAGGGCACACAGGAGAAGCGCCTATCTGCTTCTCCACCCTTCCCCCTCTCCTTCCTCTCTGTCTCTCTCTTCCCCTCCAGCAGCCAAGGCTCCATTGGAGCAAAGTTGGCCCGGGCACTGGGGATGGCTCTATGGCTTCTGCCTCAGGCGCTAGAATGGCTCTGGTTGCAACAGAGCATCGCCCCCTGGTGCGCATGCTGGGTAGATTCCGGTCGGGCGCATGCGGGAGTCTGTCTGACTGCCTTCCCATTTCCAACTTCAGGAAAAAAAAATGGTTGAATTCAAGTTTGAATTGATTTAAACTGTAGTTTAATGAAGTTTAATACTTCTACTACACCTGTTATTACTAGTTTTTTGGTTTTTTTTAAATCTTATTTTTATTAATTTTAATGCAGTGACATTGATAAATCAGGGTACATATGTTCCGAGAAAACATCTTCAGATTATTTTGACCTTTGATTATGCTGCATACCCCTCACTCAAAGTCAAATCGTCCTTCGTCACCTTCTATCTGGTTTTCTTTGTGCCCTTACCCTCCCCCCACTCCCTACCTCTCCTTCCTCACCCCTTCCCCACCCCTCCACCCCACGCCCTGTTACCATCACATTCTTGTCCATGTCTCTAAGTCTCATTTTTATGTCCCATCTATGCATTGGTTCATATAGTTCTTAGTTTTTTTCTAATTTACTTATTTCACTCCGTATAATGTTATCAAGGTCCATCCATGTTATTGTAAATGATCCGATGTCATCATTTCTTATGGCTGAGTAGTATTCCATAGTATATATGTACCAAAGCTTTTTAATCCACTCATCCTCTGATGGACACTTGGGCTGTTTCCAGATCTTCGCTATTGTGAACAATGCTGCTATAAACATGGGGGTGCATTTCTCCTTCTGGAACCCTTCTATGGTGTCCTTGGGGTATATTCCTAAAAGTGGGATGGCTGGGTCAAAAGGCAGTTCGATTTTCAATTTTTTGAGGAATCTCCATACTGTCTGATAAGGGGTTAATAACCAAAATTTATAAAGAACTTGTAAATCTCAACACCAGAAAGACAAACAATCCAATCAAAAAATGGGCAAAAGAAATGAATAGACACTTCTCCAAAGAGGATATACAGATGGCCAATAGGCATATGAAAAAATGCTCAACATCATTAATCATTAGAAATGCAAATTAAAACCACAATGAGATATCACCTCACACCGGTTAGAATGGCGCTCATCAACAAAACAACACAGAATAAGTGCTGGCGAGGATGTGGAGAAAAGGGAACCCTCCTGCATTGCTGGTGGGAATGCAGACTGGTACAGCCTCTGTGTTATTACTAGTTTTGATCTAGGATGCTTGGAAATTGGTATAAAATCTTTTCTCGCACCCTTCAAAGGTGATATCTGCTCTTGATGATATTTCCTGGGTCCTCTGTGGTCCTGTTTTAACTTTGCCTCATTTGCTCTGAAATCTGTGTTTTAGTTTAGTTTTTTGGGGAGAGTGGGGGAAATGGAGGTACATGTGAATGAGTATAAGTATATAAAGAAAAAAGCTATATTAGGACAAATAATAACAGTTCTAGATTTGTTCTGCTTTCTCTCACTAGACTTGATTTGTGAATCAATTGCAGGAATTGTTAAAAAAAGTGAAATTTATTCCTGGATCAGTGCTGAATGCCATGGTGGACATGATGGACAGGCGGCCATATTGGTGTATATCAAGGCAAAGAGTTTGGGGCGTTCCAATTCCTGTGTTCCATCACAAGACGAAAGATGAATTCTTGATCAACAGGTAGAACTTTATAAAAATTTTCAGCATTTTAAACTGAATTGTATTTTCTGAAGCAAAGGCCCCAATTTTTTTTTCCTATGCAAATTGATTGATTGTGTATGAGAGGCATTTTGCTAGAATGAGCTAACGGGGATTTAAGAGTGGGCAGTGTGAGTGGGGGCTCCCACGGTGTAATTTTTCTCTATGAATTAGTCATTCTCCCTGAGTCTCTCCTCCCTTTCAGAGGAAAATTGGTTATATGCTTTAAAATGTTTTTTATTTTTATTTTTATTATATTTTTATTCAGTAAGAGGAGGGGAGGCAGAGAGACAGACTTCCTGGTGCACCCTGACCAGGATCTACCAAGCAAGCCCACTGGGGGGTGATGCTTTTCCCATCTGGGGCATTGCTCCGTTGCTCAGCAACCAAGCTATTCTTAGCACCTGAGGCAGAGGCCATGGAGCCATCCTTAGTGCCCAAAGCCAACTTGCTCCAATTGAGCCATGGCTGCAGGAGGGGAAGAGAGAAAGAGAGAAGCAAGGTCGGTAGAGAAGCAGATAGGTGCCTCTCCTGTGTGCCCTGACTGGGAATTGAACCTGGGACATACACATAGCGGGCCGATGCTTTACCACTGAGCAAACTGGCCATGGCCTGCTTTAATATTTAAGAAACTTAATTTAATGTAGTTAAATGCACAAGTAAGTCTTTGTTCATCCTCAATTTCCCCCCATACCCTTCCCTACCTCTTTCCTCTGCTCCTCCTATCGGCAATCACCACAATGTTGTCTGTGTCCATGAGGTTTGTTTTTTGTCCTTTTTTTGTTCTATTTCTTAACTTTTCTTTTAATTTGCTAAGATAATACTAAACAATTCAGAGCAGAAAAGCTGATATGATGAAAGGAAAAGTCTTTCCCAATCCAGACTGTAGAGCCTTTGAGGCAGCAAACAAGACAGCCATGGACCCTGCTTGTGAGGACATGGCGGACTGCCAGTGTACCTACCTTCCAGTACGTTTGGGAAGCTCTCAGGGCCGTGGCTGTTATCCACAGGTGTGGAAAGGGGAATAGTAACCACTCCTTTTCGGAGTTGGTCTTTTACTTTTTTTGAGCAATCTGGTTTTCATTTGCTTAATGGAATTTGTACTAAATGATTCTATGGGATGAGCAGGAAGTTGGAGTACATTTTGGTGTTTTCACATTTCAGTGGAGAGGACCCAGTGAGGTTTTTGAGGGCATGGAGGCCGTCAGGTAACGGGCAGTTCAAGAGACCATCAACCCAGTGTTGAATGTCTCTACATTGGGGTTCAGCATCGTTTTGTGAAGCGTTTCTCCTTTCCATTGTCAACATTAACAGCATTTCTTTAGGTCGTGCTTTTATGAAAACTTGTTTTAGAGCTTTGTAAAATATTGATTAAAGGGATGTCTGGTTTTAATCAGTTAAAGCAACATATTAGGTATGAGAGGCTTTTTTTTTTTCAATTTGAAGTATACATTGTGTTACTACAGTGTTAGGGGTTTAACTGCCACCTGGTGGCAGTATGGCCCAGGGCGGGACTAGAGGCCAACCCTGGGGTCAATATTGAAAGATAAAGAGGGCTCATTTGCTTCATGCACAGAGGCTGCGGATAAAGAGGGCTCATTTGCTTCATGCACAGAGGCTGCGGCCTTTGAGTAGGGCCTTGAGGATTTGGTGGGGAATCAGGGGACGGATTTGGTGGGGAATCCAGGGACGTATTGGGGTAGGCAGGAACTGAGGAGCTGGAGGAGGAAGCATATCACGTGTAGGAACCAAAGTGGATGGTAATGTTAGTGAGGGGGATTCCAGACAGATTAACACTAAGAAAGACGGTTGGGGCAAATTGTAAGGAGACTTGAATACTAGGTTAAAGAATTTAAACTTTTAAGTTGGCACGAGAAGTAAGAATATGTTTTAGGAAAAGAAACTAGATTCTAGAGACCAGGAAGTCATTATAAGGCCTTTTATTACAATTATAATTTTGTTAAAATTTGAAGCTAAGGCTCTTTGGCCTAAATATTGTTGCTTATGTTTTTTTTAAACTGAGAGCTTGATCAGATATAAACTGCTAATATCTTATTACTTGTATTAAGGATTGAAGTTGAGATAAATGTACACAAGGGTTGTTTAGAATTCCACACTGGAGAGTTACCTCGAAGGAATGTGTATAAGCCACTGTCATTGTTTCTCATTCTTTACAGCATTTACAGAACAAGTTTTGAAGGGAATTTCCTTGTGCTGATTGAGTTACACCATATGTATACATTAATAAGCAGAGCAGACTGGTTTATTTAATCATTATTTGATCATGACAGTAAGATAGTGCATAGGTTGATGGGTCAGTAGGCTGGGTGAAGTAAATGTGAGCTTTGTCAGAAAAACACAAGCAAGTATTCATTACTGCCATTCATGCTTTATTTATAGTCAGTACATTTATGTTTACATGGTGGTGACAGATTGTTTTGTTGTATTGCTTGCATGGTCTTGTTTTCTGATTTTCCCATAGTAGAGGCATACAGAATATTGGCCTACAGAAATGACAGACAAACGTAGCCACACTGTCTGTCAATTCATAGGTCATTTTCCTGTACACCATTTGTTAGCGCACAACTTGGCCCCAGACCCAGAGGGTGGGAGAAACCGCCGGAAGAGGCAGCCCACTTCAGCTCGGTAGGTGGCGGACTCAGTGAGCAAAGGAACTTAATGTAGATGAGTCACAGTGACGTTTTCTGTTTTCTATTTTCTGTCTTCTGTCTTCCTCCGGTGTGCCTTTATATTGTAGCGAGTCGGTAGCCATCAAAAGTAACAACATCTCCACTGGAAATTGGTACACAGTCCACATGGAGTTGCTGTTACACTTGATGACTCCGTTGACACCTATCAAAGGAGTCCTTAGGCTTTTCTTGATGAAAATCTATAAATAATCTCTTAAATGGATTTCTTTCATAGAAGAAAATCTTCATGAATTCATATTGTACATAAGTTTAGCAGATGGCATATTGGAAACTCGGGTGTTCAATTTTGATTGGAATTTTGTTCTTACCTGTACTTTATATTCATGTTTGTATTTTCTCAAATCCATTTCTGTCTTTAACATCAGTCATTTTCTGAATCTGTAATGTAATGCCATTATAATTTAGGTAGAATTCTATTTCTAGTTAATAAAGACAAAATAAATACTTTTAAGCATAAAAAAGATAAAATATAGAACCACTTGCTACCTAGGAAGGAAAGGAAGTTGTTAAATTTCTTTGACCATTTCAGATAATTATAGTTTAACAATATTAATGCAATAGTTAACATATGCATTTAAGAGACTTAGTTCCTTATTTCTGAAAATTGGAAGAAATTTCCTAGAAATAGGCAAGGAATTTCTAGTTTGAGTGTAAGCTTTAGCTACCTCAGGTTTTTGCCTCATGTTCATGATCTTTTGGTGCAAAAAAACATTACAATGTTTATTAAAGAAAGAGAAATTTCTACAAAATTGTTTCGTATTAACTATCAAACATATAGCATTAAATTTAAAATAGTTTCCTTCTCAACTTTCAATGTGTTCTAGAATTAAATTTAGTAAATATATGAAACAGGTAGCCTCTTACCTTATTCTGGTAACTTATAAAAGAAGAAATTCTTACAGTCCTTAGTACTTTTGCTTCTATGAAGACAAAACTCAGGAAACAGTGGACGACAGCAGCAGTTTCTTCAGTACCTGGTAAAGCTAATACTGCCTAATTTCCAATAACAGGCTAAATAAGCTTTCAGCTTAGTTGATATCAAAGTCTGGGGTGATTGGTTGGTGTTATAGTTGCTCATACTACCGAGTGGATTTTCGCTGATTGAAACCTAAGAAGGGACACGTAGCACATGTGTTTAGATAAGGCTCTTGGGTAAAGTACAAAGTTTTATAGACTCATTGCTTTATGAGATACAGCATTAAAATGGGAGCATATAGATTATGTACTGATAAGTGGCTTCACCCACTCTCGCCAACAGTAATTTGCACCAACCTTTAGGTTATAAGTCAACTACGTTAACAAAATGGGAAAATTCTTAAATTTCCAAAGATAAATTTGGACTTCTTCCTTGTATTATTTTTGTGTGTGAAGAATATTTACTGTCACTAAGAAATGCCTATAAAATTGTTTAAAAGAATCAAAGCATGGTCTCAGTTTTGTTATAAAAAAATTACACTTCCAAGTATTATCCTAGGGACAAAAGAGGACTGATATTGTGTACAAAGATATATATGCAAGGAGGTCTAATATAGTTGTTTATAAGGGAACATAATGATTATAAAAGAGAGATAACTTAAGTCAATTTCAGAGGAATGAATTCGCAGTCATTCAAAGTGGGAGACCAACTCTTGGTGGTTGCCTAGTGTCCTGTGTATGAAAACCAAATAAATTTAGCCTGTCCACCATGTGGTTGTTTCTAGGTTTTTGCCGCAGAGTTATAGTGAGTATATTTTGAGCACTTGTGTAGCTTTTTGTATTTTTTTCCAAATTACCTTTTTCGATTTTGTGTGACCATTACATTTTGATTTTACAATCCAGAAAACCTCAAGTTTGCAGATTGTATGCATGCATTTATTTTTATTGCAAGCTTTGTTTTTAAAGCTCTCTGCTAGAATTCTTTCAGGATCATTCAGACCACCAGAGTACAAGAAAAAGTTTTCACTTTGTGATACCAATTCTGTGCATAATTCTGATTTGTTTAGACTGTCAGGATGTTTTTGTCTTTGAAATCTGTATTCTTATAAATCAGAAATGTTTTGTTTTTATCCTCTACCTCCAGAATTGCCTTTGTTTTCATTTTTAAAATGTAAGTAATATAGTAGTCTAAGACCTCAAAATAGAACTGTGAAAATGTAGCAATTAAAACATGAATTTTGCCCTGGCCAGTTGGCTCAGCGGTAGAGCATCGGCCTGGTGTGCAGGAGTCCCGGGTTCGATTCCCGGCCAGGGCACACAGGAGAAGTGTCCATCTGCTTCTCCACCCCTCCCCCTCTCCTTCCTCTCTGTCTCTCTCTTCCTCTTCCACAGACGAGGCTCCATTGGAGCAAAGATGGCCCGGGCACTGAGGATGGCTCTATGGCCTCCACCTCAGGTGCTAGAATGGCTCTGGTTGCAACAGAGCAACGCCCCAGAGGGGCAGAGCATCGCCCCCTGGTGGGCATGCCGGGTGGATCCTGGCATGCGGGAGTCTGTCTGACTGCCTCCCCGTTTCCAGCTTCGGAAAAATGAAAAAAAAAAAAAAAGAAAAAAACAAACAAACAAACAAACATGAATTTTAGTGTAACTACACGTGGACACGTTTAGAGTCCTTGATATAACATGCCGGCTGCAAAATTGGAATCTTTCTTTGGTATTTTTATTTATAGACTTAGTAATAAGATACTGGAGTATAGTTCAATCATACTTAAAATGTAGTATTAAATCTCCATTGAATTAGCTGCTATTTAAGGATATAAAAAAACAAAAGTCTCATTAGAGTTTACTTTGAGATTCTAAAATGGTATGTAAGTATCATCTATAGTTGTAAGTTACTAAAATATTAGGACTTATCTTTTTCTTTTTTTTTTAAGATAAAAGTTTTCACATAGCCTTTTCTCTCTTGGCTTTTCACCGTGTCCCTAGAAACTGAAGCTCAGAAAGTATGATGTGTTCCTGTCGGTATCTAATAAGTGGCAGGTAGAATTTGGTCTTTGGACTTGGTGCTTGTTCTGCCAACACTGACCTCCTGAGACTCCCTGGTGCTCCGCCTTCATCTCAGGTTCCTGGTCGGCTAGCGAGAGTCTTTCTGCCTTTGCTTAACAATCCTCAGAGACTAGGAGTCGGAGTTTACATGACAGAGGTTGTCTTCCCAGATGACTTAGAGCAGCAGAATGGAGAAGTAAAAACACTGAGCTGTGCTTTAGGCGACGCGATTGCAAGGCCTGGCTTTAGCCGTGTCCCTATCGGGACTGGGAATCCGGAGGCAGGGGACAGAGCTAGTAAACATTCCCCTGGGAATCCAGTTAGAGAGTGCTTAAAAGGTGACTTGAAAAGTATAATGTGTGGTGTACACATATAAATGTTTATTTTAATTAACAATAATGTTGATCCCAACATTTCTACCTTATTTTCTAAATGAATATGAAATTTGAGCCATTTGCTTTTACGTCTGAAGTCTTTTTTTGGTCTGTGCGTTTCTAACACATTTTAGACCAGTTTTCTATTTTGTTGTACTGTTGACCTAAAATCACAGTGCACTTTTACAGTATATTTACTGTACTTGTGTATGTATAAATGTACTTTGCTAGTATCTCTTTTTTGAGGTTTATTCAGATTTTTATTACAGCATATCCATATTTTCTTAACTGATAAAATAGTCCTGTGCAAACTGCATAAAATAGTAATAAGTAACTAAATGTTGTCATATCATTGGATTGTTATTGCACAAAGTTTTTATGGTCTTGTCACAAAGTTTATCTTTACTGGTCAAGTCCATCTAAAATGGGTGACTGTTAGCTCTGTGGACTTGTGCCCATGTTAACATGCTGGTTATTGATAATCTTTTCAAAACTGATGCTGGTACCATTATTCTTCTCGATCTTTCATAGGACCTCTTGCTTCCTATTGTTCTTTTGCTATTGTAAGGTATTTTACATGTCAGTGTGGAGAGCCTATTTAGTTTTTACTACCCATTTGATTTTTGCTTCCCACTATTGTAAATAAACACTTCATTTACCTGCGCATTATCAGACCCAGAGAGGTTAAATGATTTGCCCTACACAGTCATAGTGAATAAGCAGCCAATTGAGATGAAGAACTTGAAGCATTGTTCTACCCACTTTCATTGGCTCTCGTGGACCTGCAGTTAATGCTCAGTTCCTTGCATTAATGAACTGTGATAGAAAGACAGCTAATAGAAAAGTTGCCTTTAGTATATAAGTTTTACTTAGTTTAAATATGAATATAGTATGTGTTTTGGTAATTGGTTAACAAAATTAACTGTCTAAATTTACCTGACTTCAGAGAATCAGTTGGAAGACTAGCTAGATAATGTTTATATAATTTTTACTGATGGGTTCCAGACATCATTCTAGGCATTTTATATACAAGCTGATTAATCTCTGTAATAGCTTGTTTAACAATACTGTTCTTTGCTATTTTACAAACTGAGGTCCAGAAATGTTAAGTGCTTTGCCCAGTGTCACATAACTAGAAAGTGACAGAGCCAGGAGTTAAGCCACAGCTGTCTGCAGAGGTCCAGTGTCCTTGCTCCTGACCAATGTATATACTGTGACTCCATGGAAAGCAACTAGAGTCAGTAAAGCTGGGATAACAAAAGGGTGTAGTTCCTGTGAGAAAATTTAGCATAAATTTTCCCGAGTTTAATTTTCAAGTACTTTATGATGCTGTATCTTACCAAAGATATGGTCAATTTCAGTATTCACTTGCTATGCATTCATTCGCTTTCTGTTGCATGTTAGGCAGTGCGGAGTGTGCACGGATCAACTCATTTGGGCTTGTGTATGCTGTGTCCCGTAGACTTTGGGTTGTTGTGTTCCCATTTGCACTTGTTTCACGATATCTTCTGATTTCTTTATCTCATTAACCCATTCCTTGTTTAGTAACATGTTCTTTTAGCCTCCCTGTCTTTGTGTGTTTTTAATTTTTGTGTGTGACTGATTTCTAGTTTTATATCAATATGGTCAGAGAAAATGCTTGCTATGATTTCAGTATTCTTAAATTTAATGAGACTTGTTGTGTCCGAACAGGCAGTCTATCATGGGCCCCTGAAAAGAACGCATATTCTGTTGTTTTGGGATAAAAAACTTGAGAGAGATCATTTAAATCCATCTGCTCTAGTGTGTTATGTTAGGCCTCTCGTTTGAGTAACATTTCCAAGGTAAAACTGTCAGAATGTGTTGCTTTATTTGGGGCAGACATTGGGGTGGGGATAATTTGGAGGTTTTGAATATAGCCACATGAATAGAAAACAGATAGAAAATAGGGAAATGAGTAACTGAAATAGGGATATCAGGAAAAGGCCTTTTTCTTCTTGTAAGGGATGTATGGGATTTAATTTTATTTTTGAGATATATTGATATTATTTATAAATTGTCTTTGAGATGACAAAAGCAGCCAAGTAATCAA
Source organism: Saccopteryx leptura (assembly GCF_036850995.1). Lineage (NCBI taxonomy): Eukaryota > Metazoa > Chordata > Mammalia > Chiroptera > Emballonuridae > Saccopteryx > Saccopteryx leptura. Next base: position 172,661,631 of record NC_089503.1, read on the forward strand.
GCAATTAAAGAGAATGCCACTACAGTTTAGGGGAGAAGATAGGGAAATATCCTGCAGATAGGGAAAACAATTCCTGTGTTTAATTTTAAAATGTTTGTTATTAATCACAATAGTTAATTGAACAGTTCTGTCTTGTCCCCCTAAATCAGCCAGACCATTGAGCACATTACTAAGCTGGTGGAACAGCACGGCAGTGACGTCTGGTGGACTCTCCCCCCTGAGCAGCTCCTTCCTGAAGATGTCTTAGCTCAGGTTCGCTTCCAATTGTTTTTTAATGGCCTTTGTGTGTGCTGCATGACTTGCATGACTTTCGGAAGGTATTCTTGGGAGTTAAAAAAATAGGTACATTATCATGTAGAGTGAATGAGCCTATTACCTATAAATTAGAACGCAGGCAGAGTTAACAATTTTCTTTAGTTAGGGAAGCTTGGTATTTAATATAGCCTTAGAGAGTCATGGAGGGCCAAAGTTTTAATGGATCTGGTTAAGTATGTAGATATAATTTTGAGAACAGTGCCTAACATTGCTACATCAGGACTTTAAATTTGAATTTGAAGTAACTGATTGCATTGTACACCAAAAATGCAAATTGGAAGATGATTTCAAGAAAATCAACACACAAGCAAAAAATAAAAACCGTTCATATGTACATGAATAAGTGTGTAAATTTAAGTGGTCATGGTTATTTTTATAAGCAAATCTGTCAGTTGTATATAATTGTGAACTATTCTTATGTGTTTCAGATCTTATTGTATGATGTGAGTTTAATGGTTATAGGTATTTCGTTTTCTTTTGACTTTTGGGGGCATTGATTGTACATGTTTTTGGTATAACTAAAATGCTTTTCACTCTCTCACCAGCTTGGTGGTCCTGGGGCCCTGGAATACACGCCAGGGCAGGACATCTTAGACATCTGGTTTGACAGCGGGACTTCCTGGTCCTGTGTTCTTCCAGGTGAGTGTAACAGTTTATGCACCGTCAGGCAGTTCTGAAGATATAGAAATGTTACTGAGAAGAAATCTGTAACTGGGAACTCTCTTTGCTTTATTTTGAAGATCTGCAGTTTTAGATCTGAAAGGGCCATTGGAGATCATTTCACCTAAAGATGTCGAAATTTTTTTTTTCCGAATGAAATTTTATATGGAACCACACACGTAAGATGGGTAAAACAGGGACTTTTCTCCTGCCTTTCAATCTCCTTTGCCCACCCAGTGACCCCAAGGCACCCAGATCTAGAAAACAAAGTTTGGACGTCACTGAAATGCTCTGACCCTATCATTTTTCAGAAGAGAGAATGAGGTTGAATTAGAGGCAAGTTAGGTGATGGTCACATACCCTGGAGTCAGACTCTAGGACTCAAGTACCCTGACTTTCAGTTCTCTCCTGAACTACATCATCTTTCCACTGCCCCATACAAACAAGTGGCTAATCGTACACCTACTCATAGTTATGCCACGTCTTTGTCTCACTGGCTAAAGGGAAAGGAATGATTGGGCAGGAACTAGAAGCAGAAGGCACCTGTTACAGGATGTGTTTAGAAGTATTCTTGAGGATGCTAAGTGGAAAGATAGAGATAAACTGAAGTGTCAGCCTCGTCGCCTGTGAGGAGATGGAGATGGGTGTTAGAGAAGCCATGGTGGCTCAGACAAGCCCTCGCCCTGCCACTAAGGGCCGACCAGGGCCCAAGAGGCCCTGTTTGCTTTCTGGAGCAAGGGAATGTGGGGGAGACTGTCCTCAAGTTCTCCCTGAGGCATAAATAATTCTGGTTTACACCTCACTATGGAGAGGACAGTGGTATGGTTCCTACTGGGTAAACAGATTTCTTCATTTGGGCCTGCCTTTCAGCTTAGGAAATTTGAAAAGAAAAACGCATGTAAACTCATGTTTACTCTGTGGTATAGCTAAACTATACATAATAATGTCCAAGTGTAAGTTGCATATTAATAAAATTTTTACAATTTGTATTGTCATAATTTTCAGAATTATTTCATAAGTTTTTCCTACTGTATTTCAGAGAAAATATTGCAAGTTACTAAGTACTTTGTTTTCCTAAATTACAATGTATATGTAGGCAAATAACAGTACATAAGATAGGTACAGTAGTGTTATAAACAGGAAGTAGAGTTACCTCCTACCACATTTGGGGAGCATCCTGAATTTCAAGAGTATGCTGTACATGAAAACAGTACGTATGTAGTGTATTGCAGGGTTCGTGAACTGCATCGGCCTTGGTGAGGATGGCTGCTACTGGTACTGTTGCTCTTTAATTTCTGAGTGCAGCACGTGCAAGTTGCACTTGTCGCCATCCATTGGGTCAAAGACCACGGAAACCACCCTTCAGTTCTCCTTGCCACTGTCCATGTACTGATGGCGTTTAGTCATCGTTTCTAGTTTGTGATGTTCTTAATCAGGTTTGTGGCAGAAATGCTTTATTAAATGAAATTAGTGGTAAAAAGGTACCTGATTAGCAAACCATTTTTTCCTTCCCTGTCACATTTAGGTCTTTTATTATTTAAAGACATATGTTGTATGCAAAGGAGGCTGCCTAAACCTGAACTACCTTTACTGGTAACACATAAGCCGGATTTTAAACTGTCATTTCTGCTTTTCACTCAAATCTCGTATTTCTCCTCAAAAAATTAAATAAGTAAATAAAATAAGCTTATGAGATCAATCAAGAAGAATTAGATCAATTGGCTTACATGTTATTCTATTTTCCTGGCTCATAATGGCTTTTTTATAGTTTGCCCATCTTTTGACTAGACCATTGCTATATTAGAAGTTAATAACTTGCCTTTTATAAAGACATTCCTTTTTTTTTCTTCTGATTTCTTGGTTAAGCACATGCAGTCCAGGTTCTATAGGTTCAGAACCCATATCTTCTTTTGCTTCTTATCTGCATAACCTTCGACCAGTAATAAAACCTCTCATGGGGCCCTGGCTGGTTTGCTCAGTGGTAGAGCATCAGCCCCGCATGTGGAAGTCCCGGGTTCAATTCCCGGCCAGGGCACGCAGGAGAAGTGCCTGCTTCTCCACCCTTCCCCCTCTCTCTTCCCCTTCCACAGCCAAGGCTCCACTGGAGCAAAGTTGGCCTGGGCGCTGAGGACGGCTCCATGGCCTCTGCCTCAGGTGCTATGGCTCTGGTCGCAACAGAGCAATGCCCCAGATGGGCAGAGCATCGCCCCCTGGTGGGCGTGCTAGGTGGATCCTGGTCATTCGCATGTGGGAGTCTGCTGTCTCCCTCCTCACTTCTCACTTCGGAAAAATCAAAACAAAACAAAAAAAACCCTCCTCATGGTCTCACCTTCCGCATCTGTAAAATGGGGATGATGTTAATACCTACCTTCTAGAGTGATTATGCCAAATGAATTAACATATAAAGTTATTAGATCCTCAGCAAACATTTGTTAAATTAATAAAAACAAAGTTGTTTTCATAAAATATTTAACTGGCAGTATTGATACTGGTAATTATGAATCCATTTCTAATTTAGATAGTATTTTTAATTACTTATGGTTTGGAAGGTCATTCTGCAAGGTTTATTTTTGTCTTAATTAATAAATTGGCAGTGAGGGTATCAGCTCCAGAGAACGCAACCTAAGCCACTGGGCGTAGCGTGACATGTGAAATAACATAATTTTTTAGCCTCTCAGTACCTTGATACACATTCATTTTAGTTTTCCTATTTTAATTAACTTTCTATGTTTGTTCCTACTTATTTTTGAGGTACGGACCAAAGGGCAGATTTATACTTGGAAGGAAAAGACCAGCTTGGCTGCTGGTTCCAGTCTTCCTTATTAACCAGTGTGGCAGCGAGGAAAAAAGCCCCGTTTAAGTAAGTACTATTCCAGTGCTAAACAAGTCAGCACACCCTGGGTACTTCTGCTGGGTACTTGCTAATGGGGGAAGCCATATATATGTATGGTCCAACACCACCTTTAATTCGCATATGGTCTCCAGTCTCAAGTTTGAAGAAAAAGAGAGAGGAAAAAGAAAAAGGAGGTAAGAATACAGTCATAACTGCTAGAGAGGGAGTCTCGGCACTGAGTGAAGTGGTCAGGAAGCCCGCGGAGAGCTACATCTCCAGGTGTAGGGAGACCTGCCTTGCAGGGACACAGACGAGGGCATTCAAGGCTGACTGAGGACAGCCTGGACCACATGTCCTTGTACTCATTATATCAAGACGTGGCTAACAGACTGAAACATCCTTTAGTGAATTTTATTAAATTAGGGAGTCTTATAGATAATTGTGTTTATGCAAATGTGTGGATAGAGGTTCTCATCAGAAAGATTCTTCAGAGAGCTTAAGATTTTTGCCATCTTACAATGAAAACACATTCCAGAGCAATTTAAATGTTTTTTTTATTTTTTTACAGAGACAGAGAGAGAGTCAGAGTGAGGGATAGACAAGGACAGACAGACAGGAACGGAGAGATGAGAAGCATCAATTATTAGTTTTTCGTTGCGTATTGAGATACCTTAGTTGTTCATTGATTGCTTTCTCATATGTGACTTGACCATGGGCCTTCAGCAGACTGAGTAACCCCTTGCTTGAGCCAGCGACCTTGGGTCCAAGCTGGTGAATTTTTGCTCAAACCAGATGAGCCCATGCTCAAGCTGGTGACCTTGGGGTCTGGAACCTGGGTCTTCCACATCCCAGTCCGATGCTCTATCCACTGCGCCACCGCCTGGTCAGGCTAAATGTTTGTTTCTTGTATAACAGGGGTCCCCAAACTACGGCCTGCGGGCCACATGCGGCCCCCTGAGGCCATTTATCCGGCCCCCGGCGCACTTCTGGAAGGGCACCTCTTTCATTGGTGGTCAGTGAGAGGAGCATAGTTCCCATTGAAATATTGGTCAGTTTGTTGATTTAAATTTACTTGTTCTTTATTTTAAATATTGTATTTGTTCCCGTTTTGTTTTTTTACTTTAAAATAAGGTATGTGCAGTGTGCATAGGAATTTGTTCATAGTTTTTTTATAGTCTGGCCCTCCAACGGTCTGAGGGACAGTGAACTGGCCCCCTGTGTAAAAAGTTTGGGGACCCCTGTTGTATAACATGCTTTTATAAGCCAGTAGAACAGCAGATATTTGTCTCCTGAATTATCTTTTTGAAGATAATTTAAACATCAAAAATTTTTCTGTGTATAAGCAGAGAGCTTACTGTTTAATAATCATGGTAAGCTGCAGAAATTAGACTTTCAAGAAAAGCTTTCAAATCCTATTTTTCTGTCAAAGGAAGATATTGCTTTTAAGCTGCAAGTCATCTTCAAAAATATCATTATAATTGTGTTGATTATTATTATTATAATAGCTGATTTGCCTTCTTAGGACAGTGGTGGTTCACGGATTTACCCTTGGAGAAAAGGGAGAAAAGATGTCCAAGTCTCTTGGGAATGTCATTGATCCTGATGTTGTCATCAATGGAGGGCAGGTAGGTAGTACTCTAAATTCATGTGATTTTGGTTTTAAGGCTCTTAGGTTGGCAGCCAAAACTCTTAATGTAGTTACTTCAATGTTAAAGACAAAACAAAACCATCTTTGATATGAATAGCAGATGCTTTACCATGTCTTATATTTAGACAAATAATACGTGATTTTAATGAAAAAGGGGAAGGGCTGGGATTGTGGCCCTTTTGACTCATTCCAGGTCTGAATCTCTAGGTAGTTCCTGGACCATGCCTCCCTTTTTAACTGAGCTTTTAAACTGTAATTTTACATTTAAAAGGAAACAGTATAAGAAAAAAGTGAGATTGCACTTTCATTATTGTTGGAAATTACACACTTTAAGTTACACGCCACTAATGATCATCCAATCTGGGGTTGCTGATAATTTGGTTTGTTTTGAAGTTGTTTTCAGCAAGGCAGCCACTTGTGTGTTATTCCTTTGGCTTTTGCTGCCCTCCTGATGTCCAGTCATGTGTATGTACAGAGTTGCTAGGGAATGTTGAAAGGGAGGGCAGCCCTTCCCCCACGCCCACCACAGGGACATCAGGTCACTGCTGTGTCTCAGCTCCCGCTGTGACAGAGCTGTACACAAACGTGACTAGGACGAGGCTGGAGCTGAACACATTGAACAGTACAGCAGGGCGCCCTCTCCCATCTTTCAGTGTTGTTTTTAGGTGCAGCCTGATTTCTGAGATTGGAGCCCTCATGTCATTACAACGCAGCTATTTGTTATGCTCACATTGTGCTCAGACATTTTTGAGTAGGAACACCTGAAAGATTTGTTCACCTAATTTTAACTGAAAGCCATTTTCATGTTTATATATGTTTCTTTCCACATGAAAAGGATCAAAACAAAGAGCCCCCTTATGGTGCTGATGTCCTTCGCTGGTGGGTTGCCGAGTCCAACATCTTCACTGAGGTGACAATCAGCCCATCTGCGCTTAATGCTGCCAGAGACGACATTAGCAAGGTCAGAGCCAGTGTTCTTCCCGTGTCTGAGTGAAAGTGTACGACATCATTATTTTAGAAAAGAGGCACATTCTGTGTGGCACTGCAAAACGGAATGAAAATGAGTTTATTTTTTAAAAAAATTTTTAATCAAATGAGAGGCAGGGAGGTAGAGAGATGGACTCCCACATGTGCCCCAACTACGATCCACCTGGCACCTGGCAGCCCCGATCTGGGACCGATACTCTGCCCGTCTGGGGTTGCTGCTCCGTTGTTCAGCAACTGAGCTATTTCAGCACCTGAGGTGAGGCCATGGAGCCCTCCTCAGTGCCCGGGGCCAACTTGCTCTGAGCCATGGCTGTGGGAGGGGAAGAAAGAGGGGGGGGAGGGAGAGAGGGAGGAAGAAAGATGGGGAAGGGGAGGGGTGGAGAAGCAGATGGTTGTTTCTCTTGTGTAATTGAACCTGGGACTTCTACACACCAGGCCGACACTCTACTGCTGAGCCAACTGGCCAGGGCTGATACAATATTAATGTTACATAAATTGGTAATTATAAATAAAACAAATAAGGGATGTCTTCTGCAGACTGAAGATTTAATTTTTTAAAAAAAGAAAAGTTCACTTTAGTTTTCCTGTATCTGTGAGGACTAGAAAGGGGAAGACTGCATAATTAAGCATATAATAAGTGAAGTCATACTAATATATATTTTATGTGCTCCATGACTTTTCACATTTATCTTCATTTGCACCTACACAGATGAACAGACTAGGCCACTGAAAGGTACTCTGTCCAAAGGTTGGAAGGAAATGAAATGAAAATTCAGTGTTCATGTGTAAAGTCCAGAGGTTGTTTCTGTACTGGGGCCATTAAAATGAGTTTGTTGTTTTGCATTTGTGGTCTTCCTTAGGAATATTACTTTAAAAGCATCCCATTAAGAAAGTAACATGAATTGGATAAAACCTAATTGTAGAGAAGTAACACTTCAGGAAGGACTTAAGGCCTCACACATTTTTGACTGTGTACTGTTTTTTTTCAATAGCTTAGGAATACACTCCGCTTTCTTTTGGGCAATGTGGCCGGCTTCAACCCAGAGACAGATTCCATCCCTGTGAACGACATGTACGTCATCGACCAGTACATGCTCCACTTGCTGCAGGACTTCGCGAGCAAGGTGCGTGTGAATTAGTAAGCTTTCGGGAGATGCAAAACCAGAACTGTTACATGTTGAAAGTTGAGCTGCGCACAAGCGGAACAAACCTTGCTAGAAATTTTAACCACAGCACTGGGAAGTTACACTTGATCAATTCCACATGGTCCAAGGTTGACCTTAGGTCTGACGTCCTGTGGTCTGTCAGAGGACTGGAGAAGTGCCTCGTGGGAACCACAGGCTCAGACTTCTCCTCGGACCACATTTGCTCTGTGTTATGTGTCTGACTAGATGAGAGAAAGGTTGTCCTTTATCTATAGCTTCACCCCTCAAAGCTAGAAATAACTGAAATGAGTATTTATGTGTGTCTTGTTTGATATTTTATCACTTATATATCAACACAGATAAATCGTGTTTACTCATAAATAGGAAAAGTGGCTGCCTAAGAGGCTACATGCAGGTTTTGCCCAATTTTACTTTCCAGGCGTAAATGAGGCAACCCTGGTAACCTGCACTCTGCTGTTTTAAATGGTGTGGTTTCATCACTTAAAACCTGTCTGTTCCTTTGCTGAAGGCAGTCGAATTAGAACCAGAAGAGCTGTTTGGGAGACCCCAGTGCTCGCACACATGGCCTGCTTTGGATCTGTCTGCCATAGGAATGCATTTTGCTGATGACCTGCATTTCCATTTGCTTACCTCAGCTTCCAAACGTTTTTGGCTTTGTTCCCTAGATTACCGACTCATATAAACAGTACGATTTTGGAAAAGTTGTTCGGCTATTGCAGGCCTTTTACACCAGAGAACTTTCTAACTTTTATTTCAGCATAATCAAAGATAGGTATGTATGATTGAATAATATAATACTTAAGTATTTCTTTTGAAAAAAATTTAAAAAAAAAATTTATTGGGGTGACACTGGTTAATAAAATTATACAGGTGTACAGTTCTATAATACATCATCTGTATGTTGCATTGTGTTCGCCACCCCAAGTCAAGTCTCTTTCCATCACCATCTATCCCCTCTTCCCTCCTACAATCCCCACACTGCTGTCTGTGTCTGAGGTTTTTCTTTGCTTGATCCCTTCACCTTTTCCACCCAGCCCCCCACTATTCCACCTCCCCACAGCTGTCAGTTCTGAGTATCTGTTCTGCTTGGCAAATGCTGGGCCTCCAGATGTGAGCCAGGTGGGCAGCTGTCAGTTCAGCTGGGTCCTGGGGTGAAGGCTGATGGTGAATTCTGCCTGCTGCTTCCTAGCTTGGTGACTTGGAGCAGACTATCCTCTGCTGTTTCTTTATTTAACGGGTTATGCTGATACCATTTCAGTGTGGTTACGAGGGATGAAACAGCGTATCAGTACTGTGCTCAGTGCTGTGCCTGAGAAAGTGCTGCAGAAGTTGGGGCTGCTAATACTACAGGAGGGAGTAAGCACAGCACTGGTTTTCGGGAATCTGTAAAGCCAGAGGGGGAGGCTGCCTTGTAGGGGTGCAAGTCACCTCCAAAGATCGCTTACTTATTAGTGGTCCTTTAACACAGAAGTCTGGACTCTGTCATCTGGAAAATGGAATGAAATGCAGCCTAGCTGCTGAGATGTTTGAGGCGGGGGGCACAGCTGAAAGGGGAATGTACAATGGTGGGCGCTATAAAAAAAACTATATGACAGAATATCTTATTTAATTCAGAGATGACTAGACCCACTGAATTAGCCACTGTAAGAACAAGCTCGACCCGAGGCAGGTCCTGTTTTGGTGATCGGTACATCCAGCACTGTCAAGCGCTGAGTAGACTGTTCTTGTTCAGGCTTTATTGTGAAAGTGCACATGACCCTAGACGGCGCTCTTGTCAGACGGCACTGGCCGAGATCCTGGACGTCCTAGTTCGTTCTTTTGCACCTATTCTTCCTCACTTGGCGGAAGAGGTATTCCAGCACGTGCCTTATATTAAAGGTAAGGATGTTAACTTGTTCTCTCGATGAGAAAGGTGATGATGAGGGTGCAACTTCTAACTGTAGCCCTTCATGCAGGGAGCACTTGCTCTACAGTGACCGAGTTATGGCGGGACATGGCTTGGTCCCTTCTGCACCTGTCTGTAGGGGGAGTAGGATGGATTTCTGAGGGGCCTGAAAGTGCTTTCCGAAATGTTAGCAGCTTGACTACATTGAGAAGTCACTTTTTCTTAAATATTTGTCAGAAATGCATTCAGTTTTATTCAAGTATAGTGCTTTTCAGTATTTTGAGAAGTTTCTTTCCTTCTGATTATATTAAACTTATAGAAAATTAGAAACTACATAAGTTTAAATAGAGGAGGAAAAGTCACATAATCTTACTACTCCAAACAACTGTTAATATTGGGATATTTCCCCTTTCGTCCAGGTATCTTTTTCCCTTTGAGATCTTACTATATATTGTATCCTTTGTTTAAATTTAGGGTCATTATTTCCAAATGCTCATATAAATGTTTGGTGAAGCATTTAGGATGGCTCCATCCTATTTCATCCCATGATTACCTGAAGTAACAATTTTTATATCCCATGAATAGTAAATATTTAATGGTCAGAGCTTTCTTTATATATAGTTTAGGATATATGTAAATTATTATTTTTTAAGAACCCAAGAGTGTCTTCCGCACTGGGTGGATTAACACAAGCTCCATCTGGAAGAAGCCCGGGCTGGAGGAGGCGGTGGAGAGCGCATGTGCCATGAGGGATGCGTTTCTCAGGAGCATCCCCGGCAAAAACGCAGCCGAGTACGAGGTCACCATTGTCATTGAGCCCGGGCTACTCTTTGAGATAATAGAGGTAAGCAATCATTTGTACGTTTTTAATGGTGCTAGTATCATGGTTTGGCTAAAAATCTGTTTTAAGAATCTGTGTATAATAATAAAGTTCTATCTGAAATGCAAGCCCTCAGGGCTGTTTAGATGACAGATGACATCTAAACCCACGGTTGTAGCGTTAGAATACACAAAAGTTGGGAGTTTTGTACAATACTAATGGTGTAGTTTCTCAGAATTTTGCCCATCTGGATTGGACCAAATTCAGAACAAATCCAAAAGATTTCCATTTTTGTCTTGAGTTCTGGAAAAAATTCACTTGCTGCAGATTATCATGTGACCTTAAAGCTTACACTGTATTTTTATTTCCATAGTACCACCAAAATTTTCTTCTCGGGATTCTTGGGGGTTAATTGGACAGACTGGCTTAGAGCTCAATATACTGAGTCAAGATTTTTCTCTAGTTTTAATGCTTAGAAGAGAATTGGCAATGTTTTTTTTTACTGGTATATTTTTAAAAATGACTGTCTCATTTGGTTGGTAAGATCAATTTAAAATTTTAATTGTGATCAAGATTTGAGGCTTGAAATAGCCAGTAGATATGAGATTGTTGATCATGTAAGAGAATTTCAATAATATATTCACATTTCAAAATTTATGGGAAGTTCCGACTTCATTTTATAAGGAGACAGGGGCCGTGGAAGCTGTGCTCCCAGTCCAGTCCCGGGCTTCCCCTCCATGTCATGCACCCTTCACTTCATCAGCTGAATCAGCTGAGAAGGGTGCGGCTTGTAAAACCTCTGAGATTTACAAAAGCGTTAGTGTAGTTATCGACACAGACTTGGGCATGTGCAGCCTCAGTTTACGATGGGAATTTAATATTCACTCTTGCTCCCAGATGCTCCAGGCAGAGGAGACTTCCAGCGCCTCTCAGCTGAACGAGCTGATGATGGCTTCCCAGACGACATTACTCCCCCAGGAGCCGCCAACTATGCCTGCCGATGTCACTGTGCATCAAGGGACATTCCTGATCAATCTAGAAGGTGAGAAGGATGTGAGGGGAACAAGCATTCCCTGGAGAACTGGATGACGACAATGGATCATCGCCACCTTCCCCGTGGGCTGCCTGTGCTCTAAAGGCGCATTTCTATGGAAACTGCAGGTTTCTAAGTAGCTCTCCAAAGTGTCCTCCCTGATCATCTTGGGCACACAGTGCTAGGGAGAGGAGTTTCTTTCCTGTCGTGTGAAGAAGCGGCTGTCACTGTATGTGAAGTCAGCTGCCCTCACTGCGATACCTAGTATCCTGGTATTGTCCAGCCCACCCTCCATGCACAAGAGATTGTGGGGTCTTGTATAGAGCCCAAATTAAAATATTTAGCTTTTTTTTTTTTTTTTTTTTTTTAGAGACAGAGTCAGAGAGAGGGATAGACAGGGACAGACAGGAACGGAGAGAGACGAGAAGTGGTTTTTCATTGCGACACCTTAGTTGTTCATTGATTGCTTTCTCATATGTGCCTTGACCGCGGGCCTTCAGCAGACCGAGTAACCCCTTGCTCGAGCCAGCCCAGATGAGCCCGCGCTCAAGCTGGCAACCTCAGCATCCCAGTCCGATACTCTGTCCACTGCACCACCGCCTGGTCAGGCTAGCCATTCTTAATGAGAAGTTAAGGAAGACATTTTATGGAACTGATTGCCACATTGGCATCTCTCTCATAAGCAAGCATTTTGTAGGTTATGTCTGTCGATCTAATTTATTCTCATTGATGGGCATGGAGAAAGAGTAACTAACATTCACAGAGAACATATTTGGGGAAACATGATGCTGCCTGTGTCTTTCATAACAGCTTTTAGGTCCCAGCAGGAGGTGGGGGGCTAATTTATAGGCAGCAATGTAAATCTGAGGCCTGGCAGCATTGACCACGTAGTAACGATTCTGGTTTGCTTGACATTTCAAAATGTTAATGTACCGTCTTTGTGCAATGACTACAAAATAATTTACTGAGGTCTAAGAGGACTGATAGTGGAGATGGTACGAGGAAACAATGCGAGAAGTTTTAAGTGGGGATGCTGCAGTCATCACTATAATTTGTCTCTGTTTAAGATTCTGAGATGACACTGCCTTTCCAGGGACATAGTAACCAGAACTGCACATGATTATGAACTAAGGGCCCCTCTGCCTGAGTTAGATACAAACAGCATTGGGAAAACATCAGTTCATCAGTTCCTCTCTCGGGGTCTCACTTCTCGGCTGTCTTTGGCTGTGTGGTTCCGTGTCACGGCTGGGACACAGGTATTGCAACAGACCTCCCAGGGCAGGAAGGAGAGCTGGGGAAAGAAGCCCCTGCAAAACCAGCGGATACGTATGTGTCTTTCCCTCACAGGTGGCGATATCCGTGAAGAGTCTTCCTATAAAGTAATCGTAATGCCAACGACCAAAGAAAAGTGCCCTCGTTGCTGGAAGTACACAGCTGAGTCTTCAGATGCGCTCTGTCCCCGATGTGCAGAGGTTGTAGGTGGAAAGTAGTGCCTCGCTCTGGTGGGACAGCTGCTCCCGAATGAGAACCCCAACAGTGACTGCGTGGGGTGGACTGTTGACCACGTGGGGATTTAAGTCTGTACAACTCAGATAATGAGTGGTGGGAGAAGCAGTGGTGGAGGACCAGAGGCAACGTAAGAATTCTAAGATTTTCCTAGAACTAGATAAGAAATAATGTGTATATATCCAGGTAGAAGTATGTACACGCAGATGGATACTGATACACCCATCACGGACTCATTCAGAACAGATCCTCGACGTGTTTACCTTCAATAGGGCTGAGCAGGAAACGTTTTCTATGTTGTAACTCTCTGACTCAGTATTTAAGTTCCAAAGGTTCTACAATGTCTAAAAATAAAGACACTCTGGAAACCACTGCTGTTTGTACAGAAGTTGTGAAGATCAAAAAACTGGTTGTGAAAGGGAAAGGCAGACCAGAGATGAAAGGGGAAGGAACTGCGTTCTGCCATGCGCGTGAACACCTGCCTTTTCAGAATAGCTGGTGTGGTTGAATTAGAATGAAAACGTCACTAAATCTGTCATGCTCATAAAAGAGGGGAAGAAACCTGAATGATGTTTGTTTACATTTATGAATGTTAAGAAATGATGTGAAAGCTGAAAATTTATTTCTCTAATGTACATAAATTCACAATGAACAGACACAGAAAACAGCAGTGGACACAGAATTTCACTATCTTACACTACACTAGATAGTAGAGAGTTTTATAAACAATCGGTATTGCGTTAAAATCTTCCCAGGGATGGCTAGTTGTACTCAGCAGAAATCTAACTTGGGTAAGTCCAACCAGTCCATTCCCGTCAGGGTGAGACAGGGCTTGCCCTATTGCTAAGCATCATTTAAAAGCATTTGTCTCTTAAAAGTGAAATGAATCACAGCAACTTCTAACTGAATGATGTATTTCATGTAAACTTAATATTATTAAACCTGAAATTTCTGTGATTTTAAAATGCAATTTTTTTATTTTAAAGAAAGCAATTTAAATGTAATGGCATTTACTTTGACCTAAAATGAATTCTTATAACACAGGTGAAACAGTCTTTTCTCCATTTTTCTTTTTGCAAAGGTAGGAAGCATCTAGGAACCTGATGCTGTCTCTCTTTGTCTACATTTCTCCTGGCTCTTGGGAGTCTACATCTAAACACACCTGTAAAGTAGGGGTTATGACTATTTGTGCACTTGTTTCCTCCCGGGATTATACAGTGGAATTTAGCAGGGTACGCCATGCCTATTGACTGAATGATGAGGCGTGTAGGACAGTGTCTCTAGGAAAACTACTGGCTTCCCAGCAGTAACTGCAGTAAGTGTAATAACCCTGTTTCAGAATGAGCCATTCCACATCTAACCTGATTCCTCTACCCGTGGCCCCTCTTTGCTCTAGAACGGGCACAGGCCAACCCCGGCAGGAAAGCGAGCAGCACACTAAAGCCAGTGGTGCGCGTTTTGCTGAAGGTCTGGTCTTCAGTCTGTAAACACTCCGCGTCTGATGGACGTGCAGTCCAGTCCTGGAGGTCTGCTTGTCTTAGCTACTCATTTCCCTTTCTTCTATCAGATTTTTTTTAAAGCCCTATATGCAATTGTGAAATATTTAACTGTTTTTCTTAACTGTACAACTCAGAATTCAATTTTAAAATTTCGAGTGGTACATTTTAGGATTACTCATCTAACTAGAATTTATGTGCTATGTTTCAGCTCATTCCTGTCCTCAGCAGAGCCCAGATTTGATTGTTTGCTACCACAATAAGCTTACCAGATTTATTAGCTAAGCTGCTGATTAGGTACCTCTGCCCTTCCCACCCCCAAAGAGATATAGAACCAAAGTGACGAGTTCATCTTTAAAAATGCCTCAATTCCAAGTTTTTTCAAACCAGCCCCCAAAATTTAAAACTACTTTCAGAATATTTAGAAAAATCACAGGCAGAACCAATCTTTTAGACTATACAGAACAGGTGACTATATGAGGCCAGATATGGTCATGAGAAAGGAAGTGACCATGTCTGGGCAGGGCGGCGGAGAGTGGAGCAGGGGCTGGACTCCCTTAGGGTCCTCCTTGGTGCCCAGTCTGCGCCTTGGTCAGCCTGGCAGCCCTCACCCCATATACTCAAGTCTTCCTAAACGTGGGTTTTAAATTAAACAGTAATTGTTAAGTTTTACACAGGGAAGCTCTTAGTTGGATGTGGTCTTTTAGTTAAAAATTTACGCTGGGACATCCTCAGACATTCTTTTCTTTGTGTCCTTGAAGGACATACTCCTTAACTTGGTAGAGTTGCCAGAGTTGGCTTCTCTCAAGAAGTGAGGAAACAAACTTCTGCATCACAACGAGTTACTATGAATAACAACTGTGATCCATGGCAGGTGTGATAATTGCACTCAATGGCTAACATTCCAAAGATAGACCATAATAAACACTTGGTATTTATAGAGCTCAAAGACCTTCTTAAAGTTTTGGTTAATTTGGTTTTTATCAAATAATTATTATTCAGCATTTGGACTGCTGTAGGCACTATAAGGGTACAAAATTAGTCGTATTTTAGCCTATCAAGTCAGCTGTGAGGTAGGTTTGCTAAAGCTGCAATATCACTAAGCATTTCTTACTGTTCCCAAGAACAGGTAACAACTCCCAGAAGCAGACATGTCATTCAAAAAATAAAGATAGACTTAAATTTTCAGCATCTTTGCCCCCTTTTTTTAAACACAAGTTGTACAAGATAATACATTTTTACAATTACCTGATATGGCTACAACTTGCAATCTTGGCAGAACGCAGTCTTACCTTGTGTGATAATTAATGGTGGTGTGCTGCCTTTCATCTCAGAGTCTCAGTTTGGCAAGTGCAGGCGGGTCCGTTGGTACTAGAACAGGAGTTCTATTTAATGTCCCTTCTGATGAACACAATGATCGTGAAAGCACTGTTAGGGCGTCGTCCTCTGATGGCCACTGCGTGCCACTGGGAAAGGAACCTGTCAGCTTCCAGAGCGCCAGGGGCAGTCCGGGACAGGGTGAGGAGTGGTAACAAAGCATTTTCCTAACAGTTGTGACAGAAGAGTGGGAGGTGTCTCTAATTGTACTGATGGGACTTGAGTTACAGGACCATGTTGGAATCTACTTAAATCAACATTTGAGTATGAAATATAGAATCTTATAATAAGAACATAATCTGTAAATTATAACCGGTTTTAAATAGCAAAATTTAACAAAAGCTACTTAAATGCCTGAATTAGAAATAAACAGTAAAACATCTGCATGAGTAGTTAATAGTATAATTAATACTCATTTGTAGTTACCTCTGGCATTAACCAAAGGAGTGGAATTCAGCCAGGACCATCCTTTTTAAAAGTAATATATATATATATATATATTTAAATTTATTTTACAAAAGAAAGAAAAGACATATCCTCTCCATAAAATTCCAGCTCATACTATGTGAGATAACCATGCACTAATTTGCATCGTCGTCACAGAGTGGGGCTGCTGTCAGCAGACAGGGTCATAGAGGAGGAACGGCAATGGCCTCCACTGCGTCGAGGAGGTGTAAGGCTAAGCTGTACTGCCCATGGTTCTCCGGCAAGAGCTCAATCACTTTGTGGACTAGCTTAGCCGTTGTTGCAATTGGCACTTCTGTGTTTTGAAGATCCTGGGGGTCCTACAATGGAGCACAAAAATAACACGTCAGTTATATGCACCTAAATGATAACTGTTACATACAAAAGGCTTTTCTCCCTGTTATTAAATATGAATTTAAAAAACAGCCCTTGGCTGGCTGGCTCAGTGGGAGAGCATTGGCCTGTGGAAGTCCCGGGTTCGATTCCTGGCCAGGACACACAGGAGAAGCGCCCATCTGCTTCTCCACCCTTCCCCCTCTCCTTTCTCTCTCTCTTCCCCTCCCACAGCCATGGCTCCAATGGAGCAAAGTTGGCCAGGGCACTGAGGATGGCTCCATGGCCTTGCCTCAGGCGCTAAAAGAGCTCAGTTGCTGAGCAACGGAGCATCGCCCCCTAGTGGGCTTGCCTGGTGGATCCCAGTTGGACGCATGCGGGGAGTCTTGTCTCTTTGCCTTCCTGCTTCTCACTTCAGAAAAAAAAAAGAAACCGTGCAGTGACCTTCTGGGGCAGCTCACGCCACTGTACTCACCATCGCCTTCAGCCAAGTACAGAGCGTGGGGGACAGCCGGGCCAGCAGCTCCATGCCATCCCTCGTCTGTGTGTGGAGGAGCGCATGCGCCAGCCGCTGCCCAGTCAGCACCAGCAGCTGGGAGGCCAGGACCTCTTTGTCCTGCACCTGGAGAGTGGCCTGCAGAGGTGAATGGACAGCACAGTGAGAGCTTGCGGACTGGTCACCCTGTGAATGGCGCTGCTAGCCAAGGGTCTAGCTCAGCTTTGACCTGTGGCCATGTATACAGTTGACCGGTGACAACGTGGGATTGAACAGTGTGGCTCTACTTATACATGGGTTTCTTTTAATAAATACGTAAGTGCACTTTCTCCTAGGGTTTTAATAACCTGCTCTAGCTTACGTGCTATAAGAGCACAATAACAGTACATTTAACATACAAAATGTGTTAATTAATCAACTGTTATTGGTAAGACTCCCAGTCAATGGGGGCTATCTGTAGTCAAGTTTCTGGGAGGCAAAAGTTACATATTTTCAACTGCAGTGGGTTAAGTCTTCTAACCCCCATGTTATTCAAGGGTCAACTATACAACCAAAATAAATGATCACCCAGACCAAACTTGACACTTAAACCCAAATTTCTGCCGTCACCAAATTTCTCACTCCAGTATGACTGTACGCACCATTCTCAAGCTTTTGTCTGTTTTGGTTACTGCTAGGACCCACTGCAGGGAACGGGCCTGGCACCACAGGAGTTTACTACACATCACTATAAAAACAGGAATTTTTATATCCTAATATTCTGTTCTAACAAAAAGAGAAGCAAAAAGTGTTATTAGTGTAGACTTGACTGGTTCTTTACTCCAAACATCCGTTTATTTTTTGTTTTCTTTTGTTTTTTGTGTAAGACAAGAGTCAGACAGAGGGACAGATAGGGACAGACAGCTAGGAAGGGAGAGAGATGAGAAGCATCAATTCTTCGTTGCGGCACCTCAGTTGTTCATTGATTGTTATCTCATATGTGCCTTGACCGGGGGGCTACAGCAGAGCGAGCGACTCCTTGCTCGAGCCAGCGACCTTGGGCTCAAGCTGGTGAGCCTTGCGGACTTGAACCTGGGTCTTACACATCCCAGTCCGACACTCTATCCACTGTGCCACCGCCTGGTCAGGCCCAAACATCAGTTTTATGACCCGAGCCCAGTTAGCATTCCCAGGACGATCCTTACCTCCTCTCCCAAGTGGTCGACTCCATGGTTGTAGAGTTCCCCCACGTAATGCCTTCTGATGACGTCTTCACTAACTTGAAGGTGATGGGCCAGGTCCACAGCCAGCACTGGCCAGTCCTGGTCTTTCCCGAAAGGCGTGGCTGGGGCCTCCTCTGCGGCTTCTTTGACCCTAGTGGTCAGGTGCTGGGCCTGCACAGCTGCACTCACAACTTTCAGCAGGAACTTGAACGGGGGGGAGAGAGACAGCAACATCTTGTTAGCGTGTTCCCGGAAAAACGATCTAGATTGTTGGCTTTTCCATTAACATTGTTTAATTATCAAAAAAGAACACCTAACAAAGGTGAATTGGCTCTCAAGAAGGAAGTGGTCATCCCTCAGAGGCCAGTGAGATTTTTGCTTTCCTATTTTTTCCCCCAAGAAACAGAAACAAAATCCAATGACAGATTCACCTGCTGTCGCACAGAAATAAAATTTGGATCCATTTCTCCACTAGGTAGTAACTGAATTGAAGTTAGATCTTTGAAAAATGCATTTTTCCCCTAAAGAGAAAGAAGAGATCAAGAAAACTTTAGTGAGGATTATTATGGGGGAGATTAAAAATCACTTAATATCTCATGGTTGACTTTTTTCCTCCCTCAACAGTAGCATTTAGAATTGTATTTAATGTGTATCTGGTAGGCAGCCTGTAAGGAGGTTGCCTGTGATCCCTCCTCCTGGTTCATGCTTGTGTCATCCCATCCTCTGTGTGTGGGCCGGTGACTCACTGCAGGCAAACAGGCAGAGGTGACAGTGTGTTGCTTTCAAAACTAGTTTACAGCAGGGCTGGGGCCCTGCCCTGTGTGCCCAGCTGCCCTCACTTGCCCGAGGAAGTGAGCTGCCCTGTGGAGCTGAACCCTGCCAGTGGTCCTATCAGCCTGGAGCGGAGACACCCCGCCCCCCTCCACTGAGCCCTGGGTGACACCACTGCCATGGCTGCCACCTGAACTGTACACTCAGGAGAGACTCGGCCAGAGACGCCCAAACTCCTGACCCACAAAAATGGTAATTAACTCTGGTTTTCAGCCACACAGTTTTGGGATAACTTGTTATGCAATAATAGGAACTATTATTAAGACATATTAAGAACTATATTAAGACATAGTTCAGTAAGTGGTTTTAAAAGGATTTAGAGTACATCTGTTTAAAAACACCTTGTTTAGAACAGATGCGTGTCTGAAGAGCAGAATTTCAAAGCGGGGCATAAGTAAATGTAACAGAGCAGAGAGCCGCGACTTCTGAACTAGACGCCACAGGCTGTAGGCACAGGTGCGCCCCTTCCATCCAGCAAGTCTGACAGGAGCAGAGAACCCCACAATGACTGGTCCTGTGAACCCCGCAGCGCCATGACGGCTTTGAAATTGTGAGGCACTCACCTTACTGTCAAAAAGTGACAGTGGCTTCACTGTCTTCAGAGCGAACCTCATGACAGCGTACAGGACGGAGCAGAGGACGGAGTGGTGCTCCACCAGTGGGTAGTGGATGTGCTTCTGCTCAAGGGCCAGCTCCACAATGGAGACAGGGCCCTCGACAGTGAGCCAGGCGTCCTCCGTGTCCAGGACGGGCGCCTGCATCTCCTCTCGGCTGACGTCCGCCTGTTTTAGGGTGGAGGGCCGTTCAGACCTGGAGACTTCGGAGCTTGCCAATATCTTATTCAATGGGCTCACCAGCAGCAAAGTGCAAACCTCTAAGTCAGCCCACACCCCAAATTATAATTTAAAAAACTTAAACTCGAATTCTAATAAAATCAAAATTTGAAATGAATAAATGAAAATATTTCGGTAGTCTTTTCTTAAGTCCAATGACTTTTTGCCTAGCCTGTGGTGGCGCAGTGGATAAAGCGTCGACCTGGAACGCTGAGGTCACCAGTTTGAAACCCTGGGCTTGCCTGGTCAAGGCACATACAGGAAGCAACTACTATGAGTTGATGCTTCCTGCTCCTCCCTGCCCTTTCTCTCTTCTTCTCTCTTTCTAAAATCAATAAATCTTAAAAAAAAAAGTCCAATGATTTTCAAAATATTTAACAGCTCCGGCAGTTTAGGAGGAATACAGCCCTCTTACCTCCATTAACGTCTGAAGGAGATCCAAGCAGGAGCCGAGGAAGGAGGTCATTGCGCTGTCACTCATCCCTACGTCCTGTTTTCAAAGGAACATAATTAGTTCCTGCAGCAAATCCGCTCTAGTTACTATCAGAAGAATAAACCTGACCTCCCACACTGAGTAGACAGGCAAGGATTTCAGAAGTCAATCCATTAGCATATTTTAATTCCTTTCTCTAGATTTAACTGACTTTAAAATTAAGCTTTAAAAATGATAGTACTACCATTAGCTTTTAAAAATTAGGGTCCTCGTTGTATTTTAAAGGCACAATGTTGTCATTCACCTTAGACTGTGGCACTCAAGCGGACGGTCCAAGAATTCACAGGGGACTGGCATTCGACAGCCAGATAATTATGGTCCAACATGGAAAGTTCTAAGAAAATAGACTGGTCTGGTTTCAGAGCATCTTTTAGGAATTGAACTAAACCCTCTGAACAAAAGTTGAATCTCAAGCCTGTGAACTAAATACCAGACGGTACTATGGGCAACAGTTCCTTCCATTTGACTCCCTAAGGCCCGTCCAAGGGACCACTGCATTCATATACAATCTTTTTTAAACCAACAACCAGTAAATCCCTCCCATCCCTAAGTAATTCAGAGTGTATGTGATATACACATGCATGGACTAGAGACATACTTGCACACATACCAGAATTCTTCAACCATGGTGATTTTTCGGGACTAAGGGTCTATAACAGTTGGGTTTGTATGTCCCAATATTTAAGATATTTGCAGTAAGAATATTTCAAAGTTTTGAGCAAAAGCCAGTTTCCATGGACAGGAATGTTAAGACAACAGTTATTAAATTCACTACTCGGGAATCTACTTCAATTTGATGTCGGCTGTTCCTTATAAACTTCTCGTCTGAAGGACAGCGAAACAGGTGGCAACATGTCACCCTCCTGTCCACAGTCCAGATCTAAAGACAGCTTGAGAAAACCTCGCTGAAGTGTGCTATCTGACAATCTACAAAGGTAGATTAAAATGGGCCACAGTTCATGAGCAGTTTCCCTATTCTTTGCATTTTTCTTATCTCATAATATGTCATCAAAATGGTCAAGGGCAAAGTTCACCCTACAGTTAATGAGGTCCTATTTAAAGTGCGCAACTACCAGTTATACTTCTGGTTATGGGAGATTCACTCACCCTTCGGCATAGCCTCTCCTTTGGGGCTTTCCCAACCTGAGACAGAAGGACACAAAGTGCTGTATTTACTTACTCATGAGATGAAAAGGCATCACTGTGACACAGGAAGTAAAAAGTAACCAAATTCTACAAATACAAACACACCTATAAATAAATGTGGCAACCATAGCATAATGCAATTAATTTTGTGGTAGATTGTAAAAATATACTACGAAAGAAAATATTGCCCTGGGTTCACAAATAATCCTTTTCAAAAACAGATATTTTTGAATTACTAAATAAGAACTCTAAAAATCGGTTTCTTACTTTATATAACCAAATAATTGAGTTGCCCTAAAACCCAGAACCCAACTCAAGGCTACAAACAAAGAGCAGCTAAGAATTCTGCCTGTGGATAAATATACACCATGACTTTAAAAGGTCAGAAAGGGACCATCTAAAGCAGAGAGAAGTTAGACTTCTAGCTCAGAAAATCAGTCAATTTCTTTGATTCAGTAAATAATAAGACTATTATACATTATTATACAGGATAAGAAGTGGCAGGTAAAAGTCCTGCCCCTCAGGAATGTGACATGACAGGGAGTTCACAGGAGACAGTGACTGAGCAAGAGTCAAGTGTAGCATTCAATAACAGTCTAACGAGGCCAATGTAAATGCTTTAACATATATTAATTAAGAGAACCAGATACACACAGGAAGTCAGACATGAAGTTTCAAGTCACCTTGTCCATCAGGTACGTAGCAGCAGAAAACCTTTTCACCAAGAACGTGTTCCACATCATCAGCGCGATGCCTGCAGCAAGCGGAAGAGAGGTTGTCAACAGTAACAGCACAGTCTTCCTGACGCTTATAAAACTACATGGGCTAGCTCCCTAACCATCATGGCTTATAGTTCATGTAACATTCATAAAATTAATAAAAACCTCTAATCTTTAATAAAAACTTTTATCAGAACTGGGCTGCATAAGAGGATATCCAAATGGCCAATAACCACAAGGAAAGATTCACATTAGTTATGAAAAGTAGATTAAAATGACAGAGATATTACACAGCCAACCAAAAGGCTACACTTAAAAAAAAAAAGAGAATGCCAAGTGTTGGTGAGGGTGTGGAAGAAAGTGGAAAAAATGCTCATGCCCTGCTGATGGGATAGTAGACTGGTGAAACCACTTGGAAAACGGGCATGCATAATACTCTAACTCAGCTCGGGAAATGATGGCCGGGGACGCAGGGTGACAATGACTGCCCACCCCCTTCCCTTTCTGGGAAGTATTTTTACAAGCAGTTAAGAGAACCAGTACCCTGTATATAGCAAGAGACAGTAATGTATCAGGTGACAGGGCCACCAAATAAAAATTTAACAGGATGAGAACTGAAAGATTCTTGCCTCTTTTGAATCAGTTATAGGTTATGTTTTTAACACCTGTTGACTTACCATTCTGAACATGTGCATTAACAATGTGCTTCAAGTGTTCTATGGATCTAACAAAAAAACGTGCTTCCTTACATAAAGGGAGAAAAAAAGAGAAAAGAAAATATCATTTAATAGGTGTTTCAAATACAAATGGAGACTTCGTATGTAAATTGCTGCATAAGGCTACATAAAAATGTTCCAATAACATGGAAGTATTAGGTAAGAATTTTTCATAAGATAATGTCATGGTCTCTTAAATTCACATCACTTCTATAATGACTGATTCCTAGAAACCCCTAGTCATAATGCTGACACCTACATTCAAAACTTAATGTGATTTGTACATTATAGCAGCATTCTCTCCATTAAATACTTACATTTCACACAGGTGTGGAAAACAATGGATTTACTTCTTTGTAAATATCCTTAATCAACAAATATTTATTGAGCAACTACTATGCCCCAGGCTGTGTGAGGCACCAGCAATACTGCAGTGAACTAAACACACCCAGATCCTTGCCTTCATTGAGGTGACATTCTTGAGGGGCTAGGTAATAAAGTAAATCACAGAGCATGCTAGTGATAAATGCCAATCAGGAAACATCAAAGCAGTGAAGGGAAATTGGAAATATCAGAGGGGATGCTTGAAGTTCAACTCTTTCTAATCGAGGTAGCTTACACACAGATCTTTCCCCAGAAATTACCCAGATTTTGCTTTCGTGGCCTGTACCAAGATTAAACAGACAAACCACCATTGGTAATTCCAAGAATTCCGAGCCTAACAAAGCTGTGCGTGTATAGATGGAACTGGGATGGGGCTTGATGGGGCAAGTATATAAATATTTAACAGGAAAAACCCAAGCAAATAAGTGGCTGATAATTTCAAAAGTAAACACTTCTAATAATAGAAACAGTAACACTAGTCAAAATGTTAGGCCCTATGCAAGCGTCTTCTCTATAAACTGCTATAACCCTTCAAGACAGCTCCTGTTACATCCTCATCAAATTTAAGGAGAAAACTGAGAACAAAGGGTTCAAAAACGTTCCCAAAGGTCCCAAAGCTGCTAACTCGTTGTGATGGGGCTTGAACTCAGCTCTGTGGCCACCACGCCCGCTGCCTTTGGTTTGTAAGTAGAGCTTGTAAAAAGAGCATTTCTCTTCAACATCACTTTCTTAGACTGGAATCTAGAACTGGCTCATTCAGATTTTTCAAATTCTGATGTCCTTGGGTTAGCCCTACCATTCTTTTCTCAGGTAGGAGAAGTATTCCATTTAAGTAGTGAGCCAAAATACGATTACCATTCAGGCTGTAGAGGTGTCAACGGAAGAGGGTGATTCGAAGGACATCTGGAAGGTGCCCTGTCCCCAAATCACTTTTTGGACAAACTGTAACTCATCACCCCACATCTCTGTTTAAAGTACTTCCTTTTTCAATGTCTTCCGTGACTATGTCAGTGATTACACATTAGGGATGTTTTGAGGAAGAGTGCCACCACCACTGATATATTTGCGCGAGTCAGGTCCTCAGTGAGACTTTTCCTCGGAAATGCCACCCAATGGAAGGCATGAAGGAGGGCATTCTGGTCTGAGGGGGGAATGGAGCAGGCCCCGTGAGGGAGGCCTACGTGAAGGGCTATGCCAGCAAGGAGGGACAAATGGAGTGTTTTCACATCTGATTGTACCCTGGCGTCAATCCTCATGGACTGGCACCGTCATTGAAAGGGCAGGGGGAGAACAAACAGGCCCAGAGTCAGTGACTCCCCAACCCAGGCCCTAGTCAAATTTCCAACTGCAGGTCTCCTGTTCCAGGCTTGGGCCATCTCCCTGCACCACCTCCTGACAGTGACAATGATGCCGGCAGAGAGGTGGGCACCTCAAGTGGGAGGAAGTGACCTGAGCAGAGTTGAGAGGACCACAGGGCCACCTGGACTGGGGTCAGCCCTGCACACACTGTGGCCTTTCTGAGTTCCCTTCTGACACAAGTACAGACATGATGAACAGAGACAGACACGTGTGCACAATCAGGCCCTCAGCTGCACCAGTCTCCTTGCTCTGGCTTTTACCAGGATGACTACATTAAGAATTGCATTGAGCCCTGGCCGGTTGACTCAGTGGTAGAGCATCAGCCTGGCGTGCAGGAGTCCCGGGTTTAATTCCTGGCCAGAGCACACAGGAGAAGCGCCCATCTGCTTTTTCACCCCTCCCCCACTCTCTCCTCTGTCTCTCTCTTCCCCTCCCGCAGCCAAGGCTCCATTGGAGCTAAGTTGGCCCGGGCACTGAGGATGGCTCCATGGCCTCTGCCTCAGGCGCTAGAATGGCTCTGGTTGCAACAGAGCAACACCCCAGATGGGCAGAGCACTGCCCCCTGGTGGGCATGCCAGGTGGATCTCAGTTGGGCGCATGCGGGAGTCTGACTGCCTCCCCATTTCCAACTTCAGAAAAATGCAAAAAAAAAAAAAAAAAAGAATTGCATTGAGCGGTCCCCAGTATGTAATGTGAGCACAAGGACAGTCCCCATGAAGGGTGCTACGGCCTCACCTCCGGGTCCTTGTTCCACTGGACCACGTACTCCCAGCAGCAGTGCGTGTGCAGCACGTCCGGCTCCAGGCTGCACGGGAACTGCTCGTAGGCGGCACGCAGCAGGTCTGCAAGGCAGAGACAGGGATCTGTGTTCTCCGGGCATGGACAGGAGATGGGCAACCCTGTTGCTGGGGCCCATATTTCTCTGCATTCATGCATTACCTGGTATGGTCCCCAAGTCCATGTCCACCTCTGACAACTCAATTAAACCTCTGTTCACAATATCTTTGGGTTCGTTTGGGTTTTCTGCATCCCTTTCTTGATTAGCCAGCTTTAGCACCGCGGGGCTCAAGTCCTGTTTAAATACCCACTTGGCTACACTGTCTGCAATGCCACCTACAGTTTAGAGACAAGAAAGAAAGTGAAAATTTGCAGAGTCTGCAGGAGGGAGCCCTTTAGCCTCAGTGGAACTGTATCAAGTTGTAGATTCTGTTACCCAAAGAGACCCTCATTTTCAGGAACTAGAAAATTAGGCTCATCCAAACGAACAAAATAGGTTTCTTTTTAGTATAGACAAGGGTCTGTCTGCCAACATTCCCACTGAAATGAATGATTAAAGCTCTTAGGATTTTAATATTATAGAAGGATACTTGGTGAAAGGTCAAGTTCACTAGGTATTAGAAGTATCTACCAAGGACCCGTAGGACTTTGTTTCATTTAACGTACAGAGTTTACGTCTTAGGTACTGCTTGACTTAGTGCAGAGCAATTAACCGACAAGTTGCTTAGTAAGAAGCGGTGCTACCCTGTGCACACCTGCCCCACGTCGCTGGGTCTGGAGTTTGTCCACCAGGCTCTGCTGTGTCGGGCGAAGGGCATGGGGACACCAGGCCTCTCACAGACATAAGGCCGGCTAAGGGGGACTCCTGAGGCCTGCCTGCTCCTTATACTGCTGCATGTTTTGTAAGGTCAGGGGATGCGGGTGGAGGTCCTGAGCAGGGAACCCACGTGACCAGACTTTGAAAAGATCATCTGAGAAAGAAGCCTGTGGTGAGTTTTTCACAGATTTGAAAAACCTGAGTGTATCCCTCCTTCCTTATTCTTGCAGTCATTTCTATAAGATGGACAGAAGCTTCCACCACAAACAGCTGGCTATACAGACAGCGCTCTGACAGATGGCCGCTGGCTCACCTTTGCCGCCTTCCAGGAGCTTCCGGACTGAGAGCCTCGGGAGCGGCTCGGGTGGCAGCGGGGCCGGCTGGCAGGGCCGCGTGCAGGGTCGAGAGCAGGGCCGTGCACTCGGCCGGCTGTGCAGCAGCGTTTGCAGCAGCAGGCAGTCCTCCAGCTGCTTGAGCAGGAGCCTCCAGTACTCAGTGTCCAGAGAGAGGGCCTCCCAGGAGTCTGTGAGGGCCTCTGACTCGGCCCCGGCTCCAGCCCCTGACGCTGTCTGGGGAAACTAAGACAAAATGCCGTGCTGGTAATTGGGCAGAAATCTTGAGTCACCAGACACTTTGAGCTTTTAAAGTGAAGGCAGATGGAGAGAGAGTCAGGAAGCATCACACAGAACACAGAGATGCTTCTTTGCAAACGCTCCTGCTTGGCTGGGTGAAACGCGGGGTCAGGGCAGGGCAGGAGACTCAGGGGCAACAAGGACAGAGGGGGACATTTACAGAGACTGTAGTCACCAACTCATGTCATCAGGGCCGTCCCTGACAAGGGCCACAGCCCTTCTGTCAGTGGCAGGACGCTGACCGCCCTCTAGAATGCATCTACCGACGTAACACACGTGTCTCACGTTCCTCTCCATTATTATGAGCATGTTAGGCGAGTGTATTAAACTGAAATGATGGTGTTAAATGACTGCACAGACCTACTGCAGTGTCTCATCTGGTTTAATGCAACATCCTTCCAGGAAAAGTATTTGAACTGTCACCAACTATGAAGGATGTCTTTTTTTTTTTGTATTTTTCTGAAGTTGGAAACAGGGAAGCAGTCAGACAGACTCCCGCATGCGCCCAACTGGGATCCACCTGGAATGCCCACCAGGGGGTGAAGCTCTGCCCATCTTGGGGCGTCGCTCTGTTGCAACCAGAGCCATTCTAGCGCCTGAGGCAGAGGCCACAGAGCCATCCTCAGCGCCCGAGCCAACTTTGCTCCAATGGAGCCTTGGCTGCGGGAGGGGAAGAGAGAGACAGAGAGGAAGAAGAGGGGGAGGGGTGGAGAAGCAGATGGGCGTTTCTCCTGTGTACCCTGGCCGGAATCGAACCTAGGACTCCTGCACACCAGGCTGACGCTCTACCACTGAGCCAACCGGCCAGGGCCCCTTTTTTCTTTTTTTAAGAGTCTCCAAGAGATGAGGAAAAAATACAAAGAAAGGGTAAATGGAAAACCTTGATCAGAGTCGTTCAACACTGCGTGCCCCAAACATCCTGTTTATAGAGGAGGGGCTAGAACGGACCTGAGCAATAATGCAGCCGAACCCTGATCTCACACGAGACAACTGAGGCCACAAGACTCATTTTAAGGGACTCAGCACCAACCACTAGCCACGGGCAGAGAGCCAGAGCCAAGTTCAGTATGTTCCCTCTTATACCACATGGTAACCGCCAGGTTCAAGTGCATGTCAGCTGAATAAACAGACTAGGGGAAGTAACCATCACTCCCTTCCTGACCCTAAACCAGACCAAAGAGAACCTGCAGGCACACGTTTCAGATTCCCAATGATGCACAACACGAGGACCACGTGGCCCCAAGAAGGGAGAGCAGCCCCTTGGCAGGCTGGACGGACAGACAGAAGCTGCACTGCCACCACGTACCTTCTTCTCGGTTGCACTGTTGGAAATCCGTGCGGCCACTGAGTGCCCCACATGTGCAGACAGCAGGGCGGCCCCGTTGTTCTCGGACTGAATGCAGGCCGCACGCATCTGCTGCCACCAAGGGGATACTGGCTGGGAGTCCCATGTGTCATCGATGGCCACTGCAGGCAAAATTCAAAAGGAACTCTTAGTTCTCAGTTTGTGTTAATCTTTCAAATTAAATACAGTATTACAATTAAATTCCCCAGGGATGTACTTGTCTATTTCTGAATGAACTGGAAAATGAATGTGCAATCCATTTAAGTCAGAACACGTGCACTCCCTTGACTGACGTTGTGTTATTCCGTCTCACTTTGGAACCAACTTTAAATCCCTGCTTTGAATATATCATCATTGTGAAAACAACTATCAAATATTACAATATAACAGGTTATTGTTCTCATCAGAACAAAAACGAAAAATAATAGCTTCCATCAAGACCATTTCATTTACCTCAGAGTTAAGCAAATGCACGGTTTCACATTACATTCTACATTCTTTTTGATGATAGCACAAGTACAGTTTCCAGCAAGCATAACTGAGAGGCATCAGGAGTGTTCTCTGAATAAGCAAGGACTCTCTCCTGTGAACTACCTGGTGGACTGTGGTGTCCTTCGCTGGGAGAGGTGATTCCTGTGGTGCTGTGAACACTAAACTTTGCTTCTGAGAGCAGCAGCCACCGTTTCCAAGGAGGCCGCGAGTCCAGGGTCCCCCGTACTCACCTGTCATCCTACTCAGGAGGGACAGCGTCGTGTGGAGACAGCAGACGGACTGCGGCTTCTCCAGAACAGCCTTTTCCTTCGAGAGCCACACACTCAGGAGCAGAGACTGAAATCAAAGTTAAATCCTTTCAGTCTAGAAAAACATCTAACATACACAAACTCTTGCACTTCCCTAGAGAGCACAGATGTGTGTATGAGTGACTCCGGATTTCGGGTGGGGAATTAAGTGGCTGGCTGTGACATCACGTGACGTGAGGGGCAGAACAGGGTGCCCTGTCTACCTAAGAGACCCTTTCTCACCTTCCAGGGCCCTAAATTCCACCGTGCCCACCTCTTCCGTGGGTAAGCCCTACCGTCCAGTGGGAGCCTCTATTAAGGAGCACATTACACCAAGTCCTCATGTAACATCCTCAGTACAGTTTGTGACATTAAGCAAAATGACGTGTAACAACCAATTCTACCACAGGCTAACATATAAATAAGAGTTCAATTCTTTTTGGGTGGTGAACACACAAAACAATATACAGATGATGTATTACAGAAGTGTACATCTGAAACCTGTATAATTTTATAACCAGTGTCACTCCAATAAACTCCGGTGACGTGAGCAAAGCGGAATGGCGTCCACCATAAACAGCTTTACCAACAGCAGCTGCGGGCTCAGTCCAGCCAACTCCAGGGTGTGACACATGTCCTCCGTGGAGCTTTCTCCATGCAGACATTTCCAAAAGAAGAAACTGCCTAGTGAACAGGACAGAATGCATTAACCAGGGGCTACTCACCACCTGGACAAGCTTCCTGAGCTGTACAGCCTAACCCCCTGAAGGGCAGCACAACACTAAAGGAGAGAAGTGGTTGGTTCAATGTACCTGACTTGTTAAAGCATAGAGCACATCGTTACATGTCTAACCTTGTCTCTTAAGTATACTTATTAACACGACACAACTTTTACAATATAGTGCCTATATAATCAGAGTAGCTTTAGCTGACTGAAAAATTTTCATTACATCTTTTGGCCAATTCTGTTTCAAAATAAACTGAATCTCCGGGATGCTATAAGCTCCTCCCAGACTTTCTTCTAGAAGAGGAGGGATTCCAGCAGCGGTTTATTATTCTACCTACCTAAGGTCACGTACTCCTCTTCACTAATCTTCTTGACGCTGATCACGTCTTTCTCATACTCTAAATACTCCAGGAACATTTTCACAGGCAACACACCATCCTTCACATCAGAAAACTGGACGGTGGTCCTGCTGTTCTCCTGTTTGTACTTCTCTAATAATGCCTGCAGCTTTAGAAGTTCTTTTTCATCGAGGCGTAGTAATGCAGCCAAGTCCTTAAAAATAGAAAAAAGAATCTGAATAAACCATGTCTCGCTCTGTGAAGTGCCACGTGCCAACCCTATCATCTGAAATGAAAGGCAATACATTAAGCCAAAGATGGGATTTCAATGAATGTGACCACTACCATGTACTCTGCTTAAAACCTGACTCTCACATTCATGAGTAGGAAGCTTTTATATAAAGTCAATTAAGTGTACCATTTTTGGAAAGTTTCTTGAATTTTAATAAATGTGCTACTGTATAATCAGAAAAATAACAGAGTGTCACTGCCATCCTTGTGATTCTGAGAAAACTAAAGTGTTACTCAGTAAGAAATTGAATCCACATTTTTTTTTTGTATTTTTCTGAAGCTGGAAACAGGGAGGCAGCCAGACAAACAGACTCCCGCATGCGCCCGACCGGGATCCACCTGGCATGCCCACCAGGGGGTGACGCTCTGCGCATCTGGAGCACCGCTCTCTTGCAACCAGAGCCATTATAGCGCCTGAGGTAGAGGCCATGGAGCCATCCTCAGCGCCCGGGCCAACTTTGCTCCAATGGAGCCTTGGCTGCGGGAGGGGAAGAGAGACACAGAGAGAAAGGAGAGGGGGAGGGATGGAGAAGCAGATGGGCGCTTCTCCTGTGTGCCCTTGCCGGGAATCGAACCCGGGACTCCTGCATGCCAGGCCGACGCTCTAACACTGAGCCAACCGGCCAGGGCCTTGAAACTGAATCCACATTTATTAAGCAGCATTAACACTGTAGAATACAGACACTGGAGAACAAGCCTTCCTGTATCTACATGCAAATCCTCAACGTGGCTCTCAGACATAGAAAGTGAAAAGTCCCAGATACAACCTGCCAGCCTTTCGAATTATTTTACAAAAATATGTGCAAAACATCTCCTGATGCTATTATTTTCCTAAATTAGGGAAAAGTACACACACACACATACACACACACACTTTAAAGACCATAAATTTTCCATAGCAAATTTCCATTAGAGAGAGAAAATCTTTTCTAATTTTTATGTTTAAGACATTTTTATTGCTATATGTATATTTAAAATAAAAGGCTTTCACTAACTTTCAGATAACTTTCTTAAAAGCACCATCAGTAACGTCACATCACAAAAATCACTTTAATAATAGCTTTCCTTTAGGAAACTGGTCAGTCACACAGTCATTGAGGGGAAGAGAGGACACATTTCTCTCTCTTCCCCATTTAAGAAACTTTCCCTGCATGGGAAGAATTTTACATATACTCCCCAGAAATGAGCAATGCTGCACTGTAATAAAGATTACAAGGTTCTATCACTTTAAGTTTTATAGAATAAAAACATAGAACATGTCCTATAATTATCTTTTTAACCACTTGGATGTCAGATGAAATCTTTAAAAGAATTTCATTATGTAGGACATGATAAATGAGCTGACTTAGTTTTCTAACAACACAGAAAAAGTGGTCTTATCTGTTGGCAGAATCATTATTTTTGTTCCTTTAAAGGAAATTAGAGCTTGGCTACTTCTGTAAACTGACCATATTTTAACTGGCAAATGCTGTCCATAAGTTGTGTTATAAGAAGTAACCTTAAAAAGTGACCTGAGAAAACTAGACGGTTCTACGGTAGTGCAAACGGATTAACAGTAAAACTTAATTTTCTAGCACAAACAACATACATTTAGCAGTGAGGCCCAAAGAGCCAGCAGCGAGTCTTATAAGGAAAATACAACTTTATGCTTTATAAAGATTCTTAATTTTCTACTTCTTTACTGCCAGTCTTAAAAATGGAGAATAGAGAGATTATTTTGTATAGTGAGTAATGGGACTACTCACGTTATCAGAAAATGATGCATCTGAACGAAAATCACAGGAATTTAACTGACAGACGGATTCGTAAAGGTGGAGCAATTTCAGTTTACTGGCACAAAACTGCAGCAACCCTTCGTCCACAGACTCGAGCTCTGAAAGGAAGAAGGAAAGAAATACATGGAAGAGATGTATTTGACAGATTCAGAAAAAGCTTTTCTCTGTTAGATTCCTCGTGTTCTCTCCCCCCGTCCCCCATATGCTGCCTGCGAGGCCCACCCACTGAAGCCAGACAGGATGAGGGCTGCCCGGCCTCCTGGTCATGCTGGGGGGTCAGAGTTCATAGCTCACCCAGAAACTGTGGGCTGGGTCACACACAGTCTCAGGAAAGGCTGGTAAAGGGACCAAAAGAAGAATTCCACTTAATACTATCAATCAGCTTGGGTTTTCCCCCCCCAAGATTAATACTGGAAGAAAAAACTCACTATGTAATACATTCCTGTATGGTAAGGCAAATATTTACATATAAAAGAAATATTTAGTCTTTAGAAAGGTAGACACTGAAAACCCCCAGGAACTATTATTTAGGGTATAGTAATCTGGAATATTGTGTAAGTTGTTATAGCCATAATAAAACATAGAATTCTAAATACTAGATTTTTAGGACTCTCATATATGGGTAAGTTGAAAAGAGTGATGATTTTATAAAACTCCAACAATGGCATTTAGTTTCCTCCCAGCCCAGGGCCAGATAATTTTTGATTTAATACATTTTGATATGTTGTTAAAGCACTGTGGAACAGGGGCAGGGGCTTTATGAGTATACTGTGCTTTTTAAAAGGTGTTTCTAACAAGTTCTATTCAGTAAACGAGTCCACTGATTACCAAAAGTCAGCTTTACACAGATGTTGAAAACTAACTTCAAAATTAGGATGCTTCAAGTCCTGAAAGGGTATATTATGATTTGTTTATTAGGTCACTTTAAGTTGGCTTAAATATAATATAAAGCTAGCTTTTCATAATTAACATCACAAGCAAAAAGTCAGTACCCTACATGCTACAATGTAATTGATATTAGAAAATCAGAATAAGTTAATTTTTACTAGCTCAGCTGGAGAGAGTATGGTTAAGACCCTACAGTTACAGAGGAAATTCTTTTCAGACAAATACTTTCTGAACAGTAAACCGGAAAACCCAGAACTAATTACTTAATCAGAGTCTGTGATTTTGGAAGTCCTAACTTTGTTGATGAGAGAGGGGATGAGAAAATGTGGACTGCATACACTAACAGAATATTAATCAAATCAACTTTACCATTATCTTGGTCAAAAAGACATGAAAGAATGTCCCATCTCAAAAATCCCTCTCATCCCATAAGTTAAATAAAAAACAATGCAGCAAACTTTCCCTGTCATGCCAATGACTGTCAAATGTCCAACAACCATATCAGAATAATCAATCACTTCATTCTATTCTGGTATCTTTCCTCACAGTGGAAAGATCAAAAACAAGTATGTACAGTAAGAAGCAGAGTCCACATATTCAGAGAAAGCTCTGATAAAGAGTAACTCATACAATAAATAGGGAATAAAAAAGTCCCCTAAATCTAGAAGATACGAAATAAATTTTTCTTATATATATATATTATTTCCACATTAAAGAAACAGGATAGTATCATAAGCCATAAATAGCTTTCTACAGTCAGTTATAAAATTTGAAGTGAGACCATATGCCCAATCAGTATAAACCTATTACCTTGGTTTTTTAAAGCATCTGTGAGTGTGTGAGTGATGTTCCTAACGCAGGAAAACGATAAACGCTCACTCGCCAAAATGCTCTCCAAAGCCTAGAAGAGAGGGAGTAATTCCAGCAATTAGAAGGCAATGATTTTGGTTCACATTTGACATTTTACGCCTACACTTTCATTGCCCCAAGTGTCAAAGGGAAGCACCATTTTTATGATGCTTCGGTGTACATACCTGTGAACTAAAGTCACTTCTTAATATGTAATCAATTTCATGGCATGCCAAATAGAACGACAAAAAGTCCAGACTGAGAATAAAACAAGCAAGAGAGACTGATGTTTAATAGGATAGCCAGGATGAAACAGAAACCGAGACAGAGATACTCACTAGGAAGACAAGTTTGAGTAAGTCTATACTACATATGCATAAATGAAAAGTAGACACTGTTATTGTCAGGCCAGTATAAAAAAACCTGACAACAACTTAATTGCTGCTTAATTACTGCTCATGGGTGCAGCTGGCTGAATCTCTAGGCCAGTCTAGAAATATATACTCCCTACTCCCCCCAGCTGCCCCTGCCTTCCCCTGGTAGAACTTAAGAGCCTTTATCACCAGTTCCAAAATCTCTCTTCATGCCTAAAGAAGCAACCATCAGAACCAACTATGGGTTAGACACAGCAGGTCAAGACTGTACCTATCATTTCAGATTAGCACATTAAATTAAGGACTATTATTGGTGATATTAGTGTAAAAGGTTAAGCTGAGACTATGGCATAAGACAAACACAGATCTAAACACAACATTTGCCTGACCAGGTGGTGGTGCAGTGGGTAGAGCTTCGGACTGGGATAAGAGGACCCAGGTTCGAGACCCCGAGGTCGCCAGCTTGAGTGCGGGCTCACCTAGTTTGAACAAAGCTCACCAGCTTGGACTCAAGGTCGCTGGCTTGAGCAAGGGGTTACTCGGTCTGCTGAAGGCCCGTGGTCAAGGCACATATGAGAAAGCAATCAATGAACAACTAAGGTGTTGCAACGAAAAACTGATGATTGATGCTTCTCATCTCTCCGTTCCTATCTGTCTGTCCCTATCTATCCCTCTCTCTGACTCTCTGTCTCTGTTAAAATAAAATAAAAAAACACAACATTTGTGAGTCTGTGAGGGAGAAATGGTTCTTAGTGGGTGCTCGAGAGGCTGGTCAGGCCTAGGATGACTCCACTACCTGGAGGACATAAAAAAAGTGACCAAAAGGGTCAAATACCCTGGAAAACCCCACCTGCACCTGTTCTGTCCACTAAGACACAAGCTACCAGCTGGCTTACTTTCTTACCTACTACCCAGTCTTCCAAAGTCAAAACTGGTTTTTCTCCCATTAGTGTCAAAAACAACACACAACTTTCAGTAATAGATTTTCTAGCATGTCTTGTAAAATCTATAGCTTTTACACAATTTGGTAGTATAAAGAAAAAAATATCAAGGTGACAGTTTGTACTATGTTAAAGTTTCCCAATTGTGCTGTTCCATGAAGTAAGAGAAGAAACATGGGGTCAAGGTGAGAAGACTATTTGGGTTGTGGCCCATTTCTGCTGCAGTTCCCTAAGTGGCCGCTCTAGACGCCCACTTGTCACTCTAGACATCACTCATAAATGAGTGACCCGTAACACCTGAGACTGTGCCCCCAAAGAAAGGACAGCTCACCAGCACCATCAGTGGAATGGAAAACTTGACTGAACGTCACAGGGACTTGCCTATGCTACATAAGATAACACAAAGGGTTTTAAAGAAGATAAAAGGGACAAAAAGTGATGAGTAGTCACTGAATTCTCCCACGTATCCAGCATTACTTTTGCTACTGTGGATTATAAAAAAGACACATGCAGTAAGGCTCCTACTTGAAGGAGCTTAAAGAGGGAAAGACGAAGAAGTTGGAGAGCTGTGACTAATGAAATAACTAGAAACTGAGTAGTCATTGGCTCTCTGGTCCTGATGCAGAGCCAAGGAGTTCACTGTATCCACGGGGATGGAAGTGTCCTGCAAGGTTGCAGCATTAGGACCCGAGCAGCATCCCAAGGGGACTGGGTAGGAGCAGGAGGGAAGGAAGTCCCGAGTTACATCCTAGACCTGGAGTTGAGGCAGGGGAGCAAAAGGGTCCTTCCACAGGATGAGTGGGAACGTGTGTTAGGATGAGATTTTCAGAAGCGATTTATCATCAGCCAATCAGATGAAGAAGCTCAGAGCCTTAGCAATTCCCCTCTTAGGTATAAATGAAGAACTTTTATTTTTTACAGAGAATGTTTTTAAGAGTTTATTTGCGCCACACTGATGACAGATGCCGAGGAGCAAGATCTCAATGGCTGGGAGAAACTCCTGCGCGTGGGCACCAGGAGACACATAGAAGGGTAATCATAGCATCATGGTTTAGAGCAGCAAGACCCTGCCAGCCACTGAACGTGCATGGACGGCAGAGTGGCTGAGCTGTGGTCACGGGACTTGGAGCACTGTCCATGAATCACGCAGCCAAATGTGTCCTCATGGGAGAGACCCAGGAGCATGGGAGGAGGGACGTCAGGGGACATGGAGCATGAGCCCTTTACTATACAGTTTAAAAGTCAGAAAATAAACCCACATGATTAAAGGAAACATAAAAATGACATAACGCTGAGAAAAGCAACAGAGAAACAAGATTCTGGACACTGGTTGCCGTAGGGATGGGGGAAGGGAGGCGGCTGAGGGATGAGGGATGACATCCGACTTTATCCTAAGCTGGGTGGACACCCCGTGGGTTTACTTTTCTTTTTTTTAACCTAAACATATATTATGTACAGGGGTGTATGTGTATAAAACACATGCACTCGCATGTGTAGTAAGAGTCCTAACTTTTTAAAAAAAGAAACAAAGAGATAGCAGGGCCTTGCATGTGGGAATAACAAAAAGAATGAACACGAGTAAAAACATGGCAAGAAAACAGCCCGTCACATCTGGAGAAAAATAAGAAGGTAAAGAATGTCCTTAGAGGGACACGGAACAGCCACTTGGCGGGGCAGCAGTGTACACACTTACTTGTTTTTTGGTTGCAGGGTACTTAATGTCAAGGATCAATTCCTTTATTTCTGTCTCAACTAAATCTGGAAAGAGAAAGTTGACCACAGTGAAACTTCCACTTTTATTGCAGGTAAACTTTATTCTGAAGGAAACATGCATGTATTTATATAAGCAGTCAGTTTAAAGGATGTCTGGGTCCCCTCACGTTATTGCTGTAAACATTAACCTATCCTGATGGAGCAATTCACTGCAGAGCACACGGGATGACCTGCACCCCACTTCCTTCTGAAGGGGACCTGCCATCGCTCCTAATGGCTGTCGAGTCTTTTGACTGCTCCTTTTAGAACATCTTATGACTTTAAAAAGTGACGGTGTGTGCTTTATTCTGTTCAAGCACACCTACCAAGGTTGGGAGACTTCGTTTTCAGCAAGGCGGACAGTTTCTTCACCAGGTGCAGGTCCTTGGCGCGCTCGCTCTTCTTGTCACTGAAACAAGACATACACGCGCTCAAGAATGTGACGTACTTTGCCTTCTAATTCTGACACTCCAGCTTTTTTTGGTCATTTATGTTCTTCCTACTTAACTTTAAAAGTATCAGTCTAATAAGAAAAAAAAAACAATCACTACAAAATAAGAGCAAAACATGGGACTCGGAAAAGTTAGCAGACGGATATCAGTGAGCAGACAGGACATCTTACCTCAGCGCCAGATGGAAAGGAACGGTCACTGTTTTCACACTTGCGGACACAGGATCAAGAAGGCAGATCTGGTACGTCTGTGGCTGCCAACTCTGACTTGTGACGTTATTTAAGCCCATTATTTTATAGCCAGGATACAGAAGCCTAAAGAAGGCAGACCAACATGGAACATATCAGAGAAATGGCGCTCTTTATAGCTAGGGAACCCTACATTATCAGCAAGCCAGGACATCAGTAAAGCAAATAAATACAAACTGATCCCCAAAACAGAAGTCAAGCAGACCGTGATGAGCAGAGTTCCACCTATTAAAACACGCTTTTAAGTTAAGTGAGCACAGGCCTGAGTTGCAATGGCAAACAAAGCCTTCACATCTCACTTCAGAAGACTCTTCCCTTTGGAGCTCCCGCAGCCTAAGTGAGGGGATGAATGGCAGCAGCAAAGCAAACTCCATTCAGTATACACCATGGCCTTTTCAAGAAGACTCCTTTGCTATCAGATACATGCAGGAAAAACCATAATAAAGAACGTTTCATGTCTCTAACAATGTGCAAACGCATCAGCAGATTCAGTCTAAGCTTTCCTCAGCTAAAGCACTGCTCGCAGCCCCCAGGGAGACGCCAGCTTGCGGCCTACCTGCAGTGCTTGCCCACGTTGAAGGCCCCCACTCTGGGCCCCTGCTGCGTGCTCCACACCTCTAAAATCCCCCTGCGTGGCGCGTAGATCACAAGGAACTGAGCCACTCGGCTGGGACCCTGCGTGTTTCCAAAGGGGGAGGAATCTGCCTTCTCTGGGACTCTCTCATGGAGGTCCTCAATAATTTGGATCCAGCCAGTCTGGGCACCCCGATACCCTTAGAGACAGAAGAAAAGGGATACTAATTAGTTAATTAATCTAAGTTTAATAGTAGCCTGCAGAAGTAGGATGGAATGTGGGGAGGGGGGAATTTAAGAAAAGTTGTAAAACTTGGTTATTTTTAAATTATGAAATATCTTGAACAAGATATTAATAATTATAATCAACATGGACTCAATCATGACGTCTTAATAGTAAAAAGCAAAATGTATCGTTAAAGCCTCATACCTTCCTCCTTCTTGGGACACAGATGAGAAGGCTGGAGTTCCAGCAGCCAATTGCACCATGAGATAACCATGAATGGGGATGCTACATGGAAGGAGACTGGCTTCCTGAGGATATCATGGTGATTTCATATCAATCCTGTAGTTGGCTCTGTTATTAGCAGCTAAATGCAACTCCCCACTGATATAATTACTAAAAAACTAAGTGAACCAACCCTGGTGAAGTGAACTGAATGTAGCAGAGGCAGAAAACTGAATTTAGAAATTGGCAATAACAGTGAGAATTGAAAAGTACAGAAAAAAGAGGTCAGAAGTACCTCTGAGCTCATTAGACTTAAAGATAGGCCAGTTGGATGACTTGATTGGATCAAGTATTGCTGACCCAAGTTCACATTAAAAAAAGAAAGCATAGCCCTGGCTGGTGGCTCAGTGGTAGAGCATCGGCCCAGCGTGTGGAAGTCCCAGGTTTGATTACTGGTCAGGGCACATAGGAGAAGTGCCCATCTACTTCTCCACCCCTCCCACTCTCACTCTCTCTTTCTCTCTCTCCTCCCCTCCTGCAGCCACGGTTTGATTGGAATGAGTTGGCCCCAGGTACTGAGGATGGCTCCATGGCCTCTGCCTCAAGTGTTAAGAAGAGCTCAGTTGCTGAGCAAGGGAGCAACGCCCCAGATGGGCAGAGTGTGGTCACCCCCTAGTGGGCTTGCTGGGTGGATTCCGGTCACAGTGCATGAGGGATATTGCTCAACTATGGGGGTAAAAGACAAATTAACCTTTCTTTCTGAATTTTTCTAAAGCAGTACCTTTCCACATGCGTATTGCAATTCCTCGAGCCACATCCAATAGAATGACTCTGCCAAAGTCGTCTGTTACTGCAGCTAGTGTGTTACAGGGAGACAGACAGATGCTCTCACCATGGCGCCTAGAGTCTGGAAGCCCAAATCTAGTATTTAAAAAACAACAAATCTCAAATCACATTCCAATCTAGAAATATACACCAAAATAAAGCATAAACGCAATAGGCTGAATCTGTTTTTTATACAGAGAAACATGAACCTTGCATGGATTAATAATGAACTGTTTACACCTGACATTTTGCACTATAAAATACATAGTTATTTCTTCCATTATAAAATAAAAACATCTATGTTTCACTTTGCAGGTTTTCTATATAAATACCCACAGCCTTATATTTTTAGAGAACATCAAGTCTACTACAACTATCTTTCCTCGATTAAGCACTATTGTCACAAAAAAACACAATACCCTCACAAACAACTGAATTTTGGAAAACTTGCTGCTACATGGGCATCTTTTGTCTATTTTATGGTCTCATTCTTAATTTGTTCAAGTTTTGCTGGACATCGTATCTTGCTGATACCAGGGTTATCAGTCTGAAGTGAGAACTTCCTTTCTCCTAAATAGTTATCTCTACCTGTGCTTCAGCTATCATCAGTATTAGAACTTTAAATAAAACTAAAGAAGTACAGAGAAAGGACCACAGAGCTCACTTTGACCAAAGTGTTTAAATTTGCTATATCTCTTAGGGCCATTTGGTGGTACTTTATACTAGGTAGTAAAAAATAATTTTAAAACAAAGTCTAGCACAAATCACACGCTCTCTTCCCAAACCTGACCAATACTCTGAACCTCCTACAGCTCCGATGAAGACAGCGAGGATGCAAAGCCAGCATTCTGAGGAGAGCCTGAATGCAAGCGATTCCTGATTTTATTTTTTCTAAAGAAATCTTTAAGTACTTTGTAATTTTTTACAGCTTACTGACAAACTCTTTTTAAAAAGAAAATCATCATCGATAGGTGTTTGCAAAAAAGCACTCTCAGGTATACATACTGAGCACCTGCGACAGAACCGGGAGACGGTGACGAATGAACCAGGCAAGGACCGTTGTCCCCATGGAATTCACACTCTACTGGGAAAATCACACCGATGACTTTCAGAGGCCCCAGGAACTTGGGAGATTAAAGCAGCAGCTAAGCATACTGAAAGGCCACAGATCTCAGTCCATTTAAAAATACTCAAACGTGGCCCTGGCCAGTTGGCTCAGTGGTAGAGCATCAGCTCGGCATGTGAAGTCCCAGGTTTGATTACCGGCCAGGGCACTCAGGAGAAGCGCCCATCTGCTTCTCCACCCTTCCCCCTCTCCTTCCTCTCTGTCTCTTCTCCTCCCGCAGTCAGGGCTCTACTGGAGCAAAACTGGCCCGGGGGCTGAGGATGGCTCCATGGCCTCTGCCTCAGGCACTAGAATGTCTCCTGCTGCAATACAGTAGTGTCCCAGATGGGCAGAGCATCGCCCCCTGATGGGCATGCTGGGTAGATCCCAGTCGGGCACATGCGGGGGTCTGTCTGACCGCCTCCCTGCTTCTAACTTCGAAAAAATACAAATAAAATTAATAAAATAAAATAAAGACACTCAGATGTGAAAGGTGCGCGGTGGACTTGCCTCACAGCTAAGGGAGTGGCCGGTTCGACCTTTGGCTTCTGCTTCTGGACGGCTTCCTCCTCGTGCTTACTTTTCCAACCAAGCCAACCACTGAAAAGAGCAAGCAGGAGGTTAAAACCAGGCTTCCAGGGTCCCCAAGGGCAGACTATCAGATTAGAAGCCAAATTACCTGGCGGCGTTAAACAGAGCAGAAGTAAGTTTGCTGGCAACGGCCAGGGCCACGTGAGATAGCAAAGGCTGCGTGCTTCCCTGGGGAAAAAACACGTGGAAAACGTAACAGGTGGCAAAGGAACAAGACATACTTTCTAAACCAGGCCTGCTTTAAAAAGCTAGAAACGGCTGTCAAGCCTGGACTAGCAAGGGTATGTATGTGGCTTCTCTCCGAAGGCACAGGAAAAACTTTATTTCAGGAGGTAGCAATAGCATCAGAAGTTTTACGTACATGGTGTCAATGTAAAAATCACAATGTAAAAGTCTGTTTTATGTTTAGGACTTCCCTCTTTAAGTGGCCACAGGATTTACCATTTTAAACCAGGACATAAGATGGCATTCCTGTAGGAGGGCTGGATTTCCCAGCTACTCACCACTGGCTCTTTTCCCTCTTTTAAAAATAATAATATTTTTTATGAAAGTAAAAAGATACGTTGGGCAGTTCCGAGAAGGCAGCTTTCTAAGTGAGAAGAGCTGCCAAGTCTAACACCTGACCCTCCCCGCTTTAAGAAGCCATTTTTACCACTTAGCAATGGTCGGCAGCTGGTTCTGGCCAGATAATTCCTTGTTAACGTCAGTTCCTGGTGGCTGACATCCACACCCCTGAGCTCTGACCCCTACCCCAGTATCTAAGGGCAACTCAAGTGTCCGAGAACTTGGGGCATCAGAAACAAAGAAGTTTGTTATACACTGATGTTAGTACCTTTTCAATTAATTTAAAGAATTCAGAAGAAAATGAGCGGAGATTCACTTGAGCTTAAACTGAAATGGAGAAATGGAAACTGCTTCATCTTTCTAAAGGCACCATCTCCATTTTGTGGACGAGCTGAAAAACCAGCCTGTGGCCTTACTCTTGGCCAGGGATGAAACTCTTACCTCTAATGCATAGAAGAAGCCAGTGAATGGATTGGAGCCTACGGTGATGTACTGCGACATGGCTGGTGGACTGTTTTTAATGGCTGCGTTAAATCCGCCTATGTTGGAGGCAGTCTTCATTTGATCAAAAGGGGAAAGCGTCATAATACCTAATAATAAAGCGACAACACATGATTCCAATGCACTGAAATGACACTGCTATTATTGGTCACTGAATGTTTACTTCCATTCCATTCTAAGAGACTAGCTGCTCAATTTTATTTAACAGGTAAAAGTCATTTTTAAAAGCTACAAAATTAGTATCATAACATTTTGGTAATATTAAAGTTGCCATCTACAATTCCTCTATGCCACACTGTATTACACCTGACATTTGCTGCTTCCTCTGCTGAGACAGTTCCTCCTACACCCCCTTCTGTGGCCGGCTCCTTCTCACCCTCATGTCCCAGTCTGAATGTCACCTCCCTGGAGAGGACTTTCCTCACAGGCCTACCTGAAGCACCTCTTTCCTTTAACATAATTCTGCTGATTTTTTTCATGATGTGTACTAACATTCTGCCATATTATACATTTGGTCTGGTTACTGTTGGTTCCCTTAGCACCAGAATGTAAGCTTCATCAGGGCAGGGTCCTGTCTGCTTTGTATTTCTAGAACTGATATTATTAGCTCCTGGGACATCCTAGGTACTCGTTCATTTATTTGTTGAATGAGCCAATCAGATCCTTACATAAGTTCACGCATTTCCCCCCCCCCCCCCCATTTTGTAGGCTGGGAAGTAAATGGAGAGAGTCATGTTTTCCATCCACTCATTGTTCCTAGCCCGTTTCAATGTTCCAAAGTTTAATTAACAGAACAGGGATGCTACCCTGAAATGAACTCAACACTTTGGAATTCTGTAGCATTTTTATGTCAGCAAAAAAAGTGAAGACACAGGGAATGTGTACCAATCAGGTGTTTGGCACAGAGGACTGTATACAATACTATTACAATAAATGCTCTGCATGTTGTTATCTCCTGTCTGGCCTCTAAACCACACTCCTGCCCTTCCTCCCTGCTCGTGCCCAGGGGCCAATGTGCAGACCATGCGGACTTTCTCCAAAGTGATTTTTCTAACAGGCTGAGCTAGTATCCTTCTCCTGCTCTGAATTCTTCCATGGCTCCCAGTGTGGCCATGAGAAAGCTCAGAATGCCTCTCCACAGGACCCTGGGCCCGTCACTATCTGATTTCTATTTCTGTCTATGGCTTCACTCTTGTTCTGCTTGGCACCCGCTGTTTCTCCAGGAGATAACACGTTCCTATCCCCATGCCTACATGGCAAGAATGCCTCCTCTGTGCTGTTCTCCTGGTCATGTCCTTCTCCTTCTATGCTCAGAGGACCTCAGTGCTGGAACCTCTATTGGCCCCCACTGCAGCCGGCCCACATCTACTATAACAACAGCAAGGCTGTGGCCCTGTAACCATTCTCCACGCTTCTTCCAACTACACCCGTGCTTCTGACAGCGGGGACCATGCCTTCTCCTCTGTGTTCCTGATGCCTAGCACAGCAACCTGGTAACAAGGAGAAATCTGCTTTTAGCTATATTCTGCTGCTTTAAAGGTTACACTTTTAAAGACTAATCCATATGGTAATTATATGGATTAAACTTGTCTGCAAAAAAATGAAATCAGTACGTGACAACACTGTGCAGACTGCTGCTGAGCACACGATTATCAAAACTGTTCAAGAAATAAACCTATGATAATCCATACTAACTTCCAAGTGCCTCACTAAAAACAAGGCATTTTCTTTTCATATAATCAATGATACTTCAACCAAAAAGTAAATTTTATACCCAAAGTATAAAAAATAAATTCCAAAAAAGCTGAACTATAATACTTACCAATACTAGCATGATCAATAATAGTGTCAATGTCTTGTAGACCCCACTTCTTGTAAGCTAATGGTGGTGGTTGTATGTTCTCATTGCCTGATGCTGCCGCTGTCAAAGATAAAAATTAGACAAATCAAGCTTAACTCTAATGGACAGAATAAAGTTTTATAAGAACAAAATCAAAAAAATGTTAACAACTTATTTTTCTAAAATTTCAACTAACAGTAATGAGACATAATAATGTAAACAAAGCAGACGGAGATTTATTCACACTGAGATAATGCATATAAAACACACATGTTAAAAGGGCACA
Source organism: Saccopteryx leptura (assembly GCF_036850995.1). Lineage (NCBI taxonomy): Eukaryota > Metazoa > Chordata > Mammalia > Chiroptera > Emballonuridae > Saccopteryx > Saccopteryx leptura. Next base: position 172,706,052 of record NC_089503.1, read on the forward strand.
CTGGCTGTCACAAGAGATTTGGGAACACTCCAGTAATTAGAGAAGACTATTAAAAACTCTGTGACTAGGCCCTGGATGTTTGGCTCAGTGGTAGAGCACTGGCCCGGTGTGCCGAAGTCCCAGGTTCAATTCCTGGCCAGGGCACACAGGAGAAGTGCCCATCTGCTTCTCCCCTCCCCCTCTCCTTTCTCTCTCTCTCTCTCTTCCCCTCCCACAGCCAAGGCTCCACTGGAGCAAAGCTGGCCCAGGCATTGAGGACGGCTCCATGGCCTCTGCCTCAGGCGCTAGAATGGCTCTGGTTGCAATGGAGCAATGCCCAAGATGGGCAAAGCATGGCTCCCTAGTGGGCATGCCAGGTGGATCCCGGTCAGGCACATGTGGGAGTCTGTCTCCCTGCTTCTCACTTCAGAAAAATACAAAAACCCCCACAAAAAACAAACAAACTCTGTGACTAATAATCAGGGTCAATGCAAACTGCAATTGGAGCTAAGTAAGCAATTTTTTCCCTTGAGAAAGTGGATAACATCCTGGGGACAACAACCAGGATCTCCCTCTGAAAATCTAAAGCCCCGATAATGTGCTGGATGGAGTCCTTACTGCAAGGTCTCTACTGCTAGAAACGTGTTAACAGTGGTAGTACCACCAGGAAAAAGGAATGAAATCCCAACCATTATCCTACGAAAAGTGACAGTCACACATTCTGCCGCAGGCTCATGCACAAGGTCTACTTATCAGTAAATTCTCAAGCTAGACATTAGAATATGGCAGGATGCTCGCTGTTTATTCTGGAAAGTGAAGTATTTTAAAGAAGGAAAAATACAGTCCACTACACATTCCAATTTGACAGGTAAGGCCAAGAAGAGAGAATTTTCCTATATTGTAAAATAAAAGTCACAACAATTTGTGGCTAAGTAATCAGAATTCTTTTTAGAGCAATTTATAATGAGAGGACACTAAATGGCTTATGTACTTATTTCTAGGAAACAAAATGGCTCTATGGTCTTATAAATAACAAAATAAACAGGAATTCAAAAATATCAGTAAAAATGGCTGAGAGTACAGATTATGTAATAACTGTCCATTTCTAGTTCATTTTGTTGACAGAATCCTTACCTACAGAAAACTGCCAGTCTCTCTGGGTATATATAATATAGTGACTATTTTAACCATCCTTAAAACAGTAAGTTTATAATGGGTTAAATTTAAATAATTTTTTAAATTATGAAAATTCAAACAAATTCCGACTTAATAGAAAAAGCCTGTATTAAGAGAACCACATGACCAAGACTTCAGAATTGTACCAATCACATCCACCTGCTACAAAGACCATGAAAAACATTCTATTGTCATAGAAGAGGCTGTGTTCTTCCCCTAGGAGAAATTATTTATTTTGCATCCTACAGTTTAATTCAAGATTTATAAACAGCCTTTAGAAGTCAGCAAGCCCATCCTAATTAACCAGTATTTGCAGGGAGCTGTCTAAAGCATGTAAGAGTTAAAACTTTGGTTTAGGGCCACTAAGGTCCCTCTCACCCAAACTCAGAGGAAAAAGAGAAAGTCGGCATGTATATTGGTATTTTCACTTACTTTTTAAGGCTTTTGTCCCCTGTTTAAACATCTTTAAAAATGGGATTTAACTTTGATGGTACGTCTTTCACAGGCAGCGTTTTTGCTTCTTAGCGACACGAAATAACAAATGCATCTTATAATCAATGGCACCTTGCATCTGGTGATATACAATATCTTCTCAAAATACACTGCTCACAAAAATTAGCGGATATTTTCAAAATGAATCTGAAGCTATAAAATATCCCATTTTTGTGAGCAGTGTATTATGACGGCAACGAAATGTAAACTGAGGGGCATATAAGTAAGAAATCTTTCAGCCCTGGCCAGTTGGTTCAGTGGTAGAGCGTCAGCCCAGCATGTGGAATTGCTGGGCTCAATTCCCAGTCAGGGCACACAGAAGAAGCATCCATCTGCTCTCTACCCCTCCCCCCCCCTTCCTTCTACTTCATGGCTCATTTGAGCAAGTTGCCCCAGGTACTGAGGATGGCACCAGGGCCTCGTCTCAGGCACTGAAATAGCTTGGTTGCCAAGCAACAGAGCAAAAGCCCCAGATGGGTAGAGCATAGAGGGCTTGCCAGCTGGATCTTGGTCAAGGCACATGTAGGAGTCTATCTCTCTGCCTTCCTGCCTTTCAATAATAATAATAATAATAATAATAATTCTTCCGTATTTGTATCCTTTTCATCCCTGAGTCTGGAGACAATGTAGATACCTGTATCTTTAGGTCTCTAACTTTTCTCCATTCACAAATGTCCCAGGTTAGCAAAAAGGAGCTGATGTCGACTCCTGTTGGTCTTGGCTACCCTGGGGGAAACTCCCCCTGCGCAGAGTGGCGTCTTTACCCTCGGCAAGGATGGAAGCAATGCAGAATCACATGACTTTAACAGACTGACCCAACAGCTGCTGGTCTAGTGAGAAATTTGGTTGCTCAGATAGATGCAACTAAGTTCCTGACTCCAAAGCTGACTCTGAATACAGTTGCAAATCTCTCTCTTAATTCACCAAAATACAGTGCTGACTCGGTGAACAAAGCTGTTGTTCCCGGGCTGGTCACACTCTCCACTGGAACATGTGGACAATGTGGACAACGCTGATGCTTCACTCCTTGCTTGTGCCTTACAAAACATTCTACCCAACCATGGACTCCCATTCCTACAGTAGCAGGTTTTTAACCTTAAACCAAGTAGGGAAGGCCTTTCTAATTTAGAAGACATATTTAATTCTCTAAGCAAGTTAAATTAAATAACATGATCAAGTTAGCTATTTCTTGCCAAAAAATTACCTTTTGCCACCTGATTTCGACAAGCACGAAGAGACTGAAAAAGGCTAAATCCATCAATAGTCACAATGGCAGCTGGATACAAAATACTCAGCTCTTCATTCTACCAAAGAAATAAGAAGAAAATAATAAATCGTTAGCATCACCTAATAAGCATATCCGTATCTCTATTAGAACTGAATGTCATAATTAATGTAAAATAAAAAATACTATGATTACAACTGTCAACCACCAACACTTAGTATCAGGCAGAGGAAAGTAAAAAATAAATGGAAAATTAATTTCAGAATGCCTTTGGCAACAGACTTCAGAATCTTGTCAAATAACTATGCACAGGGTGAACAAGCACTCCACACGAATGCGGCACACCTGCTCCGTCACACCGGGGTGTCGTGGGATCTCGTAGGTCCTACATTTCAGCTGCAGCACGGGGTCCTCATTCAAAAGCTGTGCAAGCAGGAGCACCCCATTCTAGGAGGAAGCACAGGAAGATCCTGCTATTTTCTCGCCAATATACCTCAACAGGTATGGCCAGGGAGAGTACCATTTCCCTAACAAATTTTCCATGGACCCCAGGGCCTCTCTTTTCAGAAGAAGGCATAACTTTTCTCTTCTGCATAACTTTTACCAGAACTTTCTACCACTGCCCCTCCCCTGTCCAGCCTCCACCCCCAGAAATATCAACCAAACATTCCCAATGGGCAGGCAGTGGGGCCACATAATTACGTGCTCCAGTCCACCGGTGTTGTCTAACCACTGATCACTGACCACTGAGCTCACCTCCGTGTAGAAGCGCACGGAACCAGAGGTGAAGCCCAGAACGATGCAGGTCCAGTCAGGACGCCCAGTGGAACTCCTGTCACAAACGAAAGTCATGGCTGTGACAGCTCACAGAGCAGAGCAAAGCAGACACACAACCCCATCCAGCCTTACCTCTTCTGGCTGGCTAGTGGGATACACAGGGCACTGGTCACACACTCCCTAAAAACAAAAACAAAACCATGTGCTTATCTATTGAATGTCCATGGCTTTATTTCTCGCCGACACAATGCTCAAGGGTGGCACGTGGAAGGGGAGCTCTGCGGACAGTGGCATTCATTGCCTGAGTACAACGACAGTAACCTCCACCGTTAAGTAGGATCAAAAAACCCACTCCCAGGAAAGGCAACGTCACATTTACTTGAAGTTAATTAAAAAAAGAGTATTTTTTATTCTGTATTGCCATGAAAAGCAGGACAGGGAAGAAAGCAGACTGGACTGCACACACTGATCACAGGCACGGGACTGAGAGAACATCACTGCGCACCAGGCTGCCCTCATTTCCCAACGTGTCCCCGCCCCGCCCCGTCCCCCTCCCCCCCCCCCCCCCCCCCCAGTGAGGACTGGGCAGAGGGCAGGAGGGACTGCTGGTCCCTGTACTGCGGCTCTGCAGAGCACACTACTTAGGGACATATGGTACTCAGCTGGTGGGCTTCCTTTTGCATATTCTGCGGAAACTGCCCCAATAGCCTACAGTACTTCTAAGCATATGCAAAGCTGCATGTTCCCTTTAAGATTTTTTTTTCTTCTGACATATAGACTTGAAAAATCTGTCAGGAGCTCTGAGACTAAGTCTCAAAATTAAAATAACTCCTTGACTGACTATTAGTTAAGCAGCCAAACCTCAGGCCAACAGCACCTTATTTGAGAAACCATAATCACTCTTGCCCTGCCCATCATGGTAGGTGATAACTGAACAAAACCAATGTTTTGTTTGTTGTTTTTAAAGTAATTCACCCATTACATTGGCTTTGCATTTGTAACAGAAATGAAATGTCTTTAAAATGCTTTGGACTAAGTGACTTAAAGAGAAATATTTTCATTTTTTGATAAGACATTTCCCTGAGAATCTATAACATGCCAGGCATGTACCATGGGCCTCCCCTCAGTTGTCTTTGATCTGAATTCAAAGTCTGAAAAATCTTACTTATCCTTATCACAGAACTTTAAGTCATAAAAATTTAATTCAGAACAGTTTTTGGCTCCAGGTTCCAGGCCAGCAGCTCCATCATGTAGCCACGCTGGAGATCTGGGTTTAGAACCCTTCCTGGGACCGCAGGAAACCTGAATTACCAACTTCGTTGCTGCTGAAGTACTTACGAATTTTAAGAATTAATGTAGCCTTCAGGTGGTGCACACACAATACAATATACAGATGATATAACACTGCTCACAAAAATTAGGGGATCAGGGAACGTGGAGATACTCCAGTACTTTCAGCCTTTTGTATAGTGCATTTTCACCAATGAAATAAAAGTTGGTTTTGCATCTCATTTGCACAATTTTCTTTGACTTGTCGTTTCCTTTTCTGATGTTATCGTTTAATAAAAAAAAATCAGCCCTGGCCAGTTAGCTCAGCAGTAGAGCGTTGGCCTGGCAAGTGGAAGTCCCATGTTCGATTCCCAGCCAGGGCACAGAGGAGACGCACCCATCTGCTTCTCCACCCTTCCCCATCTCCTTTCTCTCTTCCCCTCCTGCAGCCATGGCTCCATTGGAGCAAAGTTGGCCTGGGTGCTGAGGATGGCTCCATGGCCTCTGCCTCAGGGGCTAGAATGTCTCCAGTTGCAGGGGAGCAATGCCCCAGATGGGCAGAGCATTGCCCCGTAGTGGGCATGCCACGTGGATTCCAGTCGGGTACATGCAAGAGTCTGTCTCTTTGCTTCCCTGCTTCTCACTTCAGAAACACATACACACACACACATACAAACACACAACAATCTAATGCTTCTTTTATCACTTCATATTCATTTTGAAATATCCCCTTGTTTTTGTGAGCAGTGTATTACAGAATTGTACACCTAAAACCTATATAATTTTATTAACCAATGTCACCCCAATAAATTCAATAAATAATAAAATAATTTTTAAAAAAGAATGAATACAGCACTGCCCCCTTTGATTACAAGCTCAATGCTAGCAAAGCAAAGAAGACAATCGCTACCCTTGACTTTCTGGCTGAATAAAATCAGAACTAAAAAAGCAGAAAGAAAAACAAAATGTAGAAAATATCTTATAAGATTCTTTCTGAACTCTTCTTTAAATCCTCTTCAGTTTTTTTCTTAAAGTAATCACCTGATGAGTAAAATTAAAATTTGCTAACTGAAATCATGCTCTACAACCTCAAAGTTGGAATAAAGATGAAACTTAACAGATTCACTTACAAGTCAAACAATTTTACATACACACTTAACACAGAGACAAAAAAGATTAACTGGTACCTACCCTTCTTCAACATTTAAAGAGCCACTCCAAGCAACAGCAAATTGCATTTCTTCCTTTCTTTTGTCACTGTATTTCCATTTTGCTGAAAACATTGTTATCATATAAAATGAATTTAATTGTGGTATATGAAAACAGTTTAATTTATAAATTTTACTCTTTCCCTTTAGAAAAATTTAACAGTTCTGTACTAACAGATTTGGGTCTTAAATATAAGATAATATTTAAATTTATTTATTATTATTACTTTTTTTTTGTATTTTTCCAAAGTGAGAAGTGGTTGGGGGGGTCAGAGAGACAGACTCCTGCATGTGCCCAACCGGGATCCACCCGGAATGCCCACCAGGGGGCGATGCTCAGCCCATCTGGGGCGTTGCTCCAATGCAATCAGAGCCATTCTAGCGCCTGATGTGGAGGCCATGGAGCCATCCTCAGCCCCCAGGGTCAACTTTGTTCTCATGGAACCTTGGCTGCGGGAGGGGAAGAGAGATAGAGAGGAAGGAGAGGGGGAGGTGTGGAGAAGCAGATAGGCACTTCTCCTGTGTGCCCTGGCCGGGAATTGAACCCAGGACTTAATATTTACATTTTTTATAAGACTTTTATAAAACTCTACCTTTAGTCTCTCTTTCTTGCAATTAAATCCATATTTATTTTATTTTATTTTTATTTTTTTACAGAGACAGAGAGAGAGTCAGAGAGAGGGATAGACAGGGACAGACAGACAGGGACGGAGAGAGATGAGAAGCATCAATCATTAGTTTTTCGTTGCATACTGCGACACCTTACTTGTTCACTGATTGCTTTCTCATATGTGCCTTGACTGTGGGTCTTAAGTAGACCAAGTAACCCCTTGCTCAAGCCAGCGACCTTCCAAGCTGGTGAGCTCTGCTCAAACCAGATGAGCCCACGCTCAAGCTGGCAATCTCAGGGTCTCGAACCTGGATCCTTCCGCATCCCAGTCCAACGCTCTATCCACTGAGCCACTACCTGGTCAGGCTAAATCCATATTATAATGTTATTAATTCTTATGTACCTCCCTCTCCCACTTTTAATTTATAAAACTACTTTTACTGTCCGAGAGTAAAAATAACTTCCCGTTAGATTTATGCTCCTGGAGAGCACCCTAATTTACGACACCATTCTGCAGTCATTTAGTGCATGATCTCATTTTGATCAGTGAGGCTTTCACTGGACACTCAAACCTTAATTTTAATCTTTGACAAACATTATGAGCTGAAAACTTATGCCCCAAATGGGAAACTGCAGGATTGTGGCTTTCAAATCATAGCTGGAAATCTCCTCCCTCTCATTATTACTAAGGGATCAGCGGCCTTCTTAGCTCCGACTGCCCCTTAGGACCAGGCAGTGGCAGCCATGTCTCTGAAGTGCCACTAAGAGATGGCTGAAGTATCTGTAGCCAAGAAAGAAAAACCGGGGGGGGGGGGGGGGGAGAAGAAAAATACAAAAAAAAGTTTTTTATACAATATATAAAATAAACTATTGAATGACACCATATAATATCTACAGTAGAAATGGCATTTTTTTCTTTCTAATTCATTTTCTCTTCTAGTCTTGCATTAAAATGAAGACCAAGGGAAAAGGATAGATACTCACGCACTAGAAACACAGCCTTTTGCTCCCGAGCTATAACCATGAGATCATTGGTCGGCGATAAGGATAAGACACAATCTTGAAGCCAGGAAGTTTTCTGTGTTTTGCAAGTATTTTCTTCTTCCTCCTGTGGGTAGAATACAATGACTGTACATGCAGAGATACTGAAGGTGTTTCAACTCAGCTTGTCTGCCTTCAAGGGTGACGGGGAAGAAAAAGGAAAAGACGTCTTCCCTATTCCTTTATAAAGTTTCAACTTATTGAGACTTTATAAACGACAAACAAACCTCAGCTTTGAATAGTAATACAAAAATATTAAAATGTAAACAAATATAAAGTAGCAAGACATTAAAAGAAGTATTGCGTGGGGATCACTCCAGAAATGACTCAATATTAGAAAATTTGGTAATAATCCTACTCCAGAGATACAGCTAGGTTGCATGCAGCTACACAGAAACTAGAGAGCAAAGAAAACTATCTGCTGATTATGGGCGTAGGATCTGTGAACTATTTGGTAAATCTGATACTTCTTTCTTTTTATTTGACCTGAAAGGTGTTTTCATTTTTTCCAATGGAAAATTTAGTCATTACATAAGTAAATTCCCATGGTTAAAAAACCAACAGATCTAGAGAGGTCTCCTGTGTAGAGTCTCTCTCACACTTCTGTACTGCACCTGCCCTGCTGTCCACTCAAGAGAGAGCCCGTGTCACCAACTCTGCTGTGTACTTCCGTGGACACGTCTGCACATACAAGTGAATGCATTCACACTACCCTTCCCCCTTTTCCTAACACAAATGGTAGCACACAATATATAGGGATTGACAAAAGTAGGTTTGCAGAAGATGACAAAACAATAATTAATAAACAATAATACAAGAATAAACCCTGTTTCAGTTCACAATGGTGAACCTACTTCTGCCCATCCCTGTACATACTTCTACTTTAGTTTTCTCTGTTAACATATACCTTAGATTTCATTCCATGTGGAGTTTCTTTACTTTTTAGTGGCTGCATGGGATTCCATTGTACTGACACACTACAGTTTATTTACCCAGCCCCTACTGACGGACATCTGCGATGCGTGTGCTCTCTTGCTGCTACAAACGATGTGACAGTGAATAATCTTATGCATCTGTCAGCTGGTGTGGGAATGTATCAGCAGGATAAATTCCTAGAAGTGACATTGCTGGATCAAGGGAATGTGTATTAGTAAGTTTGTTAGTCCCAAATTGTGCTCAACAGATGTGTTATTTTGCAATCCAACCGGCAAGTTTTGAAAGTGCTTGCTTCCCCAGAAATGTTTCAAAAAATGCTTTAACTCCAGGTGTTGGTCAATCCAACATGAAAAGTGCAATCTCAGTATAAGAGGCACTCTCTCATATGCTTAAGGAGGCTTTTCCATAAACAGTGTGTCCCTTTCCTTTGCAGACTTCCTAGCGGGCTGTGCTGTTTGTTTCTAACTGACTGTAAGAACTCTTTACAGGTATGGAAAACTGGCCTTGCAGCTGCCAAACACTTCTATGTGCCAGACACTGTGTTATTTGATTTACACATAAATCTTAATTCTTGCAGTAACTCTGTGAGGATTACAGGTGCCATGACTCCTCATATTGAGACGGAGAAAGAGACTGATCAAGATAACTTCCCCAGGTTACACAGATGGACCAGAGATATGAACTCAGGCCTGGGGTTCAACTGCATGGCCAGCCCTGTGTGGCTTCCTGCACTGTACTGCCGTGGGAAGCTGTCCCACAGCGCCTATAAATCTCAGCTGCTCTGCCTCTCTCCTTGCTGCTGTGACTTGGGGTGACTAGGGAGCAGGCCTGCTGTTGTGCATTCTGCATTAAGGTGGTGATGAGAAGCTCTACTCTACCTCTATACTAAAAGACTAGCACCGCTCAGTGATTAAAAAGCAATGAAGTGCCATGGAAAAAATAAGTAAGTGGCACAGAGCATGTAAAGTCTAACCTAATCGAATTCAGCCACATGAGTGGCTATAGTAACTGGTTCTACAAAGGGTCATTATGTATTTAAGATTTTTGTTTAGTCTCTCTGTAAAGATCGGCGTGAAATAGCCCCTCTCTTTAAACATAATTAAACAGTGAGTAACTGATTGACATATACGAAGCACTCCTCAAATTGAAAAGGTCGTGAACGCTAAGAAACACAAGCTCAAGCTTGCCTGGTAGTTCAATAGTTCGCTCCGGGCTTCTCAGACTGGGCACCCTGACACGCGTGGCTGGAAGAGCCTGTACCCTGAGCTCTCTGTCCTGTGCTTCGTGGCAGATTATGTCATTCCTCGCCTCCACCCACCAACCACTGGCAGCGCTCTCCCAGCTGGGACAGCCACAAACATCTCTAGACATGGCCAAGTGTCCTCTGCAGAGCAAAATGCCCCAATTGAGAACCACCAGTTCAGCTGAATTAATAAACATATTGTAAAATTTGCTTTCAATCGACAAGTTAACTCACTCTGAAACTGGAGTATTAGATGCAACAGTGTGATCAAGGACCCTTCCCCCTCCCCACACACTATGTCAAAACTGCTCTCAGACCACTGAAGGGATTATATAACCTCATAAAGAAATGAAGGAACCATGGAGATAATTTCATTCAAACTCCTCACTCAGGATACCAGGGCCTGGAAAGAATAAGTGAATGAGCACATTTCAAGTAACATCCGCTCATCTAGTCCTTGGACACTAGCAACTCTGGTTCCTTACCTTTAAAACAAGGGGACTGGACAAAACACAGCAAGTTGATTTCACAAGTCAGGACACGCAGTTTGAAACACACTGCTCTAAGTGAGGGTTTCTCCACCCTAGCACTAGGGACATTTGGGGCAGAATATGATCCCCGCGGGGGGCTGTCCTGTGCACTGCAGGTTCTTCAGCAGTCCCCAGCCCGCACCAACCAGATGCCAGGGTACTCCCTGTATGACAACCAACATCTCCAGAAATTGCCAAATGAGCCCTGGGGGGCCAACTGCTCCTGGTGGAGAACTCCTGCTCTAGGCAAGTCCAGGATGGGCCAGTGAACCCTTACTTAGACCGGGATGAGAGAGGACAGAGTTCCCAAGGGTCCAGCTCAATGCACCTGGGGGGCAGGGGCGGAGTCACAGCAGTACAGACCAAGAATAAAGAGTGTAAGTCTGTCCCACGCCACCTGTTTCAGGGGACCCTCGAGTCCACCACCACCACCAAAGTGCTGGAACAGCAGAGATGAAGGAATACCCTCTCCAGGCTGGATCACAGTGAATGGGTGTGGGGTTTTACAACAAAGCTGGATTTCCAACTCATTGCAAAAGCTCCGGCTGGAAGGAGGGCTAGGAAGACCTAAGGAGACGGCTCCAGGAGCACGCGCACACCCGGGGCAGCCGACAAGACGCAAGCGTATCCCTGTTTTGTGCCATGAGGGCGTCTGTCGACCAGTGAGGTTTTCTGAAAACTTCCCCACAGTATCGGAGCCCACAGTCACCACTATGGCTCCCAGAAGGTACTGATTCTAAAATAACACCATCATTTGACAAGGTAATTTCCCAAGAGAAGCATGAAATTCAAAAAAAAGAAAACAGTGCCACTAGGACCTACCTTGGCTTTCCACAAAAACTAGCACCTACCTAGTTAAGTCACATTACATGCATCCACTAGCTATAAACATAACTCCTGTTGGGGCTCGGGTGGGTAGAATGTATAATTTTATTTAAATGTGGCCTAAACATCAAGAATTTTTTTCTTTGAATTGAGAGCAATAAAACTTCTTAATGTGCACAAATACAGATTATGAAATGTAGATTATGAACAGGAATGCTTTCTAAATAACTAGGTCTGTAAGATATATTTTTTAAAAATTCTTTCTTTGATTTTAAGCCCACAAATTTGCCAAGTAATTATTTTTTCACAATACAGCAGATGGTAAAATTGCAGTAATTTCACAAGCTTTTCAATTACAGCTGGGCACTATCGAGGCTGGTCAACTGCCACTGTGTAAACAGCAGCAGGTCGTTTGTGGTAGGTCAGCCACTGCAGTGACTAGATGGCCACTGAAGTAGCCAGAAGAGTTTTTAGAAGTTTTCAACTTTAGTATAAAAATAAATCCATCATTTGCAATTTATATTGTTACCGTCATGGTGCTAACCTTCACAGAAATCAACTTCCAAGACTGGTCTCATCTTTCACGTGGGAAAGACTTGCCAGCACGACTCGCAGGGAAGGCAGGTGTAGTTTGCTGTCTGTTTCTATTCTGACTAGGTGGAAACATCTGTTACCTTGACTACAGCATGTACTTGTGCGTTTCATATACCTGCCAGAATCTACTCCAATTCTTGTTATGTCTCTGGAGCTGGCTATGCCTTAGGGTTGTTCACAACCATAGACAGTAGTAGAACGAACAGGAATTTATTTAGTACTATTATGTAAGCACAAAAATGTTCTTGACAAAGATTTTAAAATGTCAGCCTAACACTGAAATATGTCCCCATCACTTCAGAAGGAAAATGCCACTATCAAAAAGCATGCATACATTTACAGACTTACAGGTTCTTGGGGCTCTGTTTCTTCCCACGCTCCCCAACCGTCATCTTCCCAGTTAGTTGATTTATCTGATTTAAGAAAGATGAAAAGTACTTAAAATCAGGAGCTTAAAATATTTTAAAATATTTTCTCTAAATATAATCAAGCCAATCTGTGATATATAACAAACATTATATAAGTAGTACACAAATATATCTTATGTAAATATAATGCTGATGTTAAGGAAGAAAATAACAGTAAACTATGCTACATCAGGCTATTGCTTATGTAATAATAACCTTAACATAGGTTAAACAAATCTATGTCATAGTAAAAACTGCAAATTATTTAATCTTAAGATGTTGGATATTAAATTCATCCACATTTAAATCAAACTACAAAGGTGGCATTAAAAAGAATCTCAAAATGACCATTATTTGTAGCTTAGACATTAGACAACTTAAATATACACAGTGACACATTTTTTAAAGATGCAATGCACATATAGGGGTTATCACATAACAACGAACATGTATGTAGCATTTCTACATGCTTTACAGACATTAGATCGCTGAAGCATGACAAGGATCCTTTATCATCCCTTCTTACAATGAGAAAAACAGAGCACTTGGTTTACACAGCTTGACAAAGATCACAGCGGAGTAAGTGGCAGAGTGCGGTTTGGGTTCAGGTTGCCTGAGCTCCGACACCCATGCTTGCAAGAATTCTGCTGTATTCCCTCCTCCTATGGCTTCTGAAGGATACAATGAAGAAACAGTGGGGCTGCTTATTATTAAGAATGCTTATTATTTTAAAATGAAACATTTCCTTGATACTGAGATTTGGAATTGGGGGGGGGTAACTTGGAAAATTAACAGTTTGTTCTTCAGCAGTCTAATTCAGTTAGGCAATCTCTTTATTCTGCTAATTTTTCCACTGCACCAAAACAACTGTCTTATTGTGGGGCTGATGGCAAGTAGGCCGTTCCATTTACACAGACTGAGAAAACGCACTGCCTTTTGTACCAGAAAGCAAAGTAATGAGGCAAGTTCATCACTCTGAAATCCACGATTCAATTTTTAAATTACTGTAAGAATAATGTATTTATCAAATTATCACACTCTGAAAATCATGTGGAATTTATAGCACTTTATGAAGGTCAGCTAGTCATTCATTCATTCATTCATTCATTCAAGAAACAGCATTTTTTTCTGTCTTGGGTACTGTGCCAAGTGTTGGAGCTACAAAAGCCTTCAAAGAGCTTAGTTTGTGCCCACAACCCATGTTGAACGCTGTACAAGCTAAAATCATGGGAAACATTTCTTCTCCATGATGGTACAAAAAATGTCTGACAATTCACAAGTGACTCAGACAATCAAGCAGGACAGCAGCAATTTGGGCTTCTTGCCCCTGCAGACTCAATCTGTCTTTATGGCCCAATTCAAAACATCCAGAAAGAGGAAGACCTTGAAAAAATACTTTATTTAAGATATTTGTGCATGTGACAGCTTAGCCATTTCTCATTGTCCCTAACTGTGGAGTTTTTACTAAAAGGGCAAGAATTTAATGAGGCATTTCCCATTTTGACAGGAAGACACTTTCCCAAGAAGCCATGATGCAAACAGAGGTTAAAGGAAGGTGAGACAAAACTATTACTCGGGTAAAGATATTTTTGAAGCTGGTCTAGAATCACAAGGCTCTTTATAATATACACAAAAATGCATTCAAAATTCTAGTCATCTTAACAATGGGAAACACTAAAGAAAAAAAAACCCTGCAAATTGTGCTCTACTGTGGCTATTTCTACATGGTGCCTGTCATATAATTTCTGCAGCCTCCTGACTTCTGTTTGAAAATCATCTGACACCACTCTGCTGGCTGCTGATGTGGATTGTCGGCTGTTAAAAAGGTTGGAATCTCAGCACTTTACCAAGGTTATTTCTTTTCTTTTCTTTTTTTTCTTTTTCTTTTTTCCAAAGCTGGAAACGGGGAGAGACAGTCAGACAGACTCCCGCATGCGCCCGACCGGGATCCACCTGGCACGCCCACCAGGGGCGACTCTCTGCCCACCAGGGGGCGATGCTCTGCCCCTCTGGGGCGTCGCTCTGCCACGACCAGAGCCACTCTAGCGCCTGGGGCAGAGGCCAAGGAGCCAACCCCAGTGCCCGGGCCATCTTTGCTCCAATGGAGCCTTGGCTGCGGGAGGGGAAGAGAGAGACAGAGAAGAAGGAGGGGGAGGGTGGAGAAGCAAATGGGCGCTTCTCCTATGTGCCCTGGCCGGGAATCGAACCCGGGTCCCCCGCACGCCAGGCCGACGCTCTACCGCTGAGCCAACCGGCCAGGGCCCCAAGGTTATTTCTTATATCTTCAAATTGCGTAAGCAAGTCAAGCATGTTCTTTAAGAAAAAGAAAAGATGATTTATATAGAAAAATAGCTAATAATGTCTAATAGCTAATAATAGTTAATGTCTAATCAAGTTGTTACTCATGTAAAGAAATTTATTCAGGCAGTCTTTCCTATTGGTGATTTTTCTATGAAGGATGGTATTCTTCAATTAATATCACTATTGATGTTTTTAACTGATCATTGACCAAGATTGTGGACAACCAAAGCAATGAGTTTAACATACAGTATATCTGAGAACTGGGGATTGTTTAATGTCAGTATGAAACATTACTATAAGACGTTAAGGTCTATAAATTTTATGTATTCATGAAGAAATAAGTGATTTACTTTTTATTATCAATTACTCTAAAGAAAAGCTAAAAACAGTTCACTGTGATGGTGTCTTAGAATTAATAGATAAAAAGTCTCCTATAGGCCAGGGTAATTTAAAAGTTCCAAGCTCTGGTATAACTTAAGAGTAAGTCAGTTCAACAAAGTGTATTACAGAATAAGAACATCAGGACAGACAACCACTTTAGGGTGATTGGGGTCCAGATGGAAAATTCCAAACACCCACAAACCACCAAATCACAAACCACTGGCATTTATCCAGTTTACCCAGTGAGCTAAGTGATACTCATTTCAAAAGCTAGGCTCTAAATTATGGGGCAATGTTAAGTGGTTTTTTTTTCTCATTTATTAAATAAGTAGCAACAACCCAATCTCCAAAAAGCAATTCTTGAAATAAAACGATCATCAATTGCCTGTGTCCTTTATTTTGCGGAAGTCCAAGTGAACAGAATTGAGCAGAAAATTAAGAAAATGACATTCACATTCACTGCCTTTATAAAATCAGTGGTAGTCTCTTCTGCTGATTCCCTTTTTCCAGAAAAACAATAAAATTTTATTTTTCATAAACCTTATACATACAGACTTTATATCTCAGATAAAAACCATCCTTTTCAAATAACTTTTCTATGTGAGATTATAGTATTGATTATTTTATTTCATTCCATTTTAATTACTGAGACAAAAATAGTTGAAAAGCACCAACCCCTCGCTTTAGTTTTGATTAAGAAGTAACGTGAAGTATTCTAATTCAAGTCCAAGTGGCAGAATCTGATTAGGTAAGAAGATCCTCTAGAAATATAGTTCATGATATGGATTAACAGATCTTTATATTACACACTAACACACCTACACACACACAAGGTATACTTCAACTTTCCAAAAACAACACTAATGTCATTATTAACAAAAGATCCTGCATCAATAATGGAAAACCAAGCATATAGCACATTTCTGCTTAGTTCTGAGTCTTTCATCTTTCCTTAAAATTCAAAGAAAATCAAGGACTGCAATGAAGATTCAATTAGAGTCATTCAAGACGACTGTCTACTTAAAATATTTTGCTAGTTCAAATCCTCTGCTGAAATCACCCTTCTCTCTGTGATTTGAATCCACATCTTGAATCACATTTGCTCTCTACAAATAAAATCCATAAGCTGGTTTCCAACCAACTTAAAAAAAAGCAACTGCCTCCTCACTGACTAGTAACTGACTGCTCATGCCTTAACTTTTTTATTGACCTATCACTGCAAAAGACTAGTTTGAACTGCTAGAATAATTGGGAACATAAGCATAAACCCTTGTTCTTACCCTGATCCAGTTCAATGTTTTTGCCTGAATGAATGAAACCAATGACTTCAAAATATAAACTGTAACTACAACTCCTTCTGTAGAAAATTTTTCCCCTCAAAAAATTAATTATTCTAGTATAAAAAATAACCAAAACTGGTCCAGTCCACCACTTGATAAATGCTATAGTCATTGAAATCTTCAAAATATTGAGAAAACCCATTTAAATTCAACCATCAAAATAATTGCAGATGACTTTTTAAGGGTTATTTCCAATGAATGAGTTATTCTACCAACAAAAGCGTAAATACGAGATTAAATTTCTGCTTCCCACAGCTCTATGTAATTCCAAAAATACATTATTCTGATTTGCTTCTGAACAGTCTGTCCTCATAAACTGAGTGTATGTCTTCATTTAACAAGAACCTGAAGCTGGAAAGGAAATTGAATTCTAGAAGTGGGCAATTAATTTGACAGTATTTGTGTTTACCAATATGAGTGTGTCAAGATCAAGAACTAAATGAGAAACTGAAATCATTAAACGTTAGGAAAAGGAAAACTTAATTTAATCTCCACAGACTAATAAAAGGATCTTACTAGCACAGAAGCAAATTCATTTCCATTCTTCCGAGGCAAGAAAAAAGAGATAATGTACTTGTTTCTATCAAGAGGAAGAACCGCTAGAAGTTATGATTTGTAAACAATTCAGAGGGGTCCAACAAAATTTAGTTGGGTCTTCTTGACCAAGGCAAGGAAAGCAGCACATAGCAATACAAAGGTAAAAACAAACAAACAAAAACATGACCTGACCTGTGGTGGTGCAGTGGATAAATCATCGACCTGCAATGCTGAGGTTGCCAGTTCAAAACCCCGGGCTTGCCCAACAAGGCACATATGAGAAGCAACTACTACAAGTTGATGCTTCCAGCTACCCACTCCCTTTCTCTCTCTCTCTGTCTCTCTCTCAAAAAAAGAAAAAAAAAGACTAAATAATAGAGAATCTGCTTGTTAATGTCTTATGCCTCAGAATTATTAATCTTTTTCTTTTTCTAGGGAAATGGAAATGGGGAAAAAAAATCTCACATTAGCATATTCCTTCAGCCCATTAAAATATGCAGCAATCTGGCCCCAGCCAGTTGGCTCAGTGGTAGAGTGTGACCCGACATGTGGATGTCCTGGGTTCAATTCCTGGTCAGGGCACACAGGAGAAACAACCATCTGCTTCTCCACACCTTCCCCTCCTCTTCTCTTTCTCTCGCTCTCTCTCTCTCCCCCTTCTGCAGCCAAGGTTTGATTGGTTCAAGTGCATTGGCCGGGAGCACTGAGGAAGGCTCAGTGGAGCATCCACCTAAGGTGCTAAAAATAGCTCTGTTGCAAGCATGGCCTCAGATGGGTAGAGCACTGGCCCTAGACGGGGGTTGCCGGTGGATCCCAGTCAGGGCACATGTGGGAGGCTGTCTCTCTATCTCCTTTCCTCAAACTTGGAAAAGAAAAAAAGATAGGCAGCAATCTAAAATGTGGAGGCCGTCCCATTTTCAATAGCAAGGGTTTAGTTCATTCAAATCCCCATGATTTAATGAGACTAGATCTTTAAGGTCCTTTTCAGTTCTAGACTGCTAATAACTATGTTGTCAAATAAGTGACCTCCTATATCACATAAAAACATATGTTCTGATAGCCAATTCACAAAGTAACAGAACTGAAAATATCTTTAAGCAGTAAGTCTATAAATTTTCAGAAGTGCCTATAAAATATGCTACTTTCAGATTACATCTCTTTCTCTCCAGTATGATCTCCAGGGAAAATACCTCAGTATGCATTTAAAAAAAATGGGTATTTTATACCCTTCATAATATCCCATAATGCAAAGAGATTCCATGATTTCAGTTTGTCTCAGCTATTGTATAAAAACGTGGCTTTATAATTGACAACTCAAGTTATCCCCTACATGCTTTATCTGCTATCTTTCTGGTAAAAGAGGCAAAAAGGGAAGCTGCTCTACCTTTTTAGTACGTCACCAAAAAAGTATTCTATTATTAGGTAAGTTAAGAGATCCAAAATATTAGAATACCCCAATTACCTCCAAATATTCTGATTCTCCCCCTCTGTACATGAGGACCTATACTACTACTCATCTCAGAAATTTCAAAAGTTAATGTCTGATTAGTAGATACTAAATTTTGACTGAATAGAAACAATGATGACTATTAGTTATCACTAATGTAGAGGCTGGGAAACAGTAGGGTTCAAAATCTCCTTCAAAGCAACAGAAAACAGCTTCATTTTATAATAAAGTTGAAAAGTCATGAAGCCATGCTGTTAGTCATCATTTTCTGATGACTCAAATGTAGAAGAGAGCAGCATTTAGTCCTGGGTGCCAAGGTGCCAGATATCAGATATCGCTGTGTCTGTGGCAGCTGCCCACACTAAAATAATAGAAGTATTAAACCAACCAATAAGCCTTCAAAATTATCACTTAGCTAGGGCAAATAATTCATGACAAGTAATTAAGGTTTCTTTTCTTTTCTTTTTTTATATATCCCCTAGACCTGAGCTGGGATAAGAAATTAAAATCATATAAGGTAGGAAAATAAAATGATCGCATCATTTCTGCTTCCCAATAAAATGAAGAAAAGCAAAATCAAACACCATCTGTAATTTAAGGGAGAACCTATTGACCCTGCTCAACTAACCACATTTTTACTCTATAAATTTCACCCTTACCAAAGTTCCAGTTCAGGTATTTTTTTTTAATAAAGAACTCTTTACAACTCCTGACGTTTCATAAAAAATGGCTTGGAATGATTACTGTACTGAAATTCATGGCCCTAGTCATTCCCAGAATTCCAAGTAAACTGTCTACAGTAGGGCAAGAGCTATTGTTCCAACTTTTATTTATAAATTAAACACCATTTTCACTGTAAAACATTGGCCTGGCAAAGGGGCTCACTGGTTAAGAGGTTCTTTTTCCATTTATTTTCTACCTGAATTGATGGTAGCCACAATAACACCAGTAAACACAAACCTCGGAATTTGACTTAAAAAGATAATAAATTAAATATTTGCAAATTCATAGGCATATTGCAAATTAACCTAGATGTGTGGGGTATGACTATATCCCCAACTGCCTAGACTAAGCCCATATCCAGGGGCTACGCTCTGCTGCGTGACCTTGGACAACTATTCAACCTGTACGTGCCTAAATATTAGCATCTCTAACTGTGCCGTATATTGTGGTAGCCATTAGCCACATTTATTTAATTTAAAGTAAGCTCTTTAAATTAAGCAAAATTAAAAATTCAGTTCCTTAGTAGAATTTGCCATATTTGAACTGCTCAACATTGAACCCGATGTGGCCAGAGACAACCATATGGGACAATACAGACACAGTGAAGAAAATAAACAAGCAGGTATGATTGAGAGGCACAAATGAGACCAAGGGGGCAGGAGTGGCTACTTGGATGATCGAAAGGGCCTCCCCAAGAGGCTGACATGAGAGTTGAGACTTGCGTGACAAGACGCAGCTAGCATACCAAGATCCGCACAAGCATCCACAGCACAGGTGAGGGCAAAGGCCTCTGGCACAAATGAGCTTGGCTGCTTTAACAAGACAAAATGTGTCTGAAGCAGAAGAAATAAGGGAGAGAAGCACCAGGTACAGGAAGTGGCAGGAGGCAGGGCCTCGAGGGTCTTGCAAGCCATGCAAGAATTTTGAATTTTATATTAAGAACAACTGTAAGCATACAGAGTTATAAAGAGGATAGTGTTATGATCTAAACCAGGGGTAGTCAACCTTTTTATACCTACCGCCCACTTTTTTTTTTTTTTTTTGTATTTTTCTGAAGCTGGAAACGGGGAGAGACAGTCAGACAGACTCCAACATGCGCCCGACCGGGATCCACCCAGCACGCCCACCAGGGGCGACGCTCTGCCCACCAGGGGGCGATGCTCTGCCCCTCTGGGGCGTCGCTCTGCTGCGACCAGCGCCACTCTAGCGCCTGGGGCAGAGGCCAAGGAGCCATCCCCAGCGCCCAGGCCATCTTTGCTCCAATGGAACCTTGGCTGCGGGAGGGGAAGAGAGAGACAGAGGAAGGGGGGGGGTGGAGAAGCAAATGGGCGCTTCTCCTATGTGCCCTGGCCGGGAATCGAACCCAGGTCCCCCGCACGCCAGGCCGACGGGCCAGGGTCCCTACTGCCCACTTTTGTATCTATGTTAGTAGTAAAATTTTCTAAACGCCCACCGGTTCCACAGTAATGGTGATTTATAAAGGAAGTAACTTTACTTTACAAAATTTATAAAGCCAAGTTACAGCAAGTTAAAACATAATAATTACTTACCAAGTACTTTATGTCGGATTTTCGCTAAGTTTGGCAGAATAAATCTTTATAAAACAACTTACTATAGTTAAATCTATCTTTTTATTTATACTTGGGTTGCTCCGCTACGGCCCACCATGAAAGCTGGAACGCCCACTAGTGGGCAGCAGTAGGGACCAGGTTGACTACCACTGATAAACCATGTCTTTAAGAATTCAAGCTGATGGTTCTATCCAGATCTTAGCTGACCTCTGCTGCATGTGCAGCAGCTGACCACGCTTGTCTTTCATCAAATGCCCTTCTCCCTCAGCTGCTGTGGGATGATGCTCACCTGGTTTTCCTCTCTGTTACCCTTTCTCAGTCTCCTTCCAAACACCCTCTGCCCCTTAAACTTCAGTACTCAGTTCACATCACTATGTAGTCACGAAACACAAAACCATTGTGTTTCCATCAATGACGAACCGCGTATACAATGGTGGCCATATAAGATTATAACAGAGTTGAAAAGTTCCCATTGCCTAGTGACTCTGCGGCAGTCTTAACATCACAGCAAAATGCATTACTCCTGTATGTGTGGTGATGCTGGTGTAAACCAACCTACTGTGCTGCCCGTCGTATAAAAGTATGGCACACAATTACAGTACAGGGGGTCCTTGGTTACAAAAGTCTCAACATACAACGTTTTGAATTTAAAATGCTCACTCCCATAAAAACATAAAAATATTGAGATGTGAGTGTTTTGGCTGTTATGGATGCCTTGCAATGCTATAGGCAGATTTTGGAAGAGAAGTCATCAACCTTCCAGACTCGCCTGGAACAATTCTTTAAGAAGGCAGAGAGGCCTGCAACAGATCCTGTACCCTCTACATCAGCTGCTTCTTGAGATGAAACACCTGTAGTGCAGGTAGAATCATCTCCAGCGTCTCCTGCATGTTCCTTAGGGCGGCAATCCTGATTCTCCTGACCCAGTATCTCCAGCACTTTCTGCAGGTTCTCCTGCCTCTCCAGCTTCCTCCTCCCAATAGGTCACTCTCTCCCACCTTGCAATGACCCTTCAGTGTTCAAGCCAACCATAGGAATAAAGGGAAGGAATTTTTTTTTACACTAATTTTTTGTGTTACTACAGTATATATATGTCCTTTTCCTTTTCCTGTGGCTTAGTTGTTTTTATGTTAGATTATGATTTTACAACTGTGTTAGGACAGGTAAGTGACTTAGGCTGCTAGGGTGTGTTCGACTTACACCAAAACTTGGGTAACGTCACTGTAGTAGGGACAGAACTGTGTCGTAACCCAAGGACCCACTGTACTAAGGTATACTATCCAGGTTTGTGTAAGTGCATTCTATGCTGTCCGTACAACGCAATCACCTAACGGCATGATTGTATACATAATCCTGAAGCTGATCTGACACTTTTTGCTGAAAACATCAAATTAACATCTCTGGCCCAGAAATCCTTACTAAGGTTTAGATCTCTGTATCTGGCATTCAACTGCACCCCTCACTTGGACATACATTTAAAATGCAAAAGGTCCAAAACCTATCTCCTTCATTCTTTATGCTATACCCTTGTTGAACTTTTCAAAAGCCCAAAGGCATCCTTAACTCCCTCTCATTCATCAGCTGTAAGCCCCATCACCAGGTCTCCACTAGCTCCTGCAGAAGCTAGCCCTTCCTCTCCAGTCCTGCTCAGGCTATATTTTATTTTAGTTCAAGCTCACATCACTTCTTGCATGAATTATTAGAATAGTCTCCCAACCTATACACTTGCTTCTTATGTCCTGCATGTGGCTGCCAAAGCACATAACCGAGATTCAGAAACTTGGCTGGCTACATTACGTTCAAATCTGACCACCCACGTCATTTCTCTGTATCAGGCTTTTCAGAGGCATCTCACCACTTCCACACAGCTTCCCATGGTCCAGCTCCCTGCTGCCTTCACAGCCTCTTCCACCCACTCTGTCCCTCACGTTCTCCTCCTTCCGGTTTTCTTAGTTCCCTAAATGCCATGCCATCTCAGGCCTCCCTTCCTCCACACCTGTTATTACCTCTCCCTTATTCACATAACACGGAGGCTTACCACTTCAGGGAAGTGTCTCATCTAAATATAGATTTATATGTACACATATAATATGTATATATTTACATATGTACATGTCTCAATCACACTGCATGGTAGCTGCTAGTTTATTTGTCCCAGTGAATTATAAGCTCCGAGAGGGCAGAGACCACCAACTTTATTTGATCGGTAGCCCTAAGAGTAAATGTTCACAGATACTTTTGATGTGATACCTTCTAAATTTAAAACCAGGGAGGAGCTTACTGAGTAGGCCTTTTATCACCCTGCCAGCAGACCACAAAGTGACAGCGCCCTGCAACAAAGCCCAATGTGCTTCAGACTGGAAACAGAAAGGACCCAAACACAGAAACACACACCCTTTCTCTAGGCGACATGCAGGAAATTCTGAGGGACCCTGCAGCATCTAATAAACCAGACCGAGGATTTTGTTCTACGTGGGCAAAAGCTTCACCCTCTTTGATGATAATAATAGGTGGCAGGCGTCCCGCCTCAGTGAATGAAGCAAAGAAACTTTTCCTGGCCTCGTTACTGTCATTTACAGGTACATGGCAGTTACATGTAGATGGTAGATGCTCCTCTCTCCCTTCCTGACAGGTCATTACCCTTATTTAAGAGAGACCCTTACTCACCACCTGAGGTGTCCCTCACTTGTCAATCAGCCATTTATTCTCTAAAACTGAACGCGTGGAAGGGGATGAGGGAAGAGATCACAGGGGCGACAATCAACACATTCGGAGGGGGAGGGGCAGGAGGCCACAGACCCAGGGATGAAGGAGCCGGGTTAAGGCAGAACCGGCGGAGCGCCGACAGCTGGGGAGAGAGGAACAAGGGGGAGCCCATCACGGAATAGGAAACACCGGATGGGAAGGAGAGGGAGGTGGCGAGCAGGGAGTGGGGCTGACCGAGACGAAAGGCAGCCGGACGCAGTTTCTGGCCGGGGAGCGAGGTGCTGCGGAGAAAGCGGGGGCGAGAGGAAGGCGACACAGGCGCTGCCAGGGCGGAGGGGACTTCAGGACGAGGAGGGCAAGAGGGTCACTGCAGGAAGAAGCGGGCAGGCACGGGGGCGACGGAGAGCCCCCACGGCAGAGGCGTCGGAGCCAGGCGGCGCCCGGAACCCGCCCAGGGAGAGAGCGGCGGAGCGGGACGCACTTACTGGGGTCCCTCCGCAGGGCGCCGACGGGGGTCTCTTCGCGCAGGTGAGGGAACAAGAAGTCCCGGGCGGCCTGCAGGTCTTGGAAGGAGCAGAACTGGACAATGGAGCAAGCCATGGCCCGGGGATCCCTGCTGGTGCTCTCGCCTCACCTGACCACGCCCTGCCCCCGCCCCCGCCGCCCTGCGGCCGCCACCGACCAGCCCGCACAGCTTCAGCCACGCAGTGGCGGGGAGAACCGGAAGTTGTCAGCGCACGCGAGTCCTCGGCCTCAGCGCACGCGCAGGCCCGCCCCGGAGGAGGTCCGAGTCACGTGACCAGCGGCTGCCGGGGCGGCAGGTTGCTGGTCGGACGACGACATGGAGGCCCGGGGCAAACTTCAGTCCCCGTTCTCCGCCTCCACCTGGTAACCGGCCCTTTTATTCCTTATGACTTTTAGCCAGAGATAATCTCATTAGATGTTGTCCGTGTCGGTCTTTGTCATTTGACCAGTCGGCTTGATGCTTTGCTATTGGCACGATCCTGGTATTTCACAGAGAATAATCCCTGTTAAACCAGCGGCAGGCCAGTGGGGGACAGTGTCCTGCAAGTATCCGAGTTTGCAAAGGTGAATTGTTCTTTCGTCAAGGCGAGCTTGAAATGCTCCTCCAAATTCCTGTAGGGCTTTGCACGCCCAGTACAGTGTGTGTTACACTGTGTGACACGCTCACGCTGCCCACGTGCATTTGATTTTCCATTCATTCATTCATCCACCCATTCAACAAGCATTTGTCGCTCTTCGTTTCTATCCCAGATACGCGAAGCATGGAGTAGAAAGCAGAGAACAAAAGAGATTAAATACTTGTTCCTGTGGCCGGCACAGGTAGTAGGCAATTAATTAATTACTCAACTATTTCACTGAAATGAATAAAACTACTTAACTCACCATGCTAAGTTAAGAAGTAACAAAGTGCTGTGACAGACAATGACAGGGAACCTGGCCTAGTTTTTTTTGTTTTGTTTTATTGGGGGTGGACGGTTGCCAGGATTAGGTGCAGACTTCGTTGTAAACCCCTGGAAGTTGGAATCTCATTTAATGCCACTTTATGTCCACAGTATCTAGCATAGGACCCCGCACATAATGCTTTATAAATATTTGCTGATGGAATAAATGGAATGAAATGTGAAGATTTGCAAAGCACTTCATATAGTTTTAAAGTGCTTCCCTATACATGGTCTGATTGGTTAGTCTCAATGTCATCTAGAAAGTGTCTTATCCTAGTTTTAAAATACCTTTGAGAAGATTCTTGAAGTTCACTTGAATTAATTTTCTAAATAACGTAAAACCAAAGAAGGAATTATTTTAATGTTAACACAAAGCACTGTAGACACTTCCCCAAAGAAACCTAAAGTGGCCATCCACTTTCTATAGCGGAAAATAGGATGGAAATAAATTGAAAGCCCATAGGTGAAATCCAGAGCATTTATTTCTTTCAGGCTGTGTGCACACTTTGTCGTAATAACATAACTACAATACAATTTAGTGCTGTGGTTCCTACTCCACTAACTCCTGTCTCTAGAGGAGGATGAATTTCACAAAATAGGATCAATAATTCCTATGTTCCCAGGTTAACAGGGATCAGTTCTTCACCAGATTAGATGTGTTATAACATTCCCTAAGCATCAGAGACCTGCCATTCTGTATTTAAGCTTGCAGAAAAGGCAAACTTCCAGTGTTCCCATTTTCCATTTGAAAAACAAAAATGCAATGCTCCCTCAGATCATCCAGTCCTGATGATTAAACCCCAAAATATGACCTCAATACCAAAATAAAATAAAATTTAAATTTAGACTCTTTGCTCTGCAGGATGACTACAGAACACATGACACTTTTTTGGGAAGCAAACAGTGTCACTGCTTGAAAACCATTCAGGTTCCTATTCAGGTAAATGCATTTTGTGGAAGTAACTGCTCTTGGCTCAGTCAGCTGGCCTTTGTTCTACCCCGAGGTATTCATATATCTCTTGTGTGTCGGCCATTGAATTTCATTACTGCTCACTTTCAATGGTGAAGTTCCTGACTTCTGTCCAAGTGGTGCTGAAAAGGCTCTTTCATGAATGTTTTTAATAACTTCAGATGCCCTTCACAGAAATTACAACACATTCAGGAACTGAACTCTTCCCCCAGGAAGTTGTAAAGCTGCACAGGATGCCTCTGGAGTCCTGCTGCCATGGTTTCTGTGGAGTGTGGGAGGTTTGTCTTAGACAGCGAGTATCACTGAGGGTGCGGTCCTAAGAAAGCATATTGCAGAAAATGTAAAGGCTTTATAGTACATAGGCCTGCATAGACAGTGTCTCTCTCTGAAGTGCAAGTTTTGGAGCTAGGAAAAGCAACACAATTGCAGGAGGGTACTAATGAATGCTCTCCAGTGCCCGTCATTGTGAGTAGAGCACTGGTCACTGTTAAGAGGAAGGTGCTTACTGAGCATGACCAGCATCAGGTCCTCGTCACTTTGCTATAAACCAACAGCAGCCTGAGGCTGAAGGTTGAGATCTGAGATGGACAGCAGAATGCGAAAGAAAGAGCAATGAATTTGGGGTCAGGAGACCTACAGTCTGTCTCAGACTAGGCTGCTATACTCATGGGAACTTGGGCGATTCATGTCACCTTCCTGGACCTTAGTGTCTTATCTAGAAAATGAATAAACTGGCCTCTGAAGTCCTTCCCAGGAATGCATAGGTTTTGGTAAGAAACTGGGAAGGAAAAGGTCTGGGAGTTGGAGTTGCTCAAAAAGAGTGGTCTCTGTTGGCACCCCTGTATGAAGCCTGGGTGGGCAGGAGAGCACATCAGGGCACCGAGCATCTCTAAATGAAAAAGCAAAAGAGAGCCAAGGGACACGGAAACCTCCCATCATCACTGTGCAGCGGGTCTTTGTTGAAGTCTGAGCTGAAATCGTTGAAGCAAGGTCTAGAAACAACTAGTTTTATTTGACAGACATCCACGGAGGATAGATAACATTTGTCTTATTACAGAAAAGGTGCTGTGGTGAGAACAGCAAGGTGATAAGGACTAGCCCAGCAGACACTCACCACCTCACCAGGAAACAGAGGACCAAAAGAACTCTGACAACAGCTGGGTGTGATGAGTGCCCTGGCTGACTTTTGATTCCACTAAAGGGCTAGGGGGCAAATAAGGGAGAGGTTCATTTTGATCGTTCACCTTGTCTTGTAGAAAAGGACTCGTTGGGAAAGAGTTATGAAAAGAGATAAACAGATTAGTTCCAGACTATAAAGAACCTCCAAATACTAACATCTGAATATTATTCTGTGTGCAAGGGGCAGCCAATTGAAGACTTTTTTTTAGAAGAGTTGGGGCACAATGGGGAAGCAGTATGTGGCACGACAGAAGGCAGAGAGACACAAGATATTCTAAATGAGCAGTAATGACAGTGGAAAGGCAGAACCCCTCTAAGGTACTTCATTACTGCGCATCTGCTGGGTGCCTCTTCTCTACCCAGGAGCCTTTGAAATTCTTCAAAACTCAGTTCAGATATCACTTCCTTGGTGAAGGACATGATTTCCCCAGGCAAAATTAGTCATTTTGGACCCCCTAGCTTTTTACTATGTATGTATTCTAAAACTTAGCACCTTGATTATGGTTAATCTACATTTGTCTCCCCCACTAGATGGTGATGTCCTCAAGGGCAGGGATTGTGACCTGTTTACCTTGGTGACATCCATTCATCCATTTATTCATTCATTTAATTCATTTTCTTAAAAGCCTGCTAGGTACCAGGAGCTAAACATATATATGACTCGTACCCAATGCACAAAAGAAATACATATCTGTAGTAACAGATAATGGACTCCAAAGACACATGGAGATGAATAGGCAATTATAATTCTATTTTGAAAGGGCAATGTTACCAACAGTACAAAGGAACACATGAGAAGGGCACCTCACTTTGGAGGACAAGGAGGTCTCCCTGGAGCAGGCATCATCTAAGATGTGACCAGAAGGATTGAGTAGGTGCTAGCTGGATATAAACCAGATGGAGGAGGGAGCAGAGAGGGCAGTGTGCTCAGATATAGAGGAGGCAGCTCAAAACCCCAGAGGAGACCCTTAACCTTTGAGATAAAAGAAATGATTTGCCAGCCTTTATTTAATCAGAAAATGAACTCTGTGCGGTATTTATAACTGTCAATTTAAAAAATTACTATCATTGGTATGAAATCAATATGGAGTTTGTGTGAAAATCAGCTACCCACATTTATTTTAAAAAAAAAAATATGTGTAATCTTATCTTACGTTTTATTAACAAATGGAGGCACATACTATTACTCCTTAGCCATCCATCTGTAGTCTATTTTCATGTGTCTGTTCTGTTCCTCTCCCCTCATTGCTACATCCTAATTGTATATTCTCTGTGTGCAGACTTAGTAAAGCCTTTCTAGCTCATTCAGATTCCCTAAAAACAGGTACCTTTTGGAGGACAAATATTTTTGTAAGGTATCATATTAAGCTCTATAAACCCAGCGAAATCCGTTTTGAGATTATTTTTCCTATAGAAATTAAAGTTCAAAAGTGCTGAGATGTTAAGCAATGGATAAAACAAGGGAATAAATAATTCACTAATGTATTAATAAATATTTCAGGGCAGAGTGGAGTTCTGGTTAATGGACGTTAATATCTTAGTAAGTGAACCTCTTTGAATGTTATATATGTTACAACTTCAACTATTGAGCATTATTGAGCATGGATCTATAGATAAAATATTTAACAAAAGTCAGTAATGAATATGAAAAGAGCACTTTAAGGATACTTTAATAAATGAACAAGACATTCAAAGGCAAAGATATATATTTATCTTACCCTAAATTTGATTTCACTGTACTTGTTAGAACTTTTCTCACTTAAAATAGATTGCCAAGGTGAATTCTGAACACAAACATTAAGAGGCTCTTTGTCATTTTACTAAACTTAGTTGTCTCTGTTTATATTGAATATTTGTCCCTGAAATATTATCTAAAGGTGGATTCTTTAAACTCAAATTTTATTATTACTATTTCTACCTTTTTTTTTTTTTACAGGGACAGAGAGAGTCAGTGAGAGGGATAGACAGGGACAGACAGAAAGGAACGGAGAGAGATGAGATCAATCATCAGTTTTTCGTTGCGAGACCTTAGTTGTTCATTGATTGCTTTCTCATATGTGCCCTGACCACGGGCCTTCAGCAGACCGAGTAACCCCTTGCTTGAGCCAGCGACCTTGGGTCCAAGCTGGTGAGCTTTTGCTCAAACCAGATGAGCCCCTGCTCAAGCTGGAGACCTCGTGGTCTCGATCTTGGGTCCTATGCATCCCAGTCCGACGCTCTATCCACTGCGCCACTGCCTGGTCAGGCTATTATTACTATTTCAACCATTAGAAGTCCAGTTTTAAAAGTCTGACATCTTCATACAGGATGAAGAATTTATGAGCAATGTCAACTGTAAAACTGTTTTTTTTTGTTTTTTTTGTTGTTGTTGTTTTGGTCACTGCACTGCACATTAGTGATATTGTATAGATAGATACTCATATTCAATGAGTATATCTAATAATCTTACCAAGCTTTGTGTGCACAGAAAAATACAGCTTTTGACATTCTGGTGTGGGGGCTGTCTTAGACTGCACACTATAGGCTAGTTAGCGGTATTCTGACTTTTATACACTAGATGACAGTAACCGTCTCTGCCCCCCAGTTAAGACAACGAAAAACATCTTCAAACACTGCAAATGTCTCCCAGGGAACAAAACCACCCTCTGACAAGAACCACTGATTTTACGTAACACGTTTTCTAGAGGGAACTTTTACTTAGGAGTCATACAAAGTGTCAAAAATCCTTTATCTAAACAAAATGTTTGGTAATCTGGAGTGATAATTCTTATAAAATCAATGTTATTGAATATAACTGACATACATTAAGTTGAATAGATTTTTTTTCTTATTTTTATTAAGTTTAATGCAGTGACATTGATAAATCAGGGTACATATGTTCCGAGAAAACATCTCCAGACTGTTCTGACATTTGATTATGTTGCATACCCCTCACCCAAAGTCAAATTGTCTTCCATCACCTTCTATCTGTTTTTCTTTGTGCCTCTCCCTTCCCCCCCACTCTTTCCTTCCTCGCCCCATCTCCCCCACCCCATCCCCTGTTATCATCACATTCTTGTTCATGTCTCTGAGTCTCATTTCTATGTCCCATCTATGAATGGGTTCATATAGTTCTTAGTTTTTTCTGATTTCCTTATTTCACTCCATATAATGTTATCAAGGTCCATCCATGTATTGTAAATGATCCGATGTCATCATTTTTTATAGCTTTTTTTTTAAGGACTTTATTAATTTTTCAGAGAGAGAGAGAGAGAGGGAAAGAGGAAGAGAGAGCGAGAGAGAGAAGAGGGAGGAGCAGGAAGCATCAACTCCCATATGTGCCTTGACCAGGCAAGCCCAGGGTTTCGAACCGGCGACATCAGTGTTCCAGGTTGACGCTTTATCCATTGAGCCACCACAGGTCAGGCCGATGTCATCATTTCTTATGGCTGAGTAGTATTCCATAGTATATATGTACCAAAGCTTTTATTTATTTTTTTAATAAATTTTTATTTTTTTTACAGAGACAGAGAGTCAGAGAAAGGGAAGACAGGAACAGACAGACAGGAACAGAGAGATGAGAAGCATCAGTCATTAGTTTTTCGTTGCACATTGCAACACCTTAATTGTTGATTGATTGCCTTCTCATATGTGCCTTGACCGCAGGCCTTCAACAGACCGAGTAACCCCTTGCTCAAGCCAGTGACCTTGGGATCAAGCTGGTGAGCTTTTGCTCAAACCAGATGAGCCCTTGCTCAAGCTAGTGACCTTGGGGTCTCGAACCTGGGTCTTCCGCATCCCAGTCCAATGCTCTATCCACTGCGCCACCGCTCATTCAGGCTGTACCAAAGCTTTTTAATCAACTCATCCTCTGACGGACACTTGGGCTGTTTCCAGATCTTCGCTATTGTGAACAATGCCGCCATAAACATGGGAATGCATTTCTCCTTCTGGAACCGTTCTATGGTGTTCTTGGGGTATATTCCTAAAAGTGGGATAGCTGGGTCAAAAGGCAGTTTGATTTTCAATTTTTTGAGTAATCTCCATACTGTTTTCCACAGTGGCTACACCAGTCTGCATTCCCACCAGCAGTGCAGGAGGGTTCCCTTTTCTCCACATCTTTACCAGCACTTCTTCTGTGTTGTTTTGTTGATGAGCGCCATTCTGGCTGGTGTGAGGTGATATCTCATTGTGGTTTTAATTTGCATTTCTCTAATGATTAGAGATGTTGAGCATTTTTTCATCTGTCTATTGGCCATCTGTATGTCCTCTTTGGAGAAGTGTCTATTCATATCTTTTGCCCATTTTTTGATTAGATTGTTTGTCTTCCTGGTGTTGAGATTTACAAGTTCTTTATAAATTTTGGTTATTAACCCCTTATCCGATGTATTGTCAAATATGTTCTCCCATTGTGTAGTTTGTCTTTTTATTCTGTTCTTATTGTCTTTGGGTGAGAAAAAGCTTTTTAGTTTATATAGTCCCATTTGTTTATCCTGTCTTTTATTTCACTTGCCCGTGGAGATAGATCAGCAAATATATCTCTGCGAGAGATGTCGGAGAGATTACTGCCTATGTTTTCTTCTAAGATGTTTATGGTTTCACGGCTTACATTTAAGTCTTTTATCCATTTTGAGTTTATTTTTGTGAATGGTGTAAGTTGCTGATCTAGTTTCATTTTTTTGCAGGTAGCTGTCCAGTTTTCCCAACACCATTTGTTAAAGAGGCTGTCTTTACTCCATTGTATGCCCTTACCTCCTTTGTCAAATATCAGTTGTCCATAGAGCTGTGGGTTTTTATCTGGGTTCTCTGTTCTGTTCCATTGATCTATATGCCTGTTCTTATGCCAGTACCAGGCTGTTTTGAGTACAATGGCCTTGTAGAATAACTTGATATCAGAAAGTGTGATACCTCCCCCTTTATTCTTCTTTTTTAAGATTGCTGAGGCTATTTGTGTTTTCTTTGGTTCCATATAAATTTTTGGAATATGTGATCTATATCTTTAAAGTATGTCATTGGTATTGCATTGAATTTATAAATTGCTCTGGGTAATATAGACATTATAATGATGTTTATTCTTCCTAACCATGACCACGGGATTTGCTTCCACTTGTCTGTATCTTCCTTGATTCCTTTTATCAATGTTTTATAATTTTCCGAGTACAAGTCTTTAACCTCCTTGGTTAAATGTACTCCTAGGTACTTTATTTTTTTGGCTGTAATAGTGAAGGGGATTGTTTCCTTAATTTCTCTTTTTTACTGTTCATTGCTTGTGTATAAAAATGCCTCTGATTTCTGAGAATTAATTTTATATCCTGCCACTTTGCTGAATTCATTTAACAAGTTCAGTAGATTTTTTTTTTTTTTTGCATTTTTCTGAAACTGGAAACGGGGAGAGACAGTCAGACAGACTCCCACATGCGCCCAACCGGGATCCACCCGGCACGCCCACCAGGGGGCGATGCTCTGCTCATCCGGGGTGTCGCTATGTCGTGACCAGAGCCACTCTAGTGCCTGAGGCAGAGGCCACAGAGCCATCCCCAGCGCCCGGGCCATCTTTGCTCCAATGGAGCCTTGACTGCGGGAGGGGAAGAGAGAGACAGAGAGGAAGGAGAGGGGGAGGGGTGGAGAAGCAGATGGGCGCTTCTCCTGTGTGCCCTGGCCGGGAATCGAACCCGGGACTTCTGCACGCCAGGCCAACGCTCTACCACTGAGCCAACCAGCCAGGGCTCAGTAGATTTTTGACTGAGACTTTAGGGTTTTCTATACTTCTTCTTTTCCAACTTCAATACCTTTTATTTCTTCTTCTTGTCTGATTGCTGTGGCTAGGACTTCCAGGACTATGTTGAATAAGAGTGGTAAAAGGGGGCACCCCTGCCTTGTTCTTGATCTTAAGGGGATTGCTTTCAATTTTTGCCAATTGAGTATGATGTTGGCTGTGGGTTTGTCATAGATGGCTTTTATCATGTTGAGGTATGTTCCCTGTATTCCCACTTTGTTGAGAGTTTTGATCATGAATGGGTGCTGGATTTTATCAAATGCTTTTTCTGCATCTACTGAAACTAGCTCCTGGTTTCATTGATCCTTTGTATTGTTTCTTTATCCTCTATGTCATTTATTTCTGCTCTGATCTTTATTATTTCCTTCCTTCTACTACCTCTGGGCTTTACTTGCTGTTCTTTTTCTAGTTCTTTTAGAGGCAAGGTTAAGTTGTTCATTTGAGCTTTTGCTAGCTTCTTAAATTGTGCCTGTAGTGCTATGAACTTCCCTCTCAGTACTGCTTTTGCTATGTCCCATAAATTTTGAGTTGTTGTATGCTCATTATCATTCCTTTCTAGGAATTTTTTAATTTCTTCTTTGATTTCATTCTTAATCCATTCGTTATTTAACAACCTGCTATTTAGTTTCTATGTGTTTGAGAATTTTTGAGCTTTTCTGTTGTGGTTGATTTCTAGTTTCATGCCATTGTGATCAGAGAAAATGCTTGATATGATTTAAATCTTCTTAAATTTGTTGAGACCACTTTTGTGCCCTAACATGTGGTCTACCTTAGAGAATGTACCATGAGCACTTGAAAAGAATGTATATTCTGCTGCTTTAGGGTGAAAGGTTCTGAAGATATCTATTAAATCGAGTTGATCTATTATGTCCTTTAAGTCTACTGTTTCTTTGTTAATTTTCTTTCTTGAGGATCTATCTAGCAATGTTAGTGGGGTATTAAAATCCTCTACTATTATAGTATTGCTGTTGATCTTGCCCTTTATATCCATCAAAGTCTGCTTTATATATTTAGGTGCTCCTATATTAGGTGCGTAAATATTTATAATAGTTATATCTTCCTGTTGGATTGCTCCCTTTATCATTATATAGTGGCCTTCTTTATCTCTTACTATATTCTTTGTTTTAAAGTCCATTTTGTCTAAGTATTGCTACCTCAGCTTTTTCACTTCCATTTGCATGGAATGTTTCTCTCCATCCTTTTACCTTCAGTCTATATGCATCTTTTGATTTAAGGTGTGTCTCTTGTAGACAGCATATGTACGGGTCCTGTTTTCTTATCCAAGCAGCTACCCTATGTCTTTTTTTTTTTCACTTTTCTGAAGTTGGAAACGGGGAGGCAGTCAGACAGACTCCCGCATGCGCCCGACCGGGATCCACCTGGCATGCCCACCAGGGGACGATGCTCTGCCCCTCTGGGGCGTCACTCTGTTGCATCCAGAGCCATTCTAGCGCCTGAGGCAGAGGCCACAGAGCCATCCTCAGCACCTGGGCCATCTTTGCGCCAATGGAGCCTCGGCTGCGGGAGGGGAAGAGAGAGACAGAGAGGAAGGAGAGGGGGAGGGGTGGAGAAGCAGATGGGCACTTCTCCTGTGTGCCCTTGTCGGGAGCGGATCAATGCCTGCTGGCTGACAAGGTCACAGCAGGAGAAGACCCACAACTGCTGGCTGACAAGGTCACAGCAGAAGAAGATAAAAAACTGCTGATTGACAAAGTCACAGCAGAGAAGAACAATGACTGCGGGGCGACAAAGTCACTGCAGTGAAGACCAATGGCTGTGGGGTGACAAAGTCACCACAAAGGAAAGGCACAACGATACTTCCCCCTTTGACCTTTTTGAATTAATCTGGCCTTATATCCCCCCTTTTCTGGGTGTGTGCTATTATTTATGGCACAGGGATAATAGTACCGTGCTTTCCCTGTAGATTTGTAGTAATTTCTTTGGAAATGAGACAGAAGGTGTAAGTTCCACAGAAAAGCCTGTAAGCCCCTTGAACTGGGCTCATAAATATAAGTGGCTGGCCATGATATCCCTCATAAAGGGTTAAGTTTGTAGGAGAATTTCTTCTTATTAATCATGTTAGAAAGAATAAAGTTAGAACTTAACTAGTGTATGAATATGGTAAATGAATAAAGTTTAACTAGACATTAGAATCTTAGGTAAAGTGTAGTGGAGTGGCCTGTTGCATGGCCTTGGATGGGAGCGCAGCTGGCAAGAAAAGAATGTTTTGTTAAAAGACTTGTTTTGTCACTGAAGGCAGTTGCTGGGCTTTTCTCAGTAAAACATTCTCATGAGATTTTTGTATTTTCCAAGAATAAGGAGAGGAATGTGGTGGGATTCATAGCAGCAGTAGCAACTAATGCCTTCTGATATTGTGTTGCTGCTAGCTATCTTGCAGATGCGCTCTATGTATCTTTGGGTGAAAGTTACTCTTGATACTATGTCAGTTTCTTAAATAGCAGGCCTTTTGTAGTCTCGTGGGAAAAGAATTAGGACACTGCATGAACTCAAGGCCATTTGCCTGAGCAAGCGGTGGTCCTTTTGCTAGCCCTTGATGATTTCGTCTGCTATCTCTTTCTGCGCCCTCGACTCACAACAACAGTAAAATAGAGTTATTAATTAGTACTAATCTTTTAGAAGTTTGTACCAATATTGTTATTACTATTCAAGTTATTGTATAACTGTACTTTGAATAACTTACCACCTGATTTGTAGTTTATAGATATGAATTAACTGTTATCTGGAAATATGTAACCACAGTGAAACTAAAACAATAATGTATTCAAAATACCATGTGATTGTAACTTAGTGTGTGTGCATAAAAAGGAAGCTAGACCAGCATTTAGGAGAGATGCCTGGCAGTAAATGCTAACTAGAGAATAAAGAGAAAGAAAAGAATTCGGCTCTCTCACTCGATTTTCGCCGACGCCGTCTCCTCCTGTGGGACC
Organism: Saccopteryx leptura; assembly: GCF_036850995.1. Taxonomy (NCBI): domain Eukaryota; kingdom Metazoa; phylum Chordata; class Mammalia; order Chiroptera; family Emballonuridae; genus Saccopteryx; species Saccopteryx leptura. The sequence continues at coordinate 172,741,688 of NC_089503.1, forward strand.
CCTGGATCCCCCCCGGGGCTGGACCCCGGCATGCCCTGGCCGGGAATCAAATCCGGGACTCCTGCACGCCAGGCTGATGCTCTACAACTGAGCCAACCGGCCAGGGCTACCCTATGTCTTTTGATTGGATCAATTAATCCTTTTACATTTAAGATTATTATTGATATGTAGTTGTTTATTGCCATTTTATTCTTTTTTTTTAATTTTTTTATTTATTCATTTTAGAGAGGATAGAGAGAGAGGAGAGAGAGACAAAGAGAGAGAAGGGGGGAGGAGCTGGAAGCATCAACTCCCATATGTGCCTTGACCAAGCAAGCCCAGGGTTTCGAACCGGTGACCTCAGCATTTCCAGGTCAACGCTTTATCCACTGTGCCACCACAGGTCAAGCGCCATTTTATTCTTTAAAGCTGTATTCCTCTTTTGCTATATTCTTTTCCCACTTTGATCTGTTTACAACAGGCCCCTTAGCATTTCTTGCAGCATTGGTTTAGTTGTAATGAATTCTTTGAGTTCATTCATTTATTTATTTATTTATTGTATTTTTCTTAAGCTGGAAACGAGGAGAGACAGTCAGATAGACTCCCGCATGCACCCGACCGGGATCCACCCGGCACGCCCACCAGGGGGCGACGCTCTGCCCACCAGGGGGCAATGCTCTGCCTCTCCGGGGCGTCGCTCTGTTGTGACCAGAGCCACTCTAGCGCCTGGGGCAGAGGCCAAGGAGCCATCCCCAGCGCCCGGGCCATCCTTGCTCCAATGGAGCCTCACTGCGGGAGTGGAAGAGAGAGACAGAGAGAAAGGAGAGTGGGAGGGGTGGAGAAGCAGATGGGCGCTTCTTCTGTGTGCCCTGGCCGGGAATCGAACCTGGGACTTCTGCACACCAGGCCGACGCTCTACCACTGAGCAACTGGCCAGGGCCTCTTTGAGTTTATTTTGTCTGGGAAGCTTTTTATTTCTCCTTCAATTTTAAATGATAGCCTTGCTCTATAAAGTAGTCTTTGGTTGTAGGTTCTTTTTCTGCATTACCTTGAATATTTCTTGCCATTCCCTTCTGGCCTTAAGTGTTTTTGCTGAGAAGTCGGATGTGATCCTTATGGGGGCTCCTTTGTAGGTGATAGCCTTT